>NC_142870.1:64162500-64787500 GCF_051225735.1 Oryctolagus cuniculus
TTTTTTTTTAATTCTGAAGAAATTCCACACAGTGATGTGTTTTCTGCATTCTGTGGGATCAAATGTTTTGTAAATGTAGCTTACTATTTTGTCTATAGCAGAATTTAACTGCAATGCTGCAATGGTTTTTTGTTGATTTTTTGGACTAAACTATCCATTTGTCAGAGGGTAGGAATGAAATCAACAACTAGTGAATTTAGAGTTTATCTCCTTTTATATCAATATTTCATTATTGGATGCTCCAGTAATGGTTATGTATACATTTATAATTACCTTCTTTTGAGTTGACCCCTTCATCATTATATATCTTCTTTTCCTCTTTCTAGTTTTTGATCCAACATCAGTTTTTTCTGATAGAAGTATGGCTACTCCTGTGTACTTTTTGTTTCTGTTGCATGGCATATCTTTTTCATACCTTCTCTCTTTTTTTTTTTTTTAATTTATTTGACAGGTAGAGTTATAGACAGTGAGAGAGAGAGACAGACAGAAAGGTCTTCCTTCTGTTGGTTCATTCCCCAAATGGCCACTAGAGCCGGCGTGCTGCGCCGATCCGAAGCCAGGAGCCAGGTGCTTCCTGGTCTCCCACATTGCTGCAGGGGCCCAAGGACTTGGGCCATATTCTACTGTTTTCCCAGGCCACACCAGAGAGCTGGGTTGGAAGAAGAGCAGCTGGAACATGAACTGGCGCCCATATGGGATGCTGGAGCCACAGGTGGAGGATTAACCTACTGCGCCATGGCGTGACCCCAAGGGTAACTTTCTTTTTTTTTTTTTTTTTTTTTTTTTTTGACAGGCAGAGTGGATAGTGAGAGAGAGAGACAGAGAGAAAGGTCTTCCTTTGCCATTGGTTCACCCTCCAATGGCCGACGCGGCTGGTGCGCTGTGGCCGGCGCACTGCGCTGATCCGATGGCAGGAGCCAGGTGCTTCTCCTGGTCTCCCATGGGGTGCAGGGCCCAAGCACTTGGGCCATCCTCCACTGCACTCCTGGGCCACAGCAGAGAGCTGGCCTGGAAGAGGGGCAGCCGGGACAGAATCCGGCGCCCCGACTGGGACTAGAACCTGGTGTGCTGGCGCCACTAGGCGGAGGATTAGCCTATTGAGCCAGGGCGCCAGCCCAGGGTAACTTTCTTAAAAATAGATGAATTTTCCCTGCAAACGGAGATACAGCTGTTATATTTGGGGGTTTTGGTGACACTGGGCACAACGCACCACTCAGGATGTGGAGTGTGACATCTGGGTGCTATGGTAAGCCTCTGCTGTTTCACTTCTAACAGTAGATGTGGGGAATCAGTTTTTCAGGACCGCAAGGACATGGGGCCATTCTAGTGGGTGCAACACAGCATACTTTTTAGGAGGGTAGCATCTCCAAGTGCCACCTAAAGGTGGGCAATACAAATGAGCCTAGATGTGGCACCCACCAGAGTCCAAGGGTGGCATAGGCATTTTCACTAAGACCCTAGAGGTCTGATTTGTTCAGGACAAGCTGACGAGCTGCTTTGCGGAATTAAGGATTGGGTGTGGGGGACATTTTGCTTTTTAGGGTTGATAGCTGTTTCACAAAGTTGTTGGTTATTTTTCTCCCCTGCATATTTATTACAAGTCCCTAATACCACTTGATCTTCCTTCCTCCAATATCCTGTTCTATTTTTTTAAAAGATTTATTTATTTGAAAGGCAGAGTTACAGAGAGGCAGAAGCAGAGAGAGATGTCTTCCATCCACTGGTCACGCTAATTCTGCCCACTGGGTGCCTCTGCTACTTTGTACTTTGGTGAAACCTCAGCGGGATATATTACAGCATGGACGGCTTCAGCCACAGGATGCTGAGCAATGCAGCGGGCTTTTGCTTGCCAGGTGTTGCATCTGCAGATCTTTCAGGCCAGCTGGATGTATCACATGTCCACTGGAACCACCAGTACTTATAGGAGTTAGGCATCAAAATCATGCCATTCTGGCTGGGCATCATGGCTGCCTATGGTACTCCAAACCAGAATAAATGAATGGGAAAGGGCCCTTCAACTTTCACATTAGTTCCCGGTCTCCAGCAATTTATCACATTTACTGCTAAAGTGCTTCAGGTAAGCTAAGGTATATGCTCTGCATTCATGTGTCTCTACAGTTCTTATTGTGGTGGCTTGTCCTGTGCCCACATTTCTCTAATGGATCTAAGAAAAAACATTGATTTTTGGGGGGTTTGTCCAGCTTTCTTCTTGTGAGAGTGGAAAACAAGCTCTTTACATTTCAGGGCAGAAATCAGCCCATGCATCTTTTCTTAATTTCTGAATTTTACACCACATGCTTATATTCTACTCCAATTCCCTGAATACATTTTTAATTTAACTTACAGTTAGAAAATCAAGGTGACAGTATTACTCATAAAATGGGTAAGATCTACATGAAACACAAAGAAATAAAGTTGATTAATATGTAATGCTCACTTAACTAACCTTATAAAAGAAAAAGTTTCTGGAAATATTAGCAGAATGATCACAAGTTAAATATTCACCCAAGCTGTACAGTAAATGAGACATTACACTAGCTTGATCAACCTTCAATATCAATGATCCACGTTTTATTCAGTAGTTAAAGGATAGCAGTAACTCAAATCACAGTTTCAATTAGTCTAATTTATAAAGAGTATCTGCATGAAACAGCAACTGGAATAAACAACTCAAGGTGACCTTGTTTTCTAAAATTGTTTATACAAGGTCAGCTTCAACTAAGCTACCTCTCCTTCTGATCCTATACAAATTTCTAATATGCTTATAACCTTTATATTTTTGTAAACACAGGAAAAAATCTTTATTTGGGATATACAGCACTAAACATTTTTGGACTTTAAAAAAAGTTAGTCCAAACCAGACAGTTCTCAATAGAAATATTAACACAGAATAGGAAAATCCTAATTAACTTGAAAATCAATGAGGCTTAAGAGGTCAAGTATGTTTAAAACTTGTTTGCTCTCAGTGTTGCCTAGTCTGTCAAAACAGCTAGAAATATAATCGGATTCAAGTCTTAGATAGAGTTTTGTTACTGTATTTGGCAAGCTTTTCTCAAGCAACCCTCTGTGTGATTTCTCCTAAGAAACTGAATAACAATGTATAACTTCACAATAAACAATGCGGGCATAGTTATTAATTGGAAAAGACATGTAAGAGAAGGCTAAAGTATGAAAAATGCTTCTTTCAAACAGAAAAATGTTTCCTTTACTGCTTCAGATAGCTACTTAATACAAATAAATTAGACTGGAGAGAAAATCAGACAAGTATAGTTTAGTCAATAAAAGGTATCTTAGGTACAAACAAGAATAATGTGCAGATTTAACTCCTAACACTAACCTCACCACTCTCTATTACTTCTAAGAATTCAGAATCTTTACTATTAACTTTACTTTCTACAACTGCCTATAGATTTAAGAGAAATAAGGAACTATGAACAAAAGAAAGAAAAAGCTTTCTATCTCATCTCCCCTTCAAAAGGACAATAAAGTACTTAATGAAATCCTACTAAAAGCTGACGTTTATTGTATTTTTTCTAATATATTTTTCCTAACAGGTACGAATTAACCCTAATTTACAGAGGAACAAAACTAAATTTAGGTAAACACTTTCCTTAGGTAGAACTAGAAGTCAAATCTGGATGTGGTTACAAAACCCCTACTTTAAAACATGATTTCAGAAAGTTAAAGTAACATTTTTCAAAATTTTAGAATACAAGTAAAAGTTCACTTCTAACTTTACTTCTATGAAGTCACAATTGTCCCGTTTATAAAATTTATGAAAGTTCTTCCAAGTCTTTTGAAAAACAGGATTGAGGCCAGCACTGTGGCATAGCAGGTAGAGCTGCCACCTGCAGTGCTGTCATCCCATATGGGCACGGGTTCGAGTCTTAGCTGCTCCACTTCTGATCCATAGCTCTCTGCTATGGCCTGGGAAAGCAGAAAAAAACCCTCCTGGTTCCTGGTTTCGGATAGGTGCATCTCCACTCAAGTGGGGAGTGAATCAGCAAAGGACCTCTGTCTCTCTCTCTTCTTCCCTCTCCGTAACTCTGCCTTCAAATAGATAAACTGAAATAAATAAATAAATCAAAATAAATAAATACAGAAGCATGGAATATCTTTCTGGAAAATGAAATTTAGAGTTTCAGTACCTTTTTGTAATTCAAGTGGCCTAGATTCATCGCTCAGAATCCTTTCATTTTTAACTGTAAGAACTACACAGATTAGTACATAGCTTTTTGCTTATTTATAAAAGATTTATTTGAAAAGCAGAGTTATGGAGGGTGGGAGGCAGGGAGGGGGGAGAGGAAGGGAGAGGGAGAGACGGGGGGAAGAGGGGGAGATGGGGAGAGGGAGAGGTCCTCCATCTGCTGGTTCACTTCCCAAATGCTTGCAATGCCCGGAGCTGCGCCGATCCGAAGCCATGAGCCAGAAGCCTCCCCCAAGTCTCCCATGCAGGTGCAGGGGCCCAAGGACTTCGGCCATCTTCATCTTCCACTGCTTTCCCAGGTCATAGCAGTTGTTACTAGTCTTTATTTGTGTACAAATGGAAATCCTGCCTAATTGAACATAAACAGTGTTGTCTTTTCCTAGGACTGATCATAATCCTTTTGTTTGAAGTTTGAGACAAGGATAATACACTGTATCTTTTGGCTTTCTCAGATAAGTGAGATGAAATGTATCTACAAGTATAAAAGTACAGACAATGTAATGGAGAGGCAGAATCCTGCTCACTACTAAATCCCTGACAAATGCTCAGCTACTTACTGGAAAATTAGTTTTTAATAACGTAATGAAACTGAAATGTAATCCACTTTATTGACTTTGAAAATGTAACTCTAATACATCAGTGGATTCATATTAAAAGCCCTTTGCTATGTATCCTTGGATTATCCATCTTGAGAAACCAAGAGCATACATCATTGGGTCCCCCTAGGGAACGAGATAACTAAAAAAAAAAATGCATTAGGAAGCAGTATGCTTACTTCATCTTCCTTGTATTTAAGGACCTTTATGAAGACATATTTGTACCTCAATAGTGCAAAACAGTTGAGTTTTGATGGCATTCATTTATGGTGATTTGATTAAGTTTCTTCTAGGGTATTTCTTTGTATAGAAGAAAACAAACATAAACAAACCAGGCCTCACAATCTTTGAATGACAGGAAAAAGTGAGTTAGAGAGAATTAGCTACAGAACCAAGTAAGATTATGTAAGATTTCAAAGTGATTTGTAAATTCAAAAAAAAACCCCTTTTAAAACTTCACAATGTTTTCTCAGTGTATGGAATAGACATATACTTTCAAGTACAGCCTCATTACCACGTAACAAAAAATACATCAAAATATTTTCCTATTTAAATAATGCATAGGCTAGATCTTAATTTCTTTTACATTATCTAATCCTGAATATAAACTCAGCACAGGCTGGATTGTATAATTAATTTCTTTTCTTTTTAAAGATTTATTTATTTATTTGAAACAGTTAGAGAGGCAGAGGCAGAGAGATAGAGGTCTTCCATCCACTAGTTCACTCCCCAAACGGCTACAACTGCTGGAGCTGTGCTGATCTGATACCAGGAGATTCTTCTGGGTCTTTCAAATGGGTGCAGAGGCCCAGGGACTTGGGCCATCTTCTACTGCTTTCCTAGGCCACAGCAGAGTTGGATCAGAAGCGGAGAAGCCAAGACTTGAACTGACACCCATATGGGATGCCAGCACTGCAGGCGGCGGCTTTACCCATTATACCACAGCATTGGCCCTATAATTAATTTCTAATCTCAAAAGATTTATTAATTATTATGGGCAACACACAATATTTTTTGGTCATCATCAAGAGAGCCAAGCCAAGATTCCAAACCAATGGAATCTTAGGATTTCAATAAACAATTTTCTACTTGCAGTTTTTAGGTAGGAAAGCAATATCCAAAGTGTCCTATGGCCTAATAAAAATATATTCAAAATGCTTATTTTCTTAAAATACAAAAAGCAATACTCAAATTTTTGGCTTATAAGAGCACATACAAAGAAACTGCATACATACTAATTCACAAATATGAATATTATAGTTTTATCAATGAAGTAATTAAATGATTCAGCAATTTATAATGTTATTCTCAGTACATCATATCATTAACAAAATGTCCAATTTTCTATCATTAAAAAGAAACAGAAAGTAAACAACTGACAATCACAGTAATAGCTGATTCAGGCAAGAATCACCAATGGATGCAAAAAATAATCACCAATGGATGCAAAAAAATAGTGTATAAAAGGTGGAAGACAAATAGCATATTTCCGGCATATGCCTAAAAGTTTTTACTATTTCCAAAGAGAAGAAAATGTCACACTGAAGAATTTATTTTGTATTACTACATGCAAATAAATACACTGATGTGTTGAGAGTCAGAGTTTTTCCATATAATTATTTAAAGCAAAACTTGTAATATTATTTCAGGGATTAGTTATCCATACAGATGCAACATACATATGAATTAGAAAGATAAAGGGATAAATGGATCTATATTGTTGCAAGGTTTCTACTTTTTTTTTTTTTAAGATTTATTTATTTGAAAGTCAGAATTACACAGAGAGAGGAGAGGCAGAGAGAGAGAGAGAGAGAGAGAGAGAGAGAGAGAGAGAGTCTTTCATCCACTGGTTCACTCTCCAATTAGCCACAACGGCTGGAGCTGCACTGATCCGGAGCCAGGAGCCAGAAGCCAGGAGCAGTTCCTCCAGGTCTGCCACGTGGGTGCAGGTGCCCAAGGACTTGGGCCATCTTCTACTGCTTTCCCAGGCCAAAGCAGAGAGCTGGGTTGGAAGTGGAGCAGCCAGGTCTTGAACTGGTGCCCATATGGGATGCTGGCGCTTCAGGCCAGGGCGTTAACCCGCTGTGCCATAGCGACGGCCCCAGGTTTCTACATTTTTTAAGGTTTCTGCATCTTATGTTAAGTTGTACAGTAATAACTCTAAGAGGCTTGTGAAAGTATTTAAGTTGTAAAATGAGATTAAAAAAAAAAAGACCTAACTATATGTTATAAAAAGTCATGCGTATTATATATAGACACACAGGTTAAAAGTAAATTGACAGAAAAAGATATACCAGGCCAATAAAAAATATAAAAAGAATGAAGCGGCTATAATACCATCAAATAGAATCTTCAGACAAAAATGATCAAACATAAAGAGAATATTTGACCATGAAGCTTTCAATGTTTTGTTAATAAAGTTTTATTCAAACTCATAAATATTTATGAATTATCTATGGCTGCTTTTATGCTACAGTTGCAAGGCTGAGTAATTGCAAGAGAGACTGTATGACTCAAAAAGCCTAAAATAACAATCCTAATTAACTAACAAATCTTTATGACATAAAAGTAAATGGGTCTAAGGTTCGCCGATGTGGTGTGGTGGGTTAAAGCCCTGGCCTGAAGTGCCAGCATCCCATATGGGAGGCAGTTCGAGTCCCGGCTGCTCCTCTTCCAATCCAAATCTGCTATGGCCTGGGAAAGCAGTAGAAGATGGCCCAAGTCCTTGGGCCCCTGCACCCAGGTGGGAGACCTGGAAGAAGCTCCTGGCTCCTAGCTTCGGATGGAAGACCTCTCTCTTTGTCTCTACCTCTCTCTGTAACTCTTTCAAATAATAAAATAAATCTTAAAAAAGTAAATGGGTCTAAAAGGACAAAATTTAAAATTTTACTCTATGTTACAGCATTGTTTCATTAAGTACTTTCTTTTGTAATCATGCTAAATTAATAGAAAGTTTAGTATAAATCTCAATCAGATAAATCTTAATTCTTTGTTCATGGCTAGTTTAAATAGCAAAAAGGAAATGTGTTAATGTATACCTTAGAGACAAACTCTTCCTAGCTAAATTTTAAGAGGATTTCGGCTTTCCTAATATAATGATTTACTTTCTATGTTTTATTTTTTTTTTTCGTCCATTAGATACTGGGCATATATACATACAGATTACTTGTAAAACCCTGATGACGGAGGTAGCTTAAATTTGATTAAAGTGATTTTTTTTAAAAAAATATTTATTTATTGAAAGGCAAAGTTACAGAGAGACAGAAGGAGAGACACAGAGAGAAATCTTCCACCTGATGGTTCACTTCCAAAATGGTCACAATGACTAGGCTGGGCAAAGCTGAAGCCAGGAGCTTCCTCCAAGTCTCCCACGTGGGTATAGGGGCTCAAGGACTTGGGCCATCCTTTGCTGCCCTACCAGGAACATTAACAGGGAACTGGACCGGAAGTGGTGCAGCCAAGACTTGAATTAGTGTCTATATAGGATGCTGGCACTGAAGTTCATGGCTTTAACCCACTGCACCACAACAATGGCCCCAAAATGATTTTTTTAAGAAGAATATTTACACACACAAGTTTTCTTAATCTAAGGTATGAAGAAGCAAAAAGAAAAAACTGTCCAGCACACTAAAGATATTAAGAAAACCACAAGGAACAATATGATAAGTAATACAAGGGATAAAAAGTGATGAAGGATTATTACTATTCTTTTTCAAAGTTAATGCATTGTTTTTCTCTTCAGAGAGAGAAAAAACAGGTTAAAATTGTGGTCATTATATAAAAAGCTACTACAAATATATATGGGATATCAAAGTCTCTGTTTATCCAGGGAGAGAAGCTCCAGAACTTCAGTACATTCCTGAAATTGAAAGTACTACCAAATTCTACATATGGCTATGGATTTTTTCTCTATTTATACATACCTATGAAGAGTTTAATTTATAAATTAGGTATAGTAACAGCTTAATTATATTTAGTAATGAAAAAGAACAATTGTGAAATATGTTGTTGTACAAGTTGTATAAAAGTAGTGTATTTCTCAAAATCTTAATGTACTACACTCACCATTCTTCTTGTGATAGTGTAAGATGATACTGAAGCACTTTAGGGCTTCTCTGGCACATCCAAATTGCCAGCATCACTAGTTGTGCTTTGGGGTCATTATAATAAGGGATATTCGAACACAAGCAATGCCATACCACACCAGCTAATCTAACAACCAAGATGACTACAAAGTGATTAACAGGCAGATAATATCTACAGCACAAATAAGCTGGACAAAGTAGTGATTCATGTCACATGATAAATCAAGACAATGATACTTCATTACACTACTCAGAAATGTGTACAACTTAAAATTCATAAATTACTTATTTCAGAAACTTTCCACTAAATACTTTGACTGCAGTTAACCATGGGTATCTGAAACCATGAAAAGTGATACTATGGATAAAGTAAAACTATTGTTACTTATTTATATAGGTCTTAAAGAACAGGCAAATTGAGCTGGTTATATAAATGCATACTTCCAACAATGGATTAGATTTGCATTGTCCAGCAGCATGAACATTAATTATAATGTAAATTAAATAAAATGTAAAACTATATTCTTCAGTTACATGGCTCACATTTCAAATGCTCAACAGTCACATGTGCCTAATGGCAAGGGTATTTTTTTTCTCATTAAATTAACTTTTTTTGCTTCTACTCTACAAGGTCAGGCTAGGACAGATCATCTCATGGCTATGGTATTACCAGCACAGATACAGAACTCAGTCATCATCACAAAAACTAAAGATATAAATATTCTACAAACTATTGGTTACTTGAGAAAATAATATAATTAACACAATATCTAGCTTCCAGTTTTAGATATTATTTCTGATTACTAATCATTGCACCCTTTTAAATGAAGAACATTTACCATATATATTTTACTTCATTTTAAATGGAACAATAAAAATAATTTTAAACTGATGCCTCACTTCATGCTACTTTAGAGAAAAACTTCTCTAGTAGCATCATACTTTTTACTACTGCTAACTGCGTTTTCAACTTATTATTTCAGACTTAAACTAAAAAAGTTTGTTTTAAAATATAAATAGTTATGTATCACAAAATGACATTTCAGTTAAAAACAGACTGCATATATGATAGTGGCACCATAGTCCTCTGGTCACCTAGAAAGTTGTGGCCACCTTAGCCTATGTTAGTATCTCTATGATGTTTGAACAAGGTTTTTTTTTTTTTTTTTACAGAGAGGGAGACACACACACAATCTTTCATCCATTGGTTCACTCCCCTGATGGCCACCAACAGCCAGGGCTGGGCCAGGCCAAAACCAGGAGCCAGGAGCTTCCTGCATGTCTCCAACTTGGATGGCAGGGGCCCAAACACTTGAGCCATCTTCAGCTGCCCTTCCCAGGCCATTAGCAGGAGCTGGATCAGAAGCAGAGCAACCAGGACTCAAATGGCAGACCCAAATGGGATGCTGCCTTCACAGGCGGCAGCTTAATTCACTATGCTACAACACCAGCCCCTTTCATTTTTGTTTGTTCATTTTGATGATATTGTTTAGTAACACATTTCTCAGATACACTTCTGTTGTTAAGCCACCCATGACAGCTATACAAATGAGAATAAATTCACAAGCAAAAGAAAAATAGAAACTAAGGGAAGAGTTCTAGAAAAATAATAATTGAGGTTAAGGATATTCTAACATAAGAAACAAAGTGTTAAGCAATAAAAGCCAGAAACACAAAATAAACCTTTCAAAAAGAAAATCTCTATTCAAAAGACCAAATAAAAACATGCATCAGATCAATTTTTTACTAAATTAATAATTAGATAATCATATCCTATTGCTTTGGAGTCACAAATTATCTTCCTTACCCACCCCTCTCCAACAGATAAATACAACAAAAATTCAAGGGATTACACATTCCAAAATGCAGTAATTTCTATATACTAAGATTCACAGTTTCTGGACTTATTTTTCCACCACTTAAACTGTGGATCATTGCTATCATGTGGGAGTGTTTGTTCAACTCCTCTTGCTGAAGTTTCACCAAAGATTCTTTCTCTTCTAAGCGACCTTCTAATTGGGCCTTCTGAACCTCTAGGGATGATGCCTAAGGAATTGGGGAGAGAGTAGAAAGAAAAATTGAGAGGAAAAATAACTCCGCATGTTTTCTTTTCAAAGACATTTTTAAGGTGTTTTAGCTTTTTATCTGTAAGAATCATTTCAAGCCATCACACATGTATATTCAGTTAATTAAATAAAATGGTAAGTATTAGACAATTAAACAGATTAATGTAAATTGGTCAGACACTTTCAACTTGTGTTTTTGGGTTTGGCTAGCAACTAAAATTTTGCAGAAACCACATACAACTACACAGAGTTAATAAGATAACTATATTAAAGCAGAATTTAAAAAGTTGTAAACATAGCATGGCATTACATTTCATGTCTCTTCTGTTATTCATACTCTGAAGTAATTCAGTCTTTTCAGAAAAAAATATTTTGTCAACTTACTTTCATTTGAATTGAAAGGCAGAGAGACAGCAAGGAAGAGAGAGAGACAGAGACCTTCCACTGGCTGGTTCATTCCATAAATGCCCACACAGGTGGGGTGAAAGCAGTTGAGCCATAACCTGCTGTCTCTTAGGGTACAAATTAGGAGGAAGCTAGAACTGCGAGTTGGAAAACCCAGACACTTTGATGAGGGATGCTGGTGTTCTGGGTGGTATCTTAACTGTGTATCAAGTTCCTGGCTTCAGTTTTTTAATCCTGGTCTGCCTTCATTCTCCTTATTATAACTGGTACGGAAAAAACCATTCATAGCTATCATTCAGACTATGCAAATATAACAAATGAGAACAGTGGATTTAGATTCAGAATATTGGTCCCCTGATTAGCTACCTGACCTTAGAAAATAATCTCAGATTCTGTTTCTTCATTTGTAAATTAAGATGTTAACATTTACATGAGAGTAATACAAAAAAAGCCTAAGGAAAATGGAATTAAACGATGTTTATTTTCATTACATAATGCTTATATCAGTGAAGAAAATTTGAAATCCATGTTTTTTCAGTATGCATTTTCATAATACACATTTTACATGAAATTTCAAAATACCCCTTATATTAATATTTTTTAAAGATGAATTTAAAAAGATTCAGAGTCCTTGGCAAATTATAAAGCCATGAACAAACATGAATCATTGCTATTACTATTATTCCCTAAAGAGAGATGAGGATGTACACCTACATAAAACACCTACATTTGACAGCAAGAACTAGAAACTAAGGGGCTGGCATTGTGGCACAGCAGGATAATGCCACTGACTACAATGCCAACATCCTATATCAGAGTGCTGGTTTAAGTCCCAACGGCTCTGCTTCCGATCCAGGTCCATGGTAACCCAAATGGAAAAGCACTAAAAGATGGCCCAATTACTTGGGGTCCTGACACTCAAGTGGGAGATGTGGATAGAATTCCTGGCTACTAGCTTTAGCCTGGCCCAGCTCCAGCCATTGCTGCCACTTAGGGGAGTGAACCAACTGATGGAAGATCTCTTTCTTTCTTTGCCCCTTGCTTTCTCTGTCATTCTGCCTTTCAAATTTTATGAAATAAATCATTAAAAAAAGAAAAAAAAAAAAAACCTGAGTAATCTTTCTTATCTTTTTCACATACTTGAAAGCAGTAAACACTGACACCTAGTATGTTTAATGATTTTAGGAAATAGATGTTTTCACATTGTGATAAAGACTTATAATATCTTCTAAAAAATTGCTAAAGAACATTAATTTACCCAAATGCACTCTTTTCATACAATAAGACTCATTTTACTGAAAGTGAAAACTAAACAGATTCTTACCTTAATGCTCAATTCTTTTCTTATTTGTTCCGTTCTGCTTAATTCTTTTCTAAGGATATCAATGGCTTCTTCCTTATCCTCTCTTTCCTTTTGTAAGACTTTAATCTTTTCTTCTTGTAGTTTTGTTTTTTGAAGTAAATCTTAAAACAAACCAAACAGTCAGTTGTATGCTCAGAGGTCTCATACCGACTTTACCCTGAGAAGACTTCACAGCTATTTTAACAGCAAAAGAAAGCTAGGAAAATTAATAAGGAATCTCTTGTTGGAAATAAAAGCTTTATAATATTTTCTGGGTAAAAAATACCACACAACTCTTCCACTATATCAGAATCTTTCAGATAACACCCTATCTCTATGCCTTTCCTCTGCTCTCAATATAATATAAATTAAAAAGAAAGAGAACCCTCAGAGCTTAATGACTGAAAGGAAAAGGGAGAGTGACAACTGTGAAAAATCATATAGGGAGGTAACTGTACTTTACAGTGAGTAAGAACAAAATCTTTCAGTGGAAGATTTTAGATATTCCATTAAGAAGTCAGCAACTAAAAGTTACCTGGCACTGCCACCTGCTGTTCCGATCCTTAATTTTGCTTTTTATTTTAAAAGGAGAATCATTTCTCATATACCTTTGTGTTTCTAAAAATGTGCTGCGTTTTTCATTCGAACAATGTCACTAAACTGCTTTTCTGAACTATGACATCAAAAAAAGGGAAGTTTTTCAGCAAGTGATTTCAATTTTTAAAAATGGGAGAAATAGAAAATAATTAAAAAGTAAAAAATAGACAACTCATGCTTTTTCTCCAATATAAAGTATGTTAAAAATAGACAATAGATGAGGGTACTTCAAAAAGCTCACAGAAAAACAGAATTAAAACTTTATTTTGATGGAAAATAATCTTGAAATTTTGTTTTTTCATAATACACATTTCCCATGAACTTTTCAAAGACCTTGTATATTACATACGAAGCCACTTACTTGATAGTTTATACTCTCGGTCTACTAACTGGTTCTGTACTTCTTTTCTTTGTTCTTCTTTCTCTATTAGTTGCGTGATAGTCCTGAAGTTATTAAAAAAGAAAAAGAAAATATCAATGAACCACATCATTTGTGATTCTCATCCAAAAAATAAAGAGAAAAGTTATAAGAACACTAAATCCCTCTGAAGTCCAACAAACATATACTTTATATAAAAATGTTAATTGTTATCAAGAAAAACAATGCACTATATAGAAATAGAACAAATGTTTTTGAAAAATCTCATAAGTAGAATATAGAACTAGATTTTACTTTTCATTTTGTTGCTTGAGTGACTCATTCAATTTTTTCACAGTATCGATTTGCTTATTCAGAGAATCACATGTGATCTGTAAATCTTTATTTTTCTTCTCAACAGTTTCATTTCTGGAAAGACAAGGAGATGAGTTGGCATTTTCATGGAGGGAACATAAGAGAAAAGAAACTCAGTGTTTACTTTGTTATTAATTATTATCAAACTATAAAAACTGCATGTAAATTTAAGAAGAATGTTAGGAACCAGCAGGATATAAACTGTGAACTCTAAAACACAATAAAGTTGTTCTAGCTGACTAAGGAAGTTAAATTTATTATAAAATAGAATTCTGTGGGACATTAACCTCATATTTATGGATATGGAGCTTCATTTTATAGAGGATACTGTATTACACAATTTGGTATATATACATAGTTTAAGGATCTAAACTTCTCTGCCTGTTTAAAGCTCTTTTTTTAAAATTTTTTTTTATTTTTTATTTTTTAATTGTTTGACAGGCAGAGTGGACAGTGAGAGAGAGAGAGACAGAGAGAAAGGTCTTCCTTTTGCCTTTGGTTCACCCTCCAGTGGCTGCTGTGGCCGGTGCGCTGTGACCGGCGCACTGCACTGATCCGATGGCAGGAGCCAGGTACTTATCCTGGTCTCCCATGGGGTGCAGGGCCCAAGCACTTGGGCCATTCTCCACTGTACTCCCTGGCCACAGCAGAGAGCTGGCCTGGAAGAGGGGCAACCGGGACAGAATCCGGCGCCCCGACCAGGACTAGAACCCGGTGTGCTGACGCCGCAAGGCGGAGGATTAGCCTAGTGAGCTGAGGCGCCGGCCGTGTTTAAAGCTCTTAATCTCATAATTCTACTTATTTAATTTGCATTGTAAATACAGAAAGAATTTTTCAAAGATTTATTTATTTATTTATTTGAAAGGGTGAATTACAGAGGGGGGAAGAAACAAAAAGAAAGAGAGAACGCTCTCCCATCCACTGACACTCTCTCTAAATGGTCGCAATGGTCTAGGCTGGGCCAGGCTGAGGCCATAAGCCAGGAGATTCAACCAGGTTTCCCATATTGGTGCAGGGGCCCAAGCACTTTGGTCGTTTTCCATTGCCTTCACAAGAGAATCAGCAGGGAGCTTGATCAGAAGTGAACAGCTGGGACTTGAAGTGGTACCCTTTTGGGATGCTGAAGTCACAGGCAGTGGCTTCTCAACTATGCCACAATGCTATTCTCAGAAAGCATAGTTTTCTAAATTGATACTTTAATACTCAACTATCTTAATGATAAAATGTCATTTTTACTTCAGTAGGTACAATAATATGAAAAAGGAATTGGCCATGTATGACCAGCAAAAGTTTTTTATTTATCCACAAAGTTTCTACAAATGTGAGTTTGAATACCTTTAGATAGTTCAGACCTCTCCCCAGGTGGCTAATTTATTGTTACCCACCTGGAAATTCATGGAGTTCTACTTGTTGGTCTCTAAATCACTAACTAGAACACAAGCAATTCCTAGAAACCTTGTTTCTCTTGGCCCACTGCCTATATTTTCTTAAGTCCTCTCTTTACCCCCTAAGTTCTTAACCCAACACTAATGGTGCCTATTATCAAATAATACCAGATTTGGATTTTGAAAAAGTAGTTGTTAGAGAAAAATGCCCTGTTCAGAAAGTAACATCACAAATTTTCAAAATGCTACTAATTTCCTATTAGAATTGATAAAGTTAAAAATTTCTGCACTGTATGTTAATAGCAAGGAATTGGGGCCAGCGCCGTGGCTCACTTGGTTAATCCTCCACCTGTGGTGCCAGCATCCCATATGGGCGCCGGGTTCTAGTCCCTGTTGCTCCTCTTCCAGTCCAGGTCTCTGCTGTGGCCCGGGACGGCAGTGGAGGATGGCCCAAGTGCTTGGGCCCCTGCACCGGCATGGGAGACCAGGAAGAAGCACCTGGCTCCTGGCTTCGGGCTGGCCTAGGGCTGGCCGTGGTGGCCATTTGGGGAGTGAACCAACAGAAGGAAGACCTTTCTCTCTATCTCTCTCTCTCACTGTCTATAAATCTACCTGTCAAAAGAAAAAAGAAAAAAAAAAGCAAAGAATAACCTTAAAATATAAATTAAAATAATACACAAGGTCCCCAGAGTGTTTTTGTTTTATTTTTAACTAGACTATATAAAAATGTATAATTATGGGTCAGTGTTGTGGCGCAGTGGTTTAAGCCTCCACCTGTGGCGCCAGCATTCCACATGGGTGCTGGATGGTGTCCCCAGATGCTCCTCTTCCAATCCAGCTCTCTGTTATGGCCTGAGAAAGCAGAAGATGGTTTAAGTGCTTGGGCCCCTGCCACCCACATGGGAGTGGGAGACCCAGAAGAAGCTCCTGGCCCCTGGCTTTGGATGGGCCCAGCTCTGGCTGTTGTGGCCATTTGGGGAGTAAAACAGCACATGGAAGACCTTTCTCTCTGTCTCTCCCTCTCTGGCTGTTAACGCCACCTCTCAAAGAAATAAATAACATCTTAAAAAAAAAAAAAAAAGGTAATATATAATTATTCCCAGTATTCCTTGTAATTCAGAGGTTTTTAAAACTGGCATCAAAGATAAAGAGTTTAATAAAAGGGGGAAAAATCAAACTTTGTTAGTAGGTATATAAATTGGTATAAACTTTTTCGATGGAAATACCTATCAAAATTTTAAATGCACATACTCTTTAACATAACTCACTTAAAATAACTTATTCCACACAGTCACATATGTAAGAGCTATATTCAACGAAATTGAGAGATGAGTTAAAACACATACATGAATTTTTGTGCTATTAGGCCGAATGATATAAAATTGCTAACAATCAACTACTTTTGATCTGTAGGAATGACTAATTCAGATGGTTCAAGGCAACACTAATCGTGACACTAAGTTCATTTAACAAAATTACTTATGGTGTACCAAACTATGTACACCCACCAGTGTTCTGGAACAAAGCAATTTTCAGTGATCAAATCAGAAAAATTTGGAGCCAATGTTGTAGTGTAGTGGGTTAAGCCAGCACCTGTGGCATGAGCATCCCATACAAGTGCCAGTTCGTGTACTGGATGAAGCACTTCTGATCCACCTCTTTGCTAATGTACCTGGAGAAACAGCAAAAGATGGCCCAAATGCTTGGGTCCCTGCCACCCATATGGGGGATCTAGAGGAAGTTCCTGGTTTCTGGCTTTGGCCTGGCACAACCCTGGCCATTGTGGCCATTTGGGGAGTGAACCACTGGATGAAACATCTCTTTCTCTGTGTTTCTCCCTCTGTGAAGTCTGCCTTTCAAATAAATAAGTCAACTCTTAAACACTTGTCCTTGACAAAGGCTGTATCTTACATGACTGTTGACTATGATAAAATAAAGAAGTAAAGCCAAATGGAAAGAGAGATCTGCATCCTGTCACAATTTTGGTAATGAGTTTGGGTAAGCAATACTTCATTTCACTATGACTTAAGTTTCTCACTAATTACTTACCATTACCTTATACTATTATCAGAATACATAAAATGCTTACAAAAGCATTTCAGGGTCAAGGAGAAGAAATGCTGTGTGTTCATTCTAGATTTTAAGCTTAGTTTACCTCTGAAGCAATTCCATGTAGGATTTTGTCAATATTTCGTGTTCTTCAGCCACAGATTCTAGCTTCCTGTTGTGTTGAAAGAGATGCTCAATATCACTCTGGGCTCTCTCTGATTCAACCTGCTGTGATTTCAGCAACACATTAAGCTCTTCATTTTTCTTCTCAACTTCTCTCAACATACCAGCCAGTGTACGTGCCTTAAGAGGAAACACAACATGAGATTTTCTAACATTATTTAATAATATACTCAAGTTTCTACAACTTAAAAAATTCACCAAAAATCTAATAGACAGTATTCATTGGATTATGTAAAATTATATTAGCCATAGTAAGTATATATGACATATATGCACTTATTACGTAACCACTTCTAATAATTTAATATAGTTTGAGTACTCTTTATCCAAATGCGTAAGACTAGAAGTATTTTTGATTTTTGGAATATCTGTATATAGATGAGATATCTTGGAGATGAGATATGACTCAAAACATGAAATTCATTTATGCTTTATATATACTGTATACACAGAACCTGAAGATTATTTAATACATTATCAATTTTGTGTGAAAGTTTCATGATGTATAATGTTTTTACTTGAGACATGTGTTGGTGCTAATTTGGAGTATTTTAGATTTTCCAATTATGAATGATTAACTTGTCATTGTTCTAAAATACAGATGCTTATTCAAACATTTAATACAATCAGGGAACAAAACCTATATTTAACAAGTGATTTGAAAAATTAAAGGAACAGAATACACAGTTATTCTTAAGTGTTAAAATTTAACTGAAATGTGATCCCTGTTAAACATAAGAGTAGGAATAAGAGAGGGAAGAGATGTACAATTTGGGACATGCTCAAGCTGACTTGCCCCAAATGGTAGAGTTAGAAACATACCAGGGGACTCCAATTTAATCCCATCAAGGTGGCATGTACCAATGCCATCTCACCAGTCCAAGTGATCAATTTCAGTTCACAATTGATCATAATGAAAGGACTAAGAGTCAAAGGAAGCACATAAACAAGTCTAGTACCTGCTAATACTAACTGATAGAATAAATAAAGGGGAGAGTGATCCAACATGGGAAGTGAGATACTCAGCAGACTCATAGAATGGCGGATGTCCTAAATAGCACTCTGGCCTCAGAATCAGCCCTAAAGGCATTCCGATCTGGCTGAAAAGCCCATGAGAGTATTTCAGGCATGGAAAGCCAAGACACTCTGGCAAAAAAAAACAAAAACAAAAACAAAAACAAAAAAACAAAAACAAACAACAACAACCCTAAATGAAAGATCTCTGTGAGTGAGATCCCAGTGGAAAGAACAGGTCTTCAAAGAAGGAGGTACCTTTCTCTGAAGGGAGGAGAGAACCTCCACTTTGACTATGACCTTGTCTAAACAAGATAAGAGTCGGTGAACTCAAAAGGCTTCCATAGCCTTGGAAACTCATGACTGGTGCATAGGGAGATTGCTGATGCCATAGACAGGAGTGTCAATTGGTAAAGTCAACAACAGGAGTCACTGTGTACTTACTCCTCATGTGGGATCTCTGTCCTTAATGTGCTGTACATTGAGACTTAATACTATAATGAGTACTCAAACAGTATATTTCGCTTTGTGTTTGTATGGGGGTGCAAACTGTTGAAATCTTTACTTAATGTATACTAAACTGATCTTCTGTAAAAAAAAAAAAAAAAGAAGAAATTATCAATTCCCAACTTGACTCTCACTGGGATTAAACATGACAATAGGTCTGATCTGATTTCATCATCATTTAAAAAATCATCTATTATTTTTCACTTTATGTTTGTGTGGGAGCAAACTGTTGAAATCTTTACTTAATGTATGCTAAACTGATCTTCTGTATATAAAGAGAATCGAAAATGAATCCTCATGTGAATGGAAGGGGAGAGGGAGTGGGAAGGGGGAGGGATGCGGGTGGGAGAGATGATATGGGGGGGAAGCCATTGTAGTCCATAAGCCGTACTTTGGAAATTTATATTCATTAAATAAAAGTTAAAAAAATTTAAAAAAAAATTAAAGGAACAGAAAAGTAACTGAAATGAGAAGTGGACTCTTTCCATTCCTTTAGTCTTAAAAATACTACTTATTTTAAAATGCCAGATGATAACATAAGCCCTTCTTTATTTTTATGACATAGATCATAAAGAAGTAATACTCAATTATTCAGTGTTACTTTTATGAGAAAATTTTCCAGTAACATACAAATAATATTAAATTCTCTAACAAAATGGGAGAAATGAGCAATTGATACAATATAAGACTATGCTATGAGAAAAGACAAGAAAAAATGATTTTAATTCCACTAATTTTCCTTCATGAACTTGATGACACATTCAACACACCACACAAGACAAACGAAACTATGTTAACATAAAAATAGCATAAAGAAACCTGGTTATATTCCTTTATATTTTGTAGAATACCTTTATTCCAAAAAGACTTAAAAGATATTTTGCCATTGATCATATCTTAATTCAAAAGTTGGACAACTTTTTTATGATTAATTGGCAACGAAAACAAGTTGTATAAATTCCATTTGTATTTGCTGGGAATTCATATTACTGCACTATATTCTCACCCATGAAGTGCACATTAGGTGTATGTGTGTGTGTGTGTGTGTGTATATATATATATATGCCAAACATAGCTAGTACCATGTGCCAAGTATGTGCTAGGGTTTGTAGGTATCACAGGTGGAATGGAAGGTACTATGATTTTCACATGGTATAAGAAATGTTATAAAGGTGGAAATATCGAGGAAGGATTGCCAAACACAAGCAGGAAGAAGACTGTATTAGGTTTCTGGCAACTGGCGGTATTTAAAATCTGTAGTATTATGCAGAGTTAGGCAAACAAAGAGAGGGAAAGGTACCAAGATAGAAAAATACAAGGGCCTGGGAAGCCTCAGAAAATGCCAAATAATTTAAAGTGGTTGACAACAAAACATGTGCAGAAATGTCAGATATGGATTGAGGAACAGTTGGAATCCTAGTATTCCAAACTAAGGAATTTTAATGATATTCTGGAAACTGATGGCAGCGCCTATGAATAATACACATCACTGGATGGGCAGTATAATATTACTGCACCAGAGATCACTGCAGGTGAGAGAGGGAAGAACTAAATACAAAAGGCAGGTGACTCTGGCTGTAGCGTAGAGGGTAGTAAAGAAGAGGGCACCAGACTAAATGCAGGAAGACTAATTATAGGTTCTGCTACGAATCTCATGAAAAAGAAAACGGATGTTCCATAGCAAAGAGTGGCAGAAACAGAGACAAGGCAGAGCACAGTAATATTTAGAAGGTACAATCAACTAAACTTGGCAAATAATCATAGGAGATAAACTGTGTGATTTTCAGGTTTTTCATTCGGAAATTGTTTTTAAAGAGATTTATTTATTTATTTGAAAGTCGGAATTACAGAGAGAAAGAGAGAGGGAGAGAGGGAGAGAGTGACCTTCAATCTACTGGTTCACTCCCCAAAATAGCTGCAATGGTTAAAGCTGGGCCAGGATGAAGCCAGAAGCCAGGGGCTTCATCCGAGTCTCCCATGTAGGTGAAGGGGCCCAAGTGCTTGGGCCATTTCCTGTTGACTTCCCAGGCACATTAGCAGGGAGCTGGATCAGAAATGGAGGAGCCGAGACTTAAACCAGTGCCCATATGGGATGCCGGCACCGCAGATGGCAGTTTAATCTATTGAGTCACAGTACTGGCCCTAGGAAAATTTTTAAGACAGTACAATGATACACAAAAATAAGTTTCTAAAACAAGAACAGCGATTATTTCATTACCAAAGAGGCTGAGTTTGAAGTATCTGGTTTTTTTTTTTTATTTAAATAGAGCTAAACAGGAGGTGTTTAGGGTTCAGGAAAAAGATCTAAGCTCAACATATAAAATTGGGAACATGCAAATTTTGCCATGGTTGAAACCACGGAACATAGAAATAAATGAAAAGAGTTTGGAATATAACCCTGGGAACCCCCAGGTAGACTATAAATGATACAGGAAAAGCATATTAAGAGGGAAAAAAAAAGAGATAATGATGTAATCAAAATTAAAACAGAATTACAAGATTTTGTACATTTTAATTCATTAATTAATTTGTCTTCTAATCAGTTGGTCTTTATATTTATATTGTACACACCTCTGTCTCAGCTTGAGTTCTTTGACAACGGTACTGAGCAATTAATCTATCAGCTTGTGCAAGGGCTAGAGCTTTTGCTTCCAAAAGATCTTGTAGCCTGCTTTCTTTGGACTATAAGAAAAAACACACACCATTAATTTTCCTTGCTTTATGAAAGCATCTATGCTAGGTTGTCATTAAAATACACTTGTACTCACAGCTAATGTGGACAGTTTCATTTCATATACATCCATTATGTCAGATATTCTCACATCATTGATTTGATCCTTTACCTAGGTTTTAATAAAGTGAAAAATCAGAATACTTAAACACTTTACAAAATGATAAAATAAATATTGTGAAATCAAATCACTTAAAGTTTATAAGGAAATTAAAATAAAAAATGCTTTATCATTTGGGCCAAAAATATTTCATTAATCTGGCTACTGCAGAAGCATATCTGACTAAGATTTGGTAAGCTTACAATACTTTAAAAATAGTTCTTAAGCTGGGTGGGAAGAGGAATAGGGATTGAATAACTGTTAAAATGTTAGAATTCTGTGACTGTTGTTTCTTCATTTCTTTCTAAACTCTCTAGAATATTGTTATCTTTTTATTAAAAGGTTTCAACGATCAAGCTAGCATCTAAAGTTGTTAACATACTATAATCAGAGCTGACATTCAGTTGGTACATAACAGTCCCAATCTAGTTATAATTGCTATTTTCACTCACCACCACTCCAGACTGAAGTTTTTCTATTAATTCTTCAATGTTCAGACCAGGAACACTTTCTTTTAAAACGGGAGGAGTTACACACTTTACTGATGTTGGAAGGTTGTGATTGAATGACTGCGAAGGCATTCTTCTGGGTACATGTTCTGTTTCTTGTTGTCTATAAGCATTATTTGCTGCTATACTTTCTCCAAGTCTGAGTGGCAATCAAAAAGAAAAAGAAATAATTACATAAAAATGGAGCCAAGAAGAGAGTTGATGTAGAATAAGGAAATCTTTTAGAATGGATCTTTTTGGGCAAATAGAAGTTTTTAAATATTCTTAAAAATAACCTTTTGGGGAACCATGATGAAATGTGTTTTGGTGAAATATCCTAAATCTTCCAGAGGACCCTCTTTTTCTTTTTTTTTTTTTTTTTAAGAAATATTTATTTATTTACTTGAAAGGCAGAATTAGAGAGGGAGATACAGAGAAAGATCTTCCATCTGCTGATTCACTGGTGCTGGGCCAGTGAAGCCAGGAGCCTGGAACTCTGTTGGTCTCCCCATGTGGACGCTGCGGCCCAAGCACTTGGGTCATCTTCCACTGCTTTCACAAGTGCATTAGCCAGGAGTTGAATTGGAGACTATCTGGGGAGGTTGGCATCACAGGCAGTGGCTTAACATGTTGTACCATAATTATAGCACCTCAACTTTCTATTCTTTACAACTCCACCATTTGTTTGGAAACACTGCAGAACTGAATTGTGAGTGTGGATTATTTGCATTAACTATAAAATAATAGATATTGGTCAGAGCAATTTTCAAAAAAAATTTTGTTTGCTTGTTATTAAAATAAGTCAGTAACATTGCTTATCTTCAAGGAGTGTAGCTAGTTCAGCATTTGATTTTGGAACAATATGATTATATTACCTATTCAGTAATAAATTTTGAGAAAACAGATAAAAACAAGTACTACTTTCTATATTTAAAAGAATAAATCAAAGGTTGTTTATTATTTGTTACAGTTAATATTATTGGGCTGAATCTATTCAGATTGGATGCTATCAAATTGATTAAAACAGAAATCCCAGTTTTACATCTTTTACAATAAACAGACTTAAAATGTTAAAAAAGTAGATAGGCAAAGAGATATCAGTGTGGTTTTTTTTGGATGATGATAATGATTTTTTTTTTATTCAAGAAATAAGGAAGATTTTGCCTTACTACCTAATTTTAGTAGGGTGATGAGAGATGTAATAGGAAAAGGCACAACTTATATGCAAAGCAAAGGGTGCAGCAGGTGAGCTAAGTGTGATGATGTTGCAGTGGGCAAACACAGTAAGGCTTTAAGCAGGAGTGGGCAAAGTCAGGCCCTGTTATGCAGCCCACAAAATCATTTGGTCTGTCCCTATCAGGGCAACCTTAGGTGGGATTGGAATTCAGTTAATCTATATAACTGGGTAATTTTTTATTTACTTGACCAACCACTCAAGCCACCATCACTGTCTCTTGGAGTCTGTATTAGCAGTAAAGTGATGTCAGGAACCAAAGTCAGGTATCAAACCCAGGAACTCTTGCCTTGGGTCATGGGCATGCTAACCAGTATCTTAACTGCTAAGCTAAACATCCACAGGAGAGCATGGTGACATTACCTGGTGTTTAGCTATGTCTTCTTCCACTTTCCCTTTCACATTGAGTGCATTCTTACCAAACTGATTTACATTATGACCCTTTAAAAACTAGACTATCTTGTTGTTGCCTCAGTTCCTTTATAAAAACTGTTATGCCTTGTCCTGCAAAACACTTCCTATGAGATCTGCACAGGTCTGAATTCTTACCATTAAGACCAAGTTCTAATTCACCTCTTCAAACAGACCTTCACCAAAGCCCTAGTATAACACTAATATTAACCACCCCTCATCCACACAGTAATATATACAGTAGGAAACTTATTTTTCTTATCTCCCAACTAGAGTGCAAAGGTCATGACAGGAGGCACTCTGCCTAATACACTGGCCACATTCCCCACTTCCGCAGGGGAGCGGCACACCGCCGGCCGGCTCTTCTCGGGGGCTGCACAGGTGTTCCCCTTAGATGTTCCCCATAGATGTTCCTGGTGCATGCCGTCTCTCTCCTCCTTTATAGTCCTCCTCCGCCAATCCCAACTCGGCTGCCCACACGCCGAGTACGCTGCTCTCCTCCAATCAGTAGCAAGTCCTACAGTTTATTAGTTGAACTGGAGGCAGCTGTGCGGAAGCTGCTTACTTCTCTCCCAGCGCCATATTGTGGGAGAGCAGATGCATACAATAAGTCTTAATTCCAGTAACTCAGTCTAGTCCGGTTTGCTCCCCACAAGAAGTAAGACATGGAGGGTCAAATTCAAAATGGTAGGAAAACCTCCTGAACATAGGCAGAGAATGAGGAACAGTTACATTCAGTAAGGCTACAGCTTTCCCCTCTGAGGCTTTTGGGTTTTGTCTCATGTTAGATTAAAATAACTGAAGCAAACCACCATAAAACACAGCAGCTTCATTCACAGACTACTACTTCCCTGTAACTTGAGAAGGTTTCTATTTGTCTACTAAAAAGTATTATAAAGTAAAGTCAATTTTGAATATGTGGTCTCTATGTATTATATTCTCTATTTCTTCATTGATTTAGGACCATCTAAATTATTAATTCTGAACCATTAGATTGTTAAATCAGTTAATAGCATAAAGCAAAGGTTAGTAAACTTTCTTCCAGGACAAGATGATACATATAAGGATACTTAATTCTGCTGCTCTGTAAGCAATTTCAAAAGATAAGATTATTTTGGCAACAAATGTTGAAATCCATGCAGTTTTTTTCAGAATATGTATTTTCCATGACATTTTAAGACTCATGTGTAGAGATTTCAAAAAGTTTCTGCATCAAAATAAACTTATTTTTAAATTCCATTTTCCCTGCAAATTTTGAAGTACCTTTGTATTTTAGAATTGAGGATCTACATGGTCCCTGTTATAACATTATCCATTCAAGCTATTACAGCATAGAAGTTGCCATAGAAAGTACAAATGATGGAAAAACTAGAGGTGTGGCTTTGTTTCAATAAAACTATTTACAGAATAGGTGCCTATTCACTAGACTATTTGTTAACCCTTGAAATGTAGGAAATGTCTTAATTATTTACCAATTGCTTTAAATTATTCAAACTATTTTTACAAATTAATTTATGTAAACCACTTAGTTCTAAAACCTCATTAAAGCATAGCCTTACTTGGTATTTTGTCAACCATTGGCTTACCGTTAGTATTGGAAACTTATGGCCCAAATCTGGTCAATGACATTAATGCTTAGACTTTCAGTGAAACAACTGTGGAGGAAATGATTTTTCAGTGGAGTAACTAAACTGGTAACACGTAAGCTTAGAGTGTCCAGAGGCCGGCACCGCGGCTCACTAGGCTAATCCTCCGCCTTGTGGTGCTGGCACACCGGGTTCTAGTCCCGGTCGGGGCGCCGGATTCTGTCCCGGTTGCCCCCCTTTCAGGCCTGCTCTCTGCTGTGGCCAGGGAGTGCAGTGGAGGATGGCCCAGGTGCTTGGGCCCTGCACCCACATCAGAGACCAGGATAAGTACCTGGCTCCTGCCATCGGATCAGTGCAGTGCGCCGGCCACAGCGTGCTGGCCGCGGTGGCCATTGAAGGGTGAACCAACGGCAAAGGAAGACCTTTCTCTCTGTCTCTCTCTCTCACTGTGCACTCTGCCTGTCAAAAAAAAAAAAAAAAAAAAGAGTGTCCAGAGTCTGCAGCTGGCACTGCGGCATAGTAGGTTAAACTTCTGCCTGTGGTCCTGGTACCCCTTATGGGATCTGGTTTGAGTCCTGGCTGCTCTTCTTACAATCCAGCTCCCTGCTGATGGCCTGGGACAACAGAGGAAGATGGCTGAACTGCTTGTAACCCTGCACCCACGTGGAAGACCCGGATGAAGCTCCTGGCTCCAGAATGGTTCAGCTCTGGCCACTGCAGCCATTTGGGGAGTGAACCAGCAGATGGAAGTCCTCTCTCTGTGTCTCACCCTTTCCCTGTCTGTAACTCTGCCTCTCAAATTTAAAAAAAAAAAAGGTGTCCAGAACATTCTACATTAAAAATAGATGCAAAGAGACCAAGGAGGATAGTACCTATTTAACATACTTAACCACCTGGATCCAACTTTTCTCTGAATGAGTATACATCTGGTCTTTTCAGTTACAGAAATTAAAAAAAACAATTTTTAATCATTTAAAAAAGAACTGATTAACAATAAAAATCTTCGATTTAATTAGCTACTCTATCTCAGGATTACTAAAGAAACACGGCAGGGTATTCCAACAGCATGAGAGATACACTGCAAACAATTACAACTCACACTAAAGCAGGAAAATCTGGCAGTGGAGCAGCTTCCAACAATATTCTCAAGCCAGACTGTACTTGTTCTCTATTATCAGACGTTAAAGCAAAAGCCAAAGGAGTGATCAAACGTGAATCCTAAACAAATCAGAATTCAGAAAATAAGAAGCAGAAAGAATAAACAACATTGGATCTTTTGGAGCAAGGTGAGTAACCAGAACTAAATCATAAAATAATTTTAGGCTAAATTTAAATTGTTTCTACGTGGTGTTTCAATGTATTGATGATATATTTTACCTTGTTACAGATATTTACACTGTCATGGATCAATGTGAGCAGCCTAAAAAAATCTTGAAAAGGTTTTGAATGCTTTCAATTGTCTATGAAAATGATGCCATAAATGTCTTGATTAATTTAGGATATCTATAATTGATGTATTCTATTGTACTTTTTCTGGTTATCATTTAAAAGAACAACTAAAAATGACTAATCATTTTCAAATTAATAAATGTCCTAAAATAAAAAGGAAAATTCAAATAAATTCAAACCAGATCTAATGATTGTAACAACACACTTGGCCGGCACCGCGGTCACTTGTCTAATCCTCTGCCTGCGGCGCCGGCACCCCGGATTCTAGTCCTGGTTGGGGTACCGGATTCTGTCCTGGTTGCTCCTCTTACAGTCCAGCTCTCTGCTGTGGCCCAGGAGTGCAGTGGAGGATGGCCCAAGTGCTTGGGCTCTGCACCCACATCGGAGACCAGGAGGAAGCACCTGGCTTCTGGCGCAGCGCACCAGCTGCAGTGCGCCGGTCATAGTGGCCATTTGGGGGGTGAACCAACGGAAAGGAAGACCTTTCCCTCTGTCTCTCTCTCTCACTGTCTAACTCTGCCTGTCAAAAAATAAAACAAAACAAAACAAAACAAAACACACTTAAGTACCTGAACTGTAGGTCCTTCATGTCAATATTTTACATTAGAACTGTAAGCCTTATCTACTATGAAAAAATCTCCTCAGAATTGACACAAATCAACTTGATTCAAATTTTTAAAAACATATTAGTGAAGACAAAAATTAAAATATAAATTCTTTAAAATTAAAATGTTGAGTGCCTTGTAGATACTCAAGTATAATTCAATGGTACTGAACTATAAAATCAGGCCTTCACTTTCAATGAAAATGGTTCACAACCCCACTTATGGAGGGGAATTCAGTTTGTAGTCAAGGAAAATGAAGTTCAGACAGGTGAAATGACTTGTTCGTCTTCACTGACCAACAACTGAAAGAGTCAATATTTGGATTCAGTTTCTTAAACATGATTCTCTCACTGCCTACATGTGGCCTAAGGTTTCAGTTTGGGTGTCTACCCTACGGATACATTCGCTAGAGCCAGCTATGTTATGTTACTGTAATAACTTAATTCACATATTGTTGTTAAATATAAGCCAGGTGTTGTAGATATCAGGGTAGACATTGTAAAGCAAAATGTTCAAGAGGCCATTGTTTTGGATTAGCCATCTGCACTGGGCCCCAGCAAGCCTGATCAAAGCAGAATGCAATCACTTGGGTTAAGTGTCACATAATCAAACTGAACTTTAAAATTAAGAAATGAAAACAAAAGATGTGATTTCAGTCAACCTGAGTCCCTGCAGTAAGGAAGTACCCTCTGTTTTAACCCTTTAAGCAAAGTAACTAAAACAGCCTATTATTTTTATTTCATTTCTGCTTTCTTTAGTCCTTTTCTGTCTATAAAGTCAACCTCCTCTGCTCAGCTCATTGGTACATATGTACATTACCTGATTCTAAAATAACAAATAAAAGAAAATTACATTGGGCCGGCGCCGTGGCTCAATAGGCTAATCCTCCACCTTGCGGCGCCGGCACACCGGGTTCTAGTCCCGGTTGGGGCGCCGGATTCTGTCCCGGTTGCCCCTCTTCCAGGCCAGCTCTCTGCTGTGGCCAGGGAGTGCAGTGGAGGATGGCCCAGGTGCTTGGGCCCTGCACCCCATGGGAGACCAGGAAAAGCACCTGGCTCCTGGCTCCTGCCAGGATCAGCGCGGTGCGCCGGCTGCAGCGGCGGCCATTGGAGGGTGAACCAACGGCAAAGGAAGACCTTTCTCTCTCTGTCTCTCTCTCTCACTGTCCACTCTGCCTGTCAAAAAAAAAAAAAAAAAAAAAAAAAAAAGAAAATTACATCTTTAAATTATATTAGTTATAATTTTTGTATTTTGACATCTAGAACTCTTATTCAGGTACTACAAATATTACAATAGAGAAGCCTTAGAATCAAAAGTAATTATGTTCAATTCCTGAGAAACTATATAAAATAACCATCCATTAAGACTACTATAATACTAAAGACAATCAACAACCTTAAACTTTATCATCATGGCCAATTCTAAGAGAAACGTCCTCTCAAGGTTAAAAATATTAAAACAGAAATATGTATCAGAAAGCACTTATGTATAAATAAACTTCAGTGTTTAAAGAATTTAAACTCACCTGAAGGATTTTATAAAAGCTTACTTCCATACCAGGAACCAACTGTTTAAGTTTGTTCATCAAATCAAGAGTTTTCAAAATTACATCAGCAGCAAGTTTACTTAAAAAAAAAAAATCAGATTTAAATTAGGTAGCTTAAAAATTTCTTAGGGTTTTTGTCCATTTTTTTAAAGAGAATAAAAAACAACAACCTTTGTTTGTTAAAACTCAATAACACCTAAGTATTATTTCACTGCGAAGTAAAAATATCATAGAGATCAATATACTCATAATTTAAGACACAAAGAGAACTGGTACCAACAGTCTAATTCTCAGTAATTTTCCCCCTACTCTTAAATATCAACATTCTTCAACTTTCTGCTTCACTTTAGTGGTCTTGAAACATGACGCATTCAATTCTTAGCTTTGTCATTGAAAGATACAGGGTAACTTTAGGCAATGTGGAATACCAAAAACATAGGGAAGGATTACAAGGCCATGTTCTCTACTTGTAACTATAAAGGAATATACAGAAGAGATATTCCTTGTTCTCGAGCAGCAGAATAGTGGACATAATCACTGGCTAGCACTCAGTAGGTTTTCAATTAAGATTTATTTGATGGACTTTGTTAATAAGAGAGGCATAAAAGAATTACTTGTTACTTCCAGCAACAAATCTACCTTTACTATAATCACTAGCATGTTAAGAAAGAAAAATGGGCTTTATTATTAAGAAATCTTCTGCAGTGGGCTGATTTCTTTGTAATAAAACTATACCCATGGGGGCCATTGCTGTGGCACAGCAGGTTAAAGACCTGGCCTGAAGCACCAGCATCTCATATGGTCGCTGGTTCTAGCCCCGGCTGCTCCTCTTCTGACCCAGTTCTCTGCTATGGCCTGGGATAGCAGTAGAAGATGGCCTGACTCCTTACGCCCTTGCACCCACGTGGGAGATCCAGAAGAAGCTCCTGGCTTCAGATTGGCACAGCTCCGGCCGTTGTGGACATTTGGGGAGTGAACCAGCGGGTGAAAGACCTTTCTCTCTGTCTCTACCTCCCTCTGTAACTCTTTCAAATAAATAAAATAAATCTTTAAAAAAAAAAAAAACATATATATGTTTTGCCATTCTTTTCATTTAAAAATGTAAAATTAAAAGAACAAAAAAATTTAATTAAAGCAGCTCTAGAAGAGGTATGTTCAGGACTCTTAGATAATCACAATAAATTAAAACATGGAGTAGGCATTCAGCTTGGAACACTCCACATCAGAGAGACTCGTTCCAGGGCTAGCTCCTTCACTTCTATAACAGTTTCCTGCTAAGGCACACCCTCAGAGGCAGCAGATGATGGCACAAATACTTAGGATACTACTGCCCATGTGGGAAACCCTAGTTGAATTCTTGGCTTCAGGCTTCGACATTTAAGAAGTGAATCAGCAGGTAGGATTTTTCTTTCAAAAATAGAAGACAAAATAAACCTAAACATTGAAAAATCACAACTATTAATACTTTATTTCAGAAGCAATCTATGAAAAATTAAATTACAATTTTTCATTTTTAAAATATTTGTCAGTTCTTTGCTATACCTTGAGTTAAGAGAACATATCCATGCATAATCTCTCCAAGATGAAAATCACATTTTTTAATTTTTACTGCCTTTGACCATTATGTCTTTTTGATTTCGTATACTCACCATAATTCAGAATCTGCAACCTTTGTTCCAAACCCCAAATCGATCTTGCCATATGTAAACTGTTGTTCTATCAAAGTGGTACACTTGATGGTAGTCAGAATTTTTGCAATATGCATTTTCAGAGTATCATCTCCACAAAGAGGTTAGGTTTTGTTAAGATACACAAACAAAAAATTTTCCAAATACTTTGTATAATAATTTGTAACATTCAAGATAACTTCATAAAAATTGGCTCATCACTGCAATCCAGTATTATTACTTTTATACTAGCTCAATGGTACATTAGAAAACCAGAGGTCAAAACATTTAAATGACTGGTAAGTGCCAAGAGTTGGACTGCCCTAAACATTCCTCATTCTAATGTAAAACAAAAAATGAATGTTTTTCCATTGAATGCTCATTTTTTCTGTTAACAGGTATGACAACAGTTCAATAACTGCCAAATTAAGGAATGTTATTTTCTCATATTTTATAAACCATAAATTAATTTATCTATTATTCAATGAGACAAGACCTCACTAAATTAATTACAACTATCTTTAAGGTCAAGCAAAGTAAATCACAGTCTCAATAGCAGTGATTCTCAACTTTGGCTGCATGTTAGAATCACCTAGGTAGTATACAAATGCATACATTTATGAAGGCTTTCATTTTTAAATGGCATGCACCACAAAAAAAATCCGACAAAAATATCAATAATTCTATCAGTACTTCTTTATCTAATATACACTTTCCCAAAGAACAACACAAATAATTATCCATGGACAGCAATTGGCATCAAAAGTGAAAGAAGGCACCAGATTTATAGCCTAACGGGTAAAGCTGCCACCTGCAATACTAGTATCCCATATTGGCACCTGTTTGTGTTCCAGCTGCTCTACTTCCAATCCAGCTCCCTGCTAATGGTCTGGGAATAGCAACAGAAGATATTCCAAGTGCTTTGGCCCTGACACTCATGTGGGAGACCTAGAAGCTCCTGGCTTCTGACTTCCACATTTTGTGGCCATCCAGGAGTAAATCAGAAAATGCAGGCTCTCTCTGCATCTCCCTTTCTCCCTAACTCTAAATAAATAAATAAATCTTTAAAACAAACAAACAAAAAGGGTAACAAGGAGTAAGGACCAATCATTTTAGAACATACCTCCAGATCTCAAACTGTGATAAAACCGTTCAACCCAGGTTTAAAACATATTTCTTAAAATGTGCTTCAACTTAAAGTTTTACACAGAAAAACAAGAAAAATAAAGGCAATTTTGAAAAAGTTAAGATTTTTTTCTCTATAGTTTAAATTGTAGTTCAACAATTCTGAATACATGAGCATGAAAAGTAAAAAGAATTATAAATAAGGACAAAATGCAGTAAGCATGATCATGGGAAAAAAGTTTTTATAGTCTTCACGTTTATGATTGTAAAGGATATTTAATAAAACTTCAATGGCCTTGACCATCCTTTCACATTTTTTTCTTATTAAGGCCTCATCTAGATTTTGTTCTGTGAACTGAAGCTGATCAAGAATTGTTGGCAGCAGAAGGGTCACAAAATGGTCAGCCAAGGAACAGTTAGCAGAGTCTATGACATCCTGGAGAATCAACCATCATGCACAATTAAAAACAAGATGAAAGACAAAATGTAGAAATTATCATCATTAAGTTTAACACGCTCTTTAAATTTCTTATATTCACTTCAGTACTCTATTGGTTCAAGTCTCTTACTACAAATTATTTAAAATTCATCTTTTTAACCAGTTTTGAGAGATATGATGGTTTTTCTCAAAAGTAAGGTTTTACAAACAAGACATTTCTAATGGATAATGTGATTTAAAAAGTATTCTAAACTCAAAAGTATTTACTTTAAAAAAATCTTAAATCTTCAACATGTAAGAACATTAAATGATATTTGTTTTAATAGTCCCCAACCACAAATAATTTCCATTAAGAATCACATAAACTGATGTAAAATAAGATCATTAACAGTCAAGACCAAGATAAAATAATTTGTGCATAACAACTTTTAATGCATATATAAAGACACTTAGAAGGTAAGTTTATTTTGGTGCATAAAGACACAAGCTTACTAATCTGACAGAAAGGATGCAATGGGCTAACTTGAACAACACTAATGCTTAGGTTATACATGCAAAGACATAATATGCAATTTCCTTGAACTTGTTCAAGTATCCTCATACTTAATCATTACGCATATATTTGTGCATAGGATCTAATAATGAGGGGAAATACTTGGAAGGACACTGGGGTAGGCTGAATAAATAAGAAGACAGGGAGAACAGCAGAGAATGGTAAACTGCCCTGGTAGAATTTATGAGAAAGTAAAAACTTTGGTCTGTATGCTAAGTGCCTAGCCACACTGGCTGGTAGTTGCAACTCCATTCAATTTTTGAATATAATATAAATATATTAATGTACTCAACAGCTAATAAAGGGAGTAGACAGAAACTATTGAGATGGAGAGACAATATGTGACTATTGCAAGTATACAATAACAAATCATAAGAATCTTGCCAATACCTCTACTTATATAGAAATGAGTTTTATAAGCTCTTTGGTGAAATAAGTAAAATATTAATAGATGTGACTGTCAGAAAATTCAGTAAGTGAGAAGGAATCTAGTTTGACTATTATTAATAAATGAGAAGTTTTAACAAAATGCATCAATACTTGGAAGTTTACTATGAATCTTTTTGAAACCAAATTAATGGAGAGTCATGAAAGCAAAAATTTGTTAACCAATCTATTACCTCAAATATTTCCTTGAACAATTCCAATGCTAAAACAGAACAGGTTTCTGATCCATCCAAAGGCTGGCTTAACCAACGAAGTAAAGCCACGTTAGGTTCTAAACATTTAGACCGGCTTCCCAGAATGGAGTTGCCAGATGGTGACTGTTCAAACATCATCTGAGTGAGCACATGGCGAAGCTGAGTCACTGAACAGAAGGCAAGAAGTAATTCTAAAACCTGTGCAATATAAAGTCTTCATTAAATGTCAACTTAAACTTCCATATACAAAGCAAGCATATGATGAAGCTGAAAATGCCATATTTTAAAAAATATACTCTAAGACAAAAATTAAAAGTAGCTTCCAAGTTTTCTTCCAGTTTTATTTTTTCAAATGTGTTGACTACTTTCCAGAAGGTTACAGAGAAATTTGTTAATGGTGCTTTCCTATGATAGGCATGAATGTGAGACTCACAGAGGTAAGGGTAAGTTCAACTAATGGATATTCCTTCTATAGTTCTTAATTAACAATACAAACATGTTTTCTTATTTAAAGTAACAAAAAAGAAATTAATATAATAAAATAAAAATTAAGAATACTTGCTATAACTCTAAGATTCGACAACCACTATAAAGCATACTGTAGAATCAGATAAAGAAGTGGCTCCCAAAGTCTACAGGAATAGGCAACCTGTTTTCTGCCAAGAGCCCCCTGGATTTTTATAATACACTTCAAGGGTCACACAAAATTATCAACTTAAAAAATTAGCCTGTTATACAGATTAACTGAATTTCAAGTCCCACCTAAGGTTGCCTTGGTAGGGCCAGACCAAATGATTTTAGCAGGGCCTGACTTTCCCCACTCCTCCTCAAAACCTTACTATGTTTGTACACTGCAACATCATCACACTTAGCTCACCCTTTACATTTGTATCTACAGTTTCTTTTATTTTTTAAAAGATTTATTTTATTATTTTATTTATTTGAAAGACAGTTACAGAAAGAGAGGAAGAAACACAAAAAGAGAGAGAGAGAGAGAGGTCTTCCATCCACTGGTTCACTCCCCAAATGGCCACAATGGCCAGAACTGAACTGATCGGAAGCCAGAACCAGGAGCTTCCTGTAGGTCTCCCACATGAGCGCAGGGGACCAAGGACTTGCGCCATCCTCTGCTGCTTTCCCAGGTACATTAGCAGATAGCTGGATAGGAAGTAGAGCAGCTAGGACTTGAACTGGTGCTCACAGGGGATGTGGGTGCTGGAGGCAGGGGCTTTAACCCACTGCACCATAGCACTGACCCTTACAGCTTGTCTTATACTGATATTTCTGCATTTGGTGTTGAGGTAGGGGTAAAGATTCATTTTTTCAAACATGGATATTCAACTGACCCAGTGTCACTTACTGAAATGATATTTTTAAGACTCCGTTGTTATCAATCAGGAGACTATATACAATTTGCTTTGGAAGGTTTTTATTATTGTAAATTATACTAACTCTATACTTTATACTATATGATATTTGGTAGTGTAAGTGATCTAACTGTTCTTTTTCAGGATAGCCATGGACACTGGCATATCATAAATTCTGTGATCAGCTTTTCAATTTCTACATACCAACATTGATAAAAAAAAAAAAACACTAAAACCTGCTGAGTTTTGATTGACTTCATTGGAAACTTTTTCAACCAATAAAGTGAGTATATTTGTACTTACTTACATCTTGAATTTCTCTCAATGTTTTCAGGGTGGAAGCCTTGCATATGTTCTGACAGCCATGTCCTCTAAGATTTTGATATTTTAAAATATCAGTATATAGTATCAATTAATTTTTTTCATTTTCTGTATTACCAGGATATGTTTATACATATCTATCCTTATAAACAATTTGCTAAATAAATTCATTTGGTTTTAATTATTTCTATAGATTTATCTAATTATCACAATAATGTAATGGGAATACTGGGTTTTATTTCTTCACTTCTAATTCCCATACTTGTCATTCATTTCTTTTGCCTCATTGGGCTGGTTAGGACCACCAAAACTATGCTGAACACAACTAGTGGTAAAAGACACTCTTTTCTTATTCCTAATTTAGAAGAAAACTTCCAATAATTTGATAGTAAGAATGCTGATGAGAACAAGCATTGACCCAGCAGGTAAGACTGCCCCATATCCTACATCTGAGTTCCTGGGTTCAATTCTCAGTTCTGGCTCCTGACTCCAGCTTCCTGCCAATACAGACCCTAGAAGGCAGCAGAAATGACACAAATAATTGGGTATCTTCAATTTATTTGGGAGACCTGTACTGTGTCCTGAACTCCTGGCTTTGCCTAGGCCAGCCTCAGCCATTGTGGGCATTTGTGGAGTGAACAAGAGGATGGGACCTCTCCTCCTATTTTTACCTCTCAAAGAAAAAAATTAGAAAAAGAAAGATGATGCAGATTTTTGGTAGTTACTCTATCAGAGAACAGAAGTTTCTGCCTACTCCTAGTTTGCCAATCTTTACCATGAATTGGTACAAAATTTATCAACTGCTTACTTTGCCTTTGATGTGATGACAATCTGATTTTTCTGCTCTTTTATACTAATGTGAGAAATTAATTCTCAAACGGTAAACAACCCTTGCATTCTTAGGATAAACCTCATCTGGCAATGAAACATGACTGTTTTTATACATCATTGGGTTTGATTTCATAATATCTGGGCTTAATTTTTACAATTATGTTCATATAAGATATTGACTTTATTTTTGTTTAAAGATTTATTTTAATTATTTGAAAGACAGAGTTACAGAGAGAGGCAGAGACAGAGAGAGAGGTCTTCCATCCGCTGGTGCACCCCCCAGATGCCCACAATGGCCGGAACTGCGCTGATCCGAAGCTGGGAGCCAGGAGCTTCCTCCAGGTCTCCCACATGGGTGCAGGGGCTCAAGGACTTGGGCCATCCTCCACTGCTTTCCCAGGCCATAGCAGAGAGCTGGTTTGGAAGAGGAGCAGCCAGGACTAGGACGAGCACCCATATGGGATGCCAGTGCTTCAGGCCAGGTTGTTAACCTGCTGCGACACAGCGCTGGCCCCTTGACATTACTTTTCATTTCTTATAGTGTACTTGACAGGTTTTGTTTCTGAGGTTACACTAGCCTTATAATCAGACATGCTTGTACAATATTGTATATGAAAAAAAATTCAACTATTTTATTTCCCAAACCAACACTGTTTTGGCTTTCACTGCTTCCCCACTTCTATATATCATAATGAAGTATTTTTATGACTAACTTATCCACTGTCTTTTGGGTTTTCTGACACTTCTGGAATGCTTCTACTCCCTTGCCCTATCTGAACGCCTAAATTTCCTGCTACGTCAGTATTTTATTAGATTATTAGATTTTTTCCCCCCTTCTTGTATGCCTTTTTATTCCAAAAAGCTTTATTGACACTTATATTACAAATTCCTAGTCATGCAGTCAAGATTTATTTAGATTTTATATAGATATTAGCTTTTGGTTGCATGGAAAAAGGCATTTTGGACATTCTGGGGTTCAAACAAATAGCATATATTATCAGAGTACTTCTAGTGAAATAAGTGAGTCCCAAAAGGACAAAAACTGTATGTTTTCTTGATCTGTGGTAACTAATAGAGCACCTAAAAGGCAATTTATAGAAGTGAAACTGACACTTGGAGATGTCATGACTTTGAACAGTCTCTGTCTCAACTGTGAAGGAACAGTTTTTTTCTTTTTTCATATTATTTGTTGAACTCTTAGTATAGGGTTTAATCTTACATGTATAAAGTGAATTGAAAACAGATCTTAGTGAAAAATAAGAATAGTAGTAAGAGAGAGAGAAGATAGAAGGGTGGGAATGCAGGAGGGAGGGCGGGTAGACCCGACTCCCAGGGTCTGTGTGGTGACTCCACGCCTCCTGCCCCCACCACACTCCTCCTCTCAGAAACGAATCCACTGCAACATTGTTGAGAAATCAACTGGGTAGGAAGAATCACTAAGTTCCTAAAGTTGTATTTATGAAATACATGAAGTTTGTACACCTTAAATTAAAGGTTTCTGGGGTGGAAAGTATTATCAAAGTAGTTCATCTGAAAAAAATACTGCAGAGGGACAATGGCAAGCAGTAAACAAACAGAAAACACTGTTGTGCAACAAACATGGTACTATTTGAACTCCTCTATCATCTTCTGGATTAACTTTACAAATGATTAGCTCAAACCCATTCTAATGGTCATCTATAAAATCCTATAGGAGAGGGGCTGGTCTTGTGGCATAACGAGTAAAGCTGCTGCCTTTGATGCCTGCATCTCATTTGGGTGCCAGTTGGTGTACTGGCTGCTCTCCACTTCCAGTCCAGTTCCCCGTTAATGGCCTGGGAAAAGTAGCATAAGCTAGCCCAGGTGTCTGGGCCCCTGCCACCTATGCTGGAAACCTGGATGAAGCTCCTGGTTTCCTCCTGGTGCAGCCCTGGCCAATGCAGTCACCTGGAGAGTGAATCAGCAAATGGAAGTTCTCTGTAACTGTTTCAAATAAATAAATAAATCTTTAAAACAAGCAATCAACAAAACCTGTAAGACAAAATCTGTCCTGGAATACAAACCCTACTTCACACCAGACACAAGAATCCATTTTAACTGGTTATAGATCTATAAACCAAAGTTAGAATACTATGAAACTTTTAGATGAAACATTAAGTGTCCAATTTGTTGACTTTTGAGTAGGCCAAGAGTTCTTAAATGGAATTTAAAAAGCACTAATCATACTATTGGATTGATAACTAAGCTACATTAAAATTAAGACATTATTAAGTGAGTGAAAAAGCAACTTACAAGAAGAAAATATATATAGATTCCAAAATGGACTATGTATATGTGAGTGGTATATATAAATGAGCAAGGTGAGTGACAAATTAAAAAATGACCAAGAAATGAATAAGTCCATAAACAAAGAATATATGAAAATGACTAATGAATATGTGCAAAGACATTACATTTTACTGATTATTAATGAAATACAAATCTAAAACATAATATAATACTACTCTGCAACTATCACAAGGCTAAAATAAAAAAGAATAACAAAATCTTCATACACTGGTATAACCAACTCCTTTGAAAAACTGTTTTACAGTGTCTTCTGAACATATGTAAACTCTGTGACAGGGCAATTTCAGTTCTAGGTAAAGAGCCAAGATAGGCCTCTCCATAAGCCCACGAAAAGACACATCAAACATGGTAATACAGGATTCTCCATAGCAGCCAAAATCCATCCAAAAAAGGACTAACTATATGAAACGCAACTTAAGCTTGCAACATACCATTGACCAAAAGTATCTAGACACAAAATATATATGATTTATTTACATAAATCCAAAACCAGAAAAAAAAGTGTCATTAGCAGTCAGTATGGTTGTTACCCTTGGTAAAGGTAAGGGGATAGGTAAGGGTAGGGACTGACTAAAAGGGAACATGTGGAAGGTTCTACATCAGTCATGTTCTACTTCCTGATTTGGACACTGGTTGCATGACTGTATAAGTTTGTAAAAATTCAGAGAGCTATGCACATAGATTTTTCTGTACATAATAATTTTTACAGTTTAAAACAAAATGTCATGCTTTTACCTACCTTTGAAGAAGAGTCAGGATCCTTCCCATTAAGAAGACTTAATACTTGATTAAGACATGAAGAAAAGTGTTCATACCTAGATTTAAAAGTATATGAAAAACACTCATGTAATGCTTAGATAATAACTTAAAAAAACTGATACAGCAAAAAGAATTTATCTACAAGGTGAACACAAAATTTAAGAGTATTTTCTTTCATCTATTTTCCTATTTGGGCTTCTAATACAGAATACAGTCTTGATAAAGTTTAAATAGGTGGTCCTCAATCCAACCAAAGTTGAAAAGACATTTAACACACCTAACCTATTGAACACCAGTTTAAAAGTACAGTATACTATACAGTATCAGCTGTTTACCCATGATTTCGTGGCTGACCAGCAGCTGTGGTGGTTGAGAGTTATTATACCACCTATCTCTGGCCTAGGTAAAAATTAAAACTCAAAATTCAAAGTATAGTTGCTATTGAATACATATGGTTTTTGCACCAATGGAAAGTGAAAAACCATAACTTAAACCATTGTAAGTTGGGGACCATCAGTACTTAAAACTTGGAACCTATATCTTACCGCTATGATACATATGGATTGGTCCTTTCATTTGAAACAGATTGACTCATCTGGTATTAAAATATCAGAGAAATTTTAGGACCTCAATAGCTTTAAAAAAAAGATTGTGTTCAAATAAATATGCTAATAAATCATATGACCATTTATTTACATATAGCCTCTAAAATGGCCACACATGAAATTTGGCTTTATAGATTTAGAAGGGGCAGTAACCATTTTATACAACTCTAAGAGGTCCCACACCAGAGCAGTACCACTCATATTCTATTTGAGTACATTCTAGATTAGGGAAAATTATAACCTGTTGGGAAGCTCATGGTCTAAAAATGGAGGCAGGAAAAAGTAAGTAATATAAGGCGAAATAAAATATAATGCTATGATGGATGATGGATGCTTTAGAACAGAGGATGTGTATCAAGTCTAGACAAGGCATGACAGCCCTAATCAGGTGAGACTTCCAGGACTTGAGTTTTAAAAAGAATAAACAGGACATAAGGCATATAAGTGAGAAAGCATTCCAGATTTCCAGAGGAAATACTATTGAAAAAACCGCAGTTCATATATGAAATGGCATCTCTAGCAAGTTGGAGTTTCTGTTTATTGGTTGAAGCGATTTGACAAAATAGGTTAAGAAAAGATCAGGAGGTCTTTGATAAAAATTTCGATAATCATTTTGAATGCAAACAGAGATCATATTTTTTAAAAAAGATTTACTTTTTTGAAAGAGAGAAAGAGATCTTCCATCTGCTGGTTCACTCCCCAAGTGGCCTCAATGGTCCCCTGGGAGGGGGCCTCCTGCAAGAGGCTGGATCCAGGAGCCAGGAGCCTGGAACTCCACTCTGGTCACCCACATGGATCACCGGGGCATTTTCCACTTCCTTTACAGATGAATTGGCAGGGATCTGGAACTGGCAGTCATATGGGATGCCAGCATTGTAAGCAGCGCTTAACTCGGTGTGCCATAAAGCAGGCCCCTGATACTATGGATTGTAAGAAGTGCATACAGTTGAAGGAAAAGTTGAAATTGGGCATACTTATAAATAAAAGGAAACGATCACTTAAGTGGAAAGTAATCAATAGGGGAAACTGAAGATAGGACAAAATGAGACTTAATGCATAGAACAGTAAGGTATGTTTATGAGTGAAACATGATAAAACTAAGAACTGGTAATAACATAGGTAAGTTTTTCTTTAGGCAGATTGGAAGAATCCAACTAGATGGGATTCCTTCATTTTTCTATATGTGAAACAAAGAAAAAGTTTATCATCTGTGTGATTAATGGCAAGAGGAAATAATAAAAGGCTGTAAGAGGCATTGTAGGAAATGGGAAAGAAAGGTGACTAAGAATAAAATAAAAGGTTTAATCCAGATAAAATTGTGTGGTTTTCTCAAGCTTTGACCAGGAACCTGTGCATTAGACTTTAGAACAAAATCAGGATTGGTAGTTTGCTAAATAGCACAGCAGAAAAAAGAGGATTTGCTAGAAGTGATTCTGGGGTTTTAGGTTAGATAAAGAAAATAGATAATGAAACTAAGAGTTACACAATAAGTGATTAACTAGTCTTTTACTGATGCTAAATCAATTATCTTTCCATCTCCTTATTCTGTTTACTATGAAACAGTTAAAAATAAACACTATCTGGCAGCAAGAATGGATATGCAGAAATGCTCCCTTTTCCATAGTTTTGCTTTCAATGGTTTCAGTTACCTTTGCTCAACTCTTGGCCAAAAATATTAAAAAGAAAATTCTAGAGACAAGCAGTTCATTCCTTTTAAATTGCACACTATTCTGAGTAACATAATGAAATCTTGTGCCATGCTACATCCTACTCTGTTCACTTGGGATATGAATCAAAGTACATATGCTGCCCACCCATAAATTCTTATTTAGCCACTTTGGTTACCACACTTTAACAGTATTCTGGCACTTGTGTTCAACACTTAGTTCACAAAATAGTTGCCCTATGCCCAACAGTGAGGGTGGCAACTAAGATATGCTAAAGAGAAGCGATAAAAATCTTCTTTTTTAAGTGGATAGGTGAAAGTTCACTACCTATAAAGGAAGGAAAAAAAATCACATTCTGAGATTGCTAAGATATAGTAAGAACAAAACTACATGCGAAATTGTGAAGAAAAATTTGTGCCAGTTTTGCTGTCACATCTTAAATTGCAAAAGGGGGTCGGCAATGTAGCATAGTGGGTAAAGATGCCACTTGCAATGCCAGCATCCCATTTGGGCACTAGTTCATGTTTCAGATGCTCCATTTCTGATTTTAGCTCCTGCTAGTGGCCTGGAAAAAGCAGGGGAAGATGGCCCAAACTCTCTGCTGCCTAAGTGGTAGACCTGGTTGAAACCCTTGGCTCCTGGCTTCCGCCTGGCTCAGCCCTGGCTGTTGCAGGCCCTGAGGAGTGAACCATTTCTTTCCCCTTCTTTTTCTGTAACTCTTTCAAATAAATAAATCATTGAAAAAAACATATTACAAAAGAAACGGCCATAGTGCATGACAAGCAATTAGTTAAACTGAAACAGTTATTGCATTTGTGGATGAGAGACATAAATTAAAGAAGGGCTCCAACTAAGAGCAACCTGTTACAACAAAAAGCACTGAGCCTACAGGACAATTTCAAGGGATCACCTGAAATGAGTGATACAGACCTGCTTACTCCATGTATAGGGTTTGTATTACCTTGATGCAGGTATCCACTGGGGATCTTGGGACTTATCTCCAAAATATGAAGGAGGTTTTCGTACCTTAAGAGACTCTTTGTACCTCATGAGACTCTTAAAACATGATGAGGAGGCAAGTGAAGCAAGGGCACTTTGGAAGAAAAAGCTGTCTTATTTACTTCCATTTAAGAGAAGAAAAAGTGAAATGCTAATATGAGTGCTTCCTGGTTGGAAAAAATATTCTTATATGAATAATAATCAATTATGTCCTAGTACAAAAGTTGTTTTTTTTTTTAATTTACTTACTTTCTAGATGTCTGCATTCTGTGTTTCTTAAAGATTAAGGACTATGACATAATATCTTGACACTAATAAGACCTCATTTTCCTCCAGTGACTGACCATAGTAAGGGCTATATAAATGTTTTCTTAGACAGTAATCTAATTTTTGAAGCATTTCAACAATTTCCTAATTAAGGATCACAAAGGAGTTTAGGCAAGAGGAAAATCTAATTTACTTGGAAACCAGTTACCACTTGATTTCAAAATACAAATGATCAAATTACACTGACATAGAAAGGACATAAACACAGGATCTGATTTTACAACATAAAAGGAGCAGATACAAAAAAAAAAATCTCTTTTTTATACAAAATATAAGACAAAGACACACTGACATGATGTTCCTGAAATAAAAATTCTTTAAAAACTTCATAGAAAATTAATAATGTAAAAAAATTATGCATGGGGGACCAGTGCTGTGGCGTAGCAGGTAAAACCACCGCCTGCAGTGTCGGCATCCCATATGGGTGCCCGTTCAAGTCCAGGCTGTTCCACTTCTGATCCAGCTCTCTGCTATCCCTTGGGAAAGCAGTGGAAGATGGCTCAAGTCCTTGAGCCCCTGCACTCACGTGAGAGACCAGGGAGAAGCTCCTGGCTTCACATTCGCACAGCTCCGGCCGTTGCAGCCACTTGAGGAGTGAACCAGAGGATGGAAGACCTCTCTCTCTCTGCCTCTCCTCTCTCTGTGCAACTCTGACTTTCAAATAAATCTTTAAAATAATTATGCATGCATTTTAAAACAATTTTGGGGCCGGCGCCCTGGCTCACTTGGTTAATCCTCTGCCCTCTGCCTGCGACGCCGGCATCCCACATGGGCGCCGAGTTCTAGTCCTGGTTGTTCCTCTTCCAGTCCAGCTCACTGCTGTGGTCCATGAGGGCAGTGGAGTATGGCCCAAGTATGGCCGGAGCTGTGCACTTGCATGAGAGACGAGGAAAAAGCACCTGGCTCCTGGCTTCAGATCGGCGCAGTGCTAGCCATGGCAGCCATTTGGGGAGTGAATCAATGGAAGGAAGACCTTTCTCTCTCTCTCTCTCTCTCTCTCACTGTCTAAAACTCTACCTCTACCTGTCAACTAAATAAAAAAAATTAAAAAACAGTTTTGTGCAAAAATAAATATCTTTTAAATCTGTGTTCCTACCAACTTTCTTTAGTACTCCAATGTTCTGTCAAAGAATTGAAAACTTTTTTTAAAACGGATTAGTCAACATGCCTACATTTTCGAAAATGACACAATCCTACTGATCCAGACAAAAACTGAAATAACCACATGTACCCTTGTTTTACCTTTTACATTTCAGTTCAGGAAAGCAAAAAGAATGGATGTAAAGTAAATCAAAACATTTCAACTTAGTCTTAAATTTGGCCTACAATGAATGGAATCAGTAAAATCCAAAGTTACTATTACCTAAAATGCCATTGTATATGTCACAAACACATCACAGTTTAAAAAAAAAAAAAGGCTTAAAATTTACTCAAGTCAAGTCCTACCTGGTAAGATAATCAGCAATTTTGGGATTCTTAAGGAGATCCATCAGTAGGTCAACTGAATACTTTCTAGTCAGGGTACCATCACCGTTTATGAGAATATTAAATATTAGTTGAAAAGTCTGATGAATGTTTCGAGCATGGAATAGCTTCAAAATGAAATAGGAAAAGAATGTTATCCCAAAATTTTAAGTTGATCACACCAACAAATGCAAAAACCCTTAAAGACTTTTAAAATTTTAGAGACCATATACTTCAAAATTAACTCTATAAGTAGAAAAAAACATCATATTTACCTTTTCACCCACCTCTTCATTTAAAGTCAAACTGGACAATATTGAAAGTGCAAACACAACCACAGTTAAACTACTATGGGCCAAGAAGGATATAAGAGTTCGATAAAGTGATTTCACATTACTCTGAGAAATTAAAAAAAAAAATTAGAATGAAAAATTTTAAGTTTTATATTTCAGTTTACAAACTATATATGGTACACAGTGGCTAAACTTATAATAATAAACATTATGACTTATTTCAGTAAGAAATGATTGACCCTGTTTTTCTAAAAAAATATATTTAAATAGCTGGGGCTAGGTCACAGTGAAGCTAGGAGCCAAGTACTCTATCCTGGTCTCCTATGTGGGTAGTAAGGGCCCAGGTACATAGCCATCATCTGTTTTCCCAGGTGCATTAGAAGGAAGTTGGATGAGAAGTGGCTTAAACCACCATGCCACAACTCCTGCCCATACACTACTTTTTATTAACTTAAATAGCTTTCAGCAGTACTTCTCTGTGTTCTACCTCTATATCCCCCTTGATCTATTAGAATTGACATCCTGATTCATGGCCAAGCAATTATTATTTTAAGCAGACAACACAAAGCAGAAATCCATCTCTCACTTATTTGTGCAACTTCACTAATTTTTTCCTGAAAATGCTCTTTGTTTATAATAATCTCTGAATTTACATTTATCTAGAATCTACATTTCTCCAACATTTATCTTTTAAAATTGACAATCACCAGCCAGCTCCACTCCCAAATCCAGCTTTCTGCTAACATAGACTCAGGGAGGCTGCAATGTTAGCTCAAGTGATTGGATCTATCACCTGCATAGGAGAACTGGATTGAGTTCAAACTTGCTCGTTTAGGGCCCTGGCTGTGGCAGGCATTTGAGGAGTCAGTCAGTAGATGTGAGTTTCCTTTCTCTTTCTACTTCTCACTCAAATAAATAAAATGAAAACACTGGCCTTGTGGCTCAGTGGGTTAAGCTCAATACTATCATTCCACTTGAGCGCCAGTTTGAGTCTTGTCTGCTCCACTTCCAATCCAGCTAACTACTAATTTGCTTGGGAAAGCAGTGGAAGATGGCCCAATTGCTTGGGCCCCAATCAACCATGTGGGAGACCAGGATGGAGTTCTATGCTCCTGGGTTTGGCCTGCCCAGATCTGGAAGAGCTGTCTCTTGCTCTCTCTGTAAGTGTCTTCCAAGTAATAATCTTAAAGAAAGAAATGATGAGGGACACTCATAATCACGTGAAAACCAAGAAAACAGTCAACAAATTAATAAAATTTCTTTTGCGTTACATTTTGGGGGTAGTAGTTAATGGTCACATTTGCTAATTACCATTCAGATTTAAGAGATTATTTGAGGGATTAGCTGGGTTCTCTTGTATCATTAACACTAATAGATACAGGTACAATTTTGGTGAAGAGCAGTTTCTAACTGTGGAATTATTAATATTTACTCTTCATTTGTTTGCTAAATATGAACAGTTCTTTTCAATTTGGAAACTGAAAATATGTCTTTGTGTGCATAAATGTGTGCTATCATACTGATAGCTCTCTCTTCCTTCTCTACAAAACTTTCTGAAACACTCATAGCTCAAAATCAACACCACCTTTAAAGACCAGATCAGGTGCCAGCACTGTGGTACAGTGGGTTAAGCCACTGCTTGCAGAGTGCTGGCTCGAGTCCTGTCTGTTCCACTTGAGATCCAGCTCCCTGTTAATACGCCTGGGAAAACAGCAAAAGATGGCCCTGGTGCAGAGTGCTCAAATGATCAGCCATGAGGGAGGCCAGGAATTCTTGTCTCCTGGCTACAGCCTGGCCTATCCCTGGATGTTGCAGAAATTTGGTAGAAAACAAGCAAATGGAAGATCTATCTATGTCTTTTCCTTTCTCCCTGTTACTCTACCTGCAAAACAATCAATCTAAAATCAAAAAAAAAACCAAAACCAGGTCAGAAAAATCTAGCACTTGGACAAACGAAATATTATTTAACACCAAACAAGTAATTCTGAATATTGTACAGAATGGGAGTTTTTCATAAAGTATCTTAAAGCAAACATGAAATTTCTTGTTGTAATATCTGAAAGTAGATTAAGTTCACTTAGGGGCCTTGACTTATCACAATGACTGGCAATTGACACCAGCACTTACTCAGGACCTTGCTGTGGAGGTACCACTGATTTTGTGGAAACACAATACTGAGGTATACGGGACTCCCAGTGTTATGTTTCCTTTCTATTGCCATGAAATAAGTTAGCAATTCTTGTGTTACTCAATGTGACAAATATTGGGACACCATGGAGAGGGAAAATGTTTACAAATCAAGATTTGTATTAACCCTTAACTTAATCTTCAATACAACATATGTAAAAGCCACAATGCTTCAAAAAAGTGATATGTCAATCTGATTTTTCACTAGCTTGATGGATCACTTGAACAATATTTAAGAATTCTTATTAATTTTTTCAAAGAAATGGAGGGGTAGCATTTTCTTTAAGCATATAATCCACTACAAAACAAGAAATACTTAAAAAAACAACAAAAAAATTTCTTACCAAAGTCTTTATATGTGTTTGAACAGAAAGATTGTGCCGACAAAGATTTGCCAATAATCCTAGACAAGGCATTGTTAATTCATCTTCAGAAGACTGACTGTTATTTTATGTTTTAAAGAAAAATAATAAAAGCAAAGTATTAAATTCATTCTAAGTTAGTCAAAATGATACAGCAACGTACACATGTAAATTTTTACATGCAAAAAAAAAAAAAAACTAATGTGAAGACAGTTAACCTCAGAATAGTGCTATTCACTTTATGGTTTGAAACTAAATTACTCTATTGAACCACATCACAAAAATATGGAATTGTCAGTGGCCTAGTGCTATTTCATCTGTACTATTATCCTATCAAGATCTCACATAAAAGCAAAATGTTTATTTTCAACATATTTTTCCCAAACTTAACTCCTTTCATAAATTTTTTTGAAAATCAAAGCTGCTTTACATCTGATTTTGAAGTCATCTAAGAGGAATAAATAAGAATCACAGTCTCATTCAGTTAAAGTTAGAAAAGTATTCTTCAAGAAAAAGTGTGGGGTTGCAGTTGCGGCATAGGGTGTAGAGCTGCCATTTGCAAAGATGGCATCCCATATGTGTGCTGGTTCTAGTCCCAGCTGCTCCAGTTCCAATTCAGCTCTCTGCTAACGTGCCTGGGAAAGCATCAGAAAACCACCTAAGTGCTTGGAACCCTGTATTTATGTGTGAGACTTGAACGAAGCTCCTGGCTCCTGGTTCTGCTCCAGCCATCATGGCCATCTGGGGAGTGAACCAGAAGATGGAACACCTCTAGCTCTAGCTTTCTGTCTCTCCCTCTTTCTCTGTAGCTCTGCTTTTCAAATAAATAAATACATCTTAAAAAATAAAAAAAGGTCAGCTATATGGTTTTAGTACAAAAATAACAGATTATGCAGTTAAATGTTTGGTTGTATACTCACATATGATCTATCAGGTACATAATTAATTCATCTATATTGGCACCAGAATGGAACATTTTGATGTTATATGTCAACCTCTGCAGAAGTTGAATACACTGAGAATAGGAAAACAATTATGAATATAAACATATAAAAACACACTGCCTTTTCACGAGAATGCACTGCCTTGCAAATTCTGAGTTCGATATCATTTTAGAGGCAGAGGATAGAGCAAAAGCTTTTTTGTTTTCCTTTAATGCAAACAATAATAGGACTACTAATAATCTTAGGGTCCACCTCCTGACTTATACATTCCTATAAATTTTATCTCAAATACAGTATCATCACCAATTATGTTCACTTGTCTTCAACTTGAATGTAGGTTGAAAGACATACCCATCATCAATCCCAAAATAACTTTTTACATTTTACCATGTAAAATTGCATGTCAGTTTAACTGGTGATGTACTCCTGTCTTTATAATTAATACCTCTTTAGATTCAATTAAATATAATCGAAATGAGAGCTTTGAATCTATACTAAATAAGACTTTCTCTATAGCTTTAATTTTTGTATGCTTCCACAACAGAATCACACTTGATGCTAATTCAAATTATTTTAATATGAATAGCTTGCATCCTAAAATAGACATTTGTGTTTATAATGCAAAACATTTTTGCTTCTCTAGAAACATTTCAATAGCAGTGCATGTGTGTGCAACCAGCTCTTACTGGCAAGAACTGTGCCTAATCATGTGGTATTATTCCAGCAAATACATTCTAAGCAGTTTATAATAAATACCATCAATTTTTACCTGAGAATAAGAGAACACGTATTAAGAGAGAGCGTATTATAGGGGAACATATACCTGTAAAAACACAGAATCATTATGGCAAGTGCTACTCCGACAAACCACTCCTGCCAGCACATTATTCAGATTGTATGTATTTTGAAGACAGTCTCTGGTTTCATTGTCCACAGCTGTAGGTTAGAATAGTAAAAGATGTATCATTTTTTCATTTTAAAGATCTATTTATTTATTTGAAAGTCAGAGTTACACAGAGAGAGAAGGAGAGCCAAAGAGAGAGAGAGGTCTTCTATCCACTGGTTCACTCCCCAATTGGCCACAACGGCCAGAGATGCACCAATCTGAAGTCATGAGCCAGGAGATTCTTCTGGGTCTCCCATGTGGGTGCAGGAGCCCAAGGACTTGGGCCATCTTCTACTGCTTTCCCAGGCCATAGCAGAGAGCTGGATCAGAAGTGGGGCAGCCTGGACTGAACCGGTTCCCTTATTGGATGCCAGCCAGTACTGCAGGCGGCAGTCCATCCGCTACGCCACAGTGCCGGCCTCACAAGTATCATTTTTTGATAAGGTCTTCACGAAAAAAATAATCTATCATTAAAAAAATATGATATAACAATTTTATTCCCCAATACCATCTAACTTGGAGATTCATTTCAACACATGGAGTAAATATTAAAAAACTTCCTTTGTGTAGTTGTAGAAATTTGTTAATTAAAAGACTATCACTTGGGGCTGGCATTGTGGCATAGCAGGTAAAGCTGCTGCCTGCAATGCCAACATCCCTTATGGGCATCAGTTCAAGTCCTGGCTATACTACTTCTGATCTAGCTCCCTGCTAATGTGTCTGAGAAAACAGAGGAAGATAGCTCAAGTGATTGGGCCCTTGCATGCTCCTGGCTCCTGATTCCGCCTGGCACAGCCCCAGCCGTTGCAGACAATTGTGAACAGGCAATGGAAAATCTCTGTCTCTCCCTCTCCCTATCTCCCTATCTCTTTCTGACTCTGACTTCCAAATTAAAAAAAAAAAAAAAATCTTCAAAAAAAATGACTATCACTTCAGTTTTTCAATAAACGTAAAATATTTTTAAAAAAGTATAGTAACTAAAAAACTATAGTTTAAATGTACAGAAATTATCACTTAAATTTTTTAAAAATATTTAAATGTTTAAAGTGACAGACACTCTCATTCAAATCATAAGTGCATGTTAGAAGTGGCAGTGCCTTTTCAGAAAGCAATTTAGTCATAGCTATCAAATTAAAAATGACCTTGAAAGTATAGGATTTCATCCAACAGAAATATACTCACATTAGAGCAAATCACATAGAAAGATTCATTGTACTATTGATTCTAACAGCAAAAACTTTAAAAAGTACACATGTTCATCATTAGGGGAATGGCTGAATAAATTGTAGTATCCTTTAATTATGGTACTTAGATGGCCATTAAAAAGAATACTAACATGGTGTTGGCATTGTGACACAGTGGGTTAAGCTACAGCCTCCAACAGGGGCACCGGTTTAAGTCTCAGCTGTTCCACTTCAGATCCAGTTCCCTAATAATGGCCTGGGAAAAGCAGCAGAAATGGCCCAAGTACTTGGGCCTCTACCTCCCATGTGGGAGACCTGGAAGAAGCTCTTGGCTCCTGCATTTGACCTGGCCCAGCCTGGGCTATTGTAGCCATATAGGGAGTGAACCAGTGATACAAGAACTGTCTCTCCCTCTCTCTAACTCTTTCAAATAAATAAATCTTTTAAAAATACTAACATGGAAATTAACACCTGGTGCTCTGCAACATCATTTGTGTTAAGAAACAACCAACTAAAAATCTAAAATGATTTGTTATAACACAGAAAGAGATCAGGGAAGAAACATATCAAATCATTAAAGATTTTATTCTCAAAGGTAGAACTGATGAGGGTTATTTTACTCTATATCTATACTGACTGATTCGATAGCCACTAAGCCAGATAAGGCTATTTAAGTTTAGAGCAATTAAAATGCATTCTAGGGGCCCAGCAGGTTAAGCTACCTGCAGTGCAAGCATCCCATATGGGTGAGTTTGAGTCTTGGCTGCTTCACTTCTGATCCAGCTCCCTGCTAATGAGTTAGCACCTGGGAAAGAGGCAGAGGATGGCCCAAGTGCTTGGGCCCTTGAACTCATGTGGGAGACCCAGAAGAAGCTCCTGGCTCCTGATTTTTGGTTGGCCTAGCTCTGGCTTTTGTGGCCATTTGGGGGAATGAACCTCTCTGGCTCTCTCTCTCTCCCTTTCTCTCTATAACTCTGTTTTTCAAATAACAAATCTTTAAAAAAAGTACTCTGTTAACAAAGAAAGTTCTACCAAACAATGCTACTCTTTATTAACAATGTTGTTATCACTAGTTTTTTTTTTATATTGAGCATATATTGATTTTATAACCACACACAGAACAATCCTCCTACCCTCAAGTCAGGGGAAAGTGGACTATTAAATGAATATTTAAAAACTAAAAATATAGAGAAAAATAAAGAATACAACATTAGTATTTTAACTCTTAAATTCAATGTTTCCTTGATTGGGACCTATTACTGACTTTGAATGATATACTTAACACTGGAATTAAGTATATGTGCAAATATTTTGTTGGCATTTTTTAATGCACAAATAGGACAGCTCTTTCCGAAGTTCATTCTTTTCTGTAGACCACTGAAATTTTGATTTGCTTCAGAATCCTTGGTTCAATAATTAAGAAATATTACATTTAACATGCCCTTCTTTTAAGAGTTTCAAAGTATAAATTCTGAGAAGTTCTGCAATAAAACTTTTGAATGAAAATCATTCCCCAAGAGATTTTATAACTAAATCTGTACTTTGAAAAATACTGAATTTATATATCTTCTAAAAAAAAAGTACTAAATGCATTACCTAGTTGAGATAGCAAACTGATAATACTTAAGATCAGTGAAGCACTTATGTTTGGGTCTTCAAGGAGTTCTACAAGGCAACTTAGGCATTCACTTGGTAATATCTGATTTGATGTAAACAGTCGTGTGAGCTTCTGTCCAGAAATTACCTATAAAACAGTAATCCAAATGTGTTAGTTAAAAGTTGGTGCTATTGTGATTTGGATGTTGAATGTCCCCAGAGGTCCAAATGTTTATGGCTTGGTCACTAGGGTGGTTCTACCATGAGATGCAAAGGATGAGGGACAGTGAGATGTCCTTAACTCACAGGGGGCGTGCCCTCAGAAGGCAGTTCTCATTACAGTTGTACATTTAAGGCTTGTGTATGGTCCCACCCACTCTCTCTCTCTGTTGTGGTTTGAGATGTGACAGTTCACTCCTACATGAGTTCTCACCATATTTTGTCATCTGCTGCCCTCAGTAAATAACACTAATACTATAGGTGGCACTTTTCATCTGCTCCACTACAAATAAAAACTAAATTCTTCTAAAGTGTTAATACCACCTTCTTCCCAATTCAGAAAATTCACACATTGTTATCTCTGCCTAGAAGAGACCTACTTGTTCCCTAACTCGCTGAAGTAGTCATTTAGATCTTAATTCAAATTCATTGCTTCCAGAAGTTTTTCCTAAGCCTCAGCTCTTAGATCATCTAGGTTAAGTTTGCCTATTACATTATTGATTATAGTAGTATTTCTGAGTTAGCAAACTTCGACTATTTAGCAATATTTACCCTCCAGACTACATTAAACAAATGACAAAGTCATAAATCTGCACTCAAGCATATATGAATGAATTCCAAGTACATTCATTCCACTTACTTTGAGGGAAGAGAATGGAAAATGAAATCCAGAATGGAACTATGAGATTGTTTCAGTTCCTTCCCAAACGTAACAAACGAGCTCAGAAATTAAGAGATTACAAGGAATAAAGAAATTTTTTTTCAAGTAGACAGAAAAGCAATAAGAAATTTAAATTTTAGTTATTCCATTTTTTTACTGTTTTCTTATAACCTATAAACTACATGCAGAGAAGGGTAGAGAAAAGAAAGGTTAAGGGAAGAGAAGCAGAAGATGGGAAGAAAGAACAGGAGAAAAGGAACGAAAGAGATGAGAAGGGAGGGGAGGGGAGAAGAGTAGCAGAGTTGAGATTCAAAGGCTAAAATGAGTTATCAGAAAGCATAATTTTCAAAATGCTCTACGAATGTATTCATTATTAAGTTTTTTTCCATAAGCATGGAAAAACCCATTATTTACTTTGGAATTAGAGTAAATCTGCTCTAAAGACTGAATCTAAAAGATCAGTCCTAAGCTGGTTACCTTAGTATTCCTCTAACCTTTCCCTTCTGTATCCTTTTTTTTTTTTTTTTTTAAAGATTTTATCAATTTTTTGGCAGGTAGAGTTACAGACAGTGAGAGAGAGACAGACAGATAGGTCTTCCTTCTGTTGATTCATTCCCCAAATGGTCACAATGGCTGGAGCTGCGCCGGTCCGAAGCCAGGAGCCAGGAGCCTCCTCCTGGTCTCCCACGCGGGTTCAGGGGCCCAAGCACTTGGGCCATCCTCCACTGGTATTCCAGGCCACAGGAGAGAACTGGACTGGAAGAGGAGCAACCGGGACTGGAACCAGTGCTCATATGGGATGCCAGCGCCGCAGGTGGAGGATTAACCCAGTGTGCCACAACGCTAGCCCCTGGTATCCTTCTTTCATTCCCTCATCCACATGCCAGTTTTCCTTCTAAAGTCTTGCTGAAAAAAAGTTTCCCATTCTGTTTTTTAAAGGAATACATGTCAACACTATTGTTAAATGAAAGCCTATAAGACAGGAAAAATAAATCCAAATATGAAATATCTGGTAACAGATATTTTGAGCAATATTCTTTTTCCTATTTATAAATCTGGCCCTCCAGAAGATTAAGACATTTTCTACATGAAACATGCTTCTCCCCAGGATCGGACCTATGGCTCAGTAACATCCGAGCCAGCATTATGGTGTAACGGGTTAGCCACCACCTGCGATGCTGGCATCCTATATGGGTGCTGGCTGCTCCACTTCCAATACCGATCCCTGTTAATGTGCCTGGGAAAGCAGTAGAAGATGCCCCAGGTACTTGGGTCTTTGCCACCCACATGGGAGACAGAAGCTGCTGGCTCAGCCCTGGCTGTGGCGGCAATTTGAGGAGTGAACCAGCAGACATCATGTCAGACCTGTTTTTTTTTTTTTTTTTTAATATTTATTTATTTGAAAAGCAGAGTTAAAGAGAGTGAGAGACAGAGATAAAAGATCTTTTGGTAAAGAAAATAGATTATGATTACTAGTAAGGAATATACAGCCTCTGTGGGAAACAGAAAAGCAGTTTCTCAAAATTTAAAAATAGAACTACCATATTATCCAGCAATCCCACTACTGGACATACATCAAAGGAAAATGAAATCACTCTGTAGAACATGAACTTGCATTTCCATGTTTATGGAGCACTATTCACAGTAGTCAGGAAATGTCTTCCCATTGATGAATGAAAAAAAAATAAAGTGGTACATAAACACAACAGGACAACAGGATACTATTGCTCAGCCATTAAAAAAAGAATTGCTATCATTCCTAACAACAACTGGAACTGGAAGTCATTATGTTGAGTGAAATAAGGCAAACACAGAAAAGTATCGCATGATCTCACATATTTGGAGCCTAAATAAAGGTGATCTTATGTAAAAAATACAATGGTGGTTAACAGTGCCTGGGGAAAGACTAATTAATAGGCCACAAGGTACAGGTAGACAGCAGTAAGTAGTTCTGGAGTCCTACTTTCCAGAAGGGTGACTATAGATAATATACTGTACATGTCTCTATTAAAAAACTACAGATAGGATTTTGAATGTTTTCACTCTAAAGAAGTGCTAAATGTTTGAGGATATTATTATTTACTCTGCTTGAACACTGAACAATGAACACATGTACCAAAGTATTACATGGTACCCCATAGATATGTACAATTGTTATACGCCTGCTATAAAAAGTTTACATAACTTAAAGACACAGCTGAGGGTCATTTTAAAGTCCGAGTTCTTTTAACAAATTATCAAATCGTTAACTCCTTGCCACATCTGCCCCGAAAACAGCTGTATACACTGTGCGAGCTTGGCTGCAGTGTGAAAACGAAAACCGGGGAGCAAAGGAACATTAGACAAGCTCTGAGCTTTCTCCTTTTCCTAACCGAAACACAGCCAGCATCTCCAACGTTTTGCCCCATCTTTAACCTTCAGAAAGCTCACATTCCTCTCGTTTAAGCGAGCTGCACGCCAACAGTCGCCTTTAGCAGTACTAAGCGATACCTAGAAAGTACCGAGGGTCTTCTTTCCCAGGCTGGGGGCCCACTCCCAGAACACACGGTGTACTAAGGATTAGTAACCAGGGACGCCCCTTTTCCCCCCCACCCCAAGGCGTCTCACCTCCAAGTGCCGCAAGAGCTGGGTAGAGTTCGCCTCTGACTTAACGGCTTTATACTGACCGATGGTCAGGAGCAAGGACTTCAAGCAGGCGGTAGAATCCATGGAGACAGGCCTTGGTCCTTGCAGCCTTGCCGAAGATCCACCACTACCCTGACAGCTCCGGGCTCCGGCGTTCGCCGCGCTTTATTTGATTTTCGGCACCGCCCACCTACCCTGTTCCCGGAAGCTTCCGGTTCCGGTCAGGCTCCGGAAGTGCCCAGCCACTCGCGGTTGATGGGCGTGGCCCGTGTGGCTAGAGGTGCTCTATGAATCTGTGGAGGGGCTTGGGAACCTCTCCCTCCTATCCCCTACTTGTCCCAGAGTCCGCGAGGTTTCAATGTGAGATCCCGTGAAGGCGAAAAATCTCGCGAGAAATGTGACTGTGGATCGATCTGTGGAGGGGCGGTTAAGCGCAAGGGGGTGTGCATCTGCGCCCGGAATGTCGTGAGCGATCTCGGTCTTGCTAATGGATGGCCGGTTTTTGCTTTTTGCGTCATCCTCTACCAGAGAAATGATCGCTGTCCTCTATCTAGACACGGTGAGGAACTCGGGAGGAGAAGAGTTTCGGTGACTTGGGTTTTGAGGCGGGCTGCAGAGGCCTCTGTGTCTCAGGCGTCCGTCCCTTCTGCCCAGGTGTGGTGGTTTCCTCGTACGTTCTTTGCGGCTGTGAGGCAAGTTAATCGCGCCCTCACGACGGTAATCTGGCTCTGGAGAAAGCCACCCCCGGGGGGGATTCCTGGGCCAGGTGATACTCCGAAGGTGTTCGCACTAGCGTCACTTTTGTAAGTGGAGGTGTTTTTCTGTTTGGCTTGATTGTTTGTTTATAAATGTCAGTGGCTACGAAATTGGCATTCTTTGCGGTTTTTATCAGCCATATTACGATGCATGTGTATCTGAATGAAAAGTCCGTATCTGGTTCTGCAGTTAAAGGGCTAATGACGAATAAAGCTTTAAAAACCGGGTTGTAGAAAATTGTGAGAATAGGCTACATGTCCCTTTAATTAAGTCGTTAATTAGAAATCGTGTTTTGTCAATTCAGAGGACTTTTTTTTGCTTGACAATTTTTTTATGTATTGGTTTCTGATTCGAGAGATCATATAAATAGTTCTGTTTCTCACTGTGTGTGTGTATTATCTAGCCTGACTCATAATTGTACAATAAGCTTATACAGTCAGTATGGCACTGGAAAGAACAAAAAATTTACAGCTCGTGAAATCTGGGCAGGAATTCCTACAACTACTGACTTACCAGCTTACAAGAACTCTCTAGGCCTCAGGTTCTTAATTCTTAAAACTGATTGCAGAGATGTTTATCTTTCCAAGTTTTGTGAAGATTAGTATACATAGATACATAACATAGATCCTGGGACATCAGAGCTGATGAAAAGTAATCTTATTTTCAAGCTTTATGTAACCAGCTAATTTTATATGAAAGAAAACTTCATACCAAAGGCTTGATGTTCTTTCTCGCTTAAACCTTTCTTAAAGTTTATATCTTTCTAAGTTATCAGAGCAGCCAGTTCACTTGCATAGTTGGAGGAGGCTGAAGGTGCTTTGTCATTGGTGGTGGGGTATCCAAGTACATAAAAAAAATGTCCTCCATTCTCTGGTTGATGGTCATCTCTACAGATGCCATGTTTCAAAATTCTCCTTTCATAATTATGGTCCAACAGTGGTAATGGCAATATAACATTTTTGAGTTGCTGAAAATATTCCACTTGGGAAGAATGTACTTAGGGGCAGCATATGCCATTCTTGTGGTTCCTAGCTACATTTATAAACAATATGATTTTAGCAGTGCTACCTTTAAATACCTGAATCTGCTGACAAATTTAGTATCTGGATGCATTTTCAACTAACTCCTAAACTTTCATATTCATTGCAAGTGCATTCCTAACATTGAAAACAAATGATTAATCCTGTAAGTTTGCTGGGTAAGTCCAGAAGTAACTGAATGGATTCTCAAAAAAACCTTAAAATCCTGCTTTTACTAAGATGCTGATTTTGCTTTAGGGATCATGTATTGGCAGGTTTATAACAAGGGGGCAATCAGTATACATTGTCAGATTTCTTGCTTCCTGGTTTAAGCTGCCAGATAGTACAAACAATATTTACATAGTGGCAAAGTGCTAAGATGCACATTGTTTTTGTTTTTTTTGGGGGGGGGCAGAGGGCAGGGCAGGAAATATCTTCAGCTTCTGATAACTTTTGCAAAGATTTTACAGTCATCATTCATCAGCCCTAGAGTTTACCCTAGGAACCAATATATTCTTTGGGACCCAATAATGTTTTGGCCTTTTATGTCTAGATATGCTGATTTTATGACCTTACCAGGAAGTTATACAAATTCAAAAAAACAAAGAACTGAATATGCCTCATTTTCAAATTCTGTCTTGAAATCCTAACTCTCGGTATAATGGTATCAGGATACGGACCTTGGAAAGTAAATCAGTTTATAAAGGTGATCCTCATGAGGGGGAAAATACAAAGGACCCTAGAAAGCTCTCAGCCTCCTCTGCCACGTGCTGATAAGAAGTGAACATCCCAGAAGAGATCCTGCTGACTCTGCTGGCACCTTAATGTCAGATTTCCAGCCTCCAGAACTGTGAGAAAGATATTTCTGTTGTTTATACTTTGTTACAGCAGCCCCAGTAACTAAGATAACCCCTTATACCACTTCAAAATGATTGTCTATCAGAAATAATCCGATGAACCATAGTTACAATTTTGGTTCTAGGGAACTCCATCACAAAGTCTCTTGACATATTCCCAGAGGCATTTTGTTCATTTTTTTAAGTCTTGAAATGATCATAGCATCTAATATCTCCACTTACAGGAAGCTTTGGGATTCTTATGGTAAAACAAAAGAAGTGTTTACTAGTAGTGTCAAAGTTTGCTTGATAACATGTAGAAACTTCTAGTTCAATGTTGATGTTTAATTCTATGCTGATGTAAATTTAGCTTTTAAAAACAGCTATCGAGATGTTACCAAGTTTTATTTTCAAGGTTGTTATTGCAGCATTGTTTGCAGTAGCAAAAAAAAATTAAGAGGCAAATCTGGGCATAATAAAATTTATACAATGGCATATCCTATAGTTTAAATACTACGGTAAATATATATATGTGCTGATGTGAAAAGCTTAGTGCCATTTGTTTCATGTGTGATGTATGTGAGAAATAGCTTTTGTCCCATTTCTTATTATTTATTTGAGAGGTAGAGTTACAGATAGTGAGAAGGAGAGACAGAGAGAAAGGGCTTCCATCCATTGGTTCATTCCCCAAATGGCCGCAATGGCTGGAGCTACACCGGTCTGAAGCCAGGAGCCAGGTGCGTCTTCCCTGTCTCCCATGTAGGTGCAGGGGCCCATGGACTTGGGCCATTCTCTACTGCTTTCCCAGGTCACAGCCGAGAGCCGGATAAGAAATGGAGCAGCTGGGACTGGAACCGGCGCCATATGGGATGCTGGCACCCCAGACAGAGGATTAACCTACTGCGCCATGGCACCAGCCTCATCCCATTTCTTAAGTTTAGTTGTTACTCCTTTTCATACAGTTGCATTTCTTCATCATGTATAGAAATAGGGGATAATGAATGAATTTGTTCAAAACCTAAAGGTTAAATGATGCTGAGGAGGAGGAAGATGGTTTTGATAGGAACATTTATGTAATGTTTACTATGTGCAGGATACTATTCTATGCTGTGTTTTAAGCATTCTGTCTTCACAACAACCTTATAAATTAGATATCTCATTATCTCCAGTATTCAGATAAAGAAACAGACACAGAGAATGTTAATTTCACTTAAGGTCATAGAACTAGTGTGTATCACAGCAGGCCCATATACCTTTGCAGAGTGATTCCAGAGTTTTTATGCTGTTACCAACAGTACCATGCAGTCTTTCAACTTACTTTTGACAGTAATGTACAATTTAATACTTTATCCCTTTTAGTATTTTTTTGTTCTAGTTAATACTATTTGTTGAACTCTGTAATTAACACACATTTATTCTTAGGTGTTGAATTTAACTGAAAAGTGATCCCTGTTAAATATAAGAGTGGAAATAAGAGAGGGAGGAGATGTACAATTTGGGACATGCTCAATCGGACTTGCCCCAAATGGTGGAGTTAGAAACATGCCAGGGGATTCCAATACAACCCCATCAAGGTGGCATGTACCAATGCCATCTCACTAGTCCAAGTGATCAATTTCAGTTCACAATTGATCACACTGATAGGTCTAAGAGTCAAAGGGATCACACAAACAAGACTAGTGTCTGCTAATACTAACTGATAGAATCAAAAAGGGAGAGAACGATGCAACATGGGAAGTGGGATACACAGCAGACTCATAGAATGGCAGATGTCCCAAACAGCACTTTTTAGGAGAGTTTTTTGAAATAGTTAAATAGGGAGCTATATGAATAAGTATATATACACTAATGGTACTCTAGTCAGCATTTTCAACATCCATTGATATTTGAAACTGTTTAATAATTCTTTATATCCCGTGTCTTCTATTTTATAGAGAAATAAAATTATAACATCTTGGGAGAAAGTGGCTACATGGTATTTTTAGACTGAAAGGAAACAAATTAGTGCTATCTAAATTGTGGTGGGCAGGCATTTTGCACAGCATTTGTGTGCCTGGGTTCAAGTCCCAGTGCCACTCCCAATTCCAGCTTTCTGCTGTTGTACACCCTGAGAGGCAGCCTGTGATGTTTCAAGTAGTTGGATCCCTCACATGAGAGATCTGGATTGAGTCCTTGGCTCCTGTCTTTGGACTGGTTCAGTCCTGGCTGGTGTAGGCATTTGAGGAATGAATTAGCAGAAGGGAGATCTGTTTCTCTCTCAAATTAATAATTATAATAAAATTTAAAGATTGTATTAAGCAGGAACTCATATACTTCTATAGGAAATAAATTAGTGCAAACCTTCTGGGAAACCATTTTGCAATATGCACCAAGTTGCTTAAATTATTTGTCTTTTCACCTGGGAATTCTGCTTCTGAGAATTTATTATAAGGAAATAATCATAAATATAGAAAAAGCCTTAGGAACACTAGAGTTTGTCATGGGAGTAATTATTTATAATGGAGAAGAAATGAAAATGTCTAATTATGTTGTAGCAGATTTCATGTACAGAGACAAGACATCAAGACCTCTTAGCAGGAAGTAGTCTTTTATTTATGCTGGCATAAGGCCTAAGCAGAATTTCTTACGCAGATGCCTGACCCCTGAACAGAGGGGTATTTTCTTATATGTGGTTTTGGCCTTTTTGTTTCCCTCCTATGCTTACATGCTCACAAGCATACATTTGATTGGATGTTCTGATGTTACATAGTGGCCACTATAATTGATACAATGCTGCACATGGGTACAGTTACTGATGCTGATTCTTTCACACACATACTGAGCTGCATACTCTCTGGCAAGGTTTAACACCATTGCTCTGTACTAGCAAGCAAAACCTGAAATGGTTACATATAAGCAGATTATAACTACAGTTGAAGCATTCACAGGCAAGCAGATAATGACCACATTTCATTTCCAGAGTAAGTTTCTTTTATCTGTCTGACCATGGAGCAGCCTCTACCACAACTTTAATCATGTTAGTTAGAAACAATTTTAATTAGAAGACAAAGGCCTCTACCATAATATGGAAGTAGTAAGGAGCCCTCACCCAGTTTTGTAGCAATTAACATTGCTTTACTACAAGGGTAAAATAACATGAAAGATGCTTTAACATACAGTGATGGAAAAAGTGGGATAGACTATTTCCTATTCAGTAAAATTAAAAATTGGTGAAATATACTTTTGTTTAGAGAAAAGTAGATTAGGTTATAGGCAGCGATTAGTTTTGGGTGGTAAAACTATGATATGTGCTTGCTTTATAGAAGTCTCAGCTTTTTTTAATGAACATGTACAATTTATATAGTTCAGAGAAACAGTTTAACTCTCCTGCCTTCTCATTAAAAATATTATTTTCCTTTCAGCTTTAAACAGCAGTGGTAAAAATCAATTTGCAAACACTGGATAAGACTTTTGTAAAGGAACATTGTCCAGCATGGATTCTGTACCAGAAGAATTTTTTGTGAGGTAAGGGATACGCGGCCAAATCCAACTGCATTTGTTATAACCCAAAGATAGGGCATTTGTCTTTTCCACATAACCTTGGGAAGCTACTGTTAATGAGATACTTCGAGACAATTTAGCAACTTTGATTAGTAGAGGATGTAGATGATGGGAACTCTAATTTTATAAAAGTTTTGTAGGGATCACATCCTGGCTAAAGAGCAAAGAATTGAAAAATATGTCATACCTTAATGTTCTTGGGCATTCTCATTTGTCATTTAAAAAGCCGTTACACAGAGTTATTATGTGAGAGACACTGTTTTTAATAAATTTTAACTCATATAAGCTTCAGAACAACTATGAAGTGAGTGCTCTTATTCTTGTTTTAAAAAGAACACCTTACTGAGTGGTTCATTTCGGCCCAGGCCAAAAGGGAGTCTGTTCCCTACAACCAAGGAAACTTCAATCTCTTCGTCTCTTCCATATAATACTAAAAATCAGGTCAATATTGGATATTTCTTTCCATTCTTATTATGACTCATGGCAAACAATGTGACATTTATTTTACAAGAATTTACTGACTCCTTGGTTATTAGGAAATAAAAACTAAGACAAAATATTCACACTCAGAACTTTATAAGGTGGTAAGGAGATGTATAAAATAATTACATCTTTAGACAAAATTAATAAATATTATATTAGATATACTGGGTTAAGGAGTAAACAATCATGAAATGGAGTGAGAGTTTACATTTGAGAAAACTTTGTATACTTTTCAAACCTTGAAAGCCTTTAACATACTATTATAGTATTTTTCATTCATTGATTACACATGGTGATTTATTTTGTTCTTTTTGAATGCAGCTTAGAAGTGAAGGAAAAGACAGCTAATAGGTTTATCTTTACCATGACACTTGAAGAGCAGTGAGAATCATATTGTGTAATGTTTGTATGTGTAAATCATCTTTTGTTGAAACTTTTACTGGAAGTTTGAAAATGCACTACATTATTGATCCATTCCAGTTTTCCCCAACAAAATCAGTTAGCATATGATAGTTGATTGTCAAAGAAATACATAAGTAAATTTTGATAATATCTGTATAGTTCTAAGTAAATTAATCAATATAAAATATCTTACCTCTTTATCATTGATATTGCAAGAATGAAGATCATGTAAATCATATATGATTCTAAATTATGATTCTTATGTTATGGCTTTATATGAAAGCAAAAAAAATTTTATAAATAATTTTTAAAATTCAGAATGTAACAGAATGTGAAATTTTCATATCGTAAGCCAATGTTGAAAGCAAAAAGTGTCATTATTCATAATTTCTATATATAATATTCTCCCTCAATTAAAAAATATGTTGGTAAACTAAACTATAAGTCTAGGAACCCAAAATGCAAAATAAAATGATCCATCTATCATAGATATTTTCCTAACCTTTATTATTTTCATATACCATGCACACACACACAAATAAAACATCAACCTTTTCAGAGACCTTTTTTCTTTACTTTGAAACAGTGCTTCTCTAAAAGAATAATTTTTCTCATTGTTTTGATTTATTAGTCTAAGATGCAAAGTATTTTTACATCAGTTTGCTATTTTTCTCTACCACCCCCCAGAAAAGGCATGGTGTGGTTTATTTTTTTTTATCATGAGTTCCTAAAGAGAGATGGCACCTACCATCATCATCAAGCTTTAAAACATATTGGTTAAACTTTAAAACTTTCAGGCAAAATTCAATTATTTGTTTATTTACTATTAGAATTTAGTTGTGTTCTTTGTGAGAAGATACACTGCATATACCTTTCTTTTTTCATTTTAAAATAGGGAACCTGCTGTGGAGGAACAGAGAAAGGAGGAACTTGAGAATAAAGTAGATAAGTCAACTGGTCAATTGGTAAGAGAAAATTTACTTTTTGTTAAATTTTAGTTAATCAATAATGAATAATTATGTAAGAGAATGTAATGCCAAATCTACTTGGTTTAATAATCTGTTAAAAATTTTTTTTTTTTAAAGATTGATTTATTTACTTGAAAGAGTTACACTCAGAAGGAGAGGCAGAGAGAGAGAGAAATGTCTTCTATCCGTTGGTTCACTTCTCAGTTGGCTGCAACGGCTGGTCCTGTGCCAATCCGAAGCCAGGAGCGGGAGCTTCTTCTGGGTCTCCCATGCAGGTGCAGGGTCCAAGGACTTGGGTCATCTTACACTGCTTTCCCAGGCCATAGCAGAGAGCTGGATCAGAATTGCAGCAGCTGGGACTTGAACTGGCTCCCATAGCAGATGCGAGTGCTGCAGGCAGGGGCTTTATCCCATAGAGAGAGAGAGAGGGAGAGATAGAGAGATATCTTCCATCTGCTGGTTCGCTCCACAAATGACCTCAATGGCTGGTGCTGGGCCAGGCTGAAGCCAGGAGGTTCTTCCGGGTCTCTCATGTGGATGACAGGGACCCAAGCACATGGGCCATCTTTTCCTGTCTTCCCAGGCACACCACAGGGAGCTGAATTTGAAGTGGAGCCGGCATCACAGGCAGTGACTCAATCTATCATGCCAGAACACCAGCCCTGGCAATTCATTTTTAGGTTAATACCATATATCCTAGTATTTGGTCAAAGAAAGACAAAATATAGTTGTTTTATGTTTTTGTCAGTGCAATTTTTACCTTCCATGTAGTTTTATGTCATGCTGATGTCCATTATTAGTAATGTTTGCAAAGATTATCCTTAATTTGGGAGGAAAATATATAAATATAAAATAATGATAGTATTAACTTGCATGAGATCATCACTTACAAAAATGTAACTGAGGGCCGGCGCTGCGGCTCAATAGGCTAATCCTCCGCCTTGTGGTGCCGGCACACCAGGTTCTAGTCCTGGTCGGGGCGCCGGATTCTGTCCCGGTTGCCCCTCTTCCAGGCCAGCTCTCTGCTATGGCCCGGGAGTGCAGTGGAGGTTGGCCCTGCACCCCATGGGAGACCAGGAGAAGCACCAGAGGGTTGTTCAGTTTAGCAAAGACAACAAAAAAAGGGATCAGTACTAGAAAAGACATTTCTAGATACAAAAATAGGGAATATAAAAAACAAGGAATGTGTGCATGCTGACCTGAATTTGATTTAGATGATAAATCAATTTTGTAAAAATGGATATAGTATTAAATATTTTGACAATATTTCCTGTTAAAAATTTTTATTCATGCTGTAATCTTACATGTATATAAATTTGTTAATTATTATCAGATGATTCTGCCATGCCTTTTGACTGCAGAATTGGCCATTGGCTTGAAATATTTGTAGTGCTGAAAGTTGTTTTATTTTATGAGATTTTTTTAGTTACTTTATTAAAAATTTTTAAAATTTTATTTAAGGTACATACATATCATGTATTTCATGTATACATACATTGTATTTCGTAACATAGTAATACTTACCACCCTGCTCTCCTTCCTGCCCACACTCCCACCTTTTCTCCTCCTTCCTCTCTTGTTCCCTCTCTTCGTTTTTTACAATGAATAGCTTCATTTTACTTTATTTTTTCAAATCCTACACAAAAGTGACAAGAATAGTAAACACCTGTATACCCTGTACAGAGATATAGCAAACATATAACATTTTCTTCCATTTTTGATATAGTTTCATATATAAAGTACTATAAAATATAAGATGTATTTGTTATATATGGATGAGAATAGAAGAATATTAATTTCAAACTCAAACTCTAAAGGGGAAAGTGAACATAGATTGTCCTATAATGCTTCTAGTCACTTTTCTGTCACAGTCTACCTCATGCTTGGCATTTTAGTGGCTTAATTTCTATATGGATTCTGCAGTAGAAAGCTGTTACTTTTGATTTTTACAGGTCAAACAGCATAATTATAGCTTTAACAGGATATAGGAATTCAAACACTAAGGTCTAAAGGAAGGCTGTCATCCGTGTGTTCCCAGCCATCTACCCATTTCTATTGCCCACCTCTTCTTCACACTGATATTAATAGACAATCCAGCAAGAATTAAGTGTGTAATTGTCAACTAACCTTTAGTGATGCCTTTAGTAAGTCTATATAAATCAATTCTTGAAGTCTCAAGATTCTTACTTGTTGATTGACCCTTACTGAATTGAGTGACTGTTTTTGTTTACAATTTAAATTATTGCAACTCTGTTCATGTCAAATTTCTGTGTATTTAGTATTTTAAGCATTAGATGCATCTGTAAAAACACTCTTAAATAGCTTTAATGTTATTATATATGGAGTAATCTCTGTAAGGTAAGTTACAGGAGAGCAGAGTGTCTTATTCTTACATGGATTTGTATGGTTCTGTCACAGTAATCTGCATATAAGAGGTACATTGTTCTTTTTTTCGTAAATGAGAATATGTATAATTGTGTGAATTTTTTATGAATAATGTCTTCTAGGACAAACAGGAAAAAGACATACCTTCTGAACTTGTCCATGTTAACCTACTAGTAGAAGTGAAGAAGCTATTAAATGCAATTAATAGTCTACCAAAAGGTGTAGTTCCTCATGTTAAGAAATTCTTGCAAGACGATTTTTCCTTCCAAACGATGCAGGTACATCTTAATGTTTTTTTCTGTGTCTTTGCCTTTTTTTTTAAACCCTGTAATTAATACAATGTAGTTATGGTCTCAAAATCTGCATCTTACTAAATAATGGTAGGGATGTGGGATTACATCTTGTAAGTTATTTTTTTTTTCTTTTTAAAGATTTATTTATTCATTTGAAAGGCAGAGTTACAGAGAAAGAGAGAGAGATATCGGTCTTTCATCTGCTGGCTCACTCCCCAAATGACCAAAACAGACAGGCCTATGCCAGGCTAAAGTCAGAACCAGGTGCTTTCTATAGGTGTCCCATGTAGATTCAGGGGCCCAAGCAGTTGGGTCAACATCTGCTGCTTTCCCAAGCTCATTAACAGGGACTTGGATCAGAAGTGGAGCAACCAGGACACAAACCTGCACCCATTTGGGATGCCAGCACTCCAGGCAGTGGGTTAACTTGCTCCTCCACAATGCCAGTCCTGCATCTTTTAAGATATTGACTGTAAGATATAATGTTTGTTCTAATACGAATAACCCATAATATACCACTCTGTAATGGGTGATTGCTTTGGATTTCTTTTGTTTTATATTTTGATTTACAAATATCTTTTTTTATAAAGCTTTATTTACTTAGTTATTTGAAAGGCAGAGTATCAGAGAGAGATCAGTTTTCCATCCTCTGGTTTACTCTCCAAATGGCTGCAACAGCTAAATTTCAGCTAGGCCAAGGCTAGGAGCTGGGAACTCCATCCTGGTCTCCCACATGGGATGTAGGGCACCAACTTCTTAGGCCGTCTTCTATGGCCTTTCCAGGTGTACTAGCATAAAGTTAGAACTGGCATTCTGATATGGGATGCTGACATCACAGGTGGCTTCTTAACCTGCTGCGCCAAAATGTCAGACCCTGCTTTTGTTTTCTAAAATTTTTAAATGTTGCTAACTATTTCAAAAATTTAAGACAAAGTGATATCCAAAACTTCTAGAATTATGAGTAAAACAAATATTCTAGAGAATACATTGTAGGTTTCCAACTTAAAAATAATTTTTCATCTGGTTCTGGATCAGCTCATCTCCAGCCATTGCAGCTGTGGTGAGTGAACCAGCGAATGGAAGACTTCTCTCCGTAACTCTGCCTTTCAAATAAATAAAATCTTTAAAAAAAGTTTTCAAAATAATTTGTGATAACTTTCAGAAAAGAATTTCAGAAAAGGAAACCATTCATTATGGGATTTTGTGATATTTAACTGGGAGGATGGTGCAGGAAACAGATATACCACAGGTGTCTTTAAAAGGCCACATTTGCTTTTTCTGTCAAAAAATATACCGTCAACTGTTTCCATGAAACAGATTAATGCTATTATAATTAACAATAAAGACAAACTCTGAAAATAACCATTGGACTTTATATAAAATTATAACCTTAACTAAGATGATTTACCACATTACAATTCTGGCTTGAAAGTGATAGAATAATATAAGCATTTCCCAAATATCTCTTGGAAATCACCTAGAAACAGAATGAAACAGAAATTGATAGGCTTCATATATAGAAATAATAGACAATTAGAAGGTAAAAATAGAAGAGTGTTTCTTACTTAATATAGCTAAAAACAATAGTGATGAACATTGTGTTGGATATACCATTTGTTAGACCAGAAACAAAAAATCTAACCAAATTAAAAAAAAATCCAAATCATGTGTACCTTTTCTGAACTCAGTGGAATAAAAATCAATGACAAGAAACTGGAGATTGAATAATGTGCTCCTGTTAAGGAAATTAAAAATTTCCTTGAGGGTTTTTTTTTTTTTTTTTTTTTTTTTTGGTGCAGCAGTTAAGACACTGTTTGGAATGCCTGTATCTCATATTGAAGTACCTAGGTTTGAGTCCCAACTCTGCTTCCAATTCCAGCTTCTTCCTAAGGCACAAGGTGAGGCAGTATTTATACCTCATGTATTTGGATCTGTGCCACCTAAATGAAATACACAGATGGAATTCCAGCCTCCTGACCCTTCCTTGCTCCAGCTCCCGTTCTTTTGGGCATTTGAGTTGTGAACCAGTGGGTGAAAGATTCACTCTCTCTCTCCCTCTGTCTCTGGTTTTCAAATAAATTTTTTATTTATTTATTTATTTTTTTTTTTTTTGGACAGGCAGAGTGGATAGAGAGAGAGACAGAGAGAAAGGTCTTCCTTTGCCGTTGATTCGCCCTCCAATGGCCGCCACGGCTGGCGCATTGCGGTTGGCGCACCGCGCTGATCCGAAGGCAGGAGCCAGGTGCTTCTTCTGGTCTCCCATGGGGTGCAGGGCCCGAGCACTTGGGCCATCCTCCACTGCACTCCCGGGCCACAGCAGAGAGCTGGCCTGGAAGAGGGGCAACCAGGACAGAATCCGGCGCCCCGACCGGGACTAGAACCCGGTGTGCTGGCGCCGCAAGGCGGAGGATTAGCCTAGTGAGCCGCAATGCCGGCCTCAAATAAATTTTATAACAGCAATAATAATTTTAAATTCCTTGAAACTAAAAGGTAAATGGAAATGCAGCCTACAAAACTTAAGGGAGACAGCAAAAGCAATATTATGAGGGAAGCTTATAATAAATGCCTATTTAAAAAAAATGTCAAATAAACAACTTCATGAGGCATTTTGGTGCCATGGGTTAAGCTGCTGCCTGTGATGCCAGCATCTCATTTTAACACAGGTTTGAGTTCCAACTGTTCCACTTCTGATCCAGCTCCCTGCTAATGCTATTGGGAATAAAGCAGAAGATGATCCAAGTGCTTGTCCCCCTGCACCCATGTGAGAGACCTGGATGGAATTCCAGCCTTCTGGCTTTGACTTGGCACAGCCTTAGCCATTGCAGCCATTTAGGGAGTGAACCAGTGGTTGGAAGATGTCTGTTTCTGTGTCTTTTTCCTCTTCCCCTCTTCAACCCCCTGTAACTGCTTTTCAAATAAATAAATAAATAAATCTTAAAAAAATTATAAAACTCACAACTAGAAAAAGAACAAAACAAAACCAAGTTAAAAGAAAAGAAATAATAAATGAAAGTTAAAAGAATACAAAGATGGGAGGAGTTGGTCTTTTGAAAAGATAAAATCAGTAAACCATTAGATTAAGGAAAAAAGAAATAAGATTTAAATAAAATCAAGGTGAAAAGGGAGATACTACAATAGATATACCACAGGAATATAGAGGATCATTGGGGACTGTTATGAATTTTATGAGCAACTGTATGCCAACATACTGGAGAACCTAGAACAAATGAATATATTTCTGGATACCTGTAACAAACTGAAATTGAACCATGAAGACATAGAAAACATGAACAGGCCAATGACCAGTAATAAAGTTCCAACAAGGAAAAGCTCATGGCCAGATGGCTTCACTGCTGAATTCTACCAAACTTTTAAGTAAAAACTAGTACCAATTCTTCCCAAAACTTGAAAGGAAGGAAACTTCCAGACTTACTCTATGAACCAACATTACCTTCATTCCAAAACCAATGACACAACAAAGGAAACTGTAGACTAATTTCCCTGATGCTATGTAGATGCAAAAATTCTCAAGAAAGTACTACCATATTTATGCAACAACACAAAAAAAAAATTCATTCATCATGATCAAGTGAGATTTATCCCAAGGAAAATGGGGTATTTCAACATAGGCAAATCAATAAGTAGAATCTATCACATAAGCAGAGTGAAGGATACAGATCATATGATCATCTCAACAGATACAGAAAAGATAAAACTTAACCATTCATGATTTAAAAAAAAAAAAAAACCTTGAACAAACTAGGAATAGAAGGATCCCACCTCAACATAATAAAGGCTAAATATGAGTAAACTACACCCAGCATCATGTTGAGTGGGAAGGAGTTAAAAACATTCGTGCTGAGTTGTAAAACTAGAAAAGGGTGTCTGCTCTCACTGCTGTTATTCATAGCCAGAACTACTAGGCAAGGGAAAGAAGAAAAGGCATTCAAATAGGAAAGGAAGAAGTTGAATTATCCCTATTTGCTGATAACATGATTCATCTATAAAGAAACCTAAATGAAAGATCTCCACGAGTGAGATCCCAGTGGAAAGAATGGGTCATCAAAGAAGGAGGTACCTTTCTCTGAAGGGAGGAGAGAACTTCCACTTTGACCATGGCCTTGTCTAAATATGGTCAGAGTCAGTGAACTCAGGGGGCTTCCATAGCCTTGGCAGCTAATGACAAGAGCCTCGGGTGATTACTGATGCCATAAACAAGAGTGTCAATTTGTTAAGTCAACAACAGGAGTCACTGTGCACTTACTCCTCATGTAGGAGCTCTGTCCTTAGTGTGCTGTACATTGAGACTTAATGCTATAACTAGTACTCAAACAGTATTTTTCACTTTATGTTTCTGTGTGGGAGCAAACTGTTGAAATCTTTACTTAATGTATGCTAAACTGATCTTCTGTATATAAAGAGAATTGAAAATGAATCTTGATGTGAATGGAAGGGGAGAGGGAGTGGATAAGGGGAGGGTTGCAGGTTGGAGGGACGCTATGGGGGGGAAGCCATTGTAATTCATATTCTGTATTTTGGAATTTTATATTCATTAAATAATAGTTAAAAAAAAAAAAGGCTTCCATAGCCTTGGCAACTCATGACAAGAGCCTAGGAAGATTACTGACACCATAAACAAGAATGTCAAATTGTTAAGCCAACAACAGGAGTCACTGTGCTCTTAACTCTCCACGTGGGATCTCTGTCCTTCATGTGTTGTCCAATGTGAATTAATGCTATAACTAGTACTCAAACAGTATTTTACACTTTGTGTTTCCGTGTGGGTGCAAACTGTTGAACTCTATACTTAGTATATACTAAATTGATCTTCTGTATATAAAGAGAATTGAAAATGAATCTTGATGTGAATGGATTGGGAGAGGGAGCGGGAGATGGCAGGGTTGCGGTTGGGAGGGAAGTTATTGGGCGGGGAGACCAATGTAATCCAAAAGCTGCACTTTGGAAATTTATAGTTGTTAAATAAAAGTTTAAAAAAAATATAAAAAATAAAAAAAAGAAACCTAAAAACTCCATTAAGAGGCTGTCAGAAGTAGACTAGTACCAGCTTTCCTACTTATTGTAGGTTCAAGAAGATTTTAATTATGTCACAGAATAGAGAATGAAATGGGATCATCACATTCCTCTCAAGGAATGGGTGTTGCCTTTTCTTTGGTTGGCAGGCCTAGGAATGCTTTGTAGTATTTTGAGAGACTAGCTATAAAGTACATCCGTTAGACTATTTAAAAATATGTGTAAGAACAATGTCTCTAGATGGTATGGACTTTTACAGAGCATGGTTGTCTCAATTTTCCAAATTTCCTGCAGTGAGTATGTGTTATTTGTGTATAAATATATATATATTTATATAAATATGTATATACATGTATATACATATTTATATTTATTTATTTATTTATATATATTTTAAAGATTTATTTACTTATTTGAAAGGCAGAGTTACAGAGAGGTAGAGGCAGAGAGAGGTCTTTCATCTGCTGGTTCACTCCCCAATTGGCCATAACGGCCGGAGCTGCGCCAATCCAAAGCCACGAGCCAAGAGCTTCTTCCAGGTCTCCCATGCAGTCCAGGGGCTCAAGGACTTGGGCCATCTTCTACTGCTTTCCCAGGCCATAGCAGAGTGGAGTGGTGGATCAGAAGCGGGGCAGCTGGGACTCAAACTAGCACCTATTCAGGGTGCCAGCACTGCAGGCGGCGGCTTTACCCGCTACACCACAGCATCAGCCTGATAAATATATATATATTTCTAACTTAAAGAAATTTTCAATTCAATTATTTTCCACAGCGAGAAGTTGCAGCTAACAGCCAGAATGGGGAGGAAATTGTTCCTTCTTTAACTTTACGGTTCTTAATAACACAACTAGAAACAGCACTTAGGAACATTCAAGCTACTAATTACACAGTAAGTATTTTCCTTTTGAAAATTTGAAGTACTTGGACAACATTTTTTAATGAGAAAATAGTCAGTGTGTCCTTATTTTGAAGTGTAGGCCAATTTATATTTTCCTTTTGAGAAGGATGCATATAATTGTATTGCTTTCTTGTGTCTTGCACTTTCTTATGTGACTGCATCTCTGTAATGAGCCTAGTCTATTCAATCTTTCCATGCCACAAAATGATTCATTTTAAGTTAAGAAAAACTTGAAGAAATGGGCTTTCACAATTAAAAATTAGTTCATGGAAATTCATGAACTAGGAAAGAAATAAGTCAGATATAGGAAGACAAATACTAAATGATGCTGCTTATATGTGGAATCTTAAAATATTGAACTCATAGGCATAGTAGAATGGTAGTTGTTAGAGGCTGGAGGAAGCGGTGAGGAGATGTTGCTCAAGGGTTACAAAACTTCAGTTAGATAATAAGAGTAAGTCCAGGTGATCTATTGTACAGTACAGAGGCTGTAGTTAATATATTCTCAAAATTGCTAATGTAGATTGTAAATTGTTCTCATCACCAAACATGACAAAAGGGTTAGGGGATACATATGTAAATTAGCTTGATTTAGTCATTCCACAGTGTATACATATTTCAAAACGTGATATATCTTACATATGTACAATTTTTGTCCATTAAAATGAAGAAACATATGGTTCATTCTTTTCCCCAGTTATTAATCAACTACTCTTTCTTCTAATATTTCTGTATGTGTAAAAATTGAAGTTTGTATTATAGGTAAAAGTGACAAAGTATATTTATGTATTTAAGATCAAATGGAAATAAATAGAACTGAGGAAAACTACATAAAAAATTAGAAACAATTATACTGGATAATAGAAAAGGAAAATCAGTTCTTTGCATAACTAGGATCAGTAAAGTAAACTAAGCTTTGCGTACATATACAAGATGAGTTAGGATTACCTTAAAAACAGATAACAGGGTGCCAAAAACATAGTCTAAAATACCAAATCCCATTTTTGCAACAATGTACAAGAAGATGGGGGAAACAAGTCTGTATTTAGGACTGTAGGGCCAGAATTTTAAAGGGTGACAGATGTCACTCTAAAGGAGGTTCTCAAGGAATTCAAAAGAGGAAACAAAGAAAAAAGGACTTGGTGTCTTGCAGTCCTGAAAACTTCTTAGATCTTGCAGACTGCTGTTTCTCCCACTGACCAGATTGCCAGTAAATGAATAAATCAGTATAAAATCAACACTCACAACTTCTCATTGTTAACTTTCTCTGCTGAGGCATTACTTCGTAGATGCGTCTTTGAGTAGGAATTAAAGAGGTCTTTCTCTTAGAAGCATTGGAATTGGTATCACAATTGGTAGCATAACTGAAACTGTCATGATCAAAGCAGTCTGCTTACTCCAAATGGCTCTCCCTGTCCCTCAAGGCCATCAAGGAGAAGAAAGACAACCTTGTAGGAGATATCAGTGAGTTGGAGGTGTGTGGTTGGAAATAATATCTCTATACCCATTCCAGTACTTGGAATAATCTTACTAATGGGAACATGTATGGATAGATCTGTAGGTTAAAAATATACCTTTTGTATCTTTAAATTCCAGAGGTTTTGCTTTTGGTCAAAGTATGATATTGATTTAGGGTTCAGAGAATGTGGAAAGCATGAACAGAAGGGATGTGGAAATAGGATTGGGAAGGGGAGTTAGGAAATGGAAGAAAAAGAAAAAAGATACCCTTATAATCAGTCACATTAGCTTATGACCAATGGAGTCAGGGTTCTCCAGAGAAATAGAACCAATTTCTGTTTTATACATATACTGTTTTTATACATATGTACACATATAAATAGTTAAAGTATGTACAAACAGCCATCAAAGAGTTATTTGAAAATGCACATATTCTGCTAATTCCATTCTACAGACTTTTCAAAGTACCTTTGTGTGTCACATACATAATTTATTAGGAGGAATATGCACATATTGTCAGGATCTCCCCCCTCCGGGAACTGGCCAGGTTGCCACTGGCCAGGTTGCCACGAAGGAAGAGTCGAGGAGACTGAGGAAAGTCAAGCTAAACACACTTTATTGATATTCTAGGCGACTAGGGGGAGAGATCGCTCAAGCCAACTCTTGCAGGCCAAAGGTGCTGCGGACCAGGACCAGGACCAGGAGCTTTCCCCGTGGCACAAGGTGCTACAGACTGGGGAGAGAGGCTGAGCAACCTCTGCTTTCAGCGGCTGAGGGTCTACTTATATACAGTTTTTAAAGGTCAACCCCGCCCATGCGCTGACCTCCCAGGCTTCATAGTCATAGTAACGCCACCCTCCCAAGTCCTGTTGTCATAGTAGCGCGGTTACATAGTTTCGTTCCTTTGCCAGTGGATCCCTAGCACATATATAAACAATAAAGAATATATATGATTTATTTAGGGAATTAGTTTTTGTGATTATGGAGGCAAAGATATCCTGCGATTTGCCACCTGGAAACCTAGAAAATCTGGTGGTGCAATTTATACCAGTTCTGATGGCCAAATTACCAAGGGAGCCAGCAGTGAAAATACCAACTCAAGGGCAGGAGAGAATGAGAATAGATGTCCTAGCTCAAGTAAGTAAGGAGGAACAAAATGTCGTGAATTCTTCCATCTTCCTCTCATTCGTTCTTATCCCTCAGTGGATTGGTTGATGCTCATACACATTTGGTAGGGCAGTTTTTTTGACTGCACTGGTTTAAAGGCTGACTACCTGGAAACACTCTCACAGTCAAACTCAGATATAGTTGATCTGAAAATGTCTGTGGACAGTGAAGTTGACATATAAGATTAGCCATCATAAATAGCACGGATAGTATTTTTCTCTCCAGATAACTTTTTTTTTTTTTTTTTTTTTTTTTTTTTTTTTTTTTTGACAGGCAGAGTTAGTGAGAAAGAGAGACAGAGAGAAAGCTCTTCCTTCCATTGGTTCACCCACCAAATGGCCACTACGGCCGGTGCGTTGCACCAATCTGAAGCCTGGAGCCAGGTGCTTCCTCCTGTTCTCCCATGCAGGTGCAAGGCCCAAGCACTTGGGCCATCCTCCACTATCTTCCCGGGCCACAGCAAAGAGCTCTGCTGGAAGAGGAGCAACCAGGACAGAACCGGCGCCCCAACCAGGACTAGAACCTGGAGTGCCGGCACCACAGGCGGAGGATTAGCCTAGTGAGCCACGGCACCAGCCTCTACATAACTTTTTAGCTTTTTATTTTAAGGTTACTATAGATTCAAAGAGATTGCAACTATGCAATACAAAAATGCATTGGTCTCAGTGTTCCCTTCACCCAGTTTTCCCCGATAGTTACATCTTTTATAACAGTAGTGCATTATCAAAGATTGGTACAGTGGATTTTCAGTCAGGTTCTCTTAACACACCTCTTAAGTTCAGAAATTTGCTAGAAGGGTTGGACTTGGTATGTAGTTGTACTCTTGGTCTTGATTTATTAACAGTGACATACTAAAGATACACAGAATGTGGTAATGTGAGAAATAAGCCCACCTGAGACTACCTACCCACCGAAGAGTAGACTCACAAAGGAAGGAAGCAGAAAGCAAGGTATTTATTGGTACCCTGTATTGAGAGCAGTGACCAGCCAGTGGAAGCAGGTGCTACCTTCAGACATTCAGCTCCTTGTAGCCCTACCATGCAGCGGTCCCTTTCCACATTTTCTCATTGAGAATTTTGGGAGGCAAAACCTAAACTCCACATGGTGCCTAAGGCAGGAAGAGGGAGGTGTAAAGCGGGGGTGTTGCTGGGCAGATCTAGGGCAGAGGAAGGGGAGTTATACTGAGGTATCATCAAGGCTCCAGAACTGAGATTGGGAGCACTGTGTAACAGACATCTGGTGGTTACAGAATTCCTGAAAGTTACAAAGGTAACAAGTGGCGCACTGTTTGCAAAGCAAACCCAGTAGTTCACCTACTTTGGTTTTGCAGCCCTCAATCCTGCATACCACTGAGGCCAAGTATCATGGTTGCGCTAAGGCTAAACTAATTCTTTTTTGAAAATACACCATGGTCATTTCTCACAATAAGGGGGCAAAACACCAGTAGGGTCTAAAGAATTCCATCTACAGGTTTTGTTAATCCCATAGAGTCATACAGAGTACATTCCCTTCCTTTTAGTCTCCAGCAATGAAAATGGAACATGTAGCAAACACTTTAAGTTTGCCCAGGGAAGCCCATTAGATACTCAGAACTCAGCATTTTTACTGAGGCTTGGTCAACTAAGTAGCTTCTGCCTAGAGTGTATCAAAATTCCAGACTCCCAGAAGAAACTCCTAGGCATTCAGCATAAATCACAATGTACAGTCTACACCCAGTGAACCACCCTTATTAAATCAGATCCCAGCCAGGTATCAACTTTGCAAGCAGACCTTTACAACGATAACAGTCTTGGCTATACTCACTTTATTATATACAATGGTATATAGTTCTATGCCTTTTATGAGAATGGTATACTTGTGTAACTACTGTCATAATCAAGATGAAAGAGCTGTTTTGTCACCACAAAATTCTCTTGTTGTTATATGTTATAGTATATGTATACTACGTTATAGCAACAGAGAGAAAAAGAATGAGATTTCCCATTCTCTGGTTTACTCGCTAAATTGCTGCAAAAGCCAGATGAAGGCAAGACAGAAGCCAAGAGTCAGGAACTCCATCCTCTTTCCCTAACATGAGTGGAAGGTACCTAATTGTTGGGCCACCATCCTCTGCCTTCCCAATTGCATTAAAGGGAACTGAATCAGAAGTAGAGTCTCTGAGACTCAAACCAACACTGTGATATGGGATTCCAGCATCACAAGAAGTGGCTTAACCTATTGCACCAAAACTCCAGCCTCTTAAATATTCTTCATACCTAAAATATTATGTATAAGAAGAGAAAGAATTCGATTTTTGGAAAGTTGTAACAAATTTTTATTGCATATTTTTAACCTCATATTCTTTTTTCTGCTTCCTCTTTTGAATTATCAAATATTCTAAAGTGCTTTTTTTTTTTTTCTTTTTTTTATTTGAAAGGTATGGGGCAAGGGAGAGAGAGACAGAGACAGAGAGAGAAAGAGAAATTTTTCATTTACTTGTTCACTCTCTGAGTGCCTACAACAGCTAGGGCTCGGCCAAGCTAAAACCTGAAGAAGTCTTCTATGTCTCCGATATGTGTACCAGGGACCCAAGTACTTGAGCCATCACCTAAACTCTCTAAATTATTACTAGATGGTTAATAAATAAGTAGGTTAATTTCACTTTTAAGTAATGGCTAAATGGTTTTGGGATATGTAAGTTTGTTGAACTGAAAACTGACTTAATGATCAATTAACTTTTCTTTGTAGGCACGACAGATTAATATTGGCTATTATTTGACTTTACTCTTTTTATATGGAGTGTCACTCATTGAAAGAGGAAAGAAAGAGGTATGTAGCATGTTTTTGGATGTTTATTTTATTATTACTTTGAGAGAGAGCTCCTATTCAGTGGCTCATTCCCTAAATGCCTGTAATGGCTGGACTGGGCTGGGCTGGCATGGAAACGGAACTAAAACTCAACATAGGTCTGTCCTTCTGGCTGGCAGCAATCTAATTACTTGAGCGATCACTGCTGCCTCCCAAAGTCTGCATTAGCAGGAAGCTGCAGTCAAGAACCAGAGGCAGAAATTAAACCCAGATACTCTGATGTAAGACAACAGGTGCATTTTTGGGCTGGGCTTGCCAGTGCTCTTGTGGTAAGCCTGCACAGGACAGCAGAGCTGGGGCCTCCCAGGCTGCTTCCAGTTGTGTGCCTGCGGGCACTGCCCTGCTGCCCTGAAGCTGGGAATGGCAGGGGAGGGGGCTCTCCTTGAGGAGTTTTCAATGTAGAATAAACTTTCAGTTTACTTTATACTCATATGATTAACCCTACACTAAGTAAAGAGTTCAACAAATAGTAAGAAAAAAGAAAACAAATATTTAAGTCTCTCCTGACTTAACAGGTTGTCCCCCTGCAGCAGATATACCTGCTACACCACATGCCAGCCCCCTTAGCTGGTGTTTTAACCACTAGACTAAATGCCCACTCCTGTTGTATCTATTATTTTCTCATTATAATCTTTATACATAACACTAAAACATTTTACCAAATAAAAATGTTGATTTTTAAAACTGTAAAACTTAAAGCCATTTTCTGTTATTTTTAAAATTTATTTAAGTTAAAGCAACAGATATCATTTCATTTGTTTCATTTAAAAATTTGTATCAATATAAAGAGAACAGATTTTATGCAGTCCATAGGTACAGTTCCAAGAAGACAGCCACACTTCACTCACCACCTGTCCCCCTCCTTGTCTTTTTCTCTCTCCCCTTCCTTCATCAGTTTTTGCAAAAACCTAATTTTAATCCACTGCATGCACAGAATTTGCCACTAAACATAATATTCAACAAGTAATAAATAGGAAAATCAAATTCCAGGATTATATGGTCAACTCAGAATACTAATAGAGGAAATTGTTCAGATTAAACTTCAAAAGGATTAGTGATATGAATAAATGACCAAATAGCCAGATTGTTCTTAAAGCTGTCCTAATTTCTCTAGCTTGGGAAATAATTATTTATTGTAATGCTTTTCACATCAACCAAACCTAGTTTTTTTTTTTGTTTGTTTATTTTTAACTTGTTTTAATTTAAGGTGCACAACTTTCATGGCATTCCTATATACACTTTTAGGAACATAGTGATATTTCCTACTCTAACCTCCCTCCTGCCAATGCGCCCACCTTTTCCTCTTATTCACTCGTTGAATGTTTACAATGATCTTTCAGTTTACTTTATATTCATAAAATTAACACCACACTAAGTAAAGAGTTCAACAAATAGAAAGAAGAAAAAAAAAAAAAAACATTGTTCCTTAACAGTAGAGACAGGGGCTGAAAACAATCATTGAATATCAAAATATGAATTTTATTCCTATGCATTACATTTTTTGTACTCTGTGCGTTACTACAGATCAGGAAAAACATGACATTTGTCTTTTTGGGATTGGCTTATTTCACTAAGTATAATGGTTTCTAGTTGCATCCATTTTGTTGCAAAAGACAGGGTTTCATTCTTTTTTATTGATTAGTGTTATAAATAGTACTTATTTATTGATTAGTGTTCATTACATTACATTTATGGTACTCTATTAGTTTCTACAGATCAGGAAAAACGTATGACATTTGTCTTTTTTGGGATTGGCTTATTTTACTAAGTATAATAGTTTCTAGTTGCATCCATTTTGTTGCAAAAGACAGGATTTCATTCTTTTTTATGGATGAGTAGTGTTCCAAACTGTGTATATACCACAATTTCATTATCCAGTCTTCAGTTGATGGACATCTGGGTTGATTCCATATCTTAGTGATTATGAATTGAGCTGCAGTAAACATGAAGGTACAAATAACTCTTTCATATGCTGATTTAATTTCATTTGGGTAAATTCCCAGTAGTAGGATGGCTGGGTTATATGGTAGGTCTATTTTCAGATTTTTGAGGTATCTCAATGCTGTCTTCAACAATGGCTGTACTAGTTTACATTCTCACCAACAGTGGATTAGGGTATATTTTTCCTCAAACCTCACCAACATTTTTTGCTGTTGATTTCTATATGAGAGTCATTCTAACTAGAGTGAGGTGAAATTTCGTTATGGTTTTGATTTGCATTTCCCGTATGGCTACTGATCCTGAGCATTTTTTCATGTGTCTCTTGGCCATTTGAATTTCCTCTTTTCAAAAATGTCTGTCCAAGTTCTGTGCTCATTTCTTAACTGGAATGCTTTGCTTTTGAGTTTCTTGAACTCTTTGTAGATTCTGGATGTTAATCCTTAATCAGTTGCATAGTTTACAAATATTTTCTCCCATTCTGTTGCTAAGTGTTTCCTTTGCAGAGCAGATGCTTTCTGGCTTGATGTAATCCTGTTTGTCTGTTTTTGCTTTGATTGCCTGTACTTCTGGGGTCTTTTCCAATAAGTCTGCCTATGCCAATCAAACCTTGTTTTATGTTACTACAGGATTATACAGAAGCTGAAAACAAATTTCTGGTGATGAAGATGGTGATCCAAGAAAATGAAATTTGTGAAAACTTTATGTCTTTAGTTTATTTTGGACGTGGTTTACTTCGATGTGCTCAGAAGCGGTAAGGATTTTCATTAATGGGTAAATCTTGTCAATTTTTAGCATTATGAAAAGGGAAAAAGTTTGTGCAGTAAACCAGAGATCATGACCATTTATGTTCTAGTAATTTTCTTCTTCATTTATTTTATAGATAATAGTTTTGTTAATATACTTGAGAGTAATTTTGTCAACACGAGAATATCAAACTTAATAGACCATGGCAGTATCGACCAATTTATTATTGACATTAGAAACCCAGTCCTTGGATTCTGACAGGCCTGGGTTCAGACACATTTTTTGTCACTTACCTTAGGGAACTTAATGCTGTTAAACCTTATTTTTCCCCCCTTGTCTCTAAAACAAAACTAATTATTCTGTATACCTCATAAGAATCTTACAGGTAAAGAACACAGTGCCCAGAACTCAAAAAGGCTATACATAATAAAGAAACAATGATGTAATATCATCATTAACTTAGAAAAGTTTTTAAATGTGTAAATGATCTTATAAAGAGTTTCAAGGGTCAGGCCGGTGCCGTGGCTCACTTGGCTAATCCTCTGCCTGCGGCACTGGCACCCCAGGTTCTAGTCCCGGTTGGGGCACCGTGTACTAGTCCTGGTTGCTCCTCTTCCAATCCAGCTCTCTGCTGTGGCCCAGGAGGGCAGCAGAGGATGGCCCAGGTGCTTGTGTCCCTGCACCCGCATGGGAGACTGGGAGGAAGTACCCGGCTCCTGGCTTTGGATCGGCGCAGCACCAACCATGGCGGTCATTAGGGGAGTGAACCAACGGAAGGAAGACCTTTCTCTCTGTTTCTCTCCCACTGTATATAACTCTGTCTCTCTCTCTCTCACTGTCTAACTCTGCCTGGCAAAAAATTAAAAAAAAAAAGTTTCAAGGGTCTAAATGTTGAGTTTAGGGAATATTTGGTATTACATCTTTTAAGATAGTGAAGCTGGGGGCTGGCACTGTGGTGCAGTAGGTTAAAAGTCCCAGCATGCATCGCCAGCATCCCATATGGGCACCAGTTAGAGTCTCGGCTGCTCTACTTCCAATCCAAATCCCTGTTAATGCACTTGGGAAAGCAGCAGAGGATGGCCCATGTCCTTGGGCTCCTGCATCGATAGGGAGAGCCGAAAGCAGCTCTGGCTTCTAGCTTTGGATCAGCTCGCACCAGCTGTTGCAGCTATCTGGGGAGTGAACCAGTGGATGGAAAACCCCCTTCTCTGTCTGTCTCTACCTCTCACTGTAACTCTTTCAACTAAATAAATAAATCTTAAAAAAGAAAATGAAGCTGTACAGAGGAACCTATATGGATGATCTGTTTGCTTCTTAAATGGAGATCCTTTCTCACTAGTGTCATCATTCATTTATTTTAATTAGTAAGCATCTATCATATTCCAAATGTGTGTGGTTTGGGTGTATGCTGCCCTTTATTTAGTTATTTATTTATTTTTATTTGTATGTATCTCATAAATACAACATTAGGAATACAGTAATTCTTCTCACAGTGCCCACTCTCCCACTTACTGCACCCCCCTCTTCCTCCTCCCTTTCTGTAGTCGAGAAAAAAAAAAAAAGAAAGAAACAATGAAAGAGCAGAATAAAAGAACTATGAGAACTGTTCCTCAGCAGTCTAAACAGGGGCTGTTCTATGTCATTATTTCTTGATTTCACTTTTTTTTCCAACCTTCCTCTTTTTCAGTCCTCTCCCTTCTTTCCTTTTAGAAACTTAATTGTCTTTAAAGAATCCAATGATGGTAATTCTTTTGTGAGTTCTTAGACATAACTTATGAGACATAGTAATATCCTCCATTTAAAAAACTAAAAGGAAGTGATTCTTGAGAACAGGTTTTACTATTGAGTTTCACAATACAACTTCATGGGAAGTTAGTGCACAGTGACTCTTGTTGTTTATTTAACAAATAACACTCCTATGTATGACATCAGTGATCGTCCAAGGCTGTGGCATGAGCTGCCTCAGTTATGGAAACCTTTTGGATCCACTAGCTTGACATAAGCAAAAGTGGAAGTTCTCTTCTCCCAAGAAATGTACATACTTCTTTGGTGTCCACTTCTCTCCACTGGGGTCTCACACATAGAGGGTCTTTATGTAGGGCATTTTTTGCCACAGTATCTTGGCTTTCCATGCCTGAAATGCTTCCCCTGGACTTTCCAGCCAGACTAGAATGCCTTAATGGCTGATTCTGAGGTCAGACTGCTACTTAAAGCAATTGTCCTTCTATGCATCAGCTGTATGGTCTGCTTCCTATGTTGGAATCTTCACTCCTTTTTAATTCTATTATTGGTTTCAAGCACTTAGTCCTATTTACGTGATTACTTTAACACTTGATCCTATCTATATGGTCACTTCACCAATCTGTGTCTTAACTGGAGAGTTGAGACCATTTACATTCAGGGTGACTATTGTTAAGTAACAACTTTTAAGTAACATATTTCCATTAATAGGCCTATTTTTTACTTTGGGTTTCCTTTGTACTTTTACTGAGCAATTTTCTGACTTCACCTTCTTTTGTAGTGATGTTTTTGCTTCTGTGTTTCTGTGTCCACCACATCCTTGAGCATCTTTTGTAGGGGTGGTCGGGTAGTTACAAATTCTTTAAATGTCTGTTTGTTATAGAAGGTCTTTAGTTCAACTTCCTTCATAAATGAGAGCTTTGCAGGTTACAATATTCTGAGTTAACAGGTTTTTTTTATTCTTAGGACTTGAAATATATCTTGCCATCCTGTCCTAGCCTGTAGGATTTCTGATAAGTCCACTGTAAGTCTAACTGGGATTCCTCTGAATGTGATCTGGCATTTCTCTCATGCACATTTTAGCATCTTCTTTATTTATTACTGTAAAGAGTTTTATTACAGTGTCTCATGGTGAAGATCTTTTTTGGTCATGTATATCGAGATTTCTGTATGCTTCATGTACTTGGATGTCTCTTTCTTTCTCCAAATTGGGAAAGTTTTCTGTTACTGTTTCATTAAAAAGGTCTTCTAATCCTTCCTCTCTTTCCACACCTTCAGAAACTGCTAGGACCCATATGTTGGGTTGTTTGATGGTATCCTGTAGATCTCCAGCAGTGTTTTTTACTTTCTAATTTCTTCTTTTTTTTGGTCTGACTGTAAAATTTCCAGAAATTTGTCTTCTCTCTGATATTCTTTCTTCTGCCTCACCTACTCTGTTGTTGAGTTTCCACTGCATTTTTTATTTGATGTATTGAATTCTTCATTTCTAGTGTTTCATTCTGATTTCTCATTAATATCTCAATTTCATGGGAAAAATGTTCATTTAGTTTGTGAATTTGCTTCTGATTGCTTCTAATAATCTGATGTTTAATTTTCTGAATTCTGTTTCTGGCATACTTTCAATCTCTTCATCTTCATCTTCTATTGAAGTGTTATAGTGTTCCTTTGCGGGGCTCATAGTGTCTTCCTTATTCTTAAGTTTTTTCCTTTGTTTGGTCTGGTTTCTTTTACCTTTGGCTTGTGTTTTTGTGGCTTAGTGGGACATCTGTACTTACAGTGAGTGTGTGCTGGGTGTAGCCTTGTTGCTCTGTTCAGTATTCCAGGGGGAGCAAGTATCCAAGATAAGGCCCCTGTGGGGCTTTGTAGCTCTCCTCTGGCTCTCTGGATGGAGGAGGGTGTTCACCTCTGTTGGTGTGACCTGGCCTTCTCCTCACAGCTTCAGGATGCCCGGGTGTTAATTCCTAGTGTTTTTAGGACTAGTTCAGATTGCTTAATGAACTTCACCTTTGATCTGTGAAGTCTTTCCTGTGAGCATGGTTCCCTCTGTTATGAGCTCCTAAACAACGTCTTTGGGTCGCAGGTGGGTGAATTAAGAGCCTGCCTAATGGAGCCTGGCTTATTTCTCAATGGTGTTGGGAGGGTACAAGCTTTCAATAGGCAGGGGTTCCCTTTGCCATACAGCTTGCATGGAAGGGGAAGGAATTCTTCTGAAATGTTATGTCCCTTGCTATTTGGGTGGGCGGTGAGACAACACCCGCTATTGCTGGGCATGTGCAGGGGAGATGGGAGGCAGCCATCTGCCTGTATCCAGAAATAAAAAACAAACAAATGAGCAGAATGGCTTCTCCTGGCTGGCTGCCCTTCCCTTCAGGGTAAGGGGAGGGGGTGGGGATGTGTGCCACCTCTCTGTTCATTTATTATTTTATCTCATGTGGAACCTCAAAAGCAGTTTGCCAATCACTGCCTCCTGCTGCTATCCACAGCTTCGTGGGCCCGTGATTACCCTCTCACCTGGTCCAACTGGTCAGCATTCTCTTCTCTGGGCTCCAAGTCTCTGCTGTTTTTTGTGTTTTGTGGTTTTTTTTTTTTTTTTTTTTTTTTTTTTTTGCGGGGGCGGGGGGCTATTTTGGTGCAGACCTGGACCATCTCTGCTGTTCTCTCTGGGTTTCCCACTGCAGATCTTCTATGGCTTTATTTCAGGCATGCAGTTTATCAACCCTTTTTAAATATTAATTTTGCTCTGCATGATTCAGACCATCCTGTCGCTATTCCACCATCTTGGAACTCCCCCGCTGTTTTACAAAATAATGGCAGATATACACCTTAACCTAATAATTAACCATAGAGTTTTCAATTAGGAAATGTGGTAAAGAGCAATGAAGGAAAATACATTAAACAATGAAAGCCTTTCCTGGAGCCCCAGTTTGGTTCTGGGAATCAAAAGTTTCCCTAAAGAAATATTTGGCTGAGATCTGATGAATGAATTAAGGAAAGTTTACTTGAACACACTCTTAAGAAGGATTACTGCTAGGCCAAACCATTGCAACCCTAAAAGTACCACCTGTGTCGTAGTTCCTGATTCTTTTAAGATATATTCCCTGTTCCCTGACATGTCAGTTTTTACTAGGGTGTCCATGAGATTTCTCACTTCATGTTTAATAGGCAGGTCTTATTCACCAAGTGTCATCAATATAGTGTTAATGTGATGTTTTTCAGAATGTTGAGATGATCAAAATCCATTCAGTTTATATTGTGACAAAACAGAAGAATTAACCTCGCCTGAGACAAGACAAAGAATGTGTGTTGTCCCTCCTTCAAATGTGCAAACTACTTTTTATTTTTAATTGTGGGCATTGGAAAGAATCCATTCTCCAGAGCATTGATACTGGGAATTCCAAATGTACGTAGCGTCATTACTTTCATCCTTGCACTATGGAGAACAACCACCAGTTAGCTTCTCAAAGACACTGGTGACCTTCTTACTCCTTAGTTGCGAATGAATGAATGACTTAAGTGTCCTCTGAACCTTTCCAGAACATTATCTGGTACAGAACTCTACATTCTTATGTGGTAACCCTTGTCTGACATTCTCACGTTCATGACCCTTCTGAATCCTTTAATACTCTGGCAAAACATTTCCAGTATTTCTATTTCACTTTCAACAGACCATCATTGTATTCAGATTTCAAGAAGCCTCTTAGCAGCATGTCTGCACTGACTTCAGGAGTTCTTGGTGGGAAAGTGAATCTTGAATTACAGAAATGTTCCATCTCTAGTCTGTATGTGCCATTGGTTTTGTATTGTTGTGCTCCATTCCTCTCACGTTCCTGCCAGTACACATGAATCATGCTCTCTAGTTTTAACGGTTAATATGCTTTCTCTTCTTAGGCTTCCCTCTTGGGCTTTCTTATACCTGTCTAGATATATTGATCTGAAGGCAATGAGTATAATAAGTAGAGGAAAATCATGAGGAGGAAAGGCATCATCTTTTGAGACATCTCCTGATATCATGATCTTTGAGTAAAGGGAAGCAACATTTCTCTATCAAGAAGAAGACTTTTGCCAGTCAGAAGGTTCTCAGGGAATATTGGGTATCAGTATTTCTAAGAAAATTACCTGAATATCTCCAATTCACATTCCAGAATCTTATCCTTTTCTATCAAAGTCTTGAATTTAGCCTGGCAGTTCTTTTGAGGTTTTGCTTTTGATATCCTTTGCAATTGTTCTATCATACAGACTTAGCTATCAGTGTCCTGAGCTGATAGTATTAGTCCTATCAAGGCCATATTTGTAAATTTTTCCACCTTACGATTAAATCTGGGCCTTATTTTCAGCACATACTGTCTTCATGATTGTTGCCATAGAGGCCTTCTAGTTTTCACAGTGTGTCTGACTAGTAAACTCTCTAGTTTTAGTCACATTCATACTAACCTAATTAAAAATGCTTTGCAGATATAATGGAGGACTGCTAGAATTTCATAAAAGCTTACAAGAAATAGGAGATACAAATGACCATTGGTTTGACATAGATCCTACAGAAGATGAAGAATTACCTACGTCTTTTAAAGTAAGAAATTATTTAAGAATAACATTTCATCTGTTACTAATTAGAGTCATCTTTGTTAAAGTACAGTTCATATCATCTATGTTGTATTCTATAATAAGCACATTCTTTTATTGGGAATTAATTTTTATGTGAGAAACAACCTTGATATTGTTATTAAGCAGAATGTTAGTATAATTCGGAAGTAGACAGAAGTGAAGTTACAGTGTTAGCATTTTCAAATAACAAGAGGATCAATAGCTGTACTAATACAGTACTTTGCATGGTTCGAGTCAGATGTAATAGTTAACTTCTTAGAGGCCAATGCTGTGTTATGGTGAGTTGAGCAACTGCTTGTGATGCTGGCATCTCATATTGCAGTGTCTATTTGGGTCCTGGCTTCTCTGCTCCTTGCTAATGCCCCTGGGAAAGCAGCAGAAAGTGGCCCAAGTATGTGAAGCCCTACCACCCATGTCGGATACCCAGAGGGAGTTCCTAGCCCATGGCGTTGGCCTGGCCCAGCCTTGGCTCTTGTGGTATTTGAGAAGTGAACCAGCAAACAGAAGATTTCTCTTTCATTTTCTGTTTCTCTGCATTTCAAGTATATAACTCTTAAAAATTAAATGTTAAAAAAAGTTACCTCCTTTTTTTCTAATTATAATTTCATTATTTTGTTGTAGAATTAAATAACAAAGTACTAAAGGTTTTGTTCACAAAAATTGAAGAATGAAGGGCTGGTGCTGTGGCATAGTAGGTTAAGCATCCGCCTGTGGTACCAGCAGCCCATATAGGTACTAGTTTAAGTCCTGGTTGCTCCACTTCCCATCCAACTCCCTGCAAATGGCCTGGGAAAACAGTAGAAGGTAGCTCAAGTTCTTGGGACCCTGCACCCATGAAGGAGACTTAGCAGAAGCTCCTGGCTCCTGGCTTCAGATCAGCCCAGCTCTGGCCATTGCAGCCATTTGGGGAGTGAACCAGTAAATGGAAGACCTTTCTCTGTGTCTTTTCCCTCTCTCTGTCTGTAACTGTGCCTCTCAAGAAAATAAATTAATGTGTTTTTTTTTTAATTGAAAAATGAAAGAATGCCCAAATGAAAAATAAAATTCAATCATATTTCTTCAAATAGAAAAATCATAATATTTATGTCATTCTAGGTACAAACACATACAAACACACATACACACACAAATTCTCTGTTAATTTTTGCCAAATTGTATGATATATACATTTATTTATTATCTGAAAATACATTGTATTTTAAATTTTCCAGTAATTAGATTATTATACGATAGAATTTTTGTGTACTCTGTATTACTATGCTTTAATTTCCTTAATCAGTTCCTGCTGTTGAGCATTTAATTTATCCTAAACATTACAGTTGCTTTATTTGTCATGATATTCCATTTGAATAAATTTCTAAAGGTAGAATTGTGAGACAAAATGTTCACACATTTCTAAAGTGTTGATATGTCACAATATTTCCTCTTAGAAAGTTTATATCAGTTTATATTCTTGATGTGAGTTTCTGTTTCTTCAAATATTCTGAGCATTCCTTACTTTTTAAGTTATTTTTACCTATTTCATAAACCAAATAAATGAGCCTTTTTATAATTTGTCTACTATGAAAATAGCTATACCAGATTTCTGTTGACTAATTTTGAATGACATATCTTTTTCCAAATGTTTACTTCATACTTTCCTGGAGCATCATATTTTTAGATGACTTGATGAACAAAAGCATTTTTAAAATAAAGAGAAACCTTTCCTAAAAATATAGAATTCACTCATCTAGGAAACTATAACAATTCAAAATTTGTATATACCTAGAAATATAGTCTCAAAATATTGGAACAAAATTGACAGAATTGAAAGGAAATTTTCTTGATTTATGTATGTGATGATTTCTTAGCTTTCTCTTTTTCTCCCTGAAAGACTTTTTCAGGTAGTTTGCATATGGGATTACGTCTCATTTTCTTATTTCTTTAATATTTTCAATGTTTTCTTTTTGTTCTACTTTCTGGGGTATTTTCTCTATTTAATCTTTTTGCATAGAGTTGATATTCTTGAAATAACCTGTAGAGGCTTATTACTTATTATTTATGTTCAGTATATTAACACTAATACTATTTGAAATCTTGTAATACTGTCCTTTTAAAAGATGTTAAGGACTTTGTCTGACCCCTGGCTTAGACCTGATAATGTATTTCACCTACATTTAAGTAGCATTTTAAAAGGAGAAATATATTTTGAGTCATAACTCTGGACATGAGAAACATATTTCTTTAATTTTGCCCATTATGATAGTGAGTGTTATATTGTACCTGTACAGTAGTTCTACTGCCAACTCAGCATCCTAGTGTCCAATTCCAACAAAGTCTCGCTTGAAACTCAAATGTTTTATGTCTGTTTCTCCAAGTAATTCTTAATGAGACCATGCCATGTGTTACATTATGGATTAATATGGTGAGTAGTTTCAAACATACAGTTTATAACATCATGTAAGAAATCCAGTATTTTCTGTGTTTGTATCATTCAGTCAGTGACACAGTATTTCTAATTTAGGGCTTTTATACATATCGTTTATTTTGAATGAGAGAAATAATATAATAATAATTAATGAGATTCTTTTTATTTTTAAAATCCAGGATCTCCTTGATAATTTTATCAAGACAACTGAAGGTAATATAATGAAGCATACCATTTGTAGTTATCTAGACTGTGAGCGATCCTGTGAAGCTGACATTTTAAAGAACACCAATTATAAGGTATTATAATATCAATAACCTGAATATTATTAAAATATAAAATTATCGTTAAATTATTATAATATGCATCAAAATATTTTAAAAGTAATTACAAGGGTAGTGCAGTTGGGAAGTTTTTGATTGTCTATGAGAACGTAGATTGAAAATGAACAAGAATTATATTCTTAGTCAATAAAATAATTATTTTTGCTTAAGTTTTTTTTTTAACACTTTTGCCTCTGAAGTTATAACTATTATCTCTACAGTTATACACTGAAGTGATCTAAAACAAAATTCTTAATTTCTGGTTAGGAATATTACAGATTAAAAATAGTAGCAATTTACTAAGGAGATAGACTATAATTTCTATGGAGTTATGTTACTAAATGAAGGATCTTTTAATCTCTTTGAGCCTTGATGGAGTGGGGAATAATGTAACCAGCTTTGATCTGAAGACCATAGTGCATCTGATAGGTTTCTCTGAATCTAATAGATAAAACTGAAATTACAAGATAGGATGGTAAGATAGCAACAATGCATATTATACTACATGAAGAAAGCATGATGTGTACAGCAAATAGTGTAGTTAACACAGAGATTGGGAAGTCATCTTGGTAAGATACAATGTGGTGTCAAGCAAGTTCAGTATTGGTTTAGATGACATGGTCATTTGGTCCTAAATTTCTCAGAATAGCTACAGGGTTTCAAACAAATGAATGGCATATAGGAGCAGGAAGTCCCAAGCACACAATTTAGAATTGTCAATGAAGCAGAATTCTTATTTAAAAGGAGCAGGGCTGTTGTTCCAAGGGAGGTCATGGGGAGAAGGACAAATAGCCTATGTCCTATGATAATACTGGAGCACAGCAAATCTGAGGTCTCATTGGTAACAGAGGGAACTCATGGAACAGTGGTGTGGAGTTGGGGCTGGAAGAAAACGGAGATGTAAAATGGAGATGAAGAGTAGTAGGCAGTGTGTTCCTTAACAAAAGTCATTCACTGGTTTTCAATATTTTGTTAGATATGCGTATAGAAAATATACTCACTTATTCAATTTACTGCCCTTTTTATTTTCCTGATTTTTCATCTCTAATGATGTGAACATAACTGTAAAGTTATGATCTCTATTGATAAATTTTGAATATTGTGTAAAACTTATCTAGTAATAGAAAAATTTTGAAAGTGACTTTAAGTGATATTTTCTATAGCTACATGAACTACTGTTTCATATCAATAATTGTATTTCCTTACAGGGTTTTTTTCAGTTAATGTGCAGTAAAAGTTGTTGTGTTTATTTTCATAAGATTTGTTGGAAAAAGTTCAAGAATTTAAAATATCCCGGAGAAAATGATCAGGTATCTATATTTGCTTTTCCTTCTTAAAACCTTACTGTAGCATTTTTCCTCTACCCTTTCCTCTTTTTACCCTCTTCCTCTTCAGTTCTGCCTATTCACATATTTCCTCCCCCCCCCCCCTTTTTTTTTCTTTCTCAATCCTCTCTGATGGGGATTTTCCCACCATTCTTCATTCATTATTATCATTGACTAAATAGATCTTCTGGGAAATACTCTGCTAGTTTCTTTGCCTAGTAATTTCTGTCAATTTTCTTCCCTAATACTCTAAAGAAAGGAAATCATGTAATAGATATTCACATGAAAGACACAGAATCAAAGAATATATAGAATTGTTTAATAAACATACAGAAAGGATAATTGTATAATTTTGAGGATAATTTCTATTTTGGTGGAAAACATGAATAAATTTTATACTTATCAAAGGGCATTTGGAATTATTATTTAGTTATGTTGTACATATAATAAGTTGAATTCTTTACCACAACAATTAGGTGAAACTCCAAAACCCACTTTTAATTAACTACTCTTTAGTGAACTGATAAAACTAGGTTGGGTCTATAACTTTTATTTCTATAGTGTTTACATGATGTAAGCAATAGAGAATCCTTACAAAAACAACTGTGTATCAGACAGAGTATTGGATATGGAATTGGAAGATCTAGGTTTAAGTCTATATTGAGTGACTTTTTTATTATATTAAATTGATAATTTAACATCTGAGACTAATTTTTCTAAAGTGAGGATAAAGTCTACTTCATAGGATTGTTGTGAGGATATGCAATTAAAACAAGTGAATTGTATTTGTAAACTGTAAAAATTATTGGATAAGGCACTATTTTTTAAAGTTGTTTTTAAATCCTTTTTATTTCATTTGATTGCTGGGGAAATTAATATTGATCAGTTGTAGAAAGCCAAGTAAAAGAAAATTAAATAACTTTAACCAGAGTCATAGCAAGTGCAGGATGAGGAAAAGGACTCAATGTTTTAATTCTATCCTTTTCTCTGCCTCCTCATGTTATCATATAGAAATTCAGTATTCCTTTTTAGGCTCACGTAATTAGTATATTTTATTTGAAGTTGCTTTTCTTGGGACAGCAAAGATATTTTAGTTTGTAATATAGCTGTATGAAGATTTTGAAATAGAAACACTTGGATAAGAAAAATTAAACCATGTATTTTAAATAGGATATCCATTGGTATATGAAATGTATCATCTTTAAACAGCTACAACATTTAAAGACTTACATATTTATTTATTCTTCTCAGTTTACCATCTAACAACATTCGCTTCTAACTTTTTAATGTAATCAGATGTGCACGTCAGTGATTTCTTTTTTTGTTTTTACTGTTTTGCTATTACTAACTTTAGAGTTTTAGTGGGAAAAAATGTTTGAAGGAAGGATGTACAGGTGACATGGTAAGGATGCTGCTGTGTGATGTGCCTGGAATTGTTAAAATTTTGGTAAGTGTCTTATTTTTCTTGTTTTCCTTCATTAGAATAGTATTTTAGACTGGGAACAGATTTAGGTATCAAAACAGGATTCTCCCTGTTTTTTCTGATGATAGCTAAGCTCTCTACCCTTTCTGTTGCTATGATTTACCCAAAATAGTATGTAAATAGTCTCTAAGACCAAGAAATACTTAAAATAAAAAAAGAGATACACAGAGAAAAACAGAGACAAATGTGCCATGACTGTATCAGTGAGGAGAGTATCATAAACCAGGAAAGATACTTTATCTAGTTCTCTTCCACCTAGAGCTAAAAATAATTTTAAACTTCTGAATCTTTTTTTAGTCTGTAAATCTCTTCCTGAGAAAATATCTGTATAACATTACATGTTGTACCTGTTAGATAAAATGCATTCAGGTGAAAAATCTTGTTGAATTTTCAGTTTCTAACTAAAAAGGCAAATATTATGAATAGAATGTATCTTATTTCTTAGATATGTTTGTATTTCAAATTTGGGATTCAAATCCTATAATGAGTAAAATACTACTTTTTAATGTTAACTATAATTTCTTGTTTGATTAGGATTATTAATTGCTCACGTTGTTACTTCTGTTATTTGTTCTATATTGTGGTTTCATTTTCTTTTTTTTCATTAAAAACATTAAAGAGTTTTGAAAATTGAACTACTTTACAGCTAATATTTTTCTGTCACTTGCAGTTTGAAGTTGTAAGAAAGGATGAATATATAACCATCGAAAATTTGGGAGCAAGGTCAGTTGGAAATAAAATACTCTTACTTTTTTTCTGAACAAGTATGTATGTATGCATTTTTTAGTTGCTACTTTTTTTCTGTGTTTCCATTAATCGTTTGCTCCACTGAATTTTAAGGTAGAATTAAGTATGTAAAAATATCATATTTTGCTATTTGTCATCCATCTTCACTACTGTAGACATTTATCTTTTAAAGCAGGAAGGGAGAAATTATGTGGATATTTTTCCTTCAAGTGTGACAATAATCCTTTCCTGAAAACAAAACATATTTTTCTTGCTTTATTAAAGTTAGATTGTTATAATATAAACACTTTATCCCATCTTTCAAAACTCACCCAGGTCTCCAAGCTTGTCAGACAATTAGAATTTTTTCTGTTACTTAGAAGAGAAAACTGTCTCACAGAGTAATGTATATTTTTAGCCTAGAATTCATAGAGGTGAAAAGTGTTGGCCAGTTCTGCGGCTCAATAGGCTAATCCTCCGCCTGCGGTGCCAGCACCCTGGCTTCTAGTCCCGATCAGGGAGCTGGATTCTGTCCCGGTTGCTCCTCTTCCAGTCCAGCTCTCTGCTATGGCCCGGGAGTGCAGTGGAGGATGGCCGAAGTCGTTGGGCCCTGCACCCACATGGGAGACCAGGAGAAACACCTGGCTCCTGGCTTTGGATCAGCGTGGTGCGCCGGCCACAGCGGTCATTGGGGGGTGAACCAACGGTGAAAGGAAGACCTTTCTCTCACTGTCCACTCTGCCTGTCAAAAAAAAAAAAAAAAAAAAGTATTGATATTGAAATCAGAACTTTCAATATAAAAAGTTATCCTAATTGTCCTACTTTTTTATCTAAAATATAAATATCTAACATTTTTCAATCTATCTGGAACATTACAATGGTGTGTCTTAGGTAGAAGTTACAGAAAGGGAGAGACAGAGAGAGAGGTCTTCCATCTGCTGGTTCACTCCCCAAATGGCTGCAACCACCAAAGATGGGCCAATCTGAAGCCAGGAGCCAAGAGTTGGTGTCCCATGTGGGTGCAGGGACCCAAGCACTTGCACTATCTTCTACTGCTTTCTCAGGCCATGGCAGAGAGCTGGATTGAAGAGGAGCAGTAGGGACACAAACTGGCACCCATATGGGGTGCTGGTGCCACAGGCAGAGGCTTAGCCCACTATGCCACAGTGTTGGCCCCTCTATTTGTTTATTTTTCTCTTTTGGTTTCACTTATTTCCACTTAACGTGCTTATATCCCAAATCTTGACTAACTTTGATATTAATTTAACATAAAAATATTTTTCTGCTTGCAGCTATAAAAAGTTGATGTCTCTCAAAATAGCTGATACTGATATAAGACCGAAGATAAGCTTAAAATTTAATACAAAAGGTATTATTTTATTTTTATATGCCTCCTGTTGAAAAGTGTGTTAAAATTTTTATTTGCCCTGTAAACTATTCTGCCATTAACCAGCATGTTTTCACATGTGTTTTTTTTATTTTTTTGTATCATTCACTGGGTTTGGGTTTATATAGCAAGGAGCACTTAGTGTAAGCTGGAGCGCTTACCAAGATCTGTGGATACTACACTCTCATATGGCCTTGGCTTTCTATAAAGAGGCATTGTGCGTCTTAGTATAGCTTTGCACAATGAGATTCTTCCTCCAGTGGAGGTTTTCTACCAATACCTGCTCCCTTGTTGTATTCCCTCTTAGTAGATCACAAATATGAATGTGGCCTTACCTGAAAAGGATGAACATTTTGACTTGAGGGGCAACTCGTGTAAACTTAGGTGCCAGCTATTGCAAAAGTGTGCTTCTAAAAATACCCTGCCAGCCCTTTTATGCCATCCGTGTCCTATGGAAGAAGAGTTTAGTTGAAGTCCTTTTTCCTAAAGGGAACAGATGCCCCTAATCCCAGCTATCTCTTTATTTGACAACACAGAGAAATATCCCTGAATTACTTGCTTTTTAATTTTATTTGCTCTGTAAAGTGTAAGTCAAGTGTATCAAGCAAATATATTAATTTAAAAATCTCTTAAGACATAAAATCAGAAGGATGAAATAATAAAGATATACATTATGATAAACATACATTTTGCTATGCATACAAAAATGAAATACCATCATATACCGAATTCTTTACTTTCTAATTCACCTATTCTACTTTCCTCCTTTGGAAATTCTGTTAAGCTGGAAAAATAACAAATAATTCACTTTCATGCTTTATTCCATTTTGTTGATAAAATGCCTACTTATCAGTTTGTCCTTTGAAGAGATATAGGAGCATGAGGGGTATTAAATCAGTGTTTTTCTATCACTTTTTAGCCTTTTGGCTAAAATCAAATGTAGTGACTTTTGAAAAGTACACATGCCAGTTCATCAGGTATGGAGAAGTGCTTAAGAGTCTGTATTTTTAATTGCTCCCAGGTGGATGCTGATGCTGGGTATCTGTCCACCATGGTCTGACTAGAAAGGCTTTATTTTTTGTTTTTGTTTTTGTTTTGTTTTGGACAGGCAGAGTGGACAGTGAGAGAGAGAGACAGAGAGAAAGGTCTTCCTTTGCCGTTGGTTCACCCTCCAAGGGCCGCTGCGGCCGGTGCTCCACGGCCAGCGCACCGCGCTGATCCGAAGGCAGGAGTCAGGTACTTATCCTGGTCTCCCATGCGGGTGCAGGGCCCAGGGACTTGGGCCATCCTCCACTGCACTCCCAGGCCACAGCAGAGAGCTGGCCTGGAAGAGGGGCAACCGGGACAGAATCCAGTGCCCCAACCGGGACTAGAACCTGAGGTGCCAGCGCCGCAGGTGGAGGATTAGCCTATTGAGTCATGGCGCCGCCCTAGAAAGGCTTTAGATAACTTTATATATCTTGATATAATTTGTGATATGTGATAGTCAATAGTGGTATGTTGTTATTTAAATTTAAACTAATTAAATGAAATAAAATATAGAACTCTGTTCCTTAGTAAGAAGCAACATTTCCAGTGTTCAAAGAATAGTGTGCCATGCAACTATAAACTATTTTCATCATACAAGAATCTGTTGGTTAGTGATGATTAGGATAAAGTATGAGTATTGTTTAAAATTGGTAGTTAACAACTTTTAGAAATTTCAGAATTTTCACGTGTTAATACTCTGATGTTGTTTGGTTGCCAAAACTCAGTTACTTGAACAAAATGTTAAAGGCTTCTGTGATGGTTAGTCCTTGTGATTACTTCTGCTTGGTGACATTGTCTTTGCTTACTGACCTTGAATGTGACAAAGCACGTATTGTTCTTCGTTCTTTTGGAATAATTCTCATCCTACAGAAGCTTAGGATGTAATACAAGAGACCACATAGAAAAAGATCATTAATGTGGAATGTCTTGACTTCTCAAAATTCATTTTCAGATGAAATGCCAATCTTCAAACTTGATTATAGTTATTTCTACCATCTGCTTCATATAATTATTATTTCTGGTACTGACATTGTCCGGCAAATATTTGATGAGGCTATGCCACCCCCTCTATTGAGAAAAGAGCTGCTTATACACAAGAATGTACTGGAATCCTACTACAACCATCTTTGGACCAATCACCCTTTGGGTGGATCATGGCATCTACTTTATCCCCCAAACAAGGAGCTACCACAGTCCAAACAATTTGACTTATGCCTCCTATTAGCTCTCATAAAACATTTGAATGTATTCCCTGCACCCAAAAAAGGCTGGAATATGGAACCATCATCTTCTGATCTCTCTAAGTCTGCAGACATCCTGCGGCTGTGCAAATACAGGGATATCCTCCTTAGTGAGATTTTGATGAATGGTCTCACTGAGTCGCAGTTCAATTCAATTTGGAAAAAAGTTTCAGATATTCTTCTACGCCTTGGCATGAAGCAAGAGGATATTGACAAAGTGAAAGAGAATCCCATTGAGAATATCTCACTTGATTACCATCAGCTATCCATCTACCTGGGCATACCAGTACCAGAAATCATCCAGAGGATGTTATCCTGCTATCAACAAGGTACTAAGTAATTATTTACTTCAGCCAGTAAACCTTCACTGAGTATCTGCTCTATGCCAGGCACAGTGCAAAGGACAAGGAGTTTAAATGAGTGCTGGAGATTTTTCCAGAATACTATGGGAGATCCTAGTTTAAAGGAGTACAGAAAAGCTTTCTGAAGAATATAATATCTAAAGAACTTTTAAGGGACATGTGGAAGTTAGTCAAGTGGAAAAGATAAAGAAAAGGATGTGTCAAAGGCAAACAACAAAGGTTAGAAACAAAACTTTATTACAATGCAGGGAACTGAAAAAAATAGCTTTACTGAGGTTAAAATAGAAAAGAGTTTATAGAAAAAATACATTCAAGAGAATTTTTCTTGTCATATTGAGTTTATATATTAAGAAAGGAATTGAAGGTTTTTAATAGATGAGTTTCATCACTTCTATATAACTAAGGATGCCTAAAATCCTGAAATGAACTGTGTGATTTCAAGGATGCTTTTAGATACAGTGGGTATATGTTTCTTTTCCTTTCTAGGAGGACCTAGAATTAATGATTAATTTAAAATTTTAGCAGCTAGCCGTTGACTGGATAATTTTAACAATCAGGCAGATATCTGCTTTCAACTGTGACCATTCCTGGATTTGTCTGTTGACATGAGAAAGACATCAAGACCTCCCCTCTGTATCCAAGGGATCACTTCTGAGCTCTCCTCTTAATAATGGTAATCCATGGCCCAACAGCTTCACTGAAACCCTTGCTGTGCTGGTCTGGATAACATTTCCTGGTCCCAGGTTACTAGTCGTATTGCCTAATGATCCACTGGTGGCCACAACTTCCCAAGTTTCTAGTAGTTATTGTCCTGGTCCAGATTTTCTTGAAAGATAATTGCTATTCCCCAGTCCTGGTGCTCTTACTAATGCCTTTGGATGACTTTGTTTTCCTGCTTAATCTGTTGAGAATTCTTGTTTCTTAGTTTAAAACAATGCAATGTTGAGTTTGGTATTTTTAAAAATCAGGCAGTAACCCTTGATTTATAAATTAAGGTCTTTTATACATATTTATTCTCTTAAGATTTTAAATTGTGAAAACTCATGAGGATAAGGTAATGTTTGGAAAAGAGTTTTGAGCACTAACTCAATTCAAGGCTTTTCAAGCAGTTCTCATTAAGGTTATCTGAACAGCTTATTTGTCAAGTCTCTTTCAGAGAGTATTTCTTAGCATCTTATATCTCTTTCCTCAATTATTAGTTGCAGTTTTTATTTCTCTATCTGATTATTTGATTAACATCCATATCCCACTAAATCTTCATGAAGATTGTCCATTTCTTCACCATTCAATCTTCAGAGCAAACCTGATGCACATTGTACGTGTTCAAGAAATATTAATGAGCAAGGAGAGGCAGTGCTATTGATAAATCAGATTCCAAGAAAAAGGCTCAAATTTGCAGTGAGATTTGCTTCATAATTGACTATTAGTACTTTGTATAGCTTTTCACAATAAAATATAATTATTGCTTGATTTAAAGTGTGTTATGTTCTAGGATTTGACTATTATGAAGTATTGATTTTTGTTTACTTTCCTCTATCTACTTCTGAGTTTCTAACTTTTATAATCTAGAGATTGTACCTTGTCTAAACTGGTTTGATGAGCACAGCTGGTTATTTTTATAAGTACCTATAATATCAAATAATACAATTTTAAAATATTCTGGCTTTTTCTAATCCCAAACATTTGTTGGTTGCATTTGCAATTGTACATCTAAATTTTTTCTTTGTGTATCATAGGAATTGCTCTACAATCAATAACAGGCAGTCAACGTAAGTATATTTAAAAGCAAAATACCTAAGTGACCTTTAATTAGGAATTCCTATGGAACTTTTACTGGATCAATAGAGTATGATAAACTATACTTGATCTTAGCCAAAAGGCCGAGAAACGATAAACTGTTAAAAAAGCTTCATGTAATGCTTCAGTCATACTGGTCATCTGAATCTAGGATGAGCCTTACTCTGCCTTGGTATTTGTGCTTGTTCCCCAGAGTTTATCTAAGGATGATGTTATTACAGCAGCCAAAAATGACTACCTATTCCTCCACCTGTTTGTATGTGTTTTTTAGCATATGTAAATGTTATGTGATAAACTATTGTTTATAGCTGCTACTTTTTTGCTAGGTGGTGAATTGCTATTTTAGTTTCCATTTTTGTGATTTTTTTTCATTCATAGTCTGCATTTTAAATTGTACTTAAGAAAACAACACAATGGGTTTGTTTATAGTTAAATGTTGGGCTGTCTGTGACCCATCAAAGTCCATAAATTTTGAGATTGAGTCTCTGGGGCAATAATGAGGGACATGGTATCAAAATAGAAGTCACATAATGTAGAGCTAAAGAAAGAAGAAAAAAGTAGATCTTTTAGCTTTTATTCTTCATATTTCAGGTTTATATCCTAAAATAATACTAGTTACAGTATTAATAGGGTCAATGTCAGGACACTCAAAAACTCAATATTTAAATCCTATTTAAGTTCCAGAATATCTAATAGCTAGAATTTACGTAAGACAACAGTAAGGTCTTACAGCATTTATATCCATACTAAGTGATTCCAAGATAGTGTATGTGTACTATTATTTTATAGTTGATAGCTCACTTTACATTTTCATCTAGAAATCAAAAGAAGTGTTCTATTTCTGGGACTTTTTTTTTAACAAACCTGACTTTGATAAGAGACTAAAATGATGTGCATTCTGATTTTGAATACTTTTTCTTTAATATTTAGGTATTGAAATAGAAGAGTTACAGAATGAGGAAGAAGAACTAAGTCCACCTCTTATGGAATACAATATAAATGTGAAATCACAGCCTGAAATACAGTTAGCAGAAATAAATAAAGATGGGGCCTCAATACTTAGTGAATCATCAACAGAATCCATTAAAGATCTTCAGGAAGTATAAGCTTTCATTAATATTTTATATTGTAGATATTATTATAAGCTTATGGGTTTTTTTGCATGTACTCTCCTTAAAGTATTATTTATCATAGTATTCATATAGAGCTGAATTGGTTTTTTTCCTCAGTATTTTCTTCCATAATCTTTCCCACCATTACCATTTATTTTGCCAGCATTACTGGACACTTAAACAGAGCTGTTATGCTGATTTTAAAAATGCATATTTATTTATTTGAAACGTAGAGCAGCAGAGGGAGAGAGAGGGAGATCTTCCATCTGCGGTTCACTCCCCAGATGACTGCAGCAGCTGTGCTATACCATGCTGAAGCCAAGAGCCAGGAAGTCCATCTGGGTCTCCCATGTAGATGTCAGGAACTCTAGTACTTAAGCCATCACCTGTTGATTCCCAGGAACATTAGCAGAGAGGTGGATCAGAAATGATCATCATCACTCCAGTATGGGATAGGAGTGTCCCAAGTGGCAGCAGTTTAACCTGCTATACCGCAGTGCTGGACTTCATGAAAATTTTTAAATGTATTAATTCATCCAGATTAATGATCGTGGATATGAGATGGTAGTAGAAAGTATAGTTGGAAATAGAGAGAAAGCTAGAGAAAACTGGGGTATTTCAATATCATTTTCACAAAGATAGAATTAAAATTATACAAGGTGGAATATCTGTATTTTTTTACAGATAACTAATAACTATTATTATATAGTCACTAAGTCATTCTTAGGCTAAATTTTCATCTTGTCCACATGAATATGCTACTTTTTAAAAATGCCTACCTCCCTTGTTACTCACATGCCCAGCATCTGAGAATCTGTAAGTTTAAAAAAAATAGTTTTTTATTTTTTATTTTTTTGAAAATCAGAGTGACTCAGGGCTGGCACCTGGTGTAGCGGGTAAAGCCGCCACCTGCAGTGCTGGCATCCCATATGGGCACCCTTTCGAGTCCCTGCTGCTCCATTTCCAGTTCAGCTCTCTACTATGGCCTGGGGAAGCAGTAGAAGATGGCCCAAATCCTTGGGCCCTTGCACCTAGGTGGGAGACCTGGAGGAAGCTCCTGGCTCCTGGCTTCAGATCGGCCCAGCTCCAGCTGTTGCAGCCAGTTGGGGAGTGAACTAGTGGATGGAAGACCTCTCTCTCTCTTTGGCTCTCCTTCTCTCTTTGTGTAACTCTGACTTTCAAGTAAATAAATAAATCTTAAAAAAAGAAAGAAAGAAAGAAAGAAAAGAAAATCAGAGCGACACAGTGAGACAGTGAGGTCTTTAACCCACTGTTTTGTTCCCCAACAACTAAGGCTGGGCCAGGCCAAAGCTAGAAGCCAAAAACCTCCTCAGGGTTTCCCACATGAGTGGCAAGGATCCAAGCACTGAGGTCATCGTCTACTGCCTCCTCGGTGCATCAGCAGGATTTTGTGTCAGAAACAGAGGTACCAGAACTCAAACCACACTCATGGGTTGCAGGCAACCCAAGCCCCAGCCTAATCTGCTGTGCCGCAATGCCCACCCTGAGTAGCCTTTTTGTTGATATTGTATTTTGTTCCATTACACTATGAGTTACTTTTCAAGAGAAGACAACTACGATTAAAATAAAAATAATTGAAATAAATGTAACTCAAATTCATAGAACCCATAGAATGTGGAAGAAATATGATATATAGTGTTTAAATACAAAAACCTTAAGTTAGAGGAAACATATTTTGCAAAATAACCTATTATGCAGTTTGAATTACGTATTAAATAAATGATTTATTTCTTACTTACTAGGTTAAGAGTAAACCAAAGAAAAAGAAAAAGACTAAGAATAAAAAGGTAAGAGGCTTATTAACTTATAATAGAGGGATATCTGATTATGATAGAATTTAATACTTGAATACATGATTAAGCTTTAAATTTGTCTAGGTGAAAATAAAGCACAATGAATCAATACTTTACTGAATATATAATTATAAAGAAGTCTACATATATTATATCCTAAGTGATTTAAGCACTAAGTCCTGAAATCATTATACATTTGAATATACAAGTAGACTAAACTAATCACTAGGAAATTTCATTAATTTCATCACTATCACGTTTAAAATGCCTACTCATCGTTTAAAAACCGCTTTTTGTCATGTTTTTACTATATGCTCAGACACATTTTTCAAAATTTTAAGTAATCTTGGTTTCTTTCTTTATATTTACGAGTATGCCAACAATGCAGTAAATTATCTTAAAAATGATACAAATACATACTTTATTCATTGCCTCTTTTTTGATTTTTGCAAGTTCTAAAATGAAGAAGTCACTATCTGGAGCATAGTTTTTTTTATTGTTTAGAAGTTTATTTGAAAGTCAAAGAGGGGCCAGCGCCGCGGCTCAATAGGCTAATCCTCTGCCTGCGGCGCCGGCACACCGGGTTCTAGTCCCAGTCGGGGCGCCGGATTCTGTCCCGGTTGCCCCTCTTCCAGGCCAGCTCTCTGCTGTGGCCCGGGAGGGCAATGGAGGATGGCCCAAGTCCTTGGGCCCTGCACCCGCATGGGAGGCCAGGAGAAGCACCTGGTTCCTGGCTTCGGATCAGCGCGCGGCCGCGGCGGCCATTGGAGGGTGAACCAACGGCAAAGGAAGACCTTTCTCTCTGTCTCTCTCTCTCTCACTGTCCACTCTGCCTGTCAAAAAAAAAAAAAAGAGACAGAGCTCCCATCTACTGGTTAACTCCCTAAATGTCAGTAATGGCTTAGGCTGGGCTGAGGCCTGAGCCAGAAGCAAGGGACACAATCTAAGGCTGCCATGTGGGTAGAAGGAATCCAATTATTTCAGCCATCACCACTACCTCTGAGTGGCTGTTTTGGTAGGAATCTGTAGTCAGGAGCTACATCCAGGAATCAAACCCAGGCACTTGGATATGAGACAGGAGCATCTTAACTGCTTTGCTACTCCCTTTCTTGTTTTAGCACAATGTCTCTTAATTGCTTGGAAAACTACAAGGTTAAGGCAGGAGTGTTTTTGTTTTTGTTTTTATCATGCATATAGCTAATCACTAAACTATAGAAATTTTGTGGTGGGAAAAATACTACTTTTCTGGCTTGAAACATATTGAAAATATACTCCATATATTATAAATGGTGAGAATATTTGCTCAATTACAAATTGGTGAGACGTATAATATACACAGATGTTAATTCTAAATAAAGCTTGAGACAATGAAGATGAATTTACAAAATAGTTATTGCAGTCAGGAACAAAATAATTTATATTCCAGTCTGATAAATGAAATAACAATATCATTTTCATGTTATCATAGCCATCATTTATTATAACTTATTTAAATGTTGTTATAAACATTTAAAGACATGAGAAGGAAGTTTTTTTTCTTTTTCTAGACAGTTCTTACCTGATAAAACAGCCTAGTTCATTTGTTTAGTGATTTTTAAATTTTTGTCAAAGTATTGTTAAGTCCCAAGTCCAATACCACATGAGCTGGCCATGTAAATGACAGCTATCAAGCCACAAAGCAAAATTTCATGAGTATATATAATATGTCTCTCCTTTATTTCCAAAAAGTTAAAATATGATAATGCTCAAAATTTTAAAAAGAAAGCCCCATTGGTAGATAAAATTGAAATTAAACAGAAAACAACATGACTAGAAATGAATGTAAATACTTCTTGAAAATTCATAACTAGTAATATTAAAATTTTCCCATTGAATGTCAGCAGATATATAAGAACTTTTTATTTAATATCCTGAATTTTCCAATTTATTAAAAGAATTTGAAGTATAAGACCTAAAAATACTAAAGTGTATATATACAACTATCACATATTCAATATGTATCTTCATTTACACTTTAACTGAAGGTCCAAGGAATTGTCTAGTTGTAGTATAAGCAACCAGTTATAAAAAGTGAAGTTATACAAATTCTCTGATTATTAATTTCTCTTGAAAAATTGTAACATGCAGGAATTTGTTTTGTTATACAGAGTGATAGTTTCTTGCCTGAAGTTTTGTCTTCTGTTAATTATAACAGTAGTACTGAAAAATACCTATTTGAATATAATGAAAAATAGACTTTGCACTATAACAAATAGAGAAGACAGTACAGATAACTTCTGACTATGTGCTATGTGTGTGTTCCCTTTCTTCAAATAGCTAGCTTCTAATACATTCAAATTGTAGATAACTCTTTTGAGGGTTAGTTAGATCCCTCCATCTGCCACTCAGAGTGAAGGTGGGCAGACAAGTAGAAGGTCTTTGTGATGAAATCTTGGGAAAAAAAGAAACATGGCACAAAATAAATCTGCTCCTTCAAACTGGGTGGCCTTAAAACAGGAGAGAAGTTGTAGAGATGGGTAAATGGTAGACTAATACCTGCAATGACATAAAGTTGTAATAGGAAGAGCTAAAAAGGAGTTGAGAAATAATCAATTATGTTAGTTATGGTCATTATGAACAACTGAGGGTCTTCCTAATGCCACGTGTTCATTCAGATATACTGGAACCAAGACAGGAGTCAATAATTCTGATTCATAGCATCAAGTTAGCACTAGGATTTTAGCAGAAAATCAGACAATGAAACACAACAGTTCTCTTAGTATACAGATAAGGACGGAAATGAAACTTGTTTATACAACATTGTACCTATGATGCAGAAGATCCTGAATGTTCTTATAAACAAGAACTCATAAAAATTGAGTCTAATTTTCCTTACATTTAGACTTTCAACAACTTTTACAGTTACCTTGTCCCTAGGTATATCAAGAGATACAAACTCAACATCACTACTCAGTTTGGTTTTCTGAACCTGATTTTCAATTTATGCTTCATGACTCAGTAGCGTATTAAAAAATCAGTTCAGTGGATCACAACACCACTTTAAAAAGGAAATGGAGTAAATAGGAATAAGAAATACCAGAGTCCATCACGTATAATGTGGTAAGGTTCATTTCATGAAACTTAGATTTTACTATTATAAATGAAGATATTATGTATACATAATTATACATTATACATTATGCATACAGCCTGATATAACATGTATTCATTTTGTTTGTGATCAGTTTGAGATATACTAACCTAAATGTGGTCATCTCATTATGTCATGATGACCTACTTGATATGTTACTAATTCTTGATGCTTTTTTTTTTTTTTTTCAGAATAAGGAATCAAAAGAAGAGCAAGTGTAAGTATTTGCTTATTTAATTTTTAATTTTTTCTTAGTATTTTTAAGGTGTGCTTTGCCAATGTAACATAGCTGTCCTTTGGGAAGTAGTATAACAGAAGAAAGTACAGTTTTTTTTTGTTTTTTTTTTGTTTTTTATTTGAGAGGTGGAGTTACAGAGATGGAAGAGATCTTCCATCCACTGGTTCTTTCCCCAAATAGCCCTGATGGCCAGAGCTGGGATGGTCTGAAGGCAAGAGCCAGGAGCTTCTTCTGGGTCTTCCACACAGGTGCAAGGGCCCAAGTACTTGGGCCTTCCTCTGCTGCTTTCCCAGGCAAATTAGCAGGGCGCTGGATCAGAAGTGGAGCAGCTGTGACTTGAACTAGTGTCCATATGGATACTGGAGTCACAGGCGGTGGCTTTAATTGCTGTGCCACAATGCTGGCCCCATTTTTTTGTCTTAATAAGTTGCTGCCTTTTATAGAAAGCAACAAAAATTGAATTATCATTTGTTTTAGAAGAATAGAATCTCTCACCACTATTCATTGAGATATCCAGTGCTAGCTACTTCATTTAAGGACTAACTTAAATTCAGCAGAAAATCTTTTAAAATATACTCTTCTTCGTGATTGGCCAAGTCTAGACTAAATAAGACTTTAAAAGATATATCATTTGGGCTGGCACAGTGGCTTAGCAGGTATAGCCGCCACCCACAGTGCCAGCATCCCATTTGGGCACCAGTTTGAGTCCCTGCTGCTCCACTTCTGATCCAGCTCTCTGCTATGACCTGGGAAAGCAGTGGAAGATGAGCCAAGTCCTTGGGCCCCTACACCTGAATGGGAAGACCTGGAGGAAGCTCCTGGCTCCTGGCTTCAGATTGGCACAGTTCCAACCCTTAGGGCCAACTGGGGAGTGAACCAGAGGATGGAAGACCTCTTCCTTTCTCTCTCTCTCTCTGCCTCGCCTTCTCTCTTTGTGTAACTCTGACTTTCAAATAAATAAATAAATCTTTAAAAAAGTATATCATTGTTATGACCGAGTAACAACTTTTACAAAACAGTTTTAGTTTGTTTTTTGTAATTTAATGTGGAATTTTTTCTTTATTATAGTTGTTGACAGTCATTTTGAACCTTTAATGGAAATATATTAATGCCACAAGATCAGTTTGATAACCATATGATTGATGCCAATGTAGTATATAAGGATGAGGAGAGACACTAATGAAGAGATCATTATTCTCACCAAAGTTTGTTAACTTAATATTAGTAACTTTACAGAACTCTGAGGACATAATTACCTTTCAAATAGCAACAGAACATACTTTAATTTTAAAGTTATCACTTGTACTCAGTGTTTTCTTATTTTTAATGAGCATGATCCATTCAGTATGTAAAACAGCTCTTCACCATCCAAGATGTGTTTTTACTTTGGCAGTAGCAGGCCATTGGAGCAATAGTCTCATTCAGACTCCATCCAGATATCAGAATAATGTAATAAAGATACAACAATGTCATCAATTATTTAGTTTTATTTACTTATATTGTAGATCCCACTCTGAATATTGATCAGGTCACCCAGATAACTTTGTTTTTAAATTAGAGTTTTCAAATACACATAAAAGTAAAGAGAATAATACATATACAATAGCATTATATATACCAATCATTTTAATTCAGCAATTATTTCTTTTTCACACTTGTTTCATACTTCCTTTGATGTTTTATTATTTGTTTTATCCTGTCATTCCTCAGTTTGGTCCTCTTAGAAATACAGAACATTTTCTTTTATTATCCTGATGTTATTATACTTTAAAAATTTAGGAATAAGTGTGGAGAGCTTTCCAAAAACACAAGTTTACCTATATTTTTATAGTTGTAAGAGTACCTGGAAATACTTAACTTTTTAAAAAGTTATTCATGTAATTCAGAAAATTAAATGGGTTTGAGGAAAAGTGATCTATTTAAACAATTGATTTCACTGAATTTTCAAAAATGTTTGGATGATTCTGTAATACCTCAGTGAAACCCAGTTTATATAAATAGTAAAACTGTATATATAGTGCTTTATGAATTATGCTATAAACAATAGATGTCATTTGTCTCTAAATTTCAGTGACCTAAAAAAAGTAATAATATATTCGAGAGTTTCATTCACAATCACAATCAAGTCATCTATATTATGCGTTAAGTAAAAATACTATTTTTGCTATCACTCAGTGATAGAGAAGAAATTAATAGTTATTGATTATTAACCCAGCTAACAGACTAGTTAACATGCATTTCAAATTTACACAAAAGCATAAAATCAGTTAATTGCCACTCTATATGTAGTTTTTTCATTTTATTTTAGTGGTCCCTGTTAGTAGTTAAGTTATAGGAAACCATGTTTTATTTATTTTTTTTAAAGTACTATTAAGCAAAGAAACTTCTATTTTCTGCTTCATGGTACCATTTGCAACCCTCTAGAGGTACTTTGGACATAAACACGGAGATTGATTAAATCACACTACCCATCAAGGATGATGCTTTCAGGGAAAAATAATGTTTTAATGGAAAATAAAGTAGCAGATATGGAAGTAGTTGTCATTATTTTTCAAACTGTTGTTTCCCTAAGTAATATGTTAATAGTTATGATCTAGAAAATGAATTCAAGTCTACTAATTCTTAAAAACTTTTGGAGGAACAGATTTAAATAGATACCTTGATTGAGTTCTCTCTCACATATGCTAATATTCTTAGTGAATTATCAAAAGAGAGTTGTAGTGTGAACACTGTTCAAACTTTCTGTGACCATGAATCTTTCCAATGGTGAACATCTCATGAGACCACTACAGTGCTAACTTAAGAAATAATAGCTTAGATGAAAGGCACTATACAGTTGTAAAAGGTTGTATTGATCATATCACCACTGTAGTTCATATATGATGGAAAAGGAAGAGCAGTTGAAGGAAGAACAAGAAAATCCACACCCAGTCAGTAGATTCATAAAAGATGATGGAAGTGATGTTCAAGAAGATTCTGCAACTGAAGAAAAGTTCTATAGCCTGGATGAATTGCATATTCTGGACATGATAGAGCAGGTAAGCATGACTGAAAAAGGTACAACCCTACCTTCCTCTTCCAGAAACAGTTGTTACCTGATTTTCTATAGAATATTTTTAGTAGCATGACTCCTTGAGAAGCGAAGTGCTCTATGCTGTTTATGTGCAGAAAGAAAAAACAAGAAAGGAAATATGAAAGAATGCATGAAGAAAAACAAAACTGGAAAAAAAGAATCCTAGGAGTTGGAAGTGCTTCCATTTTAGTCCTCAAACCATTTCCTATCCTTATCTAACGTGCAGTGTTGATTACAAATCCATACTTTTCCAAGAGTTTTTGAATACCACAGGAAAAAATACTGGCATATTCCATTGGATTAAATATCATGAAACAAAGCAAATTTGTGAAACAAAGCTGCTGTTATATTTTTTTAACTGAACCTGGTGTTATCATGAAACATCTACAGAAAAATATGCAACATTTTCTTTTTTATGTTCCTTTCATTATAGTAGTTACTGCTTCAAATGATGTGTGCAAACAGGCATGTGAAATGATTTAAGTGTTCAGTAGAGTACTTAATAGGACTAAGCAAAATAAGCTATTACCCACACATGAAAATTCATGATAATCTGATCTGTAGTCTAAATAAAATTATATATAGTATTTATGAATAGTCTAAATAAAATTATATATAGTATTTAGGAATAGTAACAGATACAGTTACTTTGGATGATTCCCTGGTTGTTAGTATAGCATTCATAAAATTATTGTACCATTTTTTTCTCTTCTTCAATTGAAATTTTATGTACATTTTAATAGAAACAACATAGTCATTGCTTTGGATATTACATTAAAGAGTTAAACAAACAGGTGACCTCTGGTTTTCATTCAGTGATTATGAGATCCCAGTGGAAAGAACAGGTCATCACAAAGGAGGTACCTTTCTCTGAAGGGAGGAAAGAACTTCCACTTTGACTATGACCTTGTCTAAATATGATAAGAGTCGGTGAACTCAAAAGGCTTCCATAGCTATGGCAGCTCATGACAAGAGCCTAGGGTGATTACTGATGCCATAAACAAGAGTGTCAATTTGTTAAGTCAACAACAGGAGTCACTGTGCACTTACTCCTCATGTAGGATCTCTGTCCTTAATGTGCTGTACATTGTGATTTAATGCTATAACTAGTACTCAAACAGTATTTTTCACTTTGTGTAGCTATGTGGGTACAAACTGTTGAAATCTTTACTTAATATATACTAAATTGATCTTCTGTATATAAAGAGAATTGAAAATCTTGATGTGAATGGAAGGGGAGAGGAAGCGGGAAAGGGGAGGGTTGCGGGTGGGAGGCAAGTTATGAGGCAGGGGAAGCCATTGTAATCCATAAGCTGTACTTTGGAAATTTATATTCATTAAATAAAAGTTAAAAAAATAGAAAACTTGAAAATAGAAACAAAATGTCATACACCGTTTGAACAATGTTTATTCATTTATTGAAAAGCCATTTAGCACTTGCATTGTTTCAAGACCAATGCTAAAGCCTGATCCCTGTTATCAAAATATATATAATCTGGTAAAGAAGCTAAACATTAAATTAAGATGAATGTGTGCTTTATTATTCCAGTGTGGTTTTTAAGTACTTGGGCTATTAAGACTGCATGAGTTAGAATTCAGGCTACTTCACTTATTGTCTTTCTTACTGAGCAAGTAACTAGTTTTATCATCTCTAAAATGAGTACAATGAGTACCTAACTCCAATGGTTTTTGTTGATAGTAAAAGCGTTGCAAAGAAAATACTTTCAGGGGCCAGCACAGTGATGTAGCGGGTTAAGCCTCTGCCTGAAATACCGGCATCCCATATGGGTGCTGGTTCGAGATCTGGCTGCTCCACTTCCAATCCAGCTCTCTGCTGTGGCCTGGAAAGCAGTAGAAGATGGCCCAAGTCCTTGGGCCCCTGCACCCATGTGGGAGACCCAGAAGTGGCTCCTGGCTCCTGGCTTCAGATCAGCACAGCTCCTGCTGTTGTGGCCAAATACGGAGTGAACCAGCAGATGGAAAACCTGTCTGTCTGTCTGTCTCTCTCTCTGCCTCTCCTTCTCTCTCTGTGTAACTCTCACTTTCAAATAAAATAAAGAAATCTTTAAAAACAGAAAACACTTTCAAAAATGGTAAGGATCCAGGTAGTATTAAGTAGTAGGTAGCCCCAGCAGCCAAGTACTGTTCAGTGCATGTTGTAATTGGGGGAAGGTGAGTTAATCTAAACTAATCAAAGAAGCAATGTTTTGGTTTTCACAGAAAGCACGAGTTAGATGGTAATTTTAAATCCACGTTAAAAACTAAAAGGTCAATGCTTCTTTTTGAGGAAAATAATATATGTATTCTCCATTTGCTCAATAGGGCTCAACTGGCAAGGTGTCTGCAGATTATGGAGAAACTGAAAAAGAAAGGCTTGCTCGTCAACATCAGCTTTACAAATTGCATTATCAATGTGAGGTTAGTATTTTTAAATCTGAGGAAAGTTAGAAGTATATCAAGTGTTCAAATTAATAGTATTTTATTTTTTTAAAACACAGTTCGTTTTCTTTGAAATTCTGGTGAATTGAACAGAATTAACTGATATTTCTATTGAACAGGATTACAAAAGACAGTTGAAAACAGTAACTTTTCGGTGGCAAGAAAACCAAATACAGATTAAAAAGAAAGACAAAATCATTGCATCTCTTAACCAACAAGTGGCCTTTGGAATCAATAAGGTTTCCAAGTAAGTGCCAATCTTTTGATAAGAAGGAAAATTCTGTTTGTTCCCTCTCTTCAGCAGAAAATCTCTATGTTACCACTAGGTGGCATTGTGACTGCATAATGGAAACTCCAACCACACTTAACACTTGCTTAAAAACCAACCACATTTTTTGTTGCCAACTGGATTAAGTAAGCAGCTATTCATTCTATAAATCAGGCTTTTCATATATTGGCTGTACAGTTATGAAGATAATATAATTACATGAGAAAGATAATTAACTTTCAGATTGTAGTTCTAATTTGTAAAACTCTGACCAGTGATTCGCTGTTTTTTAAGTTTATGATGAGTACATTCTCTAAAACACTTGGGAAATCAAGTAAGTACTTTTTTATGTTGGCCTTTCAGAGTATTTGTATTCTAAGTCTGAGAGATTGAAAAAAGAATCAAATTCATGGAGATTCTGTCCATACCTATGGGTCTCTTTTCTACTGATAAATATTAAAATGCCTAAGATGAAAAAATCAGTTTTAAGATGGAAAAAAATTAGTTAATTGAATTATTCTTTTTGAGATGATCACTACCCCCAACTTGGACCTATATCAACTGAAATAGTAGCGTAATTTCTAACACATTATTTTAATAAATAGTGATGCCACAAGACTCCAGACTTCCATGAAGTCTAGTTTAAAATCCACTATAATTCATAGAATGTTAATATTTTTTACCAAACACTTTCATTGTTCCTAGTGGAATTAAAGATATCCTTCAAGTTAAGAAGTGAAAACATAAGAAAATTTGGAAAAACTTAACTGACTGCAGTAGTGTAAGAACCTGTACTTTAGGATTCAAGACTTTGTATTTTATCCTGGAAGATGATGACCAATCCAGAAATATGTCTTATAATATCCAAGATCAGAATAGCAATGCCATCAGTGAAGATGAGCTACCACTCCTTCACCATTTGAAGATAGCCCATCTTAACTCTGACATCTGGTCCATATACCCTTGTGTGCTTGTGACAACAGATAGACTTAAGGGGAACATTCAGTGTTGAATATTTATGAAACATTTATCAAGTACTTACTGTTTCAGAATAATTTAAGGAATAAGATAGAAGATACCAAGATATGTGAGACATTTATTGTGAGTTAACATAGCATATGGATTAATATGAGGATTAAAATTATACATAACAGAGGGTCTTCTAGTTCTGTCAAAAATGTAGTAGCTGTATTCATAAAAGCTGCTTCCTCTTACAACTCAAACACCTTGGATATGACACAACAAACAAGCAAATAATACTCCAAAAGGTAGAAGAAGGCATCATACTGCTTAAAAACATTGGAACTTAAGAAATGAAAAGAGAATAAGTTACCCTGTTTCCTCCTATATATCCCAACAGGGATCTGTAGAAGCCCTGGTACTTCCATTAAGCAGAGAGAGGAGGGGAAGGAAAAAAAAAAAAGAAAGAAAACACCTATTCCCTGTATCTAAAAGATTAAGAAAAGGAAAATATAATAATATAAAACATTTTTGACAATACTCATTTTACTACAGCCAAACACCAATAGTCTCCATATTACTACTCAGAAGTATCAATGCACTCTGATTCACCAATTCACAGAAGTTTATATAGCAGCAAGCCTGTTCCACTGCTAGGCTTGGGTCACCATACTGAATAGGCAGCTGCTCTCCCAGTCCTACGAGGTAGAAGGAGGTGGCATTCCATTTCCTCTGCCAGAATGTGCCAGTATCCACTATCAATGAGGCTTCACAAGGCAATGCAATCCGGTATTAGTTGATAGTAGGCTTCATCTCGGCCATCCCACACACACACCATGAGGAGCTAAGTCTCTGACCCTAGGACTAATTGGTATTGGCAGTTCATGTAACCCTCTCTCAGCTGATCCCATAAGAGCACAGCAGCAAGTCTCGGTTCTGCAGCAACAAAGCAATGTGGGGCAGCCCTTTGCTTTCTTCTTTTCTGGCATCAGCAGAGAGCTGATCTTATACTCCTCTTGGAGGCAAAAAGGCAGTATGAGTTGATGCCTCACTTACAGAGAAATGTGTCAGTATGCCGAGAGAGGAACTGAACTTCCATGCTTCTCATCTGTATTGAGGCAGTATGGGTCAGTCTCCACTTTTGCTGGGGTGGCACTGTTGGCTGTGCTCAGTGTGACAGTGAACATACATACCTGCTCTGCCCTTACATTAGACTTGAAAGAGGACTGACTGCTCGTTAAAACTACGAAGATGATGTTGAACTCAGAATCTCATGATATCCAAAACATTGGCTACAATAGAAAACACTCCTCACAGCAAGCTGCAGGAAAATCACAGCATGAATGAGACATGACTAACGATTGACAATTTTACAATGAATGAGATGTTAGAATTAACTGATGAAGTTTTTAAAGCAACAATCATAAAAATGCTTCAACAAAATTACATTTTTGAGAGAAATGAAAACCTAGAAAATATCAGTAAAGAAATAATGTTATAATAAACAATGGAAGTTATAGAACTTACTAAAATTAAGAACTTACTGAGTTAAAAGCTTGCTGCATAGTCACTTAGTGGAAATGACAAAAGATTGAATCAGTGAATGTCAGATGAATAGAATTTAACCATTCTGAAAAACAAAGAAAAAATAGCTTGGAAAGAAAGTTTAAAAGAGAGATACATCTGGGACAATAGCAAAAGAACTAAAGTTCCTATTGTCAGAGTTCCAGAAAGAGAACAGAAAGAAAGGACTCAAGAAGTATTCAAGAAATGACCAAAAAGTTGCTGAATTTGATTAAATGCATAAATTTACAAATTCAAGAAGCTAAGTGAACCATATATGGTAAAAACCCAAAGAAATCCATAGTGACACAAATAAACTTCACAAAATCAAAGACAAAGAAACACTGGGAAAGGAGGCAGGCAAAAATAATACTTATGTGGGAATTCTAATTTGGATAACAGCAGATTTTTCATCTAAAACCATGGAAACCAAACGAAGTAGTGTATTATTCAGTTACTGAAAGAGAATAGAACCATATATCCTGTATCCGGAGAAAACATCTTCAAGGTATCAAGGGAAATAAGACAGTGTCAGACAAAGGAAAAGTATAACAATTTGTCTCTAGCAAATCTGCCCTTAATGAGTACCCATAGTAAGATCTCTAAACATAAAGGTATTGACAACAAAAGCTTGAAACTTCAGAAACTATCAGAATGAGTAAGAGAGGGATACATTTTAAGTCCATTCTGCATCTCACTAACTTCTTAAATAATATTTGATGATTGAAGTAAAAATTATGACTCATACAATGTGGAATTCAATGTATGCAGAGAAAATAACACTATATATTAAAATTGAAGGATAAAATTACCTAAATGAGAGTAGGGTTTCTGTAGAAAAAAAAGATCAATATCAGTGGATGGTAATGAATTAAGTACATGTATTTTATACCTATTGCAGCCACTAAGAAGACTGCAAAAAGAGATATACTCAAAAACACAGTAAGTCAAGATCCAATATAAAAATGTTTAAATAACCCATAAGAAAGTAAGAAAATAATGAAATGGCAGACTTAAGCCTTAACATATCAATAACTACTTTAAGTGTGAATGTTATAAATACACTAGTAGGGGCCAGTGCCATGGCTCACGTGGTTAATCCTCCACCTGTGGCACCAGCATCCCATATAGGTGCTGGGTTCTAGTCCCAGTTGCTCCTCTTCCAGTCCAGCTCTCTGCTGTGGCCCGAGAAGGCAGTGGAGGATGGCCCAGGTGTTTGGGCCCCTGCACCCGCATGGGAGACCAGGAGGAAGCACCTGGCTCCTGGTTTCGGATTGGTGCAGCGCTGGCCATAACGCCCATTTAGGGGGTGAACCAATGGAAGGAAGACCTTTCTCTCTGTCTCTCTCTCACTGTCTAACTGTATCTGTCAAATAAATTAAAAAAAATTTTTTAATTAAAATAAATAAATAAATAAATAAATATACTAGTAAAAACACAGTCTGGGGAGCCGGCGCCATGGCTCACTTGGCAAATCCTCTGCCTGTTGCACCGGCATCCCATATGGGCGCCAGGTTCTAGTCCCAGCTGCTCCTCTTCCAGTCAGCTCTCTGCTGTGGCCCGGGAAGGCAGTGGAGGATGGCCCAAGTGCTTGGGCCCCTGCACCCGCTTGGGAGACCAGGAGCAAGCCCCTGGCTCCTGGCTTCGGATGGGCATGGCTCCGGCCATAGGGGCCATTTGGGGGGTAAACCAACGGAAGACCTTTCTCTCTCTCACTGTCTAACTCTTTCTGTCAAATAATAAAACAAAACAAAAACAGTCTGACAAACAGAATTTAAAAACAAACCAAGAAAATGTGACCCAACAACACATTACTTACAAAAAACTCATTTTGAATTCAACAACATAGGTAGATTGAAAGTAAAAGTATAGATCAGGCATCTGGCCTTGTTGTAAAGATGTTCACATATCCTGTATTAATTTAAAAAACTAAAATAAAATAAAAGAACTTGCTCAGTGACAAAAAATATTTATTGATAATAACTGAAACATTGGCAAAACTATAGGTAAAAGTGACCTATTTTACATAAATTCTAATAAGCTTTTAATAAATGTCAAGATACTACTGTCCAATAAAATCCATATAATAAACTTGATGGCCAGCAAAATTGAGAACTTTAGATGTTTTATAAAAGAAAGCCCAATAATCAGACCCTCTTGACTATTACACAAGAAAAATAAAATAGAAGTTATGACTGCCTGAACATATAATGGTTCGTATCCTAGATGGATAGCACTGATTGTGCCTAGCTTATCCTCTATTATTTAATGATCCAATTTTTCTGAATTCTCTACTAGTTGTGATAACTCTTGTCACCCTCTTTAGGGGTAGACACTTTTCAACTCAGTGTATTTATTTCTGTATATCATAGTAGGGAAGCCAGTATTTCTTCACTTGAGAACACACCGCTTTTATAGTTACAGAGACTTGGTTTCTTTCCACTGCGTTGTTAGTCCAACCAAACATTGATTGTAAGTCTCTGTGGCTTCTAGGAAGCTTAAAGTAAGAGAAAGTAGTCTCTGAAACCTAATATTGAGCAGTCTAGCCATCCCTGAAGTCATTCTTTAAATATTTTAGCATGCCAATAATATATACTAACCAAGCTATTTAACGCAATAGTTTGGAGATATTAGAGACTTAAAGGAAATACACTTTTGCTAGAAATCTCTTCATGTTGAAGCTAATTAACAGGTTTATATAAAGACTTACTATGAAAAGAGATACAGTACTGCAAGGATGAACATTAAAAAACTGGTATGTGAATATGTTAACCAAAAGGTATTACTTTGCATTTCTTTCAGTGGTTTCTTATGTGGTAATTTTTAAACTGATCAGTGTTATGTTTTCTGATTTATATAAAATTTTCATTCTTTTTTATGATTAGGTCATATAAGTGCCAAGTTACATGTAATATATTTTAATTAAAATTTTTTTTTGCATATAGCTTCATTGCTTCTGTATTCAAGATCTGATTTCTTTGATTATTACCTTTGTCTTTAATAATTTGCTTAACAGCATAATAGTTCTTTAAGGAATTGAAAGTTTTCAATTTCCCGGTAGACTTAGAAAATCAGGAGATGTCATCTCTGTTCTCTAGTGGGGAAAGTACAAAGAGCTAAAGATGTTTTTCTAAATTGTTGAGCTGAAAACATAATACTTCTCTCTGGCCTTCTTTCTTTTCTTTTGGAAGTCAGGAAATTAGACAACAGAGACCAACACCAGACATTTCAAAATGACCAGGTGTATGAATTCAGTTACTGTTTTCAGGCTCAAGCTTTGTGGCCTAAAATGTACATTCATAATTTTCTCCTTAGCTACTGATAGAGCTGTTCTGACTGTGTTACTGAGAAATACTTTCCAACATTTTATCACTTTCTTTGCTTAGATTACAGCGTCAAATCCACGCTAAAGATAATGAAATCAAGAACCTTAAAGAGCAACTTTCCTTAAAAAGGTACAAATTTAGCTGTTTCTTTGGTTGCTGTGGTCTTTGAAATTGTTTTCATCTCAACATATTCTCAGTTGTGTAGCCATGTAATTCATCACTCAAATCGAGGTACTCTTCAGCATAATGTCCAGCGAATTAATAATTCCATAAGGACAGTAGGTGTTTTGAGAAAGGTGCTTTGAGAAAAGTGGGAGGCATGGTACCCTTAACTCTGGAAACTGCTGAGACAGATTGAATTATCAAAATTAAACTCCCACAAGAAACTTTTGTTAAGGACTAGAACTTAGGAGTTCTTCTTTCTGATTTCAAAACTGCAGGGTATAACTGCTTTGTGAAAGTGGCTAAGTTTTATTCTGATTCACTTGTTTTTGCCTGTCAGTAAGTTTTTCTTATAACAGCTTATCTGAGATGTAATTAATATAGCATAAAATTCATTCTTTTAAAATGTGCAGCTCATGGCTTTTTAATATATTCACAGAAGTATATACCCATCACCACTATTTTTTTTCTAGAATATTTTTATCATTCCTCTAAATATTATATATCCATTTGAAGTCATTCTCTAATTTTATCTCCTTCAGCCTATGACAACAACTATTCTACTTTCTGTCTCTATTTGCTTGTACTGGACATTTCATGAAATGAAATCATTTTTAATGGATACATATTTTCTCAGAGTTTGGATATACATTTTATCTTTAAATCAGTTGATGAATATTTTTGTCTTATCCCTGCTTTTTAAAAATTTGGCTACTAGAAAGAATGTTCTTATGAACAGTTAACTAGTTAACTTACATATAGTTCTGTTTTTTATGAACCTATTTCATGTGTCTTGGGTTTATACCAAAGAATAGAATTGCTGAACCATCAGTAAACTTTCTGTTCAGCATTTTGAGGAGTTGCCTAACTGTTTTCCAAGTGGTTGCATCATTTTACAGTCTAATTATATAGTGGTTCTGATTTCTCCATATTCTCACCAACACCTGTTAGATTGTCTGTTTTTATTTTATTATTGTATTATAAGTAAAGCGGTATACTATTTTGGTTATGATTTGCTTTTTATGAAAAATTATGTTGAGCATCTTTTCATATGCTTATTGGCCATTTGTGTCTCTTCTTGGGGAAATATCTCTTCAAATTCTTTCCTAATTTTAAGTTAATTTATCTCTTTATTCTGTTTTCAGAGTTTTTGGTGTGTTCTGGATGCAAATCTGTTATCAGATATATGATTTGCAGATTTTTTTTCATTCATTGGGTTCACTCTTGTTTTCCTAATGATGTCATTTACTTAGTAGTTTTAGTTTTAATAAAGTATTTTTTTCAAAATATTTAATGACCTAATAATCTCTCTTGTGTTAATATATCTGCTTGAATATTTTAGATTTTTTTTAAAAAGATTTATTTATTTGAAAGCTGGAGTTATAGAGAGAGGGAGAGAGAGAGAGAGGGAGAGGGAGAGAGGTCTTCCATCTGCTGGTTCACTCCCCAAATGGTCACAACCGCTGGAGCTGAGCCACTCTGAAGCCAGGAGCCAAGAGTTTCTTCCTGGTCTCCAAGGGGGTACAGGGGCCCAAAGACTTGGGCCATCATCCACTGCTTTCCCTGATGCATTAGCATGGAGCTGGATTGGAAGTAGAGCAGCCTGGACTCAAACTAGCATTCATATGAGGTGCCAACGTTGCAGGCCAGGAACCTAACCCACTATACCATAGTGCCGACCCCTGGTTTCTTTCCTACAATAAAACTGTCCTTAATGGTATTTACAATGTATTATAACCAAGATTCTCATCAGTGTTTATCAGATCCTCAATAATCCAAGGATTTATAATATAACATTAAGGATGCTTTTAAGGTGGCCCCTATTATAATGTTGTATATTTAAGTAACTATTTTCATTGAAGACAGTTTCATTTGTACCCTCAAATTCCGGGACTCAATTCCTATCACAGGATGGTGACATTGGATAGGAAAAAATAAAACTATAGGTAGCTGTTTTCCATAGTTCTCTGTAGAAGCAATATATTTACCGTTATCTTCTTTCTTCCCTCTCAAGCTCTAAAATTTCATTCTAAGGTGTTGAATGTGAGCATTGAAATAGTCAATAAAATAATTTAATGTAGTGACTCCACTTTATGACAAAAATAATAAAAACCCAGCTAAGTGCTATTGTTGAAATTATTAAAAGGGCTTAAAGAAATTTTATGTAAAATTTATTAGTCATAATAATAACCAACAATTATTTAGTACTTATATGCCAGATTCAAAATGCTTTATATGTATTATCTGAATGGATTTTCATAGCACATCTTTAAGGTAAGCAATAAAATTCTCTCCACTTTTATTTGCTGTCTTAATTTGGGCTGCTGTAACAAAATATCGTTGTCTTTGTGGTGTACAAATAACCTAAATTTATTTCTCACAATTATGAAGCCAGCGAAGTTCAAAATCAAGGTACTATAGATTCAGAGTCTGGTGAAAATCCATTTCCTCCTAGAGAGCTATTTACTCACTGAAGCCACACATGATGGAAGGGGCAAGGGAGCTCACTCAGACCTTGTTTATAAAGCAAGAATCCTGTTCTTGAGGTGCCCACCCTCATGAACTAATTACTCACCTCCCAAATGTACCTCTTCCTTAAACTTTGCCTTAGGGGTTGGAATTTTAACTTGGATTTTGAGGAATACAATTTCAGTCCATTTCACTTGACTAAGATTTTATATTAAAAAAAACATGTGGAGTTGGGCATGGTGCCATGGCTCACTTAATCCTTCTCCTGTGGCACCTGCATCCCATAGGGGCGCCGGGTTCTAGTCCCAGCTGCTCCTCTTCCAGTCAGCTCTCTGCTGTGGCCCGGGAAGGCAGTGGAGGATGACCCAAGTGATTGGGCCCCTGCACCCGCATGGGAGACCAGGAGGAAGCACCTGGCTCCTGGCTTCAGATTGGCACAGCGCTGGCTGTAGCGGCCATTTGGGGGGTGAACCAATGGAAAGAAGACCTTTCTCTCTGTCTCTCTCACTGTCTAACTCTACCTGTCAAATAAATAAGTAAAAAAAAAAAAAAAAAGTGGATCTGAGTTTCATTATTAGACAACTTGATTTTAAGTCCAAGCTTTTAATTATAACCCATATATTGATAACTTTAAAACTTATACATTCTGAAAAAAAAAGAAACACAGAAGAAAGCAGTGTTTTCTCTTTTTTTAAGTACTATATATGTTTTCTAAGCAATCATTTCTTACTCATTCTGTAGCTTGTACTTTCATCTTCCTGAACAAGATGAAAAAGACTGGCTGTCCTTGCTGTAGTGTTGCTAGCTCTTTAATGATCATGTTTGTTTCAGATCTCAGTGGGAAATTGAGAAACATAATCTGGAAAGCACAATGAAAACATACTTAAACAAACTGAATGCAGAAACTAGCAGAGCTTTAACAGCTGAGGTAAGGAAGAAGTTTTGGGGAGGGGGAGAGGGTATGAGAAGGAAGCTTACTCATGTACTAATATACTGAAGTATTGGGGAAAAATGTGGTTTTTTTTTTCTTATTGAACAAAATAAGACATTTTAGGATTGGCCAGGAAAACAGCTCAAACTCTTGTGCTATTTTGTCATTTTGTGTATGAATACTTGTTTTAATATATTGTTGTTTTCTTCAATGACTCCAACAAGTTGGTCCATTGCAGTCTGTATAGCAAACATAGACATCTTGAGAAAATGCTTATGAAGTAAGTTCACTAAGGCAAACTTCTAGGAATAATATTTCACTGCTGCTGTAGTATCTCCTTTCTCTGCTCCTTCCTATATAGAGCTTCCAAAGATAAACACACATTATAAATCCTAATGTCAAAAACCAACTTACTTTCCAGACCCCCAGAAAGTCACCCAATTTCTTCTAAGTTAGCTTAGAACACCACGGCTAGGGTTTCTCAAAAGAAATGTGATTGTATGTGTGTATGTAATTTTTATTTATAGATTACCAAACTTGGTATACAGTAAGATTCACATTTTTGGAGAGCTCGCTGACATTAAAAGCATTACAAACCTTCCCACCTCTGTCATGGGTAAGCTGTATTCTCTAGCAGAGTACTTGGAATTCTGAAGTCAACAACCAAGAATTGATACCTGAACATTGGAGAATGGTGACGGGATCCTACTAGCTTTTAACAAAAGAAAAGGCTCAGATTATATTAAAATTGGTGTTTGTATACTGTCAGGAAATTTCTTTCTGCTCCTGTTATTAATTTTAGAAAGGAAGAACTTACTAACACCTTAATGCTATCCAAGAATATAATTTTTAGTGAATGCTGAGTGATTGATAATTTAAAAAAAGAAATCTAAATGACTGCATCAGTAATGATGTGGTAAGGATTCCTTCTTTGTGAGAACTGTTGTACTTGATGATCTCCAAGCTCACACTTGGATCAAAGTGTATGTTTCTATATGTTCTGATTGTTTTTTACTACCTCTTCAACAATGGAGGGGTAGAGGGAGAAGTTTATAAATATGTAATTATGTATTATATATATACTACTACTTGTTTTGAGTGTTCTCAAACTTGGCTGCATATTAGTTTACCTCAACATTTTGAAAAAGCTAAAATTCCCAGACTATATCCAGTATCAGTTAACTTAGAATATGTAGAACGAAGGCAATATTTCCAGTTTCTGAGATGATTCCAGTATATGTGCAAATATGAAAATTAATGTTCTAGAATATTTATGAACCCAGTAGCCATTGAATAACAAAATTACAGAATTGCATTGAACTAAAAAACATTTATAATGTATCCTGAATGGGCTGGTCTGAGTGCAGTGGTGTTTACAACTAATATATCTTGAATGGTTAGGAAGTCAAGGTACTGTTTACCAAGATTGAAAAATACCTTAAAATTTACTTGTTGAGATGATTAAGAAGAGAATATTCATTTACAAGAAGGATACTTTCAACTTCTTTCTCTTTTTCTGAAAAATCTGTAGGTGTATTTCTTACAGTGTCGAAGAGATTTTGGTTTGCTTCATTTAGAGCAAACTGAAAAGGAGTGTCTCAGTCAGCTTGCCAGGGTAACTCACATGGCAGCGAGGTAAGCTTTCCCTCTTCCTTAGTATATCTTGAGTTGACAGATATTCACAAGTGTCTCCCAGGTAAACATAATCTGTTAGGTCTTTTTTTATATAATATTAGGAATCTTTGGAGTGAAGAAGTCGTTGTTTTTTTAAACTTCCAAAGTAAGTCATTGAGTTAATTTGATGCTCGTACTTTGTGGCTTAGCCAAAGCACCAAAAAAATCTACTGAGTACTGTAATAGCTGTAGATTATTCCCTTTATCCATAGTGAATAGATCAAAAGTCATAGAAATTTGAATGAATCCCACAAATTTACAAAACAAGGTAGATTCTAGCTGGAAAACTTTTATAATTGTTTTTCCCTTCTAGTTCTTGATTGTAATATCTTTGAAATACTTTTAGGAAAAAATAAGGATTAACATGAAATTCACTCTTTAAAAGTAGTTTCCTTCTATGCTATGAACAAGCAGTTTTCAAATGTTGAATAGATTGCCTGAAATTCTCCTTCCATTTATATTCTCAAATAATTAATTAAATTAGAATCTCTGGGCTCAAGAAATGATTTTTTTTTAATGGTGATGGTCATCATTGTTCTTTAATTCTAAAGAATCAGTATCCCTGATGTTTAGCAAGATTCCCAGGATATACTCAAAATATGCATTCAGATGAGGAAATACTGTTGTTAAGTGATCAGTCTATCTTTGCTGGCTACAGGGACAAAGGATATTGTATAATCTAGAATATCATGAAGACTTTATATAAAATGATATTAACGATAACTTATTCTGCTGTTTTAAAATTGTTATATTGGAAATACTCATGTGGGGGTGTTATAACAGCCACATGAAATGTTTCTCTGAGATATTGTAGACACCAAAGATCCTGAAGTGATTCCTCCTTAGTTATGTCATTAAATCATTTGGTGGGCATTGGTTAAATGGAGCTGCTGTACTTGTACAATTTATGCACTATGCAAAGACAGCTGTTTCACTCATCCTCTTATGAAGGGAACCTCTTTGTAATTTGCCCTTCGAGAAATGCTTTTTCTAATTTACAAAGGAGCCAGATAGGCCAGTCGTGTCAGAGACATCAGTGTTAATGTGGAGATAGTCCAAACCTGCTTCCAAGATGGGTAAACATTTTTGAGAATGTTGCTGCATCAGATGACTGAAGAAATTTCTCTGTTTAGCCTTCTTTGCTTTCCTACTACATTGGATTTATTCCTAGGCAAAGACTTTATAATTTGTTCTAAAACAAAATATTTCCAAGATAGATAAAAAAAAAAAAAAACTTGGTACATTGGAAGCATAAGTTATATTTGCTGTTGACAAAATTGTTACATATTACTAATTTTTATTTTTAATAGCAAGAGTTTCTGTGCATCTTTGTACTCATTTAAAATAATTGTTGGTGAGAGGAGATACTTTTATTGTTTTGTATTATTTACATATATGCCAGAGAATTTAATGGCAGTTTGTGGAAACTCAAGTGTTATATAAAAAGAAAGAGCTTTCTCTTGTGTCTCCTTTTCTACACCAGCAACCTAGAATCACTTCAATTAAAGGCTGCAGTAGATAGTTGGAATGCCATTGTAGCGGATGTTAGAAACAAGATTGCGTTCCTTAGGGTAAGTCCTGATGTACATTTAGAGTAAAATGGCAAAATATTATGGGTGGTGTATATATATATATATATTTTTAAATTTTATTTATTTATTTATTTGAGAAGCAGAGCTGAACCTATCCATAGCCAGGAACCAGGAGCTTCTTCCTGGTCTCCCACATGGTGTAGGAGCCCAAGCACTTGGGGCATTTTTCACTGCTTTCCCAGGCCGTAGCAAAGAGCTGGATCAGAAGAGAAGCATCCAGGACACAAACTAACACCCATATGGGATGCTGGCACTGTAGTCGGAGGGTTAGCCCAGTATACCACAGTGCTGGGCCCACCCCTGGTATATTTTTAAAGAAGACAACTCACATTAAAAGCAATTAGGAGGCCGGCGCCGCGGCTCACTAGGCTAATCCTCCGCCTAGTGGCGCCGGCACACCGGGTTCTAGTCCCGGTCGGGGCACCGGATTCTGTCCCAGTTGCCCCTCTTCCAGGGCCAGCCCTCTGCTGTGGCCAGGGAGTGCAGTGGAGGATGGCCCAGGTGCTTGGGCCCTGCACCCCATGGGAGACCAGGAAAAGCACCTGGCTCCTGGCTCCTGCCATCGGATCAGCGCGGTGCGCCGGCCGCAGCGCGCCGGCCGCGGCGGCCATTGGAGGGTGAACCATCGGCAAAGGAAGACCTTTCTCTCTGTCTCTGTCTCTCACTGTCCACTCCGCCTGTCAAAAAAAAAAAAAAAAAAAAGCAATTAGGAACAAACTTTAAGAAAGAACATTTCAGTTATCAAAGTTTATACTTTCAGTTTGAGATTGCTTTGAATACTGTTGTTGTAGATAATATCTAGACTCACGTGAAATATTTTGGATCCTTATTCCAAGAAACAATTAAACTCAAAAATTATGGCTCATGCCTAGTTTTCCTAGAATTACAAAACTAACTCTGCCTCAATCAAAAATAAATATTTTGGGGCCAGTGTTGTGGCTCAGAGTAAGCTGCAACTTGAGATGCTGGCATCCCATATGGGAGTATGGTTGGAGTCCTGGCTCCGCTGCTTCCAATCCAGCTTCCTACGGATGCACTTTGGAGGCATCAGGTACTTGGGTCTGGTCCCTGCCACTCATGTGGGAGACCCAGATGGAGTTTTCAGCTCCCAGCTACAGCCTGGACTAGCCTGACTGTTGCAGCCCATTGGGAGTGAACCAGCAGGTAGAAGATCACTCTGTCTTCTCTGCCTTTCAAAGATAAGTAAATCTTAAAAAAAAAAAAAAAAAAACAAACTTAGCTTTGATTAAGGATGTATTTACAGAAATAAAAGGAAAATCAAGTTGGTCTATATTAGTTTTTAGTCTTTTTATGGAACTGTTCCATTATAAAAAATAATTATTAATAGAATTAAGGTCACCCTAAAGATTGTTTAAAGAGTTAATCCACTGAATATTTGTTAATTAATTTGGTTTAAAGTCTTTTATATTTATATATTAAAATTGGTATATAATGTTGATTATTTTGTGATTTCACAACACTACCAGCAGAAAAATAATGACTCAGTTGTGAAGAGCTACTTGAAAGCACTGCAGACTTGACCAGCTTTCTCCTTGTGGTTTCTGCTGTTTTTTTTCCAGAGTCTTATTCAGTCTGTAGTGATGCTTAGCACTACAGGTTTATTCAGGTTTTGGCCTCCAAAGATCTGTCCCTTATTTTCTATCCCTGTTTTCTTCCATGTACTTGTCCTCTATATGGAAATCTCTTAGTATTTTTTGTAAGACTTTTTTTTAAGGCTCTTGTTGGGTGTTTAAAACAATAAGGTTAAGCAAAAATGGGGACAGTGCCAAAAAATGTTGAAAACATGTTGAGCTTCCAGGATTGTAGTGTTATTTTTAGCAAAATTGAAGATTTTAAAACATAGAGCTGGAGAAATTTAGGTAAATAGCTTTTTTTTTTTTTTTTTTTTTTTTGATAGGCAGAGTGGACAGTGAGAGAGAGAGAGACAGAGAGAAAGGTCTTCCTTTGCCGTTGGTTCACCCTCCAATGGCCGCCGCAGCCGGCACGCTGCGACCTGCGCACCGCACTGATCCGATGGCAGGAGCCAGGTACTTATCCTGGTCTCCCATGGAGTGCAGGGCCCAAGTACTTGGGCCATCCTCCACTGCACTCCCTGGCCACAGCAGAGAGCTGGCCTGGAAGAGGGGCAACCGGGACAGAATCCGGCGCCCCGACCGGAACTAGAACCCGGTGTGCCGGTGCCGCAAGGTGGAGGATTAGCCTAGTGAGCCGCAGCACCGGCCAGGTACATAGCTTTTGAGATAAGCAAAATATGTGTGTTTAATAAGTATTCTCAAAAATTTTCTTTGGGTTTTTTTCTTTTTATGTGTGTGTGTGTGTCTGTATATGAAGAAATGCTTTGAGATTTTATTTCAGCTTGAGATATTCTTGACAAAAACTATTTATAGTATATTCAGAGTGTATAATGTGATGATTTGATTTATAAATACATTGTGAAATGATTTCTACAAATGAACACATCAGTTGCCTCACATAGTTACCATGCTTTGAGGGTTTTTTCTGTTTTTTTTTTTTTAAAGTTTAAATCAGTTCATAATTGTACATATTTGTGGGGTAGAGTCCAGTAATTCAGTACATGTATAAAGTGTGCAATATTCAAATCAAGATAATTAGTATTTCCATCTTGTGTTTGGAGTCCATGAATCCTCTCTTTTAGTTCTTTGTCAAATATAGTAAATTAGAAACTCTAATCAGCCAACTGTGCTTTAGAACAGTGGAAGTTATTGTTCCTGTCTTACTGTATTTTAGTACCTGTTATCTAATACCCCTTTCTTGTGTTTCTAGTAATCACAATTCTACTCTCTTCTATAAAATCAGTGTTTTTTAACTTCCACATATAAGTAAAAATTTCTGTGCCAGGCTTATTTCACTTAGCATAAATCCTCCAGTTCTAGCTATTTTGCCACAAAAATAAAAACATACAGTGTTTTTCTTTCTGTGCCTGATATTTCATTTAACGTAATGTCTTCTGGTTTCATCCATTTGGCCATAGATGACCATCAAAAGCTGAAAATTATACAGACATTGAAAAATATTTGCAAGATTGTCAATGATGGGTCTGTGTTTCTTGTCAGTTAACACTTTTATAAAGATATTTACGTGTAAGGATAGTGATTTATATATTTCTTTTTTGTTTGGAACTTTTTATATTATTTCTAAAATATGTTGGGAATTGCTAGAAATTTTTATATTATTTCTAATTAATATAAAATATGTTGGGAATCACTACTCTGTATTATATTTTTCAAACTGCATTAAGTATTCTCATATACTGTTTCTTTAAACTTGAATGGGCTATAATACATTTCCTTTCCTTCTTCTAGACACAGTATAATGAACAAATCAACAAGGTAAAGCAAGGGTTTGCGCTGAGTACTTTGCCTCCAGTCCAGCTTCCTCCACCACCACCCAGTCCTGAGATTCTGGTAAGAAAGATGACATTTTTTTAAAAAATGACGATCTTTATTTTGATAAAAATAAATTCGGGCTCCAAAACTGAATATACAATATGGTTAATGTGTGTTCAGAATGAGGTAAACACATGTTGTGAATACTAGTAGCAAATTTTTCCACACCTACTAGTCACCAGATAATACAATTGGTTGGCTGGCTCAGCAGAAGCCAGTGCATTCTGTTGTATCCTGAAGTCTGAATGTTAGTGATTCATTTGTTATTATTCATCCTATCAATCTTACCTACATTACAAGATGTAACTAATGAATCTTCAGAATTCTTAATGTCCTCATATTACTATTGGATGACTGGAAATTCTCCACATAATCGTCCAGACAGCTGGACTTCACTCTTCCTCTTCTACCTTAGATGTTTTCCCTCCCATTTTATATATTAGTTTACCTTCAACAAAACATACAGCTCCTAGGAGCCTGTGGATCTTAATCAGATAAACTAATCTTTGTCCTATTTATATACTATTTATGCTACCTTTCTAGGAGACATAGTACTCTAACACAATAAATATATACAGCTTCTTAAAAGATCTCAAAGAAAGTACCATTTGATGATCATGTGTGCTATAATAAATCTGGTAGCAAGTAGAAAAGAAAGCTGTAAAATATTTGGGCTCAAATGGCTTGTAGAACTCTAAAAGTGTTATTTTTACTCATGTTTGAGTACAACAGTCAAAAATTATATTGAATTGATAATAGAACTAGTTACCTAGTGTGGTCATTGCACTGTACACATAAAATGTACACTTATTAACATGTTAATTAAAAATTTTAAAAATTAAAAAATTGAAGTTACATGAATTGTGTAGGATTATACTATTGGCTGGTGCTGCGGCTCAATAGGCTAATCCTCTGCCTGCGGCGCTATCACCCTGGGTTCTAGTCCCAGTCAGGGCGCCGGATTCTGTCCCGGTTGCCCCTCTTCCTGTCCAGCTCTCTGCTGTGGCCCGGGAGTGCAGTGGAGGATGGCCCAAGTCATTGGGCCCTGCACCTGCATGGGAGACCAGGAGAAGCACTTGACTCCTGGCTTTGGATCAAAAAAAAAAAAAAAAGGATTATACTATTTATTTCAGAATTTACAGCTAAAAGATTTTTGTCATATACAACATGAACTTTTGTTTAGATTGATAGTATTTCCTTTTAGATTGTTGGTCCAATTTGTTTCCATGGTAGCATACTTTTCTACACGTTGTTTTTCTAGGAAACCCCAAAGAGTCCCTACTGTTTTACCAGAAGAAACACATATTTTTTGAAGGATTTCTAAAGACCTTGTACCTTTTGTCCATATTCAAAATATCACCCATCAATATTCCCATAATTCTATATATAAAATGTTTGTAGAAGCTAGGTATAGGCCGGCACCATGGCTCACTAGGCTGATCCTCCATCTGTGGCGCCGGCACACCCGGTTCTACTCCCGGTCAGGGTGCCGATTCTGTCCCGGTTGCTCCTCTTCCAGTCCAGCTCTCTGCTGTGGCCCGGGAAGGCAGTGGAGGATGGCCCAAGTCCTTGGGCCCTGCACCCACATGGGAGACCAGGAGGAAGCACCTGGCTCCTGGCTTCGGATTGGCGCAGTGTGCCAGCCATAGCAGCCACTTCGGGGTGAACCAACGGAAAAAGGAAGACTTTTCTGTCTGGCTCTCTGGCTCTCTCGCTGTCTAACTCTGCCTGTCAAAAAAAAAAAAAAAAAAGAAGCTAGGTACACAAAGTTGTTCTCTAGATTTTCTTGTAAGCAGACCCTCATCAGCCTTGGCTGTTTGCTACCAGTGATACAGCTGAGAAACACAGTCAGACCTTGATTCCCTGACACTCCAAGCCTTTATCCCTTTGGATAAAGAGATGTGGCTTACCTGTTTAGTTAAGGGCTAAAACTGACAATGAGGCTCTGTGGCAGTTCATAAGCATGCCTTGCTAATAGTCTGAGTAGTACATGTGTATCTTTTATGCTTCCTAACAATAGTCACTGCTGTGCTTAGTCATGCATAACAATTGTGTTAAATTCTAAGCATCAGTGACCATTAAGCATCTGTAAAACAGTTTGAGAGAACAAATGCTTGAAATGTAACAGTGCTATTTGCTGTAAATTGAGGCAGTGTTGTGTAATTAAGTATAATAGGGAGGACTATGTGTGGAGCTGTAGTTGATCTTGGAAAAATCAGCCATTCTGAACTTTGATTTTCCCATGAATAAATTAGATGCCATACTAAATGATCTGATGACTAATGCCTTATCTATCTATGAGAGTCTAAGTGTTCTAAGGGCTGGTCACTAAAATATATAGTAATCTAACCTGAAAAGTCCAGTTAAAGTGAACTGTTCCCAGTTTAATCCAGTATTTTTTATATTTCATTATGTCTTGATATTGGGGCCCTGTCTGCTTAATCCTCAAAGTGTCAGGTAGTAGTGATTCTCAAAGAAAGCAGTACTATTGAGTTAGTGCCACCACTCATCCATTAATGTAAAAATTTTAGATTCTAAAAATTTGAAACATACATAAAAATAGTATAAGGGACCTTTGAGAACCCAAGAATGAGTCCCAACATTATGAACATTTTGTCAATCTTGTTTTCTCTTGTCTGCTTCTTCCTTTTAATTGGAATATTTTAAAGCAAATCCCAGTTATCATATAATTTCATAAATTTATACTTCAGGATATATCCTAAAAATTAGAAACTCTTGTTGGATATGATATCAACACTTGTTTCAACCTCAGAAAATTACATTTTTTAGTATCTAATTGTCCAGTTAGAATTATATTCCCCCAATTGTCTCAAAAATGTATTTCTCTTGTCTAGAAGGCAGTTTTTCTTTTACTGATATTAGCATTCTAATGCCACCCCAATCTATCCATTTTTAACTGCTCCATTGGCTTTGTACCTTCTTGTTTAGTGCAGTGTTGGCTTTTTTTTCTTATAATTTCAACAAATTGTTCTTTCACTCTTCCTTCTTTATGTTTTATGCCAATGCTAAGTCTAGCATTTGGTAGATGTTCAATAAATCTGTCCCGTTCTCTACTGCAGCCAACAAAGTATGTCTACCACTGATAACTATGAAGAGGGCTAGTTTTCCACAACCCCATCAAAGATAAAAAAACAGTCACAAGCATAACAACAATTTACTGTAGGAGAGTGTATACCTCAGGCCCATGCTTCTTCATCTTCCTGCTCTCCTGGGAGCTAAACATAACCTTGAGAAGCCATAAAATATAATGGAGAAAGTAGTATTTTCTTTGGATAATTTCATATTCTAATTCTAATTTCGGAGTAGCAGTATTAATCCACCAACCTAGACATTCACTAAGAATCTCCTTGCATCGTGCAGTGTTATTACAGTTGGGACAGAACCTTAAAGATCAACAAATCTAACACTCTCATGTTATAGATTAGGAACTTGGCATCCAGGGTTACACAGCGAGATAGAAAGAAAGCAGGGTTAGAACCCCAATTGCTATAGCTGGCACGCCTGCATCACTGGCATCCTGTATGGGCATTGGTTCATATCCCGGCTGCCTCTCTATTGGTCTAGCTCCCTGCTGACAGCCTGGGAAAGCAGTGGAAGATGGCCCAAGTGCTTGGGCCCCTGAACCCATGTGGGAGACCCGGAAGAAGCTCTTGACTTCTGGCTTTGAATGGGCCTAGCTCTGTCCCTGGCGGCCGTTTGGGGAGTGAACTAGCAGATGGAAGATTTCTCTGTCTGTAACTATGCCTCTCAAATAAATAAATAAATCTTTTTAAAAAAAGAAAAAAAGAACCCAGTTGCCTTCTTTCTTTTACAGTGCTCTTTTTAATACCTCACTGCCCTTTTCTTTTTCAGATATTAATATATTTAATTAATATTCTTACATTTGAGGTACTTCAATAAGTTTGTGGAAAATGGAATTAAAAGATAAGTTTTTCTTGATACAGAAAAAAATTTGAAATCCATGCAACTTTTTCATGATGCACATTTTTTCACCTAATTTTTGAAGATCCTTTTTACTTTGTTTTTAATGTGGTTTGTATATAGAATTCAGATCATTGTTTTCCCCCATATATTGCTCTATGAATTTAAATCTTTGCCTGTATGAATATTTAAATGCTTGTATGAATATCTAAATATGTGTTAGTTTAGAATTTTTATTTTTTTTACCTTTTCTATTTTAGATGCAGCAATTCTTAGGAAGACCCCTTGTGAAAGACTCTTTCTTTAGACCCATATTTACTGTTCCTCAAATGCCTGCTGTTTGCCCTGGAGTTATCTCAGCAGCAGCCCCACCTAGAGCTCCTCTGGTAATGACAGCCTTTCTTTCTTTCTTTTTTTAATTTTTAATTACTTTTTAACAGATTCAGTATGCTTTGTAAATGCAATTCTAAGAACTTAATGATATTCCCTTCCTCCATCCCTCCTACCCTCTTTTCTTCTCCTTTTCTTTTTTTTTAGTTTTTGAGATAACATATTTTAAACTTACATTATGGTAGAAAAGGCTTCCTATGCTGTATAAGAACCTGAACAAGTAAAAAGCAAAAGGACCCTAGTTTAGTGGGCTTATAGACAACAGCCATAAACAATAATTGAAGGTAAAAATGACCATTTCACCTGTATACAGTAAATATTAAAGTAATGACAGATCACTTAAACTTTAGTAGTATAACATTCTTAACCATTAGTTTCACTATATTTTATAAAACTGTATTTACAGCCTTTCTTGGTGGAATAGATATTAGCTAATTTATCATTAAAGTGGGCTTCATGAATATCTTATCTTTGTTCATTTATTTTCTATGATAATGATGCTGATGGTGATGTTGGTAAATGAATAAGTATTTCCTGTGAATCACTGAACTAAAGATAATACATATATTTAACTATTTCATTAACTGATATTAGCTTACTTCAGTTCTTACAGTTACAGTTTTGCTTCTGTAACAGGCAGCAATCTAAAATATTTAGATATTTTTAATAAATTATTTTAGTATGATTGTTGGATAGATTGAAAGGGAAAAAATCGAGTCACAAGAAACTAATTCATACCACAAAACTGAAAAAAAATTTTATTTACAAACACATGTACATGTATACTCACAGTAGGTCAGTGTTTCAGCTGTCTATAAACAGACAATATAAATAGCATCACAATGAAATACTTACCATAAACTTAGAAATCTTCCTAGCTACAAATAGCCAGATAAGATTCATCCAAACCTGAAGAAGAAATAAAGACATATAAAACCCCTAGAATTATTAGTAGTAGTCTTGGCTAAGGTAATTTTATTTTATTAAAAGCAAAATTTTTTTTCTAAAACAATGACATTAGGGGCAGCAGTTTGGTGCAGCGTGTTAAAGCCACAACATCCATATGGGCTGTGGTTCCTGTCCCAGCTGCTCCACTTCTGAATAAGCTCCCTGCTAATATAATGGGAGAGCAGCGGAGAATGGCTCAAGTCCTTGGGCCCCCGCACCCACGTGGGAGACCCAGAAGAAGCTCCTGGCTCTGGTCTTCGGATCAGCCCAGCTCTGGCCATTGTGGCCATCTGGGGAGTGAGCCAGTGGATAGCAGACCTTTCTGTCTGTCCCTCTCTCTGTAACTCTGCTTCTCAAATAAATAAATAATGTCTTAAAAAGAATGATGTTAATTATAATTAACATTTTTTTTCTTTTTTTAAGATTTATTTATTTGAAAGAATGACAGAAAGGGAGACACAGGACAGAGATTCTAATATGTATTTTCCTATAAGTACATTCTAGGCAGTTGTTTATTTTTATTTGTTTTCTTTTTTAAGAATAGTACCTATACACTACTAATGGTTGCTTCTTGAAATATGTAGGGAAATGGACTCATATTCTAGAGGCTACTTGTACTCAAGCAAAGATGTATATAAACCTCAAAATGTTAAATAAGTACCATAACTTATCATTAAGAAACTATACTATTGCTCATCTAGTTTGCTTACACACGATTCTGTAAGAAACTATGATAAAATTTTATTGAAAACGTTAGAATACCTTATAATTCTAATGTAATTATTCTCATTTAAAAAAAACTTACAAGAAAAACTTAATATTGAGGCAAATCCAAACTTTTGGGCAGTGTTCTAATCCTTCTTTACTAGATTTTGTTCAAGTTATTTCAGTGATTGCTTGTACTTGTAATTTTTCATGTGTTAAAGTATTTGAAAATAACCCATAGAGCCTTTCATAGAGCCTTTGGCAAAAGATACCACACATATAATTATCTTAGAATTTTAATTGTTCTAAGAAGGAACTACCATAAAATATGTAGAAACTTCGTTGGATTCATGTCTCAGAGATTTCACTGTAAATTACACACCACCTTTGTCTACAACATTCTTGAGACATCGGACTGAGCAATTCTAATAGTTTTCCCATTTTTGTTTAGTTGTTTGAATTTCAGCTTAATTGTTTTCTAATTATAAAAGTATATATATCAATTAAAAATAATATAGAAATATACAAACAGAAAAGCAAAATTGCTCCTATACTTGAATCCCTTGGAAGTTCACCACTGTTCCCAGAGTGTTATATAACTTCTAAACTTTTTTCTGTGAGTATGAATATATATAAATAATACATAAATATCATCTAATATAAAACAAGTCATAACATATTCTACCACAGATTTTTTTAACTGAACGTGTTTCATGGACATCTCTCATACTTAAATATATAGGTCTATTGTTAGAAATTGGGTAAGATGTGCCGTAATTTATTTACTTTTTCACCTACTTGCAGTTTCCAGTTTTTCCCCTACAAAAAATATATATAGCGTTAAACATCCTGCATGTATTTTTGGTGCATATCTGTAATTACTGAAGCAAGCTCATATTATTATTAAAATAAGTTAAAATACTTGTAAACATTGAGCTAGTTAAGAAAAAAATCCACGTCAGTCAAATTGTTGATGTGAGTGTAACTTCTTAATAATTGAGGCCGACGGATGATAACTCTGCTTCTTATAGATGACTGGCATAGCCTGGACTATGCCAGCACCTGTGGGGGAAAATGTGCTTCCTGGTGCAAGTCTGGGAAGTGATCCTTCTTCCGTGATGAATTGGGAGAGGCTTACAGACAGACTGAAAACTGCCTTTCCACAACAGACCAGGTACCATAGTTTTTTTATGTAGTGATGAGTACAGATCATTTTCTGTGGTTTCCATAGCCATACTTATGACAAGATCCTTCCATGTACATAAAACATGTGCAGATAGCACTATACCATGAGCCGGGTAAAGAAAATTAAGTTTACCAAGAACAGATAATGGTCAATAGAAATATTAAGCTTCTTTACTAATGTTGTTCACTTTAAGTCATGAGAGAATAACCTTTTAAATTTAGATTTGTTAATTAACTGAAAGTACAACTAGTTGAAAACCTATCCAATTGTAGTGACACTAGCTACAGTAATTATCTTAATAACCTATTTCCAAAGTGAATTTTAGGTTGCCTGTATGCTACATAAGCCCAAACACCATCAGGATTTACTTTCCTTAATTTTACTGAGGTTTCTTCTAATTCCTTTGTTAGAGAACACAGTTAAATGCAGAAAATTATGATTTTATAGTCTCACTTCAGCAGAAAGATGCTTAATTCTCCTTTTACACAAATGAAATTTCTTTTCACCTTATATCTTAAAGAAACACTTCTAGTTTACAGTGTTCTCATTTGAAGACCAAGATGTTTTTTAAAAATATATTCTATTGGTATTAGATATTTTTGAAAATTTCAGAATAGTGAATACATAACAAAATAGAACTATAATTATTATAAATAGATATGTATTAAATGATTAAGTCATGAAGTGAAATAATTATATAAAGCTGATGACATGATGTTTCATTTGAGAAACAATATTTCCTCCTGCCTTGTCTTACCAAAAATGTATATGTAGGCTTTGGCTCAGTGAACCTTGAGAACTAAACAAGAACATACTAAATAAAATAATGTGGGTTCTTTATCATATAAAGCCATGTCTTTTAAGCTTTTTCCTTTTCTGTTTAATTTTTGTTTTCTGTTCAAGTTTTATAAAAGTAAAACTATTAACACTGATAAAGAAGAATGAAACCAATACCATAGTTAAAACGCAGTATTTTAGTCTACATAAGTAAATATTTGAGCTATAAAGATATCACTGCATTAATAAGTAGATAAACTCAATATTCACATAGTGAGCTCTCAAATACAAAGTTAAACACTCTTCATAAAACAAAAGTATGTGCTAAACTTTGTCTTCCATGAACACATTAATACTATCAAATGTACACAATAAGGAGTTTTCATTTGATTTAAGATAAATGCAGATGGATCTGTGATCATGTTTTAAAATGTTTGTTTATTTGAGAGGCAAAGAGAGACAGAGAGAAAACAAAAGAGAGAGAGAGAGCTCCCAGCTGCTGGGATTCCTCAAATGCCCAAAAGGGTCAAGGAGCTGGGAACTCAATCCAGATCTCCCACCAAGGTGGTAGGAGCCCTATTACTTGAACCATCACCAATGTCTCCCAGGATCTGCATTAGTAGGAAGCTGAAGATGGGAGCCAGAGCCAGGTATCAAACCCAGGTATGCTGGTATGGGATTCAGGAATCTTAATCACTAGACAAAACACCTTTCCACGTGATCATGCTTTTAGATCGAAGATCTAAAGAGTCACATCTGTCAACCACAGTGATACAATAAGATGTTACATCTCATTTGGAAGGCATATCCTCAAGGCAATAGGGAAAATTACTACTCTTCCCTTTATCCCTCGCAGAAAAGACCTTGCAGATTTCTTAAGAAGATTGAAGGATGCTCATGGGAAGTCCTTATCTGGATTAACATTTGATGAAATTGTTTACAAGATTTCCCAATTTATTGACCCAAAAAGATCTCAGGTAAGAACAAACAACAGCAGCAAAATAGAACAAATTGTATCTCCCTACCCTTATCTCTAGTAGTTAGATGTTTTAATTATCTCCATAACAATTTCAGAAAATCTTAACTTCTCATATTAAATCATCAATTAACAGTAAGTAATTAAACAAATTCAACTTGACAGATGATGCCAGAAATCGTTTTTGAAAGAGCTATCACTTGATTATTCTAGAATAAAATTGACACCCATGGAATTTACTCTGTGTTATTTTGAATGATCCCAAACAGAGACATTGTTTCTAATCTTCTGGAAAGAGTTATTTTAATTAAAAGAACATCTGTGGTTATTTTTGTCTGTACCTAGCTTTGAGTTATAAGTATTGCCAATATTTTGTTTCAAGATTTCTCATGAATCTTATTACTTGACCTTTTACTAAATCTTGTTATACCTGTTCTGTGCTATTTAGTTCTTACTACTTTAGAATAATTCTTTTAAAAAGTATAATTTTCTATTTTTCAGAGTCAAGGAAAATCAGTACCAAATGGTAATTGTGTTTCACCTAGCCATTCTCCATCACAATCTAACACTGCCCAGCCCCCAAAAGCAGCCTGGAGGCCTCTTAGTTCACAAGATTCTGCCACATGGGAAGGAGCCAATAACTTGGTGAGACTGAAATAATTGATTCTGTACACACTTAGAAATTGTTAAAATAAATAAATAAATAAATTTTAATTGTATAAATTTTCTCCAGGAGGCAGAGGAGGAGGAAGAAGAACCTTGTGTGATCTGTCATGAGAATCTGTCTCCAGAAAACCTTTCAGTTTTGCCTTGTGCTCACAAATTTCACTCTCAGGTAACTCTTTAAACTTGTTCTGTTAATGTTTTATCATTAATCAGCCAAGAGAGATCCGTACTGCATTACTTAAAATCACATACATATATCATTGCCATGTCATGTATTCCACTAGGATAATTCTGTAATTTTGTATACCACACAGAAATATTCATACCTTTTGCCTCTTTATATAGCCTGTGGCAGGCTTTCTTAGATCTCTATTTGCCATCCAGGAGAACAACATAAAGATAACATAAGATGGTACAAAGTAGACGGAATTCCCTTGAATAGAACTAGGAGACATGTTGGTTGGTATGGAATTTTACTGGCAGAACTAGCAGCAGTGCTATTTTACCTTGAAATAATATAAATTACACATAGGATCCTTTGTCTATATCTCATGATGGCTCTCTATCATTATGAAGCATGAGTTACCATAACAGTCTTCTGTGTTTGTAGGTTTGAGATTTGATTTTAGAAAAACATGAGACTGACCTAGGCTTTGTTGATTCTGTGCATTTGTGTAGATTATTTCTTGGTGTTGCTGGCTGTGCACATGTTAACTGATACAAAATTAATAGACTGAGTCTTGTATTGCAGAGATATAAATTGAAGGAGGAAAATGTAATCTACCCAAGAAAGTCTTCTCAGTAAAGTGAACAATAGCATGCTCCTTCAAGCCATAGTAGTAAAACATCATTTCAAAGATATACAATCACAGTAGAATTATATTTTACACATCATCTAATATGAAGAGATGTACAGAAAATGGCTAATCCCAAAATATCTCCAAGGAAAGATACTTAACCACCTGACTTTCCCATTTTGAAGTTTTAGAAGTTCTAGTCATTTAGAAAAAAATGATTTAACAAATTTTTATTGTATTCTTTGCCATTGGCCATTGAACAGAACACACATAATTCATTCAGTTAGTGAACCTTCCTTATAATACTTGATCATTTCTATTTTGACCTTGCTATCCATTATTCATACAGATAAAAATGATTTGTGCTTGGAGAGTCAGTATTCAAGCCAATAGTTTAATAGGTAGTTCACAGCCAAAGATTGCTACTGTTTTCATAAAACAATCTGAGAACTATATTTTGGGATTTTTAACTTTAGAACACCACAAGTACTTCATGCCCGGTATTGGTATCTTTTGTGTCTGTAATTATAACTTTTTCTGAATTATAAGTAGGAACAATGTATAAGAAAATAAAGTAGAGAGAATATAACAAATTTCCTCAATCTCTTTACCAGAAAGGATTGCTAGTCTTCCTATAAATTGGGACTGAGGAAAGAATCTTTATAGAATAAAATGGCTGAAATATGTTTAGCAGCTACCAGCTATTTATAACCTCAGCAAACCACAGAGAGGTATCATATTTGTGGAAGTTATCATGGCGGGGCCGGCACTGGGGCACAGTGGGTTAACGCCCTGCCTTGAAGCACTGGCATCCCAAATGGGTGCCGGTTCGAGACTCAGCTGCTCAACTTCGATCCAGCTCTCTGCGATGGCCTGGAAAAGCAGTGCAAGAGGGCCCAAGTCCTTGGGCCCCAGCACCCGTGTGGGAGACCCGGAAGCTCCTGGCTCCTGGTTTATGATCAGCACAGCTTGCGGCCATTTGGGGAGTGACCATTGGATGGAAGACCTCTCTCTCATATTAACAATTATATTGATAATCTTGGTATAGAGTAACATCTGTCTGTTTTAGGCTAAATCTGAGAGACTGACATTAATCTTTTTTCTCCATAGTGCATTAGACCATGGCTGATGCAACAGGGAACATGCCCAACCTGCAGACTCCATGTTTTGCTACCAGAAGAATTCCCTGGTCATCCCAGCCGTCAGTTGCCCAAGATCTGATATAAGGCGGGTGACTATCAAAGGAAACTCAGTTTTATGATTCCAGAATTTAGTTCCACCTTTTATCGTGAACTTGTGTGAGTGTTGTGAAACAATATGCCCTTCCTTATTATACTAGAGAAATTAGCATCAAAGTGGCAGCCAAAGAGGACAGGACAAGTCTTCAGGACTTATGGACTGAACTGAGGGGGTTAAAGAAGATAAAATTTTAATGGTTACATTATATTTGCTCTTATCATAATAAGCTTTCTCTTCCAGTGTGAACATAATAACAGTATATTTCTTTTTTACTTTTTCTCTTCTTTTTCTACTCACCACTTTTCCTTAAGTAAATTACATCTTAATTTCATGAAATAATTATAAAAACGCAGAAAAAAGGAGAAGTAGGGAAATTCTAGATTTTATTATTCCTTTTAATTTTTAAAACCAGCTACGGCGAATATAATTATTTCACTTTGATCTCTGTCTTCCTCCTTCTTTTGTATCATTTAAAATATGTAATCTGAAGAGATTATGAACTCTTTGAAGAGTCTGGACAGTATGTTGGAGATGGATTATAATGGCTTGTGAGAGATGATTGTTAAAGTTTCAGAACTTTCTGAGCCACTTGTCAAATTGTTGGTAGTTTGCGGTTTACCACAGTGGGAGTACGTATTTATACCATAGAAACTTATACATGATATAAAGACTTGGCTTCGCCCTCATAAGTTGGTTGTTCAACATTTACCAGCACACAGCTATACTACTTGGCCAAGTCTGATCCTTCTTAGTGTTTCCCAGTGTCTTACACAGTAGAAGCAGAAAAAAAAATTCTCAAAATCAGAAATGAGGAAGGAGTAAAAAAAAAAAAAAAAAATGGGAGGGAGGAGTTAAAATGCCTATTGTGTTACTTTCTCAGTTGACAATTAAGATGTTATATTCTTTGTAAATATGCTCTTTGGAACTTAATCCTTTGCATTTTGGGAGAGTTTTGTTTTCCATTTTTAGAAGTATCTAACTTCACTTTCTTGTGCAAGGGGTAGGGGAGAGGTTTTGTATGTAGTTGCTGCTTGTGACAAAGAAGTAGCCACTGGAACTAAGTTATATATCTAAAGTTTGTCACTGAGAACTTTCATTCTTAGAAGTTTAAAATCTATTTTGAAAATAGTATTCTGTAAATGTTGTAAGTGTTGTACATGTGTTTAGTTTTAAAATTAAAAGAATGCGGAAGTACCTTGTGAAACAAATGTTCCTTGGTTCAAATTCAGTCTCAATTTCTTTATTTGGGAAAGAATAAATGTTTCCTGAATTAACACATATTTTATCTGTATTTTTCAGTGTAAATGTATTTTGAAGTTTCTTTAAATCTCTATTTAAAACCTCTATTTCTGTAATTATATGCTGAATATTTTCTTTCATGTGAACAGACTGGAAAATGTGAGGAGAACCATCCAAAAAAGATGGCCATCATCTAGACATGTAAAATGCCAGGAATGTCTCAGAATTGCAGAGTTCAGAACTTTAGTCATCATCTTGTCTAGCAACTTCAGTGTCATGGTCATTTAGCAAGATGCCTTTTCGAATAAATATTTCTTAGTTCAAATTTACAACTGCAATTTCATTTTCATGTGAAAATTAATAAAGGTTTCTTAATTCAACAACTGTTTTTTCTGTGTTTTTCAGCTTCAGTATATCCTGAAACTACTTTAAATCTCTAATATAAATGTGTATTTTTGTTTCATTATACACTTATTTTGAAAGATGATAGGAAATTATTCAAAAGGAAGTCAATCACCGAGACTAAGAGTGCTAAGAATCATATCTTAGAATCACAGAAAGTGAACGCTTCTAGAAACCATGTAATCTACCCTCTCACTTTACAGGTATATCTTGCTCAATAGTATGTGTCTAGATAGTGGCTAAGCCATTCCTAGTAGTTTAAGATAATATGCCTCAGCCATAAATTCATGACTGTAAGATGTTATTGGCGCTGAACTGCCATTCTTAGATACAACAATGTGGGCCAGAAGGCAACAGCTGGTATGGTATACAGTAAGAATGTAGTATGGCAATAATGAAAGTTTTGTAGGTCCTCAGATAATTATACTCATATTTTCTTTTATGTATATATTTTAGTAATTAAGACAATTGTAGTGGTCATTCTACCTCAAACAGTGATGTAATCCACAGTACTCTACTTTGCCCAGAATTCCAGAGGGCTGCTAAAGTGGCAATATTTTCATAAAAACAATCTTGACGTATTCAGTAATATCACTACAGCTGATGTTACAGGAGATATGTTACAATGTTTTTTTAATATTGATTATTCATGTGTATAACATTTTACAACTTTCATTGGATGCTTGAAATGTGTTTAGTACCTCATTGATTCATTTCTAACTCTGAAGTAGGTACTGTACTTATATTTTACATATGAAACTGAGATTCAAGTAAGGGAAATAATTTGTCCAAAGTCATTGCAGCAATGTGGCATTCCTTTCTTTTAAAAGTATTTTTTTAAGATTTATTTATTCATTTTTAATTCAGAGTTACAGAGAGAGAAAGAGGAGAGAAAGAGATCTTTCATCTGCTGGTTTACTCCCCAAATGGCCACAGAGCCGGGGCTGTGCCAGGCTGAATCCAGGAGCCAGGAGCTTCTTCAGGTTTCCCACATAGATACAGGGGCCAAAGGACTTGGCGGCTTTCCCAGGAATATTAGCAGAGACTGGATCAGAAGCAGAACAAGTGGAACTTGAACCAGTGCCAACATGGGCTACCAGCACTACACAAGATTTCTTAATCCTGCTATGCCACAGGGCTGGCCTCCAAAATTCTGCATTTTAATATTTGTATCTTTTTGTTTATTTAAATGACTTTATAATTTTTACATTCACTAAATAGGAATTCTGTGCCATTTTTTAAGAGGTAAGTTTATTTTGGTTTAATTTTTTAGATTTAAGTTTTTAACATTTTGCCATATTTGCTTCATATGTAAACATGTATGTGTGTATATATATATATGCACACATAAGTACTATTTTTTGAAAGCAGGGTGGATATATTATTTTAGTATATGATTTGTGACAAAGATCATAAAATGAGGAAAGAAGTGTTTAATTTTATATAAGGGGTTTTTTTTATAATTCAGAAAGACAACATTTATAAATATCTGCATACTAAGTAATATGACATGCACACTTTTTTTAATATGTTAACTTCCACATGTAAGAAAAAATATGTTATTATTCTTCTGTGCCTGTCTTATTTCACTTTGCATAATGGTCTCCAGTTCCATCCATTGTGTTGGAAATGTCATGATCCTATTCCTTTTATGGGTAAGTAATATTCCATCATGTGTGTTTGACAGATTTTCATTGTTTTATCCACTGATGGACTTCTAGATTGTTGGCATGGCTTTGCTAGTGTGAATTGGACTGCTATAAAGGTGAGAGTGCATATCTCTCCTTTATATGCTGGTTTCACTTCCTTTGGATATATTCTCAGTACAGAATAGCTGGATCATGAATGATCCAGTTTTTTGAAGAACTTCCATACTGTTTTGCATAATGATTGTGCTAATTAAGATTCCTACTGGATTAGGGCACCTGTTTCTATACAACCTCACATCATTTGTTATTTTTTGATGTTTGGATTAATGGCCTTTCTAACTGGGTAAAATGATTCCTCATTGTGTGTGGTTTTTTTTTTTTAAAGATTTATTTATTTATTTAAAAGAGTTACACAGAGAGAGAAGGAGAGGCAGAGAGAGAGAGAGAGAGAGAGAGAGAGAGGTCTTCCATCTGCTGGGTCACTCCCCAGTTGGCCGCAACTGCACCATTCTGAAGCCAGGAGCTTCCTCCAGGTCTTCCCACATGGGCAGGGTCCTAAGTACTTGGGCCATCTTCTACTGCTTTCCCAGACCATAGCAGAGAGCTTGATTGGAAAGGAAACAGCCAGGTCTTGAACCGGTACCTGTATTGGATGCCAGGACTGCAGGCAGCGGCTTTACCCACTATGCAACAATGCTGGTCCCCTCATTGTGATTTTTAATATATATTTCCCTGATGTCTAGTGATCCTGAACATTTTTTCATGTTTTTGTTGTATTCCTTCCTTTGAGAAAAAAGTCTACTCATATACTTTGCCCATTTTTCTTTTTTTAATTAGTTAATTTGAAAAGAGAGAGAGAGATCACCTCCACCTGCTGGTTCACACCCGAAATGCCTGCAATGGAAAGCATTGGACCAGGCCAAAACCAGGAACCTAGAACTCCTTCCAAGTATTCTACATGGATGGCAGAGGCACAAGCACTTGTACCATTCTCTACTTCCCTCCTAGGCATATAAGCAGTAAGATGGATTGGAAGCAAAGTAGCCAGGATTCAAACGGCCATTCTGATAGAGGATGCTGACATTATAAGCAGCAGCTTAACCTGCTGCACTGCAAGTCAGCCCCTTCTTTGCCCATTTCTTAGTTGGATTGTTTGTTTTATTGTTGTGTTTTTGAGCTCCTTATATATCTTGATATTAATCCTTTATAAGGCATGTGGTTTGCAAATATTTTCTGTATTTTGTGGGTTGTCTCTTCACTTGGCTAATTGTTTCCTTTGCTGTGCAGAAACTTCTTAACTTGATATAATCCAATTTATCTATTTTTGTTTTTATTGGCAGTGCCTTTTGGGGTCTTAAACAAAAAGTCTTTGCCTCAGCTAATGCCTTAACCATATCTCTACTATGTTTTCTCAAGTAGTTTAACAGTTTAAAGTCTTAAGTTTAAATCATTTACCCATTTTGAGTTAATTTTTGTACAGGGTGTACAATATGGGTCTTGTTTCAAACTCCTGCATGTGGACATCCAGTTTTCCTGACTCTGTTGGAAAGACTGTCCTTTCTCCAGGAAATGACTTTAGCTCATCTGTCAAAGATTAACTGCTTGTAGATGCATGGATTTAGTTCTGGGGTTTCATTCTATTCCAGTAGTCTAAATGTCTATTTTTATGTGCAGTGACAATAGATTTATAAAGAAGTAGACTAATACTATTTTATGTACTCTCCTCTCTCCAAGGATCTGCCAATTCCTAAGCTGTAATATGCGCCTGTCATAACAAAACCCAAGTGGATAAAAGTTGCTAAGGGACTATAAAGCTAAACAGATTTAGGCATTACCATGATTCTGTTAAGAAAATTGGAGTTAGGCATCACCATGATTCTGTAAAGAAAACTGAAGTTCAGGACTCATAAATAACCAGGTATTCCATTGAGATCTTGGAAATGTTAGAGGTGTGGAAAAACCAGAAATAGGCCAGGCTTGATTGGGTCAAGATTATTTATTGAATGGAAAATTCTTACTTCATCTTAAAATGGGGCTTCTGACCCATTTTCTGTCTTCTTTCCTGAGTGGAAAAATTATTTCTAATTCTGCCTACCTGCTAGAGAAAAGTGAGCACATGATAATAAAGCCGTGCTATTAAAACTGACGTGAAAGAATGATTTCATAATCAAATGGTATATACTTCTTATCCACATGTGAGATGATTTCATCAGCCTGGTCCTCCACTTGGTCAATAACATAATAAATGGGACATTTCCTCACCTGCCTTCTATGTGTTCTCATTCATAACCAAATCAAGAGGTGCAGTCTTACCACCCCAATAGCTGAATCCACTGCATAACTTAAAAACCTCTTAGTTTTGAATCCTAACTTTATTATATCCTGATATTCCAATTCTTATGATGTATTTTTCTTCTAAGCATATTCTAATTGACTCATTGTTTCCATAGTGTTCATCATTTGCTCACTTAACCCAAAAAGGTAAAATTAATTGTTGAGTCATGAGTTAAGAATGGATATGATGCCACCTATGATTACTGCATCATTCACGTATAAATAACAATATATATTTGGACATAACGTGCCATAATTGGGATGAACTAATTCTCAATTCTTTTTCACTCTTTGACAAAATGGGCCAATCAAAAGCAAACAGGACAAACACTGTGGCATAGCCAGTAAAGCTGCCGTCTGCATCACTGGCATCCCATATGGGTACTGGTTCAAGTCCCTGCTGCTCCATTCCAATCCATCTTTGCCTGGGAAAGCAGTGGAAGATAGCCCAAGTCCTTGGGCCCCTGCACCTACAACAGAGACCTGAATGACACACCTGGCTCCTGGCTTTTGGCCTGGCCCTGCCCTGACTGTTGCAGGCCATTTGGGGAGTGAACCGGCTACACTAATTTACATTCCCACCAAGAATGTATAATTGTTCCCCTTCCTGCACATCCTTGGCAGGATTTTGTGCTCTCTGACTTTTGGATTTTACCCATTCTGATAGGGGTGAAGTGATACCTCATTGTGGTTTTGATTTGCATTTCCCTGATGGCTAGTGATATTGAGCACTTTTTCATATATTTGTTGGTCATTTGTATTTATTCTTTTGGGAACTGTCTGTTGAGGTCCTTTGCCTATTTCTTGACTAAATGGATTTTGTTGTTGTTACTGAGTTTAAATTGCTGATATAATCAAGATATTAATACTTTGTCAGGTGTTTTGCAAATTCTGTTGGATGTCTCTTGACTCTATTTATCATTTCCTTTGCTGTGCTAAATCTTCTGAATTTGATATAGTGAGACCTGGGGAAGCTTCTGTCTCCATTCCACTGTGGCAAGCCCATGGCTGACAGTGCATAATCCCCAGTATAACCAAAACTTTTCCTGTGGGATCCAAAGTACCCTTTCTGTCCTGCAGTTTTGGGACTGCGACTATTAGAACTCTAAGAGTCACCCGAATGCATGCTATGTAAACTGGGGAAAATTCTACCAGCATTTTACTCCTTCAAGGACACACCTGCCAGTGAGCAATCCCCAGCATAACCTACGTTGTTTCCATGGGACCTACTTCACATCCTCAGTGCTGCACCTGGGGCTTTTTATGCTATAAACCCCAGAATCCTCACACCCAGCCACAAGGACATGGAGAAGATCCTCTCTACATCACACAGTTCTACACCCAAAGCTCTTGGTGGCACAACCCTCAGCATCACTCAGGCTTTCCTAGTGGACTTGATGACTTACGGTCTATGTCCCACAGCACCAGGCGAATGGCTTTTGCCATAACCCAAGTTTGATTGGCACCCAGCTCTGGGGTCTGAAGACAACACCTTGAGAAGCCTACATCCACTTCAAAGTCTTACTACTACATCCATGGACTGCTGCAGCCAAACAATTGCGGCATTCGTAGACAATGTTTACATTGATTACAGCTGAAGAAATCACTCAGACATTGTACCTCTGGACTCAGCTAGAGACAAAGCCAAAGCAACTATCAACTGACCACATTCCATCATTTAAAAAAAAAAAAAAAACACCGATGAAAGCTACTCCATAAAGAAGGAACTTTCAGACCAGGTTTGGAGTTACAAACAGAGAAAAACATATGAAGAAGCAATGCAGTTTGACAGCTCCAAAAGAACACAGCATTCTTCAGAAGTAGATCCTGATTTGAAGTATATCTATGAAATATCTGGAAAAGACCTGAAAATAATGATCCCAAGAAAACTCAGTGAGATACAATAGAACACAGATAGGAAAACAATATATAAGATTTTTGACAGAGAAAATGTTTAAAAGAATCATAAATTTTGAAGCTGAAAACTTCAATCAGTGAAATAAAAAATACAAATGAGAACTTCTATAATAAAACAAATCAAACAGAAGAAAGAATTTCTGATCTTGAGGACAAGAATTTTGAAATAACATGGACAAATAAACAGAAAAGAAAAAGAATTATGAAAGCCTATGAGACATAGGATATAACAGTATATGAGTAAATATTCATACTATAGTAATACCTGAAGAAGAGACAGGAAAAGGTACCAAGAGCTTATTTATTGAAAGAGTAGTTCAAGATTCGCAAAGTATTAAAGAGTTATGGACATCCTGTTACAGGAAACTCAAAAGGGCCCAAACCAGATTCAACCAAGAAAGACCTTCACCAAGGCATATTATTGTTAAATTGTCAAAAGTTAAGGCTAAGGGGAGAATCCTAAAAAAAGTGAAAGAAAAAAATATTCATTACATTAAAGAAAACTCAACAGACTAATAGCAGATTTCTCAACAGAAGCCCCTCAGACCAGAAGAGTAAGGCTAATATATCCAAGGTCTTGAAGACAAAAAAAATTTCAACCAAAACTGCTATATCCAACAAGCTATCCTTTAGAAATGAAAGTGAAATAAAGTATTTCTGAGATAAGTAAAAACAGAGAATTCATTACCTCCAGACCAACTCTATAGGAAATCCTGAAGGGAGGTCCTGCATTAGAAGGAAAATGACCATAAAAATCATAATGGAAATATACTACAGTACAAAATTCACTAACAGAGCAGATACACAAAGAGAAAGTGAAGAGGATCCAAAGTTAGGACAGAAACTACCCAAACTCAAAGATAAATAATGAGAGGCAGAAACAAAGAGACTTAACAAAACAAACAGTAAGCACCAACAAAATGACAGGAATTAGTGCTTATCTATCAATACTAACCTTAAATGTAAATGGATCAAATTACCCAGTCAAAACATACAGGCTGGCTAAGTGGGTTTAAAAAAAAAAAAAAAACAAGCTCCAACTATGTGCTACCAACAAGAAACTCACTTCACAGGTAACAAAATACATAGACTGAGGTGGAGTTTTGAAAAATTTTAAGCTATGCAAATGGAAACCAAAACCAGGGAAGAGCAGCTATGCCCATATCATACACAAGACCATTATGTTTCGTGAAGTAAGCCAGACCCAAAAAAGATAAATATATGTTTTCTGTAGTTTGTGGTACCTAATATATAGAATACAAAATTAGTGAAATTGAAACATTGAAGTTTGATTACTGTTTATAGCCCTTTTATTTATTTATTTATTTACAGGCAGAGTGGACAGTGAGAGAGACATAGAGAAAGGTCTTCCTTTGCCGTTGGTTCACCCTCCAATGACCGCTGCAGCCGGCGCGCTGCAGCCAGTGCACTGCGCTGATCCGAAGGCAGGAGCCAGGTGCTTCTCCTGGTCTCCCATGGGGTGCAGGGCCCAAGCACTCCACTGCACTCCGGGCCATAGCAGAGAGCTGGCCTGGAAGAGGGGCAACCGGGACACAATCCGGCGCCCCAACTGGGACTAGAACCCAGTGTGCCGGCGCCACTAGGCGGAGGATTAGCCTATTGAGCTGCGACGCCGGCCTATAGCCCTTTTCTATATGCCTTTGGAATAGTAGTGGTCTTTCTTCTTCGTACTTTTTGAATTCTTTTAGTGGAGAATTAAACCTGTGATTGTTAATTAAATTGAAACTATGCTATCACAAAAAATTAAAAGAAAAAGGGAAGGAGGAGGGACAGAGGGAGAGTGGGAAGTATCATTATATGATTAAAATTGTATAAATGAGGCCAGCGCTATGGCTTAATAGGCTAATCCTCTGCTTGTGGTGCCAGCACCCTGGGTTCTAGTCCCAGTCGGGGCACCAGATTCTGTCCCAGTTGCTCCTCTTCCAGGCCAGCTCTCTGCTGTGGCCTGGGAGTGCAGTGGAGGATGGCCCAGATCCTTGGGCCCTGCACCCGCATGGGAGACCAGGAGAAGCACCTGGCTCCTGGCTTCGGGTCAGCATGGTGCACCAGCCACAGTGCACCAGCTGCAGCGGGCCACTTGGGGGTGAACCAACAGAAAAAGAAGACCTTTCTCTCTTGTGTCTCTCTCTCACTGTCCACTCTGCCTGTCAAAAAAAATTATATAAATGAATATATTTTCATTATATAAATTTTCAAAAGAAAAAATATAAAGGACATTACATTTGATGAGGATTGATTCAGAGAGATTACATTTATATGCACTCAACACAAGACTGCCCAGATATATAAAGCAAATTCTATTAGACATAAAGGGAAAGATTCCAATACAATATTAGTAGGAAATTTCAACACCTCCCTGACATTAGTGTACAGATGATACAAGCAGAAAAATTTTTCTTATTTTTTAAAGATTATTATTTTGAAAGGCAGAGATAGAGACAGAGAAAGATCTCCTATTCTCTAGTTGACTCCCCAAATGGACCCAATGGCCAGAGCTGGGCCAGGCCGAAGCCAGGAGACAGGAGCTTCTTCCATGTCTCCCACATGGGTGCAAGTACACAATAACTTCTCATCCATCCATGGAATGTTTTCCAGGATAGGCCATAAATTAGTGCACAAAACAAGTCTCAGTAAATTTAAAAAACTTGTATCATACCATGTATTTTCTCAAACTACACAGCACTAATACTAGAAATCTACAAGAAGAAAAACCAGAAAATTTATAAAATACATGGAAATGGAGCAACATGCTTCTGAATGACCAATGGATTATTGAAGAAATTAAAAAGGAAATCAATACATTGCTTGAAAACAGAATATATCAAAGTCTAGAATATAGCAAGAGCAGTGTTAAGAATGATGTTTATAACAGTGAGTAAACAGATTTTAAAAATAGAAACATTTCAAATAAATAATCTAACAATGCATTTCAAGAACTTAAGAAAACAAGAAGAAACCAAACCCAAACATAGCAGGAAGTAAGAAATAATAAGCATCAGAACAGAGAAGTTAAATTGGAACTTAAAAACAAAATAACAAAATTAAAAGCTGGACTTTTGAAAGGATAAGCAAAATAGACAATAAAGAAAATACATCCAACACAATTGGGGAACATATTTGCAAGATATTTGCCCAACAAAGGGTAGATACCCAGAACACATCAAGTACTAAAAGACTCAATTACAAAAATAATCTAATTAAGAAATGGGCACAGGACATGAACAGGCAGTTCTCAAAAGATGAACTACAAATGTCCAATGAATATATGAAAAAAACTCTCATTATCACTAATCAATAAGGAAATGCAGATCTAAATCATGGAGATATCTCATACCTGTTAAGAGTGGCTGTTATCAGAAAGCAGGTAACACATGCTGGTAAGAAGGTGGAGAAAGAGGAATCACTTATACACTGTTAGTTGAAATGTGAATTAGTACAGCCACTGCAGAAAACAGAATGGAAATTTCTTTTGAAATACTGGAAATGGAATCATTATATGACACAGCAATCTCACTACTGGGTATACATTCAAAAGACATAGCATTGTATTAGAGATTCCCGCTTCATCATGTTTATGGCAGTGCTGTTCATAATAGCCAATATATTAACCCAGGAGTCCATCATCAGCTGAACAGATAAAGAAAGTGTTACCTACTAGAATTATCTACTGGAATATTATTCAGTCATAAAAATATTAAATACTGTCTTTTGCAGCCAAATGGATGGAACTGAAGGACATCATTGTTGAATTAAATAAGGCAGACACAAAAAAGTAAATCCTTCATATTCTCCCTCAAGTGGAAGTTAAAAAAAAAAAAAACATAAAATCAATTTGAACCACAGAAAAACTGGTAGAGGCTCTGTCAGGGAGAGCAAAGATGGAGTTTGGATAATGTGTACCAAATCAGTTTGGATTAAAGGAATAAGTTATTAATATTATACAGCATAGAGAGGAGACTACATCCACAACAACTTAGTATATATTGTATAAACAAATAGAACAAATAAACTGTAAGCCTCCAATCATGAAGTAATGCCAAAGAAGGGGCAATGTTGATTACTCTGTTTTGATCAGAAGCTTTACATATATGTTTACATGTTACACTGTAACACAATCTGTATAATCAATATTAATAAAAATTTTAGAAGAGGGCAGGCTTTGTAACACAGTGGCTTAAGATGCTACTTATGGGGGCCAGCGCTGTGGTTCACTTGGTTAATCCTCTGCCTGCGGCGCCAGCATCCCATATGGGCACCAGGTTCTAGTCCCAGTTGCTCCTCTTCCAGTCCAGCTCTCTGCTGTGGCCCGGGAGGGCAGTGGAGGATGGGCCAAGTGCTTAGGCCCTTGGCACCCGCATAGGAGACCAGGAATAAGCACCTGGCTCCTGGCTTTGAATCAGTGCAGTGCCAGCCGTAGCAGCCATTTGGGGAGTGAACCAATGGAAGGAAGACCTTTTTCTCTGTCTCTCTCTCTCTCACTGTCTATAACTCTACCTGTCAAATAAATAATAATAAAAAATGCTACTTATGATGCCAGTATCTTATAACAGAATGCCACTCTTCTTCTAATCAAGTTTCCTGCTAATGTGCCTGGGAAGGCAGGGAAGTGGCTCAACTTCTTGGGCTAGTTCCATATGGAAGACTAGGATGGAGTTCCTGGCTCCTGACTAGCCTGGCCCACACAGCTGTTTCAGCAATTTGAAAAGTAAGCCAGTAGATAGTTGGGAGATAGATATTTCTCTCTCTCTCTCTCTCTCTCTTTCTCTCTTTCTCTCTTTCTCTCTCTCTTTTCCTGCCCCCTTGTGTGTGTGTGTGTGTCTTCCTCTCCCTCTCTTGCTTTGCCTTTCAAATAAACTTAAAAAAAATTCGAAAATTAAAAACTAAATAAATAGTACTTTGTCCTGAATAAAAATGAAAACTCAAAACATAAAAAATAGCAAGGTGCTGAAATACTAAGTATGGAGGCCATACTCAAAAGGAAATTTATAACTTTAAAGGCCTGTATTAGAAAGTGGAGGGAGCAAGGAAGGAAGGGAGGGATGGAGGAAGGGAAGGAAAGAATCAATCAATGATTTCAGCTTCTACCTTTAAAAAAAGTATAAAAAGAAGGGCACAGAGACCCAAAGAAAGAAAACAAAAATTAGAATGGAAATAAGTGAAAAGCAGAAGAGCAATGTAAAAGAGAAAACCCAATAAAAGCAGGAGGTGGTGGCTCTTTGAAAAGATCAATAAATTGATAAATCTATAGCCAAAATTATCAGGAAAAAGAGAAGAGACAGTTACTTATATCAATAACAAAGAGAGGTGACATTGCTACAGTTTTTTAACAACTAAAAAGAGGATATTTTGCATAATTTAATTAAATAAATCCAACACCTGAGATGAAACAGATTCCTGAAAGGCAGAAACTAACAAAGCTAACCTTAAAAAAATACATAACCTGAATAGCCCCAGATCTATATTGAATATTGTATTTATAAGTAAAAAACTTGCCCACAGAGAATTCCATTCCAGACCATTTCACTTTGGAAATCTACCAAGGAAGATATGATATGACTTCTAAACAATTCATGCTGAAAATTGAAGAGGAGGAAATCATTCTGAACTTATCCTACAGTGCTAAAATTACTGATACAAAGGCAATGAAGGATACTTTAGGAAATGAAAATTACAAACCAGTATCTCTCATAGAAGGATTTGCAAAATTCTCAACCTTTTTCTCTTTCCCTTTAAACAGATTTTATAAAGAAGTTTCAGATTCACAGGAATATTGAGTGGTACATACAGATAATGAATTACCCTTCTTTCCTATGTCTCCTGTCAGCACACATTTGCAGCTTCCCCCTATCAATATCCCCCACCAGAGTGGTACATTTGTCACAATGGTCGAGCTTATGTTGACAGATTGTTATCACCTGAAGTCTGTAGTTCACATTAAGTTCACTTTGGTGGTGTACATCCATTGGGTTTGGCAAATATATAATGACATATATGTGCCATTTTGTAAGATCATAACAATTCCACATCCCTAAAAACCTTGTGTGTTCTGCCTATTTGTTCTTCTCTCCCCTACCTCTAGTGACCACTAATCTTATTACTGTCCTTGTAATTTTACCTTTTCTGTAATGATATATAGTTGGGCTCACATGTTATGCAGCCTTGTCAGACTGGCTCCTTTCACTTTATAGTATATTTAAGGCTCCTTCTTATCTTTTCTATTCATTGATATTTCGTTTCTCTTTATTACTAAGCAGTATTCTATTGTCTGGGAGTACCAGACTTTATTCACATGCTAAAGTGTCGCTCCCCCTCTTCGTGGAGGAGCAACACTGAACCCTGCGCTGTTCTTTCGTCTGCTCGGCCCTCCCCGGGTTTGCTGCTGGTTCTTCCCGGGTTGGCTACTATCCCTTCCACCTCCGTGGAAGGGCAGTTCCCCCTGGCCGCATTCCCCACTTCCGCAGGGGAGCGGCACACCGCCGGCCGGCTCTCTCGGGGGCTGCACAGGTGTTCCTTCAGATGTTCCCCATAGATGTTCCTGGTGCATGCTGTCTCTCTCCTCCTTTATAGTCCTCCTCCGCCAATCCTAACTCGGCTGCCCACACGCCGAGTACGCTGCTCTCCTCCAATCAGTAGCAAGTCCTACAGTTTATTGGTTGAATTGGAGGCAGCTGTGCGGAAGCTGTTTACTTCTCTCCCAGCGCCATATTGTGGGAGAGCAGATGCATAGAATAAGTCTTAATTCCAGTAACTCAGTCTAGTCCGGTTTGCTCCCCACAGATCCCCCTTTCTTTTTATTTTTTGCGTTGATACGCGCCTGTCTTCGGTGTCCCGCGGCACACACTCTGCTCTACTTGCTAGAGTTGCCACAGGCTCTTACAAGTCCTATCAATCAGGCAAACCGAATCCGGGTCCTCTCTTCGCCATGTTGTGAGGAGGTTTTTAGGCGCTGATGCGTGCCTGTGTTCGGTGCCCTGCAGCGCATGCTCTGCTCTGCCTGCAGGGGACTTACAAGACCTATCAGGCAAACCGAATCCAAGCCTTCTCATTGCCTTATTGTGGGGGAGACTTATTAGTGTTGGTTCGTGCCTATCTTCGGTGACCTGCAGCTCATACTCTGGTCGAGCTGCTTGCTGGCGCTTACCGCCTTAATCAGGCAGACCGAATCCAAGCCTTCTAATTGCGGTATTGTGGGGAAGCCTTACTGATGTTAATTCGTGCCTGTCTTCGGTGACCTGCGGCGCATAAGCTGCTAGCCGCCGCAGGTGCTCATCGTGCTCATCGCCTCACTTAATCAGGCAGACCGAATCCAAGCTCTCACAGTGCAGTGTTGTAGGGAGGCCTTTCTATTTCTCTATTTCTCTATCTCCGGGCATTCCTATTTCTCCCATTTTACTTCTATCTTCCAGCATTCCTATTTCTCTCATCTTACTTCTAAACTTCTGTTTCTCTTATCCCCGCAGCTTCCCGGCGCCTCGCCCTGCCGGCAGCTTCATGGCTCCGCGCGGCTTCCCGGCGCCTCGCCCCGCCGGCGGGTTCCCGGCTCTGCGCGCACACTCCGCGGTCTCCACGCACTTCGCGCCCGCACCACGGCCTCGCGCCAGCGTTCCCTATCTATTCACGCCCCGTGCTCTCTCTGCACGCGGCGGCTTCCGCGAATGTTTCCGCCACCACCGGCATTCAGTCCAAGTTCCCCGGACTAACCTGGCGAATTTCAACCTGGCGGCCCACGTCTCTGCCTCTGGTTCCGGATCTTCGCCTCTTGCTCCCCGGGGTGACTTGAAGAATTCCAAGGTGGCTTATGTCTCTGCCTTGGCCTGCACTCGCGGCTTCATCCTCCCTAACATTTTTCTCTACCCGGTATGTTTCCTTAAGTTTTCTTCCAACAATATTCCTCTCATTTCTCCTGGCTTCTCCCCACAGTCCGTATCCAAGTCTAAGTTTCTTATAGGTTTCACTTTCACTTTCAACCTGCAGTCCGTATCTAAGTCTAAGTTTCTTCTTGCTTTCACTTTAAATCCTAACTTCTTTCCCACAGTCCATATCCGAGTCCAAGCCTCCTCCAGGTTTCACTTTCGCTTTCAATCTCCTAGCTTCCCCGCCATAGTCCGCATCCGAGTCTATGAAAGCTTTCACTTTCGCTTTCAATCCTAACTTCTTTCCCACAGTCCATATCCAAGTCTATGCCTAGGCTTTCAATAGCTTCTTCCGGCACCTTTCTCGTCCGGCTTTCCCCTAGGCTCTTCGCTAGTCTCTCTCTCCGGTATTTTCCTGCTTCTTCCCGTTTCTTCCCTCCTAAGTTTGCTATCCGTCCTAGGTTTCCTATCCGAGTCACGGCACCATTATGTCGCTCCCCCTCTTCGTGGAGGAACGACACTAAGCCCTGCCTAGGCTTCATATCCGAGTCACGGCACCATTATGTCGCTCCCCCTCTTCGTGGAGGAGCAACACTGAACCCTGCGCTGTTCTTTCGTCTGCTCGGCCCTCCCCGGGTTTGCTGCTGGTTCTTCCCGGGTTGGCTACTATCCCTTCCACCTCCGTGGAAGGGCAGTTCCCCCTGGCCGCATTCCCCACTTCCGCAGGGGAGCGGCACACCGCCGGCCGGCTCTCTCGGGGGCTGCACAGGTGTTCCTTCAGATGTTCCCCATAGATGTTCCTGGTGCATGCTGTCTCTCTCCTCCTTTATAGTCCTCCTCCGCCAATCCTAACTCGGCTGCCCACACGCCGAGTACGCTGCTCTCCTCCAATCAGTAGCAAGTCCTACAGTTTATTGGTTGAATTGGAGGCAGCTGTGCGGAAGCTGTTTACTTCTCTCCCAGCGCCATATTGTGGGAGAGCAGATGCATAGAATAAGTCTTAATTCCAGTAACTCAGTCTAGTCCGGTTTGCTCCCCACACTAAAGGACATTTTGGTTGCTTCTATATTCTGGAATTATGAACAAACCTGCTATAAATATCTGCAGATTTTTGTGTGAAGGTAAGTTTTCAGTTCCTCTGGGAAAACATAAAGGAGTGAGATTGCTGGATCATTTGGTAAGAGTGTGTTTAATTCTGTGAAAAATTACCGAAGTGTCTTCCAAAGTGCCTGTAGCAATAATGAAAGGGAGTTCTTGTCACCCCATATCTTTGTCATGATTTGTTGTGGGCATTATTTGTATTTTGACTATTTTAATAAATGTATATTGGCATTTCCTTTTAATTTGCATTTTCCTAATGACATGATGTGCAGCTTCTTTTCATATATTTATTTGCAATCTGTATAACTTATTGCTATGTCTCTTCAGATACTATAACTATTTTTATTCAGGGTTTATGTTGAATTTTAAGAATCTTCGTATATTTCAGATAAACAGTCCTTAATCAAATATGTCTTCAGAATATATGTTATCTCTGTCTGTGACTTTTTTTCTCATTCTTTTGACATTATCTTTCACAGAGCACACACTTTAAAATTTAATGAAGTTAAATGCATCAATTATTTATTTAATGGATTGTGCTTTTGAGGTTGTGTCTTTAAAAGTCATCTCCACACCAAAGATCACCCAGAATTTCTCCCAAATTATCATCTAGGGTTTTCATATTTCGCATTTTAAATTTGGGTCTATGATATATTTTGAGGGTTTTTTTGTGAAGGATGTGTCTACATTTTTTTTTTTTTGGCATGGAGATGTCTAGTTATTCTAGTACCAGTTTTTTAAGACTTGAACATTTTAACAAATTGAATTCTAATGCATATATAAAAAGGATTGTGCCTCATAATCAAATGAGGCTTATACCAGGAATACAATGTTAAGTTAGTACTTTAAAATCTATCAGTATAATTTATTATATTAACAGTCTAAAAAATACCTTAACATATACAGAAAAAACATTTAGCAAATGTCTACATCAATTCTTGATAAAACACTCAACAAACTAGAAATGGAATAATTTACTCAATTTTCTAATGGTTATCAAATAAAAAAACTACAACTAACATTTAGTGATAAAAACTGAATTCTTTTTGACTATGTTCAGAAACAAGGCAAAGAGATATACTCAACCTTGTATTGAAAGTTTTAAGCAGTGAAATAAATTTAAAAAGAAATATAAGATATGAATTTGGGGAGGAGGATTTTTTTAGTTTTATTTACTTTTGACACAATTATATGTATTTATAGAGTACAATGTGGTTTTTTAAAGATTTACTCATTTGTTTGAGAGGCAGAGTTACAGACAGGGAGAGACAGAGAGAAAGTTCCTCCACCTGATGGTTCCCTCCCCAAATAGCCGCAGTGGCCGCAGCTGGGCTGATCAGGAGCCAGGAACCTCCTCCAGGTCTCTCACGTGAGCACAGGGACCCAAGCACTCCGGCCATCCTCTGCCTACCTTACCAGGCCACAGCAGATGCTGGATTGGAAGAGAAGCAACTGGGACATGAACTGGTACTCATATGGGATGCTGGCACTGCATTGTGTCTTTCCTAACTGCTCATCTTCAACCATGCCCCTCTCCAGCCTCTGGTAACTACTGTTCTACTCTCAACATTTATGAAAAAAATTTTTTTAGATTCCACATATGAGTAAGATCATGCAGTAATTCTCTTTCTGTACCTAGTTTACTTCAACTAACAAAATTCTCTGCATTCATTCATGTTGTTGTAAGCATGGGGTTTCATAGCTTTTATGGCTGAATAATATTCCAGTCTGTATATGTACTACATATCCTTTGTCCTTCCATCTGTGATGAACATTTAGGTTGATTCTATATCTTAGACATTCTAAATGGTGATAAACATGTGAGTGTAGATGTGTCTTAAACATACCGTTATAATTTTCTTTGGATATATACCCAATGAGACATCATATGGTAGCTCTACTTTAAAATTTTTAAGGATATTAAATAATTTTGTGCCAATAATTTGCCAATTTTATGCCAACAATTTTGGCAATTTATATGAAATGCACATATTTTGTCAAAAACATGAAGTCAGAAAACTAACTCAGAAAGGGAAAAAATGAATAATACCATAAGTATTTAAAAAATTAATTTTTGAAATCTTCCCACAGAGATGACAGAAGGCCTAAACTGCTTCACCTGTGACATGTACTAAACATTTGAAGAAGAAATAATAACACCATAATATATTCTTTCAGGAAATAAGGGAAGATCATACTTTCCAACTTACTTTGGCAGACTAACTTTGATATCAAAACCAAATGACTAAAATAAAAAATTAGGGTCCAGAGCTGTGGTGTAGATGGTAAAGCTGCCCCCTGCAGTTCTGGCATCCCATGTGGGCGCTGGTACAAGTCCTGGCTGATCCACTTCTGATCCAGCTCTCTGCTATGGCCTGGGAAAGCAGTAGAAGATGGCCCAAGTCCTTGGAACCCTATACTCACATGGTAGACCTGGAGGAGGCTCCTGACTGCTGGCTTCAGATTGGCCCAGCTCCAACCATGCAGGCATTTGGGGAGTGAACCAGCAGATGAAAGTTTCTCTCTCTGTCTCTCTCTGTCTCCCTCTCTTTCTCTCTGCCTCTGCCTCTCTGTAACTCTGCCTTTCAAATAAATAAAAAAATATTTTTTTAAAAAATTACATAACTATGGCCTTGATTAATACAACTGAAAAAGTACTTAGAAAACTCAAATCCAGAAAAAAGTAAAAATAAAATGAGTCATTTGATTTTTCTTCTTTTGTGCATCTGCACTACTGTTGGGACTCATACTTTTGTGTGTTATCACAATTTTGTCTCTAACGTAGGACTCCCTCAAACGTTTATTGTAGGGCCAATCTGGTAGTCCTGAATTCCTTCATTTTTTGCTTATAATGGAAGATCCTTTATTTCTCCTTTATTTCTGAAGGATAGCCTTACTGAATATTCTAATCTTGGCTGGCAATTTTTCTTCAGTTCTTTGAATACTTCTTACCATTCTCTCCTGGACTGTAATGCTACTTCTGAGAAGTCTAATGGAGATTCCCATATAAATGATCTGAAACATTTCTCGTGCTGTTTTTAGAATTCCATTTGTGTTGTTTTCTTACAGATTGACAAATATGCCTCTTAGAGGACCCTTTTCAATCAAATCTATTAGAAGAACTTTGGATTTCTGGACCTGGATGTGCACATATTTCCCAAGGTTTGGAAATTAGCCACTGTATTTTATAAAAAAGATTATTGAATGCCTTCCTCCTTCTCTTCTCCTTCTGGAGCCCCAATCATGAGAATTCCTGCTTGCTAAATTTTGTCTCATACGTCTTGAAGGCTCTCTTCATTGTTTTTAATTTTCCTTTCTTTTTTGTCTGAATGGGTCATTTCGAAAAGTCAGAAGGGTTTTCTTCTGCTTACTCAATTCTATTGGTGAAGCTCTCAGCTGTATTTTCATTTCATCTATTGATTTCTTTTTTTTAAAACTTTTATTTAATGAATATAAATTTCCAAAGTACAGCTTATGGATTACAATGGCTTCCCCCCCATAACCTCCCTCCCACCCACAACCCTCCCCTTTCCCACTCCCTCTCCCCTTTCATTCACATCAAGATTTATTTTCGTTTCTCTTTATATACAGAAGATCAGTTTAGCATACATTAAGTAAAGATTTCAACAGTTTGCTCCCACACAGAAGCATAAAGTGAAAAATACTGTTTGAGTACTAGTTATAGCATTAAATCTCAATGTACAGAACACTAAGGACAAAGATCCTACATGAGGAGTAAGTGCACAGTGACTCCTGTTGTTGACTTAACAATTTGACAGTCTTGTTTATGGCCTCAGTAATCACCCTAGGCTCTTGTCATGAGCTGCCAAGGCTATGATAGCCCCCTGAGTTCACTGACTCTGATCATATTTAGACAAGGCCATGGTCAAAGTGGAAGTTCTCTCCTCCCTTCAGAGAAAGGTACCTCCTTCTTTGATGACGCATTCTTTCCACTGGGATCTCACTCGCGGAGATCTTTCCTTTAGGTTTTTTTTTTTTTTTTCCCCAGAGTGTCTTGGCTTTCCATGCCTGAAATACTCTCATGGGCTTTTCAGTCTGATCTGCATGCCTTAAGGGCTGATTCTGAGGCCAGAGTGCTATTTAGGACATCTGCCATTCTATGGGTCTTCTGTGTATCTCACTTCCTATGTTGGATCGTTCTCTCCCTTTTTTATTCTATCAGCTAGTATTTGCAGACACTTCTTGTTTATGTGATCCCTTTGGTTCTTAGTCCTATCATTATGATCAATTGTGAACAGAAAGTGATCACTGGGACTAGTGAGATGGCATTGGTACATGCCACCTTGATGGGATTGAATTGGAATCCCCTGGTATGTTTCTAACTCTACCGTTTGAGGTAAGTCAGCTTGAGCATGTCCCGAATTGCACATCTCTTCCCTCTCTTATTCCCACTCTTATATTTAACAGCGATCACTTTTCAGTTAAGTTTCAGCACTTAAGAAGAATTGTGTATTGATTACAGTATTCAACCAAAAGTATTAAGTAGAACAAACAAAAAAAATACTAAGAGGGATAACATATTAAGTTGCTCATCAACAGTCAGGGTGAGGGCTGATCAAGTCACCGCTTCTCATAGTGTTCATTTCACTTTAACAGGTTTCCTTTTTGGTGCTCAGTTAGTTGTCACCTATCAAAGAGGACAAGTGGTATTTGTCCCTTTGGGATTGGCTTATTTCACTCAGCATAATGTTTTCCAAATTCCTAACAGGGATCACTTTTCATATAAAATTTAAACACCTAAGAATAATTGTGTGTCAATTACAGAGTTCAACCAATGTTACTAGAACAAAAAAAAATACTAAAATGGATAAAGTATTACATTGTACATCAACCGTCAGGACAAGAGCTGATCAAGTCACTGTTTCTCATAGTGTCCATTTCATTTCAACAGGTTTCCCTATTGGGGCACCACTGGGAACAGATGTTCAGCTGCTTCCCAGGACACTAGTTGTGCAGGGTATCAAGATTGCTTGGTGCATAAAGATCTTGGGAGTGGAGACTACGTGAGCTCTGCTATCTCTCCAGGGCAATGTAGAGGTTGTTGAAATGGGAACACATTATGCTGGGTTCTTTAGTTATAAATGTCTCAGATATTTGTGGCATGAGTGAGAACTGCCAGGGGCCTCTTGCTTAACCCTTCTCCACTGAGTAAAGTCCCTCTTGGATCAGGGTTAGTATTGAGAGATGGAGCTGCAGATGCTGTGTATTTACTTCCCTTTTTGTAAGGTCATTATGTGAGTCTATACTCACTTTTCTACCCCACCTAAACAGTTGGAGTCTTCACCTGTGCCATGCTGCCCACAGCTGAGAGACGTGTGCTAAAGGCCAGCTAGCAAATGTAGTTCAGCAGCTCAGACTACTGGTACTGGCCTGTGGGACAGGGGCCACAGGGCTCTCCTTGGCACTGAGTTTCATAGTGGTGGACCCAGTGCTAAGGCCTGGACTAAATTCTCTCTACTTTCCCCAAGCAGGAGTCATCTCTCCTCACATTGCTGCTTGGAGTTGAGGGAGAGGTAATACAGGTACTTTTCTTCTGACCTACTTCAATGTGTCCTTTCTTATTTTTTTTTTTTTTACTAAAACTAGATACTATGGCTTCTCACCTGGATTCTCCCATTATTGTAAAGGTAGAGTGATGCTTGGACAGGTGTTCAAATTGGTGTCTCTGTGTTGAGACCATTGGTTTAGACTCTTACTTAGTTGCCATCTTGCTCTATTGCCAACACCCACTTTTTGAAAGGTAGAAGTAAAATCCTCTTTATCCATAGTTGGATTTATGGTTTTTGTAGAAAATCTGCAAATATACTATGTTTAGCAGGTATATGGATACTAGATCATTATATGAAAATCTGTATTTTATATAATAGCAATGAACAATCAGAAATTGAAATTAAAAAGCAGTATGCTTCAAATAGTATTAAAAATATATGAATTGTCTGACAATAAATATAAAAATAGTTGTATAATATCTATACACTAAAAACTACATTTTTTCCTTTGTTAATCAGTATATTAAGGAGACACTCATGCATTTCAAGAATTGCTTAAATTCTGATATCCAGATTTAAGCATGTGAACATTTATCACTTTTAAACATACAATTGAAGTTGTTTATTATAATTTACTGTCAACATTAAATTACAGTTGCTTTGGAGCATAAGACAAATGGTTCAAAGTAGGCCTGTATTTTTAATGAACACCTTCCTGTATTATACACATAAATTATTTTCCCACATAAAGATCTATTTAAGTTCTAAATTATACAGCTTTAGAAGTCACAACCTGGGACCTTATATGGGCCAAAGGGGGAAAAAATGTAACCATGGTTGGTTAACGTATTCCCATATATGTGTATGTATGTGTGTGTGTGGGGGGGGGTGGAATGCAAATCTAGAAGTGCAACCCCTCAGGAAGCAGCATAATACAAAACATTATTTAAGAAGTAATTTCTCTTACTGGTACCACATGCTAATTATATATCATGTCATCTTCAAGTAAGATATGAGGCAACAGAATAATTACAGAAGCATCACAATGAATCCCATTTAATGCAAATAACTAGACAGGTCAGCACTTCTCCACAAGTTAACGTTTTTCTGCCTGAAAGTTAAATTTCATAAGCTACCAATTTTAGCTCCATAAGCTTAAAAGTTAATGGTCATACACTGAAGTCAATACATGCACCTAGCATTTTAGTCTAAGCTTGTCAATGTAGACAGCTGAAATCATCATATATAGAGGGCAAAGTTAGGACTTTCATATTTGCCTTTATTCTGCATATAACTTTTAAAACACTACAATAGTTGAACATTAAAACAAAAACAATAGCAAATAGTAAGCATATTATGGATATAGTCCTTCATTCATTCATCCTCTGCTGCATATAAAATCCAGCAGTGACTTCTATCTACTGGCTCCATTTAGACATTTACACTAATGACAGTCATCCTCTCCATACGCCTCTCGATTGCTGGGGTGTTGCCTTTCCTGATTTACATCAAAGTCTACCAGGTTCTACCTGACCCATTTCACCAGGCGCTTCCGCTTCCTTCTTCCCAGCAAGTTTTTCCAATAAAGAGCATTTATCAGGAAAAAGAAAGTCATTCTCAGGGAGGTTACCTTAAATTCAGTGATTAGGTGATGCTTCTCATTCAGCACATTCTTGATATCTCCATGCTTGACACGGATGAAAGGTGACAACTATGGTTCAGTTGTTAAGAGTGGATATTGGCTTTTGGAAGCAACACATATAGCTTCAACCGATCGTGTCCATAATCATAAAAGGGTCTTTGACTAATAAAAACAGCATGGTCCGCCCAGATCCGATGCAATGGTAATACCTCCTGGTTCCAGTGCAGGTTCTTGGTCTCCTTCACCATAGAATGTTATCTTCTGGCCACCTTTCATGTCTTTGTCAATATGAACTTCAGGAATTTTCTTCTCTTGAACTATTTTTCTTCCATTGCTGTTTCTGCATCTACTTTCAGGACTGATCCATTCACCCATTCATGGTGGCCCTGCAAACAGACTGAATTTCCTGAACCATTCCAGGTCCTATCATGAATCCTTATTTGCATTTAAGGTACTCAGCAACTGAGACAGCTTTTTAATTCTCCTTTCTTACCACCTTGACCTTCTCATTGGTATCAAATTATATACTTTTGCAGAGCCAGTTCTCTTATAACACCATTATAAGTCTTCTAAGGTTACTGAGGGCTGATATACAGTTTTACTTCTCCATTCTTTCTCATCCTTCCTCGTCCTCCAAGAAACATTATTGAAGCTGTGCATGGGGGAATCAAAATCACTACCTGCTCTACCCTCGTTAATTGCTTGTTCTTTGTCATATAATTCCCTTTTCTTTGCATCAGAGAGAACTTCCTAAACTTGAAAAATCTGTTTAAGCTTGTGTCCTTCATTTGGATTCTTATCAGAGTGGTACTTCAAGGCTAGTTTCCTATAAGCCTTTTTCAATTCTTTTTAAGTGGCTTTGGGATTGACCACCAAAACATCATAGTAAGTGATTTCTTTAATCATTTTCTATAGCAAGTGAGTGGGCTGAGGCTGGTATGTGGCAGCGGGTGGGGCCTACTGTGCTCACACTATTTGTGAAGCTATACTAATCAAGACAGGTAGTATGTCTAGATGGAAAAATATATCAATGACTGGGGAATGAAAGTCCAGAAATGAATATGTGGATGATGTATTTTGGGCAATAGTGAAAGGAATTCAGTGGGTAAGTGTATTAACAATTGCTGGATCAATTGGATATGCATTTAAAATACATTTTGGTCTATATCTTGTACGTGAATTAGATGAGGATATTTCAAAAAATTCACAGAAAAAATGAAATTAAAAGATTAGTTCATTTTAGTGCAAAGAAACTTGAAATAGGCCGACGCCATGGCTCACTAGGCTAATCCTCCGCCTGTGGCGCCGGCACACCGGGTTCTAGTCCCATTTGGGACGCTGGATTCTGTCACAGTTGCTCCTCTTCCAGTCCCGCTCTCTGCTGTGGCCCGGGAAGGTAGTCCTTGGGCCCTGAACCCACATAGGAGACCAGGAGGAGGCACCTGTCTCCTGGCTTTGGATTGGCGCATAGCGGCCATTTGGGGGGTGAACCAATGGAAGGAAGACCTTTAGCTCTGTCTCTCTCTCTTACTGTCTAACTCTGCCTGTCAAAATAAATAAATAAATAAATAATAATAATAAATAAATAAACTTGAAATAAATGTACAGTTTTCTTCAAAGTGCACATCATATGCATGGATTTCATAAATTTTTTCTGCCAAAATTATCTTTTAATTTCATTTTCCTCAAACCTTAAGTCTTTTCATAGATCTGTAAATTTAAAGCTGTAAAAATTATAGAAGTTAGGTTAGGTTCTTCTTAGATACAATACCAAGAAATCCACAGAGAAATTAATAAATTGACTTCTTCTGAAATAAAAACACTGCTCTTCAAAGATAAGTCATGAACTAAGAGAAAATTTAGAAAATCAAATACATCACATTTATTCCATATGTATATAAAACACTCAAAATGTAATGATAGAAGAACAAACACCTCAATGGAAAATATGGGAACCAATTTGAATAGACACTTCAACAAAGTTATATATATATTTCAAATAAGAACATGAAAAGACTCAACATCATTAGGGAAATGCAAATTAAAACTACAATGAGATTCTATAATACATTTATTAGAATGTCTAAAATTAAAAAGACTAACCATATCACACATGGGGCATATGGAATTCTCATATACTGCTTTTAGGAATACAAAAAGCCATGTTGGCAAACAATTCTAGAGTTTCTTAAAATGTTAAAAATATGCCATCCATATGACCCATCCATTCCATTCCTAAATATTACCCCAAAAGTAAAGAAAGCACATAACCATAAGTTAAGTTGTGACTTGAAATGCTTATGTCCCATGTGAGTCCTTTGGTTTAAGTCCTAGTTAAGTTTCCAATCCAGCTTCCTGCTAATGTGTCCTTGGGAGGTTGTAGGTTGTGGCTCAAGTATCTGGTTCCCTGTCAATCACATTGGGTGAGCCAGATTGAATTCCAACCTTTGGCCTGACTTGACTGTTGCAGGCATTTGGGAAGTGAAACAGCAGATAGATCTCTTTCCCTTTTTCTCTCTTTCTCCCTATCTATCTATCTATCTATCTATCTATTTGACTTCCAAATAAATAATTTTTGCATAGCTATAAAGCTACTAAAGGCTTATACATGAATGCTCATAGAAGAATTATAAGCTCAAATGGAAATAATCTGAATATCCCTTAATACGTAAACACATAAATACCAAAAGTATGAAATTTTGGTATATGCAGCATGTGGATGAATCTCAAAATCATTATATTTATCAAACAAATGCTAGGCAAAAAGGAATATATACTATATAATTCTAGAAAATGGACTTACCTATATTGACAGAGAAAATAGTGGTTGCCTGGAGATGAGGAGCATACAAGGAAGTAGAGGAAGGAGTTATTACAAAGAAGTGTACCAGTCCTTAAAAGACAAATACTATATATTCTCCTTGATCTGTGGTAACTAGTAGAGCACCTAAAAGGTAATCTATAGAAGTGAAATTGATACCTTGAGATGCCAGGACTTTGAACAGCCCTTCTCTTGACTATTGAGGAACTTTTTTTTTTTTTTTTAGTACTATTTGTTTAACTCTGTAATTAATGTAGGGTTAAACTATGTGTATAAAGTTAATTGAAAATAGATCTTAGTAAAAAATAAGAACGGGTATAGGAGAGGAAGGAGGAAGAAGGGTGGGAGTGAGGGTGGGAGGGGAGGGTAGGATGGGAAGAATCACTATGTACCTAAATTTATATTTATGAAATACATGAAGTTTGTATGCCTTAAATAAAAGATTTCTGGGAAAAAATTAAAAAATACATTTTCCAAAATAAAAAAATAAATAAACCATCCTGCATCCCCGCAAAAAAATGCATATCATGAAGTAACTATGCATGAATTTCAAATTTGTTTGCATCAAAATAAACTTATCTTTGAATTAAAAAAAGTATGAAGAAACTTAGGAAGGAGGGGTAACAGGCATTCATAATCTTCATTGTGTTGATTTCAGGAGTATATACATATGCAACACTTAGCATATCATTTGCTTTAAGTAGATGTAGTTTATTGAATGTCAATAATACCCCCAATAAAGTTGTTTTAAAAATGAGCACTAAATTTCACATAGAAGGATGATCGCTATATCTTAAAGTTATATTACTCAAACAGAGCAAGGACACAAAGACAAATTCCTATCCAGGACTATCACCTGGTTGGTTTTGGTCTTTAAATTTCTACTAATTCTATTCTGAAGCAGCTTTGAGTGTGAATATTTCCCCACAGTCTGTTCTCATGATATTCACAAAATGATCCTGGAAAGAATAATCACCTTAATACTATCACTCCTGAAACTGCTGACATTTGAAAACACAAAACCAAAAAAACCCTAATATTTCCTGGGAGGCACAGAGAGGGGCATTTGTTCACATGGATGTGAGGGTAATATAATAGAACTTTGGCTTTGTCATTAAAGAACACCACTTAGAAGCTACATAATCTTGGGCAAAACACTACCTTTCTAAGTCTTAGTTTTCTCATTTTAAAAATACTTAACATTTCTTACTTGACAGTGTTGTCTTCAAATGTAACAGAATAACTGACATAAAGAAGGAACACAGTAGTAATACTTCTCTCCTTTTTGCTGTTGTTTAAAGTGTTTCCTTTAAGCCTCTGTGCAAATTCCCCTGTCAAGACTGCAGATGAAGCCTCAGGTAAAACCTGTAAAAGGGGTTCTAAGTTGATGAGTCTCAACTTTCGCTACACATTAGCTTCACCTGAGGAGACTGAGTTCTCAATCCCAGAGATTTTGATTTGAGTCAATGGCACAGCTTCTCAAAAGATGTTAATATGGAACCAAGGCTATGAAACACTGCTTTAATGCCACTCATATTTTACTGTACATTAAACCACTGGGGATCTTGTTAAAATTCAGATTCTGATTCAGCAGGTCTCAGTTGAGTACTGATACGTCCCCAGCTAATGCTGACACTGTCTGTCTTGAGTTGACATTGAGTAGAATACCTAAACCATAGGGAGCATCCGGATCACCTAAGGATCTTTTTGAGGCTGAGGATTCCTGGGTCCTGACCCTTAAATGGGAACCTAGCCCCTGAACTCCGTTGGTACACTAGGAGGGTGAGTCTGATACACTTCTTTTAGGGAGAAATATGGATCTAGCCTGACATTTTACATGGGTGGACATTGTATCCCCAAGAGACTGGGTGACCTTTTCCTCATGTAAGTTTCTCCCTTGGAAAGTTCATTAATGAACAAAATGAATTTTCAGTGGGAACATTTTCTGCTTTGTAGGTCCCAGTATTGATTGGGGATAGCAATCTGCAGAGTATCATATAATGGTTTCATTTGCACACAACTCAGAACCTGGTAGTAGAGCAGCCTGTGTGATAAATGGGGTCTCAGGTTCTACTTGAAGCATTATCACATCATATATCAGTTTTATGTCAAATGAACTGATGGTTTTATGGCCTTTCCATTCAATTTGATAGGCCCCTTGTCACAGGCTCTTTTTAATATGGCTAGAGGGCATTTTTGGTGGTGATGACAAAGTGATTTATAAAATCCAGTTCATGCATCAGCCACACATATGTAAATCAGAAACATTTCTTTCTGCAAAAAATTGTCATTGTCATCCTGTGATAAATAGGTGCATATTCAACGAGAGGAATTAAGACACAGATGTGAATACACATTTCTATATACCACTGGACCAAGCAATTAGCATATCACCAAGAACATAGTCCTGTTGGGCAGGAGACTCCCAGAGGACCCATTGGTTCAGTGCCAACTTGACCCTCAAGAGGGACAAGGTGGCTGGGTACTCAGTGACAATACAAGAGCATCAGCCTGGAGTGTGGAGAAGAAAGGGAGTGCTTAAAGAAAGGAAGTGCTTTTTCATCTCTATGTTCCAGAACTTTTACATCACTTATTCTTCACCTCATATAGTACCCAAAACTATCTGCAAGGTGGGAATTATTGTCCAAATTTTAACTAAAGAAATCTAATGTGAAGACACCGAAGACTTAAATGTAGGACAGTTTGACTCCAATGTTAATTTTCTTTCTGTCGAGGACAGCATAAGTGAATCATGTATCTGTGATGCTAGCTTTGCTGAGACCAGACTGAAGAGCTCAGAAACTGTAGCCATCATCTGCTTCCTGGGCCAAGCTTCGAGTCTATAGTGACGTGACATCACAAAGGCTACTACTGCAGTTGGAAAGGGTAAAGAGAAAAATTAAACAAAAACTCTCTTTCATTGACTTGGGAAATCAAAGTGTCAAATATTACTTTCTTACTAGTTTGTATGAAATAAAATCATGGGTAAGTTTTAAAACTTCCTCTATATGATTGGCAACAGAAATAGGATAAATCTGACAAAAAGATGATATTCTATGACCTACTGGCGTTTTGAATATGCCTGGAGTCAACTATGCTTTAAAAAATTACTCATTTCTAAATGTGATTCACCATTATGTAGGGATATACTATCTAAGCATTCTTAATTAAGATTCTAAGACTACTGACAATAATGTTCAAATACCAAATATTTTCTAAAATGTATGTTGTTTTTTTTTTGTTTTGTTTTTTTGTTTTTTTTTTTTTTGTTTTGTTTTTTTGACAGGCAGAGTGGACAGTGAGAGAGAGAGACAGAAAGAAAGGTCTTCCTTTTGCCGTTGGTTCACGCTCCAGTGGCCGCCATGGCCGGCGCGCTGTGGCTGGCGCAAGGCGCTGATTCGAAGGCAGGAGCCAGGCGCTTCTCCTGGTCTCCCATGGGGTGCAGGGCCCAAGCACTTGGGCCATCCTCCACTGCACTCCCGGACCACAGCAGAGAGCTGGCCTGGAAGAGGAGCAACTGGGACAGAATCCGGCGACCTGACCAGGACTAAAACCCGGTGTGCCGGCGCCACAGGCGGAGGATTAGCTTAGTGAGCCACGGCGCCAGCCTAAAATGTATGTTTTTAAACTTCACATTAGCTATAGAGTTCTTTGTCATAGTGATTATGAGAGATAAATATAAGAAAAATCATGAAAGAAAATGGTTATAGGTAACTAATGCATGTTGTGGCTTCCTGTTTGCCTTCCTATAGTCCCATTGCAAGAAAAAAAAAACAAAAACAAAAACAAAAAAAAAACAAAACAAAAAGTCCAAGAGCAGGCAAACATTCCTTTGAAACAAAAGTTATAACAAGAATTAACATTTTCATAAGTAAGTAAAAAATCCTTTACAAATATTTAAAAAATGTTTTAACAGAGTAATTTAAGCCCAATGGTGGCATAAATCCCATTTTTATCCTTCTCTTCTAAACTTGAGCCCACTTGGTCACACATCCACCTAATTGATAAGAAAACAAGTATTCCTAATAATTGAAAGCCAACTATGTTAGAGACATAGTACCAATCACTTCACTTAAATTGTTTCTCATCTTTACTATAGCTCTTTTGTGGTTAAAAAAATTGTTTAATCAGTTGTAGAAAATTTTAGAAACAGATAAAAGAAAAAATAAATTTATAATCACCCCAAATGTTATCATCCAGAGACATCCAGATTAGCTTGCAAAAACAATTTCATGCTTATCTTTATTTTTAATAGCTTTCTGGTATTTTACCTTATTTATGCTTTAAATTTATTTAATTACTACTAGATATTTAGTTTTAGGTTCATATTTTTCTACTATTTTAAATATTGCTACAGGAACAGTCTTGTAAATATTTTGAGATCTTGTCCAATTTTTCCCTGAGGAGAAATTGCTAGAAATGAGATTATTGATTTGAAGCAAATATCTTTATTAAAGAACTTTTTAGAATCATGTAGTCAGGTTGTTATTATGGAAAATGTAAAATCAGTTCCAAACCCAGCAGCAATATGTGAAAGTGCCCATTTCCTTACATATTCACAATAGCACTGGATAAAACTTTTGTTTCAATCCTTAGCAATCTAATAAATGAAGGTGTTGTCTCATTTTAACTTGTATTTAAGTACAATGAGGCACATAGCCTATTGTCAAGGCAACTATTTTTTTCCATTTTATAGTCACTCCTATAACATCCCTGTATGTACCTCAGTGATAACAGAAATAATGGTGAATGAACTAGTATGAAACTCTGGATTCAATTCAGTGTAATTAAGCACCTTCCACATACTTAAGTTTTCAAAGCTTTTCTTCTCTACCAGACAATAAACTCCTAGAAGGAAGAGATTTTACTTTATTTTCAGAAAATCCTGTGTGTGTGTGTGAGAGAGAGAGAGAGAGAGAGAGAGAGATTCATATATATATATATGCATATATATATTTATATAGAGAGATTCATATACTCAACTATGAATCTCTTAGAATACATCAAATATGAAAGAAAAATTGCCTTGCATGTAGCAGGGCAGCATTTGCTTCCTTAAGTTTTGCTCATGCTTTTTCCCCCTGTCTTTACTCTTCTATGGTAGAGGCCTGGAACTCAGGGGCTTTAAGTAACTTGTTCAAAAATAAAAAATGCTTAGTGGCAGAGCCAAGACTAGAACTTATGTCTTCTCTGTTCTTGTCACTCAATCACTAACTACAGTGTTGCCTAAAATCTGAACAGAAATATTTGCTTTTATATCTGAATTTGCTCTGATCTCATTTCACTTCCTGTCTTTGGTTGACTATAGTTCTCCAAGTAGATTTTTCAACACTCCAAAAAAGTGAGTTTAATTATGTTGATCTTTCTCTCCATAGTACATAACAGGGTATTGCTTCAGAAAGCAAACTGTCCAAAATGCATACTCTGGGGGGTTTTGTCTATAGCAACCACTCTGCTACAGAGCTTTCTCTTTCTAGAGTAAAACCACTCACAAATTGCTTTTTAGAATATCAAAACTCAGGCACATTTCTAGCTCTCTTGTTTTAGACTTTCTATACTTTTATTGACAGTTATAACACCTTTTTATTTGGAACATTAAGATTTTTTTTTGTTATGTGCTGTTATTTAATTTTGAATTTTAAAGTAAATTATTGTTATTCTTCCCTCTACTGAGGTGATTCTTTAACAATTACTAGGTGATTTAGAATATGCTCGATTTTGTCTGACCTTCATTTGATGTATTTTTTTCTCTTAACATCATTAGAAAATGTATTTCTTCTACAGGAGAAAGTGATTAAAAAGAATCACACCTCACTCTCTTCCAGCCACTAGCTAGATTGTTTAATATAAAATGAAAAAAAATTCTTAATCGATTTTAACAATTTCAATTTCCTCCTGACACTATAGAACCTACCTTTCAACCACTGCGGTATATTAAATTCTTGCAGGAGGAAAGATGGAGCTAAATAACATCAATGAATACTTTAAAAAATCCTCTACCCACAGTTTTGTTTTTTTTTTTTTTCTGGAGAGAGAAAATGCTACTGCTTTAAAATCCACCCAAAGCCAGAAAAACAAACTATGACTAGAGAATTTGCTGTTAATGGTATTCTTATTTCCTGTCCAAATTATACTAGAGAGATTGTCACCAGACAGAATACATGGAATTGATTTAGAGTAGTCAGTGCTTCTTGAGCAGTAATGATTGTCAGTGTTAATTCTGGGATCTCTGCCATACATGGGGCTTTAGCAGATAAATAACACCATTATTCTTTAGCTTACATGCTCACATGTAAGTCTCACTCAAGGGGAGCTTAGATTTATAGATGATGTAATTTAGAATTCTAGGCCCATAAGTTAACGTTTCAGAAGTGTCTTCTTTATCTTTTAAGGGATGATAAATGGACAGATTCCTGGCACAGCTCCCCTTCTTCGTACTTGGTTTCTTTGCTTTTGATAAAGTCCTTATTCTGCCAGATTCACTACTGTTTTCAGTAGAAAAAGATGTGATTTGGTATAGAAGAGAAAGGAAAGATTAATGTCAATGACAGGGCAATATTTTTGAAATGTCATCACTGGTGAGATAAATAACACTATAAAGCACTTACTAGGTAGTAGGCTCTGAATTGGTATTTTATGAAATAATACTTAAAATATTTTAATTACATAAACAATTAAAGCTAATATTTCTGTGGCATTTTACATACACTCATCCACTAACCCATTTAATTTTTTTAACAGTCTATGTGATATTTGTTAGTACTATTCTTATTTTACATATGAGAAGACTGAAGCATAAAGAAATTATGCAATTCTCTTAAGCACATGAAAGAAGTAAGTGGCAAAACAGCACTGGAAGTTGGCCGACCTGCATCTAGAAGCTGTGCTTTAACTACCACTCTATCAAAGAACCAAGCTCTTATAGAGAGTGGAAATCCCACTTGATTACACTCCACATACGTATCTTTCCATCATATTTTCTGTGCAAATACATAAAATTTCTTACATTTTTGTTGTAGCTTGTCATTGTTAATTTCTCCCTCACATAAATATTCTCATGCTATACTCATACATAATTTATTGTTGAGTAAACTTCCTCGAGTTGTCTATTTTACCAGGGCTCATTTTTGGTCATTTAGTCACTTGGTTCTCCCTTGTTCATATTGGAAGATCTTCCGCTGTCTGTGTAGTAAAATAGAGAGTCACTGGAAAGTTCTATAGATGTTGAGTGTGCGGGACATTGTGGTTCTTGGACCAGTGGGCTTTACTGGAGGAGGACTTGTCCTGAGACAGTTCTGTGCTATGGGCTCAGCATGTTATCCATGACCATCTTCTGGATCCTGACTGCCAGGATTTAGATGTTGTTTGTCCCCCAGATGTTCATGTGCTGGGAGTTTGGTCCTTAGTGTTGTTCTGGGAGATGATGAGTCCTTTAAGAGGCAGAGACTAGTGAGAGATTTTTAGGTCAATTGCAGGTGTGCCCTCAGAAGAGATTATGGAAGCCCTGTGTTTCTCTGGCTTTCTGTTTTGTTCTTCCTCCTGTACACGCTGTCACCATTTCCATCAGCCATGAAATTACGCAGTCAAGGGGAGATCCTCCCAACAGCATGCACGATGCTATTTGGATGTTAAGCAGCCATAACTGTGAGCTAAATAAACGCTACTTTGTGAAGTTAGCCTACCTGAGGTACTCCACTATAGTAATAAAAATAGATGGACTGAGACAGTGACTTACCTGAACAGGTGCCCAAATGTTAGTGGTTATGGATCCTGTCTTCCTAAAAGGCAAAAATAATGCTAACACACTTAGATTTCTACATACAGGCAAAATATTGCTTTACTTTGTTCATATGAGTTGTAGGTATGGATAACTGCAACCGAATTTTTGTGACTTTGGGAATGTTATTACCTTTTTGAAAATATTTATTTATTTTACCTGAAAGACAGCATTACAGAGAGAGAGAGGGAGAGATAGGAGTGGGAAGGAGGGAAGAGAGAGAGAGAGAGAGAGAGAGAATATCTTTCATCCACTGGTTCACTCCACCAGAAGACCACAATGGGCAGGGCTGGGCTAATCCAAATCCAGGAGCCCAGAAATCTGAGCCTCCCTCAAGGGTGGAAAGGGCCCAAGCACTTGGGCATCTTCCACTGCCTTCCCAGGCTATCAGAAGGGAGATGACTCAAAAGGAGCAGCAGAGGCTCGAAGCAGTGCTCATATGGGATCCTGGCATCATAGGTAGAGGCTGAATCTGCTGCGTGGCCTCATGATATTTAACTTTTTTTAGGATTTATTTTTATTTATTTGATAGGCAGAGTTATACACACACATACATACACGTGCGCGCGCACACACACACACACAGAGGGGGAGAGAGAGAGAGAGAATCCTCCATCTACTGGTTTACTCCCCAGATGGCATCAGCAGCCAGGAGCTTCTTCTGGATCTCCCACATGGGTGCAGGGACCCAAGCACTTGAGCCGTCTTCTACTGCTTTCCCAGGTGCATTAGTAGGGAGATGTCTGAGAAGTAGAGCAGTCAGGACTTCAACCAGCACCCATATGGGATGCTGGTTTCGCAGGCAGCATCTTTTTTTTTTTTGATTATTTTTTTTTATTTAGTAAATATAAATTTCCAAAGTACAGTTTATGGATTACAATGGCTCCCCCCCCCCATAATTTCCCTCCCACTCACACCCCTCCCATCTCACGCTCCCTCTCCCATTCCATTCACATCAAGATTCATTTTCAATTATCTTTATATACAGAAGATCGATTCAGTATATATTAAGTAAAGATTTCATCAGTCTGCACCCACACAGAAACACAAAGTGTAAAATACTGTTTCAGTACTAGTTATAACATTACTTCACATTGGACAACACATTAAGGACAGATCCCACATGAGAAGTAAGTACACAGTGACTCCTGGTGTTGACTTAACAATTTGACACTCTTGTTTATGGCATCAGTAATCTCCCTAGGCTCTAGTCATGAGTTGCCAAGGCTATGGAAGCCTTTTGAGTTCGCCGACTTCGATCTTATTCCAACAGGGTCATAGTCAAAGTGGAAGTTCTCTCCTCCCTTCAGAGAAAGGTACCTCCTTCTTTGATGGCCCCGTTCTTTCCACTGGGATCTCACTCTCAGAGATCTTTAATTTAGGTCTTCTTTTTTTTTTTTTTCAGAGTGTCTTGGCTTTCCATGTCGCAGGCAGCATCTTAACCCACTATGTCACAATGTCAGCCTCATGTTATTTAACTCTTAGAAACAATATTTATCTTATTTTAAAAATGGGAAATGCCCTCATAAAGCTGAAGTGAGAAATAATAACATTAATAATAATAGGAATAAAGCTAACATATTAAATTTCTCATATGTATGTGACATTTAAATCTCACAATAATCCCCTTAGTGTATTCTATGAAGAGTCTTCAGAAAATTACATGGAAATGCATATTATCAAAAACTATGAGTTGATTTCAAAATTTTTTATACCAAAATAAACTGATCATTCCATTTTTCCATGAACTTTTGAAGTACCCTCATATATTCAAGCAGACAAGAAACTGAAACTTACAGAGTTAATAACTTGCCCCAGATTACTTAACAATTAGTATAGCCTGTTAAATCTTGCATGAGAGCTCAGCACATCTAACTATGAAGTACAGAGCATCCCCTGTCCCTAGGGTCATAATGTATGCTGTATGCATTTGAGTTCATTTTGATCATCTGACATATATTTCTTTCAAGCCTGTTTATAAGCCCCCAATTATCTCTAATATGTAACTTTATTTTATTTCAGAAATAGCCAATGAGAAAAGATCCCTTGATCATTTTACAGGAAAATATCAGCTATGGTATAGCAATAGAATTCTGTCAACAAGCCCTAAGGCCAAAGACCTTGTGATATCACAGACAATTAAATCATAAAATAAAGTATTCATTAAAAAAAGCATTGAACTAGAGTCATATATACAAGCCAGTAACCACAGGAAATTTTATCAAGGCTTCAGCCAAGCCCAGTGCTTTTTGTTCACTGTCATTCTTTATTAATGCTAGATGCTTCCAATTATATTCCATGGTCACTCAAGTTGTTCTGATCTAAACACTCTAAATCAAGGTCTTGTCATTGAACTCAGAGTTGCCCAGGGGAGCGAGGTTTAATTTCCAGTTTCACAGTGGTATTTTTCCTGTTGGTTAGAGATCATTTAAGGTGTGAAGTGTATCCCAAACAGAGAAATTTTTGCAGAAGATTCAGTTTTCATGGAAAGGGCTAGATCTAGCTGTGATTCGAAACCAGGTGGTAGTCTCAGCTACCCATCTTAGGATCACAACAGAACTTTATCTTCATCAGTTATCTTTAAGCTAACCATTTTTCTAAGACAATTAGGCTTGAATTTAGTCTAAAATCCACCTGTAATGAACAAATTTATAGTTGAGAAAGAGATTTCAACACTGTTATTCTCTTATCAGTGAGGCTGGTACAGTTTTATGTTCTTTGGCACTTATTCCTGCAATACATAAAAGTAACTATATTAATTCTGTTATACACTTAAAAATAAGATTCAAGAAAATAACTGGCACTTATATTTTTTAAAGATTTATGTATTTATTTGAAAGTCAGAGTTCCACAGTGAGAGGAGAGGCAGAGAGAGAGAGAGGGAGGTCTTCTGTCTGCTGGTTCACTCCCCAGTTAGCAGCAATGGCTGGAGCTAGGCTGATCCGAAGCCAGGAGCCAGGAGCCAGGAGCTTCTTCTGGGTCTCCCACATGAGTGCAGGGTCCCAAGCACTTGGGCCATCCTCTACTGCTTTCCCAGGGCATAGTAGAGAGCTGGATTTGAAGTGCAGCAGCCAGGACTTGAACTGGCACCCATATGGGATGGTGGCACTGCAGGCGGCAGCTTTATCTGCTACGCCACAGTGCCAGCCCCTCCCTGGCACTTACACTTATTTTGCCCCAGTTTTTCAAGACTCATGGCAAACTGTCTAGTATGATTTCTAATAAATCAAGCGGTTTAAGATATTAGGTCAATGATCAGTACACATAGACATTTATAGATGTCTTTTTGCAAACACAGACTTTTATTTATTTTTTAAGAAAGCTTTTATTTAATGAATACAAATTTCATAGGTACAGCTTTAGGAATACAGTGGTTCTTCCCCCCATACCTACCCTCCCACGCCTACTCCCATCCCACCTCCTGCTCCCTCTCCCATCCCATTCTTCATTAAGATTCATTTTTAATTAACTTTTTATACAGAAGACCAACTCTACACTAAGATTTCCACAATTTGCAACCACACAGAAACACAAAGTATAAAGTACTGTTTGAAAACAAGTTTTAGAATTAATTCTCATAGTACAACTCATTAAGGACAGAGGTCCTACATGGGGAGTAAGTGCACAGTGACTCCTGTTGTTGATTTAATAATCAACACTCTTATTTATGATGTCAGTGATCACTCGAGGCTCTTGACATGAACTGCCAAGGCTATGGAAACCTTCTGAATCCACAAACTCTGTCAGTATTTAGACAAGGCCATAAGCAAAGTGGAAGTTCTCTCCTCCCTTCAGAGAAAAGTACATCCTTCTTTGATGGCCCCTTCTTTTCACTAGGGTAAAACAGAGATCTTTTATGAAGATCATTTTTTGCCACAGTGTCTTGGATTTCTATGCTTGAAATGCTCTCATCGGCTTTTCAGCCAGATCTGAGTGCCTTAAGGGCTGATTCTGAAGTCAGTGAAACACAGACATTTATAAATCAAACACATGATTTAGACATGTTTGAGCCCAAGTGATTTCTCAAGTTCACTTTAATGCTGTCCTCTGATCATGAGTTCTTTGTTTTACTTTGGCCAAGAGTGGTACCTACTTAATTCTACTTAGACATCGATAATTTATCTTAATCATCCCTCTGACATGGAAGGGCTTATGGATATAGTTAATAGTGATGCAGGTTATAAAAGGTCTAGTAGTTACAGCTTCTATATACATTGTGTCCTGACAAATCCTATATCTTTTTAGGTTAAGTAATTGTTTATATTCATTCTAAATAGGAACAGTCCATCCTATGCCCTAACAGTCCACATCTGTTTTGGTCAGAATTACTAGTCTCTTGTTGGGATCCCAATCAGAGCATCATTTACAAGGTACTTGATACTGTCTTGTGGAAGGTCTTGATGTTCCTAGATCCATTTTTTTTGTAGTCGGTGATGTATAGGAGGTCATGTTCAGAGTTCCAATTCTGCTGATTACAGACTTCTCTCTCATCAGATTACATCTTTCAATTGTATCCCTTAAATATAAATTGATGATGTTTTAAATGTTCCCAATTCTTTCCTATTGAAGAACCAACACACTTTCTTGAGGCTAGAGTTCAAAATACCCATCAAGTGACTACACAGATAAGGGTCCAAATCCTTTCAAAGATATTTCATTACAGCTCAGTTGCGATTTATGTTTTTAATGTTTTGGAGCAACAAAAAGAAACTTTTGCTGTCATTTCTCTTTCCCAAATGGGCTAACTCATTAGGGGAAAAGCTGTATTAGTCTATGACTCTGCAACCCATGAATTTCCTAGTCAAGCATCTTTTAAGATACATTTTAGGGGGCCAGTGCTGTGGCTTAGTGGGTAAAACTGCCACCTGCTAGTGCTGGCATCCCATATCAGTGCAGGTTCAAGTCCCGGCTGCTCTACTTCCAATCCAGCTCTCTGGTATGGCCTGGTAAAGTAGTAGAAGATGGCCCAAGTCCTTGGGCTCCTGCACCTGTGTGGGAGACCCAGAAGAAGCTCCTGACTCCTGGCTTCAGAGAGGCCCAGCTCCAGCCAGATCGGAAGTGTAGCAGCTGGGACTTGAACCCGCGCCCATATAGGATGCTGGCATCGCAGGCAGTGACTTTACCTACTATGCCACAGTGCCGGCCCCACCCTACCCTTCGTGAGGTGAGCATAGACTTAGCTTCCATATGTCTCTACATTCTCCGTGAAAACTATTTCTAATCTGTCCCAATGCTGCCTAGCACATCCAGTCTCAAGCAATTCGTACTAAACGCACCTCAACTACTTCATTCCCTTCCTCCCACTACATACTCATTTTTTTCACATTTTCCATTTTCAGCTCCTCAGAATACTCTCCAGAAACTTGAGGCAGTAGATATAATCTGACCCCTCTCCCCCTGCTTCCCTCCAGGGCTTGACTTCATGGATGGCTGTGGAGTAGTTGACATAAAAAATTATATAGGATTTTTTTTCCATCTTAGGTTCCATCATCCTTCTCTTTATACGTACAATACCATTTGATGTGGCATAAGGTAGAGATGTGGATTTATTAGAAAACTCAGAGATTTCTAGATGTATCCATGTTAAACTAATGGTGGTATTTGAGTCAGGAAATACAAACAATTGAGGAAAGAATTTTTTCAGAATCCTCCAAATGTTATAACTGCTCATGCAACTAATCTGTATTGATCAGAAAAGTGTTGGCACTGATATTACCGTTTCCCTGTGGCTTCTTTCTCTGATGACCTTAGGTGAGAGCCAAGTCATACAGAATGATTCTTCTTCAATTTCCATTCCAGAGCCTAAAGTATTGAGTCCTGGTATTCTGGTCCCTATAAACAATTAACTTGACTTCTCCAGTGATTTGCCAAAAAGAAAAGTAACTCTAACCACTTATTATTTCAATAAAAGAAGAAATTTATTTCACCAAAAGACATTTATTACAAAACAAGTAACCTGGATCAGCTGAAGGTAGAACCCAGCAATAGCTAGTAAACTATCAGTAAGCTACCTCTTTTATGTTGCTGCTGCACAATTGTCATACTTATGACTTTTAACTCTAGAAAGTAAATTAGGGGGCTGGTGCCATGGCGCAGTAGGTTAATCCTCCACCTGTGGTTCCAGCATCCCATATGGGCACCGGTTCAAGTCCTGGCTGATCCACTTCTGATCCAGTCCTCTGCTATGGCCTGGGATAGCAGTAGAAGATGGCCCAAGTCCTTGGGCCCCTGCACCCACATGGGAGACAGGGAAGAAGCACCTGGCTCCTGGCTTTGGATTGGTGCAGCTCCAGCCATTGTGGCCATTTAGGGAGTGAAACAATGGATGGAAGACCTTTCTCTCTGTTTCTCCCTCTCACTGTCTGTAACTCTACCTCTCAAATAAATAAATAAAAATCTTTAAAAAAAAAGTAAAATTAGAAGATAGTTACAGACTAGAGTTGACACATCATTCTTTAGTTTGTGATACTCTGGAAATTCCCAGTAAAGCCCTAATAGACCTAATTTTACTGCGGATAATTCTTGCCAAACTGTGTATCTGCTCCTCAAAAAGCCTTCCAGGCACTTTCATGTTCTCCTTTTGAGCACATGAAGCTCAAATTCCTCTAATTGTTCCTCCAATTTTTCTATTTTTTATTTTTATTTTATTTTTATTTTTTATTTTTGACAGGCAGAGTGGACAGTGAGAGAGAGAGACAGAGAGAAAGGTCTTCCTTTGCCATTGGTTCACCCTCCAATGGCCACCGTGGCCGGTGCGCTGTGGCCGGCGCACCACGCTGATCCGAAGCCAGGAGCCAGGTGCTTCTCCTGGTCTCCCATGGGGTGCAGGACCCAAGCACTTGGGCCATCCTCCACTGCACTCCCGGGCCACAGCAGAGAGCTGGCCTGGAAGAGGGGCAACCGGGACAGAATCCGGTGCCCCGACCGGGACTAGAACCTGGTGTGCCAGTGCCGCAGGCGGAGGATTAGCCTATTGAGCCACGGCACCGGCCCCTCCAATTTTTCTAATATGGAACACAGAGGCTAAAATCAGCTGTTGGCTGAATTGCCAAAGTAGGATAAGCATTGGATTGACTGCTACTCATATCGATTTATGATTATCAAAACAGTTTGGTGGTATTTGAATTTAAGGTTGTATGTGTAGGTCAAAAAATGACAGATGCTAGGAGCACAATATTTGGTTGTTCTTTTTTTCCCATTGATACATTATTATATCTTAATTCTGAGATGAGGGCATGTTTCTTATTAGAGAAACCCACATTCTGATGCAAAAGGCAGAGTAGGAAAGTTCTTTGAGACACTAGGAAATGCAGATATTCACATGTGTAGAATAAGTACATCAGGTTTTGAAAAGTTGCCTGAAGGGCCGGCGCCGTGGCTCACTTGGTTAATCCTCTGCCTGTGGCGCCGGCATCCCATATGGGTGCTGGGTTACAGTCCTGGCTGCCCCTCTTCCAGTCCAGCTCTCTGCTGTGGCCCGGGAGGGCAGTGGAGGATGGCTCAAATGCTTGGGCCCCAGCACCCGCATGGGAGACCAGGAAGAAGCACCTGGCTCCTGGCTTCAGGCCGGCCCAGTGCCGGCCATGGTAGCCATTTGAGGGGTGAACCAATGGAAGGAAGACCTTTCTCTCTGTCTCTGTCTCTCTCTCACTGTCTATAACTCTACCTGTCAAATTTAAAAAAAAAAAAGAAAGAAAGAAAAAAAAAAGTTGCCGGAAAGTATCCCTATATTTTGGCTTTATGTTTTGAGGCTTTGTTTGCTGTATACAAATTGAGTATCTCCCTGGTAAGATAGTCTTTTTATCACTTTGCAATATCCCTTTATCTCTCCCTCTCTCTCATTAAAGGCAGGATTACAGAGAGAGGCATAAAGAGGGACAGAGAGAGACACATAGAGAAAGCAATCCTTCATCCACTGGTTCACTCCCTAAATGGCTGACAGAGAAAGAGAGAGTACTCAATCTTTTTTTTTTTTTTTAAGATTTATATTTATTTGAAAGACAGACTTACAGAGAGGCAGAGGCAGAGAGAGAAAGATCAAGAGAGAGGTCTTCCATCTGCTGGCTCACTCCCCAGAAGAACACAAAGGCTGGAGCTGCGCCAGCCTGAAGCCAGGAGCCAGGAGCTTCTTCCAGGTCTCCTGCACAGGTGCAGGGGCCCAAGGTCTTGGGCCATCTACTGCTTTCCCCGGCCATAGCAGAGAGCTGGATTGGAAGAGGAGCAGCTAGGACTCGAACCAGTGCACATATAGGATGCTGGAACTGTAGGCGGCAGCCTTTCCCGCTGTGCCACAGTGCTGGCCCCAAGAAAGCAAACTTTCATCCACTGGTTCACTCCCCACATGGCTACAATGGCCAGGAACTCAAAGCTTCTGAATCCCTCACATGGGTGCAGGGATCCAAACACTTGGGCCATCCTCCCCTGCTTTCCCAGGTATATTCCTTTTGTCTGTTGTAATTTGTTTTTGCTTTGACATCTAATTTATCTGATATCAATAAAGCCACTCCTTTTAAAAAATAACATTTATGTAATACATTGTTATCCACTCTTTTGTATTAAACCTGACTCTGTCATTGAATTTGAAATAAGTTTTTTATAATGAGTATATAGTTGTGTTGTGTTTCTCATCCACTCTGCCAGTCTTTGCCTTTTAATTGGTGTATTCAGACCACTGACATCTGAGAAAATTATTCACATAAACTTTTTGGTTTCTAATATCATTATTTGTTCTTTGTGTTTTTCCTATGCATTTTGTTCCTTAGTTTTTCTTTTCTTGCTTTCCTGCTGGTTTAACATTTTTTAGTATTCCATTTTCTTATTTAACGTGTGCTTTAGAGTATATTACCTTCTTGATTTTTGACTGGTTGTTCAATATGTATATATATATATGTAAGTATATATTTTCTCATATCATTTATAGGGTACTTAAGAGTGCATGAAATTTTAAAAAGTGCATGACAAAATAAATTTGTTAGTCGGCGCCGCGGCTCACTAGGCTAATCCTCCGCCTTGTGGCGCCGGCACACTGGGTTCTAGTCCCGGTCGGGGCGCCGGATTCTGTCCCGGTTGCCCCTCTTCCGGGCCAGCTCTCTGCTGTGGCCAGGGAGTGCAGTGGAGGATGGCCCAAGTGCTTGGGCCCTGCACCCCATGGGAGACCAGGATAAGTACTTGGCTCCTGCCTTCGGATCAGCTTCGGCCGCAGCGGCCATTGGAGGGTAAACCAACGGCAAAGGAAGACCTTTCTCTCTGTCTCTCTCACTGTCCTCTCTGCCTGTCAATAAATAAATAAATAAATAAATAAATAAATAAATAAAATTTGTTGCAAAAAATTTAAAATTTGTCATGTATAATTTTTTTCATAGCATGCATTTTCATGAATTTTTTTGGAGATCCCTTATATGCATGGATTTTAAAACTTTACACCAAAGTCAGTATTTTAAAATCTCATTTTCCATGAACTTTTAAAAAAATTCTAGTGTGTGATTATAATTTGTCATCCTTTTCTGATATCAGTATTTTGTGACTTCAACTGTAGTATGGAAAGCTTGCTTCTCTTAGGTCCCTTAATTATCTTACTTTTAAAATATTTTCAGGGGCCAGTGCCATGGTGCAGTAGGTTAATCCTCTGCCTGCAACACTGGCATCCCATATGGGTGCCGGTTCTAGTCCCGGCTGCTTCTCTCCCAATCCAGCTCTCTGCTATGGCCTGGGATAGCAGTAGAAGATTCCCAAGTCCTTGAGCCCCTGCACCCAGGGAGATAGGGAAGAAGCACCTGGCTCCTGGCTTTGGATCAGTGCAGCTCCAGCCATTGCGATCATTTGGGGAGTGAACCAATGGAAGGAAGACCTTTCTCTCTGTTTCTCCCTCTCACTGTCTGTAACTCTACCTCTCAAATAAATAAATAAAATCTTTTAAAAATATTATTTTCATAAGTATCAGATTCTGTTATAGTTTTGTTTACTCATCATATGTGACTTATAAGCTACATGAAGAAGTCACTATTTCTGCTTTTCCCACTGTTTTTCTTCTTCCTGCTGCTTCAAGATTCCTTTTTTTTCTTATTTCTATTTTGCTTGAAGAACTTTCTGTGACCATTAATCCCAGGGTAGGTCTAATAGGGACAAAATCTTTCAGTGTCCTTTATTTGAGAGTGTCTTTACTTCCCCTGCGTTCCAGAAGAATGTTTCCTCCAGATATGGAAGTTTCAGCTGACACTTCTTTTCATTCGGCACTTAAATAATGTGCTACTTCTTTGTGATCTCTGCTGTTTTTGACAAGAAATCCTATGTCATTCACACAGCATTTCCCTGTTTGTGATGTGTTATCTATTCGTGGCTGCTTTAAAGATTTGTTCTTTGATTTAGATATCAAAAGCTAGTGTTAATGTATCTTGTCAAGCATTTCTTTAAGTTTTTACCAAGTAGGGTTCACTCAGTACATTAGAGAAAGTGCTTCTGTCATCCCCAAATTCATTTGTCCAAATCTTAACCCCTAAGGTGAAAACTTCAGTCACACAAGAAAATACTTAGATAATTTAGCCATTCTGATGAGATTTCAGACAAAAAATGAAGAACATGGTATGGACATTGGAGGAATATGATCATTGTTATAAAAATGGCAAACAACTTACAAAATTGTGTTTGTGTCCTAATGTTTTGTGTAAGGTAGAACTTTTAGGTAATGAAATTGGATATTTGGCTGTGGAAGTATCTAAGCAAGGTAGCAACAAAGATTTTCTCTAGGTTTAAGGATTTGAACTAACTGAAGACTTATAACTTTTTCTTTTCTATTTTTTCCTACTATGCTTGGAATATCTGTCCTGTGCCTGTTCCACCATTGTATTTCAAAGCACACACTTTTATTTTATAGGATCATGTAAAGAGAAAATTGCCTTAGGATGAATTGTGCATTGAGTCTCACTCATACTTGATTTAAGTGAGAGTTTGGAATTTAGACTTTTGAATTCATGAAGGAATGAGTTAAGACTATTTTGGGGCTATTAGGATATAATGAATGCGTTTTGCTTATAAGAAAGTCATAAATGTGGGGGTTTTGGGCTAGAATGCAATGGAATCAATGTTTATGTTCTCTCTAAACTATTTTCTTTCTCCTCTCCTTTTGGAATGAAATAACCCAAAAGTCAAATATTTCCTTAGTGTTTCATAGGTGTTTGAAGCCCCTTTTCCCCTCAAGTCTGTTTTCTCTCTATCATTCAGGTTGGATAAATTCTATTGATCTGGTCTCAAGTTCACTGACTATCCTCTGTTCATTCCAGTATTAACTCCATCCAATAAGGGCTTTCAAATTTTTTTTTCAGTTACTATACTTGTCAGTTCTACAGTTTCCATTTAGTTTTTTACAGCATAATTATTTACTGAAATTTTCTCTTTTTTCAGTTTTCTAAAGGCAATTGGCAAATGTTTGTTGCATTTTTATAACAGTTGCTTATTTTATTTTAATTATTCAAATAATTCCAACATCTGATTCATCTTGATGTTGGTGTTAGTTGATTGTTTTTCTTTTTAAGTTGTTATTTTCTGACAGGTATGTTATGACACACAGTCTTATTTAAATCTTCTATTCTAGCAGGTAGTTAATCTGTAGATTTAATAGGCAGGTCCTGTTTTGTTTTTGTAGGCTGCAGTTCCAATGAAAATTTAACTTTCGGAGATTTATCTGATGGAGCTAAAGCTCTCACTGGTTAGCTTCGGGTTTTTATTGAGGGGTTAAAGGGAGTTTCTCCATGTTGGGCCATTTTGTGCTTATAAGCATAGGTTGACAGCTTTGTGGACTGGACATTTGTGGCAGGAATTCTTTCTTGGCTTCCTGATGTCTTTTGGTAGAGCAGGGAGTCGTAGGTGTGGTGGGGGAAAAAAAGAGTTACTATTTTGGTCACCTATGGGCTCCCAAGTTACATACCTGGTTGGTGCTGCTGAGCATATGTGGTACTTTAAAGGGACAACTGTTCATTCCAGGGAGGAAATGAGTCTATCTGTGACACCTTCAATTGCTTGGTAGGGATTGGGAAATTCTGGACCAGGATGACTTCTTGAGTTGGACTTTTGGTTGCTTCTTGCATTGTTGTCATGGTTAATAGTGTACTTATCAGGGAAGAACAGAATGAAACATGTCTATACCCTATTATCCAAAAAAGAAATATTACATATAGTTATCCCTTGCCAGGGCATTCCTTTTATCTCTGTTATACTTTTCTCATGTAGTCTTTCCCTTTATCTTCACTCCACAATGCTTTAGCAAAAATAACTCCATTGCGTATGGATTTACACAGTAGTTCTTTAACTTATGTTTGTAATTATTAAAATGTATAAATGGTATTTGAAGAAAAAGTACTGCAGTTGGGCAGTTGTCACATAATTTACTGAAAATTATTCCAAAAAATCCTTATCTTTTTTTTTCACATAAGAAGTAAATATTTAAGTTTCCAAAAATGAATGTATTTTGCCACAAAAGTTTATCATGAACAAAGATGGCTTATATTGCCTATTGTGGCACAGATTGAGAATGTTTTGATTCATTATATGACAAGAAATATTTAAACAATAGCAATTAGGCCACTGTTCTTATGTCTATTTGGAGAAAATTAGCTCCCTACATCTAAAATAACACAATTATAAGTAAAGAATCTGCGATGAGCTGATATTGGATCAAAGTCAGGGACACATGGTGAAAGAGGGGAAGGTAAAACAACTCCATAAAAGATTTGAGAACAGGGCTGGTGCTGTGGTGTAGCACTTAATGCCACAACCTGTGAAGTTGGCATCCCATGTGGGCACTCTTGTATGTCCTGGCTGCTCCACTTCCAGTCATGCCTCCCTGCTGATCGCCTGGGAAAGCAGTGGAAGATGGCTGAAGTGTTTGGACTCCTGCCATACAAATGGGAGTCCCAGGTGAAGTTCCTTGCTCCTGGCTTTAGCTTGGCCTTCTGCTGGCCGTGGTGACCGATTGAGGAGTAAACCAGCAGATGCAAAATTTTTTTTCTGTCTGTCTGTCTGTCTGTCTCTCTCTCTCTCCTCCTCCTCCTCCTCCTCCTTCTCCTCCCTCCCTTCCTCACTCCCTCCCTAACTCTTTCAAAATAAATAAATAATTATTCAAAGATAATTTTAAAAGGGTTTAATAACAGATAAGATGCCAGAACTGTCATGTAGCCACTCTCATCCAACAACCACCCTCTTGTAAATTATGTCCTCTGAGTCAAACCTACTCTTCTGTTCTCCTCAGCACAACAAAGACAGATATATGAGCAGTGTAAACTTTGTCTAGGAGGTGACAACTCAGATGCCTAAAGTCCACCATTACAAAGAGAATCTCCCAAACAGTATCTGCTTGATTTTTTTTTATGGCAGAATAGAAACATGGAGCATTAGCTATTGGTAAGACTCGAAGCTTAGATTTTGGATTTCTTTATAAAAGAAAGATGTTCTAATTTAGTTCCTGTTTCCTCATTCAGAAAATCCTGATTTTGAGGGCCAGCATTGGGGTGTTGTGGATTGTGCCACCACCTGCAATCCTGGGAACCCATATAAGCACCAGTTCACATTCTGGCTCCTCCACTTCTGATCCATCTCCGTTTTAATGCACCTATGAAAGCAGTGGAGGATGAGCTAAGTACTTGGGCCCTTGCCACCCATGTGGGAGACCCCAATGGAATTCCTAGCTCTTGCCGTGGGTCTGACCAAGCCCCAAACATCTCAGCCATTTGGGGAGTGAACCTGCAGATGGAAGACCTCTCTGTCTCTCCCTCTCTCTGTCACTCTACCTTTCAAATAAATAAGACAAAATTTGAAAAAAAAATGAAAGATTTTATTTATTTATTTATTAAATACTAAAGCATGGTAGCATGTGATTCAAATCAGGTGTTTTTTTTTTTTTTAAAGATTTATTTGTTTATTTGAAAGATAGAGTTACACAGAGAGAGGAGAGGTGGGGGTGTGGTCCTCCATCCGCTGGTTCACTCTCCAGATGCCCACAATGGCCAGAGCTGCACCAATCCAAAGCCAGGAGCCAGGAGCTTCTTCCAGGTCTCTCATGCAGGTGCAAGGGGCCCAAGGACTTAGACTATCTTCTACTGCTTTCCCAGGCCATTGCAGAGAGCTGGATCTGAAGTGGAGCAGCCAGGTCTCGAACCGGCACCCACATGGCATGCCAGTGCTTCAGGGCACGGCATTAACCCACTGCGCCACAGCACTGGCCCCAAAAGATTTTCTACTTTAGTTCAAATTTTCTTATTCAGAAAATCATGATTTGGGAAGCCAGCATTGTGGTTTAGTGGGTTAGGCCTCCACCTTCGAAGTCAATATCCCATATGGGTGATGGTTTTAGTCCTAGCTGCTTTACTTCTGATCCTGCTCCATGACGATGTGTTTTGGAAGGCAGCAGAAGATAGCTTAAGTGCTTGGGTTGCTGCCACTCATATGGGAGACTTAGGTGGAGTCCCAGGCTCATGGCTTTGGCCTGGCCCAGTCCCTGCCATTGCAGGCATTTAAGGAGTGAACCAGAGAATGAAAGTTCTCCCTTTCTCTCTCTGTCTCCTCCTCTCTGTACGTCTACCTTTCAAATAAGTCTTAAAAAATTGAACATCCTGATTTTAGACACTGTTTTCACTCTGGAGATTAAAAAGGTCAGGTCTCCAGCTTTCATGTAAGGCATAGCTCCTTTGATTCAATGACTAGGAAAAATACGGAAAAACTAGCAACTACCTATCACTGGGAACAAAAAAATATTGGTTAGATTTTTTAAAAAATCTGTTACAGTAAATCTTTTTAGTATCTTCATAAATTATGTGTGTGTGTCTCGTACAATTTAAATAGCTATTATTATGATTATTAGAGCTATTTGGCTCTATTTACTCTTTTTTTAAAAAAAGAAAATTTATTTATTTATTTGAAAGGCAGAGTTACAGAGAGGCAGAGGTATACATATAGAGAGAGGTCTTCCATCCATCCACTGGCTCACTCCCCAGATAGCCACAATGGCTGGAGCTGCGCCGATCCAAAGCCAGAAGCCAAGAACTTCTTCCGGGTCTCCTACATGAGTGCAGGGACCCAAGGATTTTGGGCAGTTTTGGACCTGCTTTCCCACGCCATAGCAGGGAGCTGGATCAGAAATGGAGCAGCCAAGACTTGAACCAGTGCCCATATGGGATGCCGGCAATGCAGGTGGCAGCTTTACCTTCTAAGCCACAGTGCCAGCCCCTCTATTTACTCTTAAAAGTAATGATTCTAGTTAGAGGAGACCATACCCAAAGTAGTTTACCAAAGTGTGCTTTTTTTTTTCTGCAAGTGTGAAATTTTACATAATCAATAACTGTGAGTTATTGACTGCAGAATAAACTGGCCATTTATAACCTCTAATATTTATTGCTAAGATGAATTATGAATGTAATGAAGAATGCAGGCACTGAGTCCCTACTCTGTGAAACCTGCTACTTATCTGTCCTCTTCCTTTCAACTATTTGACAATGACATGTCACACATTTTTCCTCTCAGGATTTTTCATAGTTACTGAATCCCCAGATCTCTCTCTATGTATCTATATTTATCTATATCTATATCTATATTTTTATCTATCTAAATGAATCTCCACTCCTAATTCTTATGAATGCTGCTTGTAACCTAAATCGAAGTAAAATGGTAGGGCCAGCGCCATGGCCCAGTAGGTTAATCCTCCGCCTGCAGCACCAGCATCCCATATGGGCGCTGCTTCTAGTCCTGACTGCTCCTCTTCCAATCCAGCTCTCTGCTGTGGCCTGGGAAAGCTGTAGAATATGGCCCAAGTTCTTGGGCCCTTGCATCTGCGTGGGAAGATCGGGAAGAAGCTCCTGACTCCTGGCTCCTGGCTTCAGATCGGCGCAGCTCCGGCAGTTGTGGCCATTTGGGGAGTAAACCAACGGAAGGAAGACCTTTCTCTCTGTCTCCCTCTCACTCTGTAACTCTACCTATCAAATAAATAAATAAAAACATTTTAAAAAAAGAGAGAGAACATCCTTATTAAAAAAAAAGAAGTAAAATGGTAAGGGAGAGTACCGATATTTCCACAAAGCTGTTCTAAACATTTCTTCCCATATGGACAATTAGAAGGACATTTTTCATTCGTGCTTGAATTAACCAATGAATCACTATCTGGAGGATATTTTGAGTGGTAGATTTTCAGTTCCTCAGAAGCCACAAAACTGTCCCAAAGGAGAAGGATATTTGAACTATGGGTGTGTCACGTTTTATAGGTCTATATAATAACTACATCACTTTCTTGTGCATGCTCTGGCTATCAGAAGGAAGAGCCTCCGCATGTCTGTGCAGCTGCAGCAAAGTGGGGACCATTCGGGAAGACACTAATAAGGCCCTTGTTTTTAGCTGTCACATACACTGTTTGTGAGGTATTAGTGTTATTTTGATTAATAAATCCCATTACTTGGATGAGAGGTTTTTTTTTTCCTTCCAGAAATGTCAAAGCATGTGTTCTATATAGGAAAGAGTGTGTTAGTACTAAAATATAGACATCATCCCTGGGTATATGGAGTGCAGATAGAAGAGACAGAAACTCCTGTGAGGCCCTAAATAGATGGAAAAGTCAACAGCAAGATCATTCAGTTTGATGGGATCTACCACAGCTCCATTTCGTCAAGCATTCTTGGCTTTTCTGTCTCAAATACTACCATTAGATTAATTTGGAAAGCAAAGGTGACCAGAAATCCAAGTCTTCTGATTCAATACATACTCCCATAGAAAGGGTCCCATTTTGAGCCTTATCAGTCAGTATTGCCATAGGGAGAGCAATAGAAAATAAGGTAGAAAAATTACCAGGTCAAAGTTTACAGTATTCACTCCATCATCTCTTGAGTTTAGCCTTAGAGGCAGAAGGGTGTAGGAGATAGAGAAACAATTGTCTCTCCTAGTCAGATCTCCCTGAGAGGGCACGAACACATACAGGAGGATGCTAGAGATGGGGATGATGTGAGGATGTGTTTGCTAGGGGTCAGGAGGGAAGGCCAGAAAGACAGGGATGAGGAGGCTGAAGACAACCTGAGACTGGGGTATGCTCCATGGGTTTTATACAGAAGGTTAGTATAAGTGAGTCTTAGGGCATTTACGAATTATGGAAAATCCCAAAGGAATATATTTGTGCACTCTCATTGGCATATAGTTGGCAAGACCAGCATAGACAAGCATCAGATTCCATAGAGGAGGGACTAAGTATGTGCACACTTAATTACATGCTCATTTCAAGTAAGCAGTATGTACAAAAGGTTTAAGGTAAATAAGATAAGGTGTCTAAAGTGTTAGCATTTTTTATTTTGCTAAGACCAGGCCACAGTGTTGACTGAGAAATGGGGCCATCTATCTCACATCCTAGTATAGGGTTTCTCAACTATTGACATTTTGTGCAGGATAATTATTTTTTGTAGGGGTCACTCATGTGCATTCCAGGATGTTTCCTAGGACAACCACTAGATGCCAGTATTACCCTCCCTGTGCCAAGTGTGACAACCAAAAATGTTTCTGGACGCTTCCAAATTCCATGGTTGAGAACCTCTATTCTGGTATAAAAAGAAGGTAAGCCACAGAGCAACATGTGAGGCATATCTGGGGTTTATCCAGTATTTAAGAACTAAACACACATTTTGACTTCAATTTAATTTTCTTCCTGTCTCCTTTCTTGAATGCTCAGCATCTCCAACTTCATCCCATAAATAACAAATTAGCAAAGATTGATGAATAATGTATAGCTTTCTCAAAATTGTCCTTTGTTCTTTTTGTGGTCTGGTATTTTAAGGACTTGTGTGGTAAAAATAAAGTAGTTGTCAGCCTACATTTGGGAAGTTTTTTTCTGCTACAGAATGTTGCTGCCATTTTTCTCTCCAAAAGACAAAAATTCTGAACAGTAATTGTGAATATGTTCTGATTTAAAGAGTATCATGAATTAAATAACAACAACAACAATAAAAACTGCTGGGCCACCACGATCAGGTCAATAGTAAAGAACATCTGAACTATAGGTCATTAGACATCTAGTTTTCAAAACAAGGAAGCCAACTCCTGTCTCAAAGACTAAGAACTTTCAGAGAAAAGAAGTTGTGAGGATCAAGAGCTCTACTGTGACAATTGTGATGAGTTTGAAGGCAGTAAGAATAGGAAGGGAGTGGGGAGGCAAAAGCACTATAAAAGCCAAATTCTGATCCCACCAGGGCTACTGCATTGATGTTACTTACCACTGCTCCGCTAGACTGAGAATCTGAAAGCCAACCATACTCTTCTGGTTCTTCCAAGGAGAGACATGATAGCAGCCTCGGCTCTAGAGCCGAGAATCATGATCTAAGCAACTATACAAACATTCCAATTTAGAGGGTAAACATGCCTACATTTGTGAGAATTTCATTCCATGGAGAAGCGAATACCAAATGACCACAGGTCCAGTGACTATTATCTTTCCTTTCATTGTTAAGTTCCCAGTGTGGAATTGAAGTAAATTGTGCATGAATCAAGGTTGATCAAATATGTGGTTCTGTAACAGTGTGTGATTCATGCCTTTCTAGAGTCATTGAGAACCACTTCACCAGGGATAAATGATTGTGGATTACAAGGGATGGGCTGAGTGCCGTTGTATACTCAGAGTTTGAGCAAGTGATGGTTCATTTGTGCTGGATGCCAGAAGTAGCAGAGTGAAGATTTTTCCCAGTGCTTTGGGAAGCTGTAAACATAGTCAGCTCATGCCTGACCCTGGCCCATGCCACCCTAGAGAGGCCCTACACTTGAGGACTAGTCCTGGATACACCAGAACGCCACAGGAAGAATTATCACTTACCTGTGTCATCTGGCACCTTCTATTCAGTTGGACATCTTCAAGAGCAGAAGACTGTTCTGTTCTTTCCCGAGTGCTTCACAACAGATGCAGAGGTAAACACAGCTCAGAGGGCTCGCCTTTTACATTAGCAGAGAGTCCAATTTAACTAACTCTTGGGAAAATTACTCAAATCCCATAAAAATGGAACTGCATAGTAGGTATAGTCAAGATAACTTGACCCTGAAATAGTAATATTTAAACACTGAGCTTTGCTAAAAGGATCTGTGATCAGCTGGCAGCTATATTTTACCCATATCCTATGATTTATACTTCATTGTATATTAACCATGCCTTTTACTTTCTGATGCTTTGGCATCTTGGAGCTATGCTGACCCTATAAAGACTACTTTTCTCAAGGTTAGTTAATTCTTAGAGATAGCTAACAATTCAGTTTCCAAGTCTTTTATATGCAAAACAACCAATCCAGATCCCATAAATGTATCTACCTTCCTCCTTGAGCAGTCACACTCTAGGCCTCCCTCTACCTGTCCTAATGGCAGGTCCAGGCGTCAGACAACTTGGAATATTCTCTATGCCCAGGTCATCAGGTACAGAAGTGGATTCAACATTATGAGCTGAGTGTTTTTCAACATTCTGGAGAGAAGGTGAAAAACAACTCCTAGATCCAGAGGGGAGGGGTAGGAAAGGAGTGGAGAAGGTAGAAGTCAGTGATGTAGGTTGCAAAGAAGGAAAACAGCAATATTGGTAGGCCGGAATCACACTGTATAACTTCTAGAAACACACATGTCAGGGAAGATAGTTGTGTATTGGACCTTACCAGACAGGGTTAGGAAAGGCCTACCAAGTTTAGGAGGGCTGGGACATTTATACCCTTGTATCACATTGTAAGGGCATTCTCTCCCTTCTCCCAGCGTAAGCACTCAACTACATGGTATCTAAGATAGCTAGGCAGTGTCAAGTCTTCAGAAGGTGCCGGGAACAATCACCGTGTGTGTGCTGCTGCCTTTGATCTGGTTCACAGCTTAGGGAAGTCTTCTTGCCTTTTTATTTCTCCCATATCCTTTCTTCTTGTAAGCTCCAAAAGCCTGGGAGCTAACCTGCAGAGAACTGCCAAGTTTGATGACATCTTCATTGTGGGCCTTTTGTTCATTCCTTCCACAGGAAAAGGTGTGGTCTAAGTGATATGATATCACCCTTTACTAATTCTGTCCATGGGAATGTAATGAAATATCCCAGTTGGCAGAGACAGAGTCTAGAATTAGAATGGAGGCTTTATGAAGGTAGTGATATTTATCTATTTTGGGCCACCACTGTATTCCAATGCATGTAGTAGATATAACTTAATAAATATTTGTTAAATGAATAAGAAGATTAAGAAGAAAGTTGATTTAGGTAATTCCAGAGTTTATTCAGTGGTGCAATAATTTACCAAATCTGTTTCCTTTTTCTGTGTCACCATGTTTATTGTTTTGCCTCAAAATCGCAAGTTGGTTGAATTTACTCTATGGACACAAAATAGCTGCTACAGTTCTGGACATCATATCCACACACCAACAGCCCAAGAAAGAAGGGTCATGAACAATACTGAGTCTCTGTTTTCTATTCAGGAAGCAAATTCTTTCTCAGAGGGCCCAGTAGACTTCTCCTATGTCTTCTTGGCCTGGTTTTTGGTGACCTGCCACCCCATACAACCTCATCCAGCACATAGGTGTCTATGAAAAGGAAGACTAAGAGGAGCAGAAGCACAATTATTGGTATAAACATTAAGTTACTTTCAGAACAGGGCACAACACTACCTTGAGTGAAATCAGGACTCTGTTAACACCAAAAAGGGTGGTGGTGGGGTTGGAGGGGGAGTGAGACTATTAGTAAGACCACAAGCACCTATGTCAGCCAGAGCTGTGCAGTCTGACTTCTGGTTCTGCTGGGGGTATCCTCCTTTGCTTCTATTTCCACCCTGTGGCTCTGATGTGGGGGACGCTGAATCCGGAGAGGCCTAGAGGAAACTTCCTGAGCCTGCCTCGAATTTGAAAACCTGACTTTAAGTTTCAAATCCCTGGTAGCAAACACCGCAGCCCCAGGGCACTTTAGCCTAAGGATCCTTAAGGTGGTATAGTAGGAGTGGCTAGGACCCTTTTGCATCACAGCACCCCACCCCTTGCCCGCATCAGCTCATCCAGCTCTGTACCATCCGCTCTGTACCTCAGCTATATATACACCTCCCTTTTACAATAAAGTGAGACCCTGCTTCGACTGGGCTCCACACTGTGCCTGATTGTCCCCTGGGTTTGGGGAAGGCTGAGTGGCGGGTGGCGCACTTTCCCCTCCTTGGTCAAGGCAAGCTGCGGGCAGCCTGCCTAATTCTCAGGCGGTGGTGAGGAACAGTCACCGCACTCTTCTTTCTCAGAGGTGTCCTTTGATGAACAATTATTTCTCCTACAAACACCTTGAGAATGAACCATAGAGATCCCCATTAAAACAATGTCTGTTTCTCAATGACAAGGATTGGGGTAAAGAAAAAGAGAAAGCGAAAGAGAGCTGACTCAGATTAGTAGACAGACTCATTTGTTCATTAGAGCTTAACTTCATGGGCCAGTTACTAAACACTGAGAATTCAGTGTTGTACAAATTAGACCAGGTCTTATCTTTCATGGGTCACATGTTTAAATGCAGAAGATGCTTGATATTTTAATAAACAGATAAATACATATTTTGAAGTCAAGACTAAGAGAAGCATTATTTTTAAAAAGGCAAGAGAGAGTTAATGGGAAACTATATGAAAAAATACTGAAAAATTATTTTCTATGTTTGAGCCATCTAACTATTTGGGATACACAGAGGTGCAAGGGTGACTATAACTTAGAGGAACACCAAGAATACAGATGTGGTCAGTGTGAAGTGAACAAGGATAAGAAATGAGGTAAGCAGAGAGAAAGGCTGTGGCCAGAGAAGGTAGCATTTTGTTGGCCATGACAAATACTTGGGATTTTTTTTGTCACTAGAGTGATTTGTATATAAAAATGACATGGTCTGTTTTATATTTTAAAAGGCTCACTCCAACTGCCATACATAGTAACACTGAACTATTATTACAATTATTAAACATTTATAACAAATGTTGATAAGTAATTAATAATCACAAAAATATATTTTTAAAAATGTGTTTCTCAAATGAGAGGTGGGGCTGTTCCCCTTCCCAGGTAATTTACATACCAATGAATAAATAAAACTTATTATATTCTGATTTTTTTCATAGTTGTCAGTTTTGAAATACCTACTTATTATAATTAAGTAGACAGGAAGGGAAATTTTTGTTGTAGTAATGGTCAATTTGAATTATTTTTGAGTTGTCAATCACATATCTTGATTTTTTTAAATTTACTTTATTTATTTGAAAGAGTTACAGAGAGAGGTAGAGCCAGAGAAAGAGAGAGAGAGGTCTTCCATCCGCTGATTCACTCCCAAAATGACTGCAATGGCCAGAGCTGAGCTGATCCGAAGCCAGGAGCTAGGAGCTTCTTCTAGGTCTCCCACGTGGGTGCAAGGTTCCAAGGAGTGGGCCATCATCTACTTCTTACCCAGGCCATAGCAGAGAGCTGGATTGGAGGTGGAACAGCCAGGGATTGATCCAGCACCCATATGGGATGCCAGCTCTGCAGGCTGGGGCTTTAACCCACTGCGCCAAGCTGCTGGCCCTTTCCTTGACTTTTTTTTTTTTTTTTTTTTTTTTGGACAGGCAGAGTGGATACTGAGAGAGAGAGACAGAGAGAAAGGTCATCCTTTTGCCGTTGGTTCACTCTCCAATGGCAGCCACGGCTGGTGCACTGCGACCGGCGTACCGCGCTGATCCGAAGGCAGGAGCCAGGTGATTCTCCTGGTCTCCCATGCCGGTGCAGGGCCCAAGCACTTGGGCCATCCTCCACTGCCTTCCCGGGCCAGAGAGCTGGCCTGGAAGAGGGCAACAGGAAAGAATCCAGCGCCCCGACTGGGACTAGAACCCGGTGTGCCGGCGCCGCTAGATGGAGGATTAGCCTAGCGAGCCGCTGCGCCGGCCCCTTTCCTTGACTATTAAAATCATTTTTGATGATCTGTCAGCTTTATCAGTTTCATCTGGCTATGTCTTCCTTTAGTATTGTGTAGGACCAACACTGGAAGTCTCTCAACTTATAAGAGACTAGTTATTCAGTCACAGGATCATTCACACACTCAACATTGGCACCAGCATTTTCATCATTCCTTGGGTTGGCATTCAACATAATTTTATACCCCAGGCTGAAGCAGCATGGTAAGAGTCAATGACAGGTGAGGGCTGAGATTTTCTTTGTTGTGTGATCTTTCTACTTTTTACTTGTTGAATATTATGACTAGTGGTGCACTAAACTTGTGATTATGAATTAAATCAAAAATATCTTATTGCAAAAATTAAAGAAAAATGAAGGAAGGAGGGGGCTTGAAGGAGGAAAGGAAGTATGGTTATCTTCTCAGAATTACATACAACCACGGCCAAATTACATAGAACTTTATAAGTCAATATAAAGTCTATGGGGCTTACTATAAATTGGACAGGAAATCATTGGAGCATATGTTCAAAGGAGTGACGTGAGATGTTTTATGTTTTAAAAAGCTACCTGTGGCCACCGTGGAAGAGCCTGTGGGGGAGAAAATGGATGAACAGGAAACCAGGCATCAAGCAGTTAGTTACAGAGTTCTACATGTCAGATTGCAATCAGGTAAGGAGTGAGAATTGCATGGATTTCAATTGTATGTAGAAGGCTGAGCATGCCTTGGGTTTACTGATGAATAGAAGGTACAAGAAAAAGAAGAGAAAGAAATATGTTTTTGTTCTTAATTTATGTGGAGTGATGTTATTTACTGGTATCTATTATCTATCTATCATCTATCTTTTGACTAAGCAGATCCACTTCAGTAAATTATACCTAAATAATCAGATACATGCACAAATATTTATATTATAGTTGAAAATGTTTCACTTTTTCTCATTTTAAAAGACATCTGTGGTAGGTGGAGGCAAGCTGGCTGTAATCAGCCCTCCAGTCCTTGCACACACGCCCTTCTGACTTTGCTGCACTACAGATAAAGATGCAGCATCTGAGCTCTGAATGTGTTCTAGTTTGTGGCTCACTTTCACCAATGTTTATAACAGAAGTAAAGTTGTGTAACTTTTTTTTAAAGATTTATTTATTTATTTGAAAGAATTACACAGAGAGAGAAAAAGAGGCAGAGAGAGAGAGAGGTCTTCCATCTGCTGATTTACTCCCCAATTGGTTGTAACGGCCAGAGCTGTGCCAATCTGAAGCCAGGAGTTTCTTCTGGGTCTCCCACACGGGTGCAGGGACCCAAGGACTTGGGCCATCTTCCACTGCTTTCTCAGGTCATAGCAGAAAACTGGAATGGAATTGAAGCAGCCTGGACTTGACCCAGCACCCGTATGGGATGCCAGCATTGCAGGCGGTGGCTTTACTATGCCACAGTGCCGGCCCCAAGTTGTACAACTTTTGAGCCGAGATAATAAGAAGTATTGTTGCTGTCAAACTACCATATAAGGAAACCAGCCTAGCTTAATGGAGGATCAGAGGCCAGAGGACTAAGGCCCTTCCAATAGCTAGAAACAATTGCTAGATGTATCAGTGAAGGCACGATGGGCCTTCCATGGCCAGACAACTCTTCAGCTGAATGTACCCACATGGGAGAGCTGGTGAGACCTGCAGAGGAATCTTATCAACCCACAGAATCGTGGGCTATAATAAATCAATATTTTTAAAAACTAAGTTTGGGCATGGTATATTATTCAGAAATAACTAACTGATACAGCAATATAACACTACGTTTAAAAGAAAGTCCAGTGTTGACACTGTGGTGTAGTGGGTAAAGCTGCTGCCTACAGCACAGGCATCCCCTGTGGGCACCGGTTCAGGTCTTGGCTGCTCCACTTTCGATCCTGCTATGGCCTGGGAGGGCAGCGGAAGGTGGCCCAGGACCTTGGACCCCTGCACCCATGTGGGAGACCTGGAGGAAGCTCCTGGCTCCTGTCTTCGAATCTGTGCAGCTCCAGCCATTGGGGCTGTCTGGAAAGTGAGCCAGCGGACAGAAGATCTCTCTCCCTCTCTCTCTCTCCGTCTCTCTCTCTCTCTCTCTCTCTCTCTCTCTCTCTCTGCCTCTGCCTCTCTGTGGCTCTGCCTTTCAAATAAATAAATAAATCTTTAAAAAAAGAAAACCAGAAGCTGAATATTGCTGTCAAACTAACTTTAAAGGGTTTTGAGATTATCATGTCAGAAGTTTAACGGTTATGGTACAGTTTATGTTTTCTTTTTTTAAAAAAAGATTTATTTTATTTATTATTTGAAAGTTAGAGTTACACAGATAGAAGGAGAAGCAGAGTGAGAGGTCTTCCATCCGATGGTCCACTCCCCAATTGGCTGCAACGGCCAGAGCTGCGCCAATCCGAAGCCAGGAGCTTCTTCTGGGTCTCCCACACCGGTGTGGGGGCCCAAGGACTTGGGCCATCAACCACTGCTTTCTCAGGCCATAGCAGAGAGCTGGTTAGGAAGTGCAGCAGCCAGGTCTTGAACTGACACCCATATGGGATGCCAGCGCTTCAGGCCAGGGCTTTAACCTGCTGCGCCACAGCACCGGCCCTGAGTTTATGTTTTCAAAGAACAACTGGTGAAAACAGACTGCAGTAGTCAGTAAAGGGTCAGCACATAGATGACAAGTGTGTTTTTAATTTTTAAAAAATTATTTTCATTTTACTTTAGAGAGAGAGATTGGGGGGATGGAGAGAGAAAGAGTGAGAGAGAGAAAGAGAGATATCTTTCATCTGCTAGCTTTCTCTCCAAATGCCTGCAAGGATGGGACTGATCCAGGCCAAATCAAGAGTCTACAGTTCAACCCAGGTCTCCCCTATGGGGAGCAGAGACCAAAGTACTTGAGCCATTGTGTGCTGCCTCCCAGGTCTGCATTAGTAGGAAACTGGATTGAAACCAGAGTAGCTTAAACTCAAAACAGGCATTGTGGTATGGGGGATACAGGCACCCTAAGCAGCATCTTAATTGCTGCATGAAATGCTGGCCCCAAAAGTATGTTTTTAAATGCATGCAACTATTCCAAACTGAAAGAATGTAACATTTCCAAAGTTTCTCCAGATGGCTCAATGTTGAACCCCATCTTGTTCTCAGCAAATTTCCTGGATCCACCATTCCGTTAGTGCTGTGAGAAGCAGTCCTTGTCAGCATTCCCAAACCTTTTCAGATATTTCTTACCCAGTAGGGCCTCCTGAGAGAGAGGAAAAGGAGAGATCCCTACTGTTTTGAAAATATTCTCAAAAACTTTCTTTCTTGCCCCGAGAAATAAAAATTTTCTCTGGAATATTAGGCAGAAAAAATACAGAGGTCTCTGTTAACCCTCTCCTCTGAAGTCTGTATGGTGAAATTTCCAAGAAACCCTGCTAATTCTTTGCTCCCTAATGATCCGTGTATCATTATAGGATTGCAAACTTGACCATGAGGCCCTGTGAGTGTGCGCTTCAGCTGTCATCCTAAGGTCAATTTCAGAGTGTTAGAACTAGCAAGGCCTTTGGAGATTATCCAACTGTACTTCCTCACTTAAAAACAACCAACAATGTGGGTTTTTTTAATTAACTAATTTATTTGAAAGGCAGAGTTACAGAGAGGCAGAGAGAGAGAGAGAGAGGTCTTCCATCCACTGCGCCAATCAAAAGCTGGGAGCCAGGAGCTTCTACCAGGTCTCTCGCACTGGTACAGGGGCCCAAGGTCTTGGGCCATTTTCTACTGCTTTCCCAGGCCACCACAGAGAACTGGATTGGAAGTGGAGCAGCGTGGATGCCCATATGGGATAGCAGGCAACGGCATTGCTGGCCACAGTGCTGGCCCTAACCATTGTGGTTTAATCTATGATCATTGTGATCACAAATAAACAGTCTTGTAGGCATAGAGCTGAGAGTAGAACCCAAGTCTCTGTGTTCCACAGCTTTGTAATTTGCATGATATCTTACTTATATAAGCCCAAAATAAATATAGAAGGTGGGATCAGATATTATCTTCGCAAATTTTAGGTACATTCATATAACAATGGATCATTGACCACACAAAAAGTGAAGTCAGGTATATTATATAGCCAAAAACTGATGCAATGTCATGAATGTAAAAATACAATAAATAGCAAAGCAATTGCTTTCCCTGGATACAAAACTGTGTGAGAATACTGGTGAATGGACATTGCACAGATTCAGTTTCACAGATTCTTTTCCAAATAGCTGTTTTTAAACCAGATGTCTAGTGATAGATGTTGAGTCTCTCCTCTCCTACTGAGTAATTGTTATTTATTATAAAACTAAACAGGAGCATGCAGAGTTTTGGGAAAAGAATCTGACAACTGCTAGTTTCAATATTCAATTTTTCACAGCTCATCTCCCCAGAGACACTCCTTATGGATGATACATTCACTGACATCTTCCTCTGCAATCAGTCTCCATTGTTGTTATTTTGTCTCCTTGACGCCAAGCTTTGGCTAAGTGCTCTGAGCTTTTTCTGAAGCTTCAAAGCTGTGTTCACAAATAGAAAGACTATGATTTATTGTCCCAAGCACAAACCTGGGAGTTGCGCCCATAGATTGGCATCTAGGAGATAGTTCTACCAAAAGGGCCCCCTCCCTTTTCCTATTGACATTTCTCTATGAAATTAAGAATTTCTGGCACAAAATCTAGGTATGAATTTAAATCACTGGCCTTTATTGAAGCTTTCTGGAACCAACTAAGTCACTGGTGATGTGAGCTCAGCACTCCTTATTGGCATTAAATTTGAAAAAAGCTCCATGATGTGAACCTTCCTTAATCTTGACAATCTTTCTTTTCTGTTGATTCTCTGAATTCTCATTGACCTCATGTTCTATACAAGAAAAAACAATAGGTTTGATTACATAAATTTTGCAACAGCTCAAAATGTTTTGGAAACTGTCACTCTGTTGGCAAGGACTTGGTCAACTGCTCTTTATGCAGTCTGACATAGAAGTTTTCTGCTAGGATTGGAGATCTGGGTGATATGTGGTTCAACGACTGAAAAAACTAGAAGATAACTGTAACCCTTCTTTCCAAGAGCTTTTCCATGAAGGTCAAGTTCCAAGCATGACCCCCTGGACTGGGAGTCAGAACCCAGGAAGTCAGGAGTTGATCAGACCCTGGGAAAAAGCACCTAAAGAAGAAAGATTAGGACATAGGAAGAATGTCTAATATTTTAAAATTTGCAGATTTTGATGAAAGAGTTTGACCTGCATGATATTTGAGAAAAGTTAAATGTACTGTTCACATTTAACCATAACTAATTTCACATTCAAATTGTTATAGTTCTTCAGTCTAGGCCAGGGAGGACTGTCATATATGGAGCCTTTCTTCCAAGCATTTAACTCAACCAAGATAAAACGCTTATTCCAGATTTGAATTACTTGGTACTCATTTTTCATTTTATATTCTGTTTTTCTAGATAAAGGACAAAGGGTTACACATTATCCTTTCCTTTTGTTTTCTTCCTAAGGGATTTCATTAGTTATACCAGGGACTAGTACTTGAGGAACAGAAAATTCTATTTGACATTTTTGATGTAGCTGCTATCTGTGTCATGAATTGTTGCACAACAAAAACTTCCTCAAATTTAGATATTTGGGCCCATTCTTGAGGGTGAGATAATGCTTGAAAGCCTACATTCAAATTTAAGGTCATCATTTGAAGAAACAAAAACAGGTTTTCCTGGGATTTTTTTAGCAATTACTATTTAACACCCTTCACATTTTCAGAATAGTTGTCATAATTTTCAATATAAATTGAAATAACTTTTTATAGTTATTTAGCTAAACAAATATTGAATGACATTAACTTAAGGGCCAGGCATTGGGCCATCAATAAAATGTTAACACTGTCCTTATGAATATTATTATATAGTTAGAGTGAAAAGGATTAGTATTTAATGATGAGTCACAGAAACAACTACATATTTATCATTTGTTAAGGTCTATGATGAAAAAGTGGAGCAGAGTTTCCCCTATGGAAATGACCTTGATGTGGCATGAAGATGAATACAACTTAGCCTGCTGTAGGCCCAGAGCAAGAAGCAGCCCATCTCCAACAGAAACTTCCATTAGAAAATAGCCAAGTTGGGTAGGAGAGAAAACATTTCACTTATATTTAACTCATTTGGTTAAGAAATTATTAAGGAGCTTTATCCAAGATGGCTTCATAGTGAAAAGCTGCACTAAGCTCAGCCACAGACAGATACTAGAAAAACAAAGGAAGGCCTCCATTCCCAGGGTACTTATTGAGAGAATTTTTCAGTAGAGAACAGACAGAATGGAACATACTCCATGGAGCAGTGAGGAGAGAAGAGAGACACACCACCACCAATTTCTCTAACATCTACCTGTCTGGCTCTGGGCTGGGAAGTTGTATCTTCCCAGGAGAAGGTGAGAGGAGCCTGCCACAGCTCCCAACACTACTGGCTTTGACTGAGGGAGAATTCCATGGTCCCTACAGGCTTTGAGTCTGCCCTGATAAGATGGTGGGTATCTGGGCAACTACTTTGCTCTGTGAAGTGAGATCAGGTTGTCTTCCTCCCAATAAAATGCCAAGATCAATCTGCTGAGGTAGAGCTGCAGCTGAACTGTGTCCTGAACTGGGGAACAGCTGACAGTTCCAATGATGCCAGAGGCCGCAGGAATTAAGACAGCTTCCAGGGTAGAGAGAGGTTCCCCTGTACCCTGTTACTCTGAGAGTTTTGGGCATATGCCACAGAGCTAAGAGGGGTCATGAGTTACAGTTGGGTTACTGTACATCTGCTCAGTCTGGCTAGAAATTCAGAGTTGAATGCACATTGGAGACAGATCTTGTGAAGGTTTGGAGATGCACTGCAGAGTGAGTTCGTACTCTGTATGGTGCATTTGCCTGGGTGGCTTGGGTGTGCAGGCACTGTGAGCTCACTCTAAGTTGTGAATAAGCTTGGAAGTCACCATGTGAATTCATCATGGCACACAGAAGAGTTGGAACTATAAACACGATAGCCAACCCCAACATCCTCTTCCTGCATTGAGTGTAGCCGAAGTGCTCCACCACACCCAACTTGGGTGTCAATCTAGACTCTTGCCCCACCCACAAACAGTGGCCATAGCTGCTTGGCTCCACCCAAAACACACTACTAGAACTAAACATCAGGCAGTCCACCAAACTCAAGAGGTGCATTTCCAAGGAATACAACCTTCAATCAAAAGATTCCCAAATGAATAAAAATCAATGTAGAAACACACACACACACACACAAACCATGAATAATGAGGCCATGTCTCCTCCAACAGAACCAAAATAATTAATATTGTACTGTGAAGATGGGGAGAGGGATTAAATGCCTGAAAGAGAATTCAAAAGAATGATTGTAAGGTTACCCAAAAACACAGAGGAAACAGTTAAATGAAATTAGGAATTACGTGCATGATGTGGACAAAAATTTCAGCAAAGAGATAGAGGTATTGAAGAAAAACCGAGCAGAAATGTTAGAAATGTCAGTTTTCTAGACAGCTCTCTAGTAAGCTATTTTCTCTTCCCTACTTTGTTAAAATTTTCCCAATTTATGGGATGACTCAATGTGTGCTTATATTTAAGGTTTTATTTCCAATATTTGAGATGAATTAAGGGACATAGATTTTGTGTTCTGTTGAAGTAATCTATTGTGTCCTCTTAATGTCTGTTAAGTTCTGATTGTTTAAAAACAGCTGAGTTTTTAAAAAGAGTTATGGTTTGTTTGAATATATACTCATTCTAAAGCACTTGAGTTATTACTTTGTAACAGTGATCAAATCTGGTCTATATTTTGTCATGATGCTAAGAGATCCTGTTTCTACCAGATAGTTTAAAACCTTTTTGCAATCTTTGGCAGCCATTCAAAAAATCAAACTTTCAAATTCTTTGGACTTTGATATTTCCAGTTGGGTCCCTGGAAATATCAAAGGATATATCTCTCATCTTGTAGAGATACCAACTAATAAGGCTATTTGGATTATATTTAATGCACAGTCAAGATGTAAAATGGTGCTAAATTTTAAGTTATGATATTGTAAAATGCTACTGATACAAATGTCCAAAAATTAGAAAAGACTGATGATTTTGTTGTGTTTTTTTATTTTTATTTTTTGACAGGCAGAGTTAGACAGTGAGAGAGACAGAGAGACAGGGAGAAAGGTCTTCCTTTTGCCGTTGGTTCATCCCCCAAGTGGCCACTACAGCCGGCGTGTTGCAGCCAGCACACAGTGCCAATCCGAAGCCAGGAGCTAGGTGCTTCCTCCTGGTCTCCCATGCAGGTGCAAGGCCCAAGGACGTGGGCCATCCTCCACTGCCTTCCCAGGCCACAGCAGAGAGCGGGACTGGAAGAGGAGCAACCGGGACAGAATCTGGTGCCCCAACAGGGACTAGAAGCTGGGGTGCCGGTGCCGCAGGCAGAGGATTAGCCTAGTGAGCCATGTTGTGTTGTTAACAGACATGATAGTTATCTTAATGAGAAAGACCCAGAGGCCTAAAAAAGATAAATGTTTTATAAAATCCTACAGGTGCTTTCAAAAATACTGTGTGGAGTAAGCAAGTGCCTCTTCTTGTTGGTTAATGAGTTTATAAATTTAAACATGGCTATTTAAAGTCTTTTGTCATCCACAGTTTTGTGTTTTCCAAACACTGAAAATCAGATTTACTGCTGATGGAAGTTATAAATAAATATTCAAGAATTCAAACAAAAAATACAATGGAAAGTCTTAATAACAGACTAGATGAGGCAGAAGAATGAATAAAAAATCGAGAAGAGTTCTTTGGAAATAACTGATCAAAAACAGAGAGAGAGAAAGAGAGAAAATTGGAAAGACTGAATAAAGTGCTTGAGATCCTTGAAACCATCAAGCAAAAAAATACATGAATTAGGAGTTAAGAGAGTATAGAGGCCGGTGCTGCTGTTCAATAGGCTAATCCTCTGCCTGCGGCGCCGGCACACCGGGTTCTAGTCCTGGTTGGGGCACCGGATTCTGTCCCAGCTGCCCCTCTTCCAGTCCAGGTCTCTGTTGTGGCCTGGGAGTGCAGTGGAGGATGGCCCAAGTCCTTGGGCCCTGTACCTGCATGGGAGACCAGGAGAAGCACCTGGTTCCTGGCTTCAGATCGGCGCTGTGCGCTGGCCATAGCGGCCATTGGAGGGTGAACCAATGGTAAAGGAAGACCTTTCTCTCTGTCTCTCTCTCTCTCACTGTCCACTCTGCCTGTCCAAAAAAAAAAAAAAAAGTATAGAAAAAAACAATGGCTTAGAAAACCTATTCAATGAAACAGTGAAACAATAGCAGAACGTTTCCCCAATTTGAAGAAACATGTAAACATCCAAATGTAGGAAACATGTAGAACCCCAAATAGACATGATGAAAAAAGATCCTCATCCTGAGACAATGTGGTCCAACTTTGAAAAGTGAAACATGAAGAGACCATCCTAAAATTTGCAAAATAGAAACGCCAGATCGCCTCTAAAGGAACGCCTATCAGACTGACAGCAGAATTTTCAACAGAAACCATAAAGACTGCAAGAAAACAGAAAGTAATAATCCAAAATCTTTTTTTTTTGAAGATTTAGTTATTATTTGAAAGTCAGAGTTCCACAGAGAGAGGAGAGGCAGAGAGAGACAGAGAGAGAGAGAGAAGTCTTCCATCCGCTGGTTCACTCCCCAATTGGCCGTGACAGCCGGAGCTGTGCCGATCTGAAGCCAGGAGCCAGGAGCTTCCTTCGGGTCCCCCACATGGGTGCAGGGGCCCAAGGACTTGGACCATCCTCCACTGCTATCCCAGGCCACAGCAGAGAGCTGGATCGGAAGAGGAAGAGCTGGGACTAGAACTGGCACCCATATAGGATGCTGGCGCTTCAGGCCAGGGCATTAACCCGCTGCACCACAGCACCAGCCCCAATAATCCAAATTCTAAAAGAAAAAAACAACTGCCAACCCAGAATACTTTACCAGGCAAAGCTCTCACTCATAAATGAAGGTGATATAAAGACTTTTTAAGATAAGGAAAAATTAAAAGAGTTTGTCACCATCAGGCTGGCCTTACAAATAATTAAGTATGTATTTCACACAGAAATAAAGAAAATTAGCATATGTAAGAATGTGAAGACAGAAAATCTCCTATAAAAGAACAAAGGAGATTCAAAACAAACTGTAGGAATACTTATGAAAAAAATGACAGGACCATTTTATAATTTAATTCATTTTATCATAATTTAATTTAATCCATAGTCCATAATTTATAATTTAACTTAATTATAATTAATAATTGATTAATTAATAATATTATTATTATTCACTTAATAATAAACCTGAATGTAAATGGATTAAATTATCCAATCAAAAGACACAAACTGACTGACTTGATTCAAAAAAACCCAACCTATATGCCGAGTATAAGAAACACATCACCAATAAAGATATACACAGACTGAAATTATGTTATACAGTATAGTACTGGAAGTTTTAGCCAGAGCTATCAGGCAAGAAAATGAATCCAAGGGATACAAATTGGAAAGCTGGAAGTCAAATTATCCCTGTTTTCAGATGACATGATTCATTATATACAAAACCAAAAGACTCCACTGAGATTACTTGGATTCATAAGAGAATTTGGCAAAGTTGCATCATATAAAATCAATAGAGTTTGGGCCGGCGCCGCGGCTCACTAGGCTAATCCTCTGCCTAGCAGCGCCGGCACACCGGGTTCTAGTCCCGGTCGGGGCGCCGGATTCTGTCCCGGTTGCCCCTCTTCCAGGCCAGCTCTCTGCTGTGGCCAGGGAGTGCAGTGGAGGATGGCCCAGGTGCTTGGGCCCTGCACCCCATGGGAGACCAGGAAAAGCACCTGGCTCCTGGCTCCTGCCATCGGATCAGCGCGGTGCGCCGGCCGCAGCGTGCTGGCCGCGGCGGCCATTGGAGGGTGAACCAACGGCAAAGGAAGACCTTTCTCTCTGTCTCTCTCTCTCACTGTCCACTCTGCCTGTCAAAAAAAAAAAAAATCAATAGAGTTTGTAGAGAAGCCCTGATGAATTGTATTCCTTGAAAGAGAAAATCTTATATTCCCAAGGTTACCATACTCTTAAATATGCATATTTCTATTCTTGGGCAATAGTTTGACCTTGAGGATCTCCTGCAGGAACTCTGAGTCTCTCATAACTTTGAATAAATTGGAGATTTATAAGGAGGTTGGGAGATACTGAAGCAAAGGAGGTGTATCCCATTTTTTTATTCCACACATCTTTCTGATTTTTCTATACACTCTTTTCTCTGATAAATTTTACTTTTGGTGGATGTGGAAGCATAGTTAGTTAAGCTGTAGCTTGGGAAACTCATATTTGAGCACCAGTTCAAACACTAGTGATAAGCTTTGGGTACACTGCTTCAGACCCAGTTTGCTACTGATGCATCCTGGGAGACAACAGATGATGGCTCAAATTCCTGGGCCACTTCCACCTACTTGGAAGATAGCAATTGAGTCTGAGACTCTTGTCTTTGGCATGACCCAGCTCTGGCTGTTGCAGGCATTTGGGGAATGAGCCAGCAGATGGAAGGCTTCTCTGTCTCTGTCTGTCTGCCACTCTGCCTTCCAAGTAGATGAAAATAAATAATAAACATTAAAAACAAAAAAATCTTTTCACTCTCAGTATATCAGATTCACACACACACACAAATGTCCTCTCTTTTGGAAATAAAGGCATTTTCATGATTTTCCATATTCTGACAATATTTCTCATCATCTTGCTACCATTTCAACTCTCATTTTCTGCCTTGCCAATTTCCAGCCTTGTGTAACCCCGCCCTCTTCTTCCTTCTGTGCTTCCTTGTTCATCTCCTTGGCAACTTTCTTCGTCTCCTGCCCCTTCTCCGTCTTTTCTTCTTCTTCTTTTCCTTCCCCCTTCCTCCTCTACTTCCTCCTCCTCCTCCTTTCTCTCTCTCCCTCTTTCTATCTCCCCCTGTGTCTCTTTCTCTCTTCAAAATTATTGAATAAACTTTAAAACAAGTCTATTCCATTCCATCACATATTGAAGCTGCATAACTTCTGTTGCACTCCTTGGGCATCTTTAGCAATTTTGTTACATGTATTCTTCAAAGAAAGCCTCACATTTCCCTCACTGTCCTTCAATCTCACAATCACTTTTGATTCTGTTTCAGAATGCAACAGCACTTCCCACTCTCCCAGCCATGAAATAAGAGGTTACTTTCTTTTCAAGATCTTGTTGTCTTCTTTTTTAAAATGGGCAAATAGTGGTTCAAGGTCTATGATGAAGATTAAATTCCCTAAATGTACAAAATTATCATGGCATATTGTGCACAACATTTAGTAGGTATTAATTATTATTTTATCTATTCCTAAATAATATCATTACATTATATTCTCTTCTAAGTCAAATTTCAATAATCCTGGTTAATAGGCTGTTGGGGTTGAATTACCTTATTTTGAAGTTGAAAACATGAACTCTTTTGCAATGTCAAAGTGGTTCATTTGGTTGGAAGATGAAGCCTCAAAAATTTATCTTATCCTTGTATACTTCTTTTTTTTAAAGATTTATTTATTTATTTGAAAGAGTTACACAGAGAAAGGAGAGGCAGATATATATATATATATATATATATAGAGAGAGAGAGAGAGAGAGAGAGAGAAAGAGAGAGAGAGGTCTTCCATCTGCTGATTCATTCCCCAATTGGCCGCAAAAGCCAGAGCTACGCCCATCCAAAGCAGGGAGCCAGGAGCTTCTTCTGGGTCTCCCACGTGGGTGCAGGGGCAAGGACTTGGGCCATCTTCTATTGCTTTCCCAGGCCATAGCAGAGAGCTGGATCAGAAGTGGAGCAGCTGAGACTTGAACTGGTGCCCATATGGGATGCCAGCACTGTAGGCAGCAGCTTTACCCTGTATGCCACAGCACCGACCCCTTATCCTCGTATACTTCTAAGACTGAGAGAGTTAATAAATACTCAACTCCAAACACATAATTTCACGCTTTCTATTTCCAGAAAGTGTTGCTAAATTGCATTGTTCTTTTTTTAAATACATGTATTATAAAGAACAGGAGTGTCTAATCACATCTTTAATTCTGAACTCTTCAATCTATGCTTGAATATTGCTTAATTTGGATTTTTAATAAGAAACTTCCTTATGTCATGTTGGAAATCACAAATATCAAGCTGATTGATTGTTAGTTTTTCTTGTGTTGCTCTTGGCCTACCTTAAAAATTAACTTTTTGTTGTATGTGTCAGGACTCCCTTCATAACACCAGGCTTTCTTCAATTAGTTTTGTGCTTCTCCACTTCTCTCAGCTAAGTGTTTTTCTTAATATGTAGAGATTCCTCAGAGTCATTAAGAAGGACAGCAGACAAATGCAGGAGAAGAGAAATATTTATAAGGTTATTTGCTCTCCTTCTCAGTCTGCTTCCAGGTTTTGAATTTGCACATTGATTTTGGGCCTGTATTTAGTTCCATTCTTGGTCTTGACTCTAAGTCGTAAGTAACATCTGTTTCTATTTATCAACAGCATTATTCAACCTACTGTATAGTTTCTAGGGCTGCTGTAGCAAGACAATATGGCTTAAATAACATAAATGTTTTATCTCATAGTTATTCAGGCTGGAATTTGGAAATCAAAGAGTTGCAAGGTTGATGTCTTTCACGACCTCTCTCCTTGGCTTGTACATGGCTGCCTTTTCCTGTCTTCACATGGGTCCCCTTTGTGTGATGTCTGTGTCTAACCTAGTCTTACATCACACAAGTCATATCTAACTAGGACCCACCCTTATACCCTATTTGACATTAGTAACCTGTTTAAAGATCCTATCTTCAAATACAATCAGATTCTGAGGTACTGGGAGTTAGGGCTTCAACATGTGAATTTTGAGATGACAAAATTCAGCTTGTAACACCATTGTTGGGAGCAGGCTGAAGAAAATGTGCTTCTATTAAAAATTAATAGTTACTATATATTAGATAGGAATCTGAATAAGCAACTCAATGTGCATATCTGAATGGAAAGTATTTTAAGGTATTGTGATAAATTTTGAATGAGACACTTCAATGCAAATATATAAAGGGTTGTTTCGAATGCAGCAGGATAGCTGAAAAGCAGGCAATTTAGATGTCAAAAGGAGAACACTACTTGGGATGGGAAAATAAACAAAAAGAATGGTTCATTTGTTGATATAAGCACTCTTTCACTGCTATTTCAATCCTTAGAAAACAAAATATGGTAATGAAGAATATGTATTGAATAATTAAAATCCTTTTGTTTTACCCAGGGATACACTTGTTCCAATATAAAGGTACTGCCAAAGAGAAGGTGGTGAAAGGAAGCTGTCTTCTGCAAGTCATGTCCTGAACAAGATTCCTGATAAGTTTCAAATTGTCTCACATCCTTTCAAATATAGGGAAGCCTTTTTGTTTTGCTTTATTAAGAGGAATAGACCTTAGCAAGTTATCTGAATATGAAATTCAATGTCTGTCTCCTTTCCTAGAAAAATATTTTGAAAACTCTTTCCCTGAGTGGGATACCACCATCTTTGCATCTCTCACTCAGGCAAACTGCACACAACCATCCTGAAAATTACTATTAAAACATTAGAAACTTTTTGGCAAAGGAGGTATCTCAAAGCTTCAAACCAGCCTACTTACTGATATTATGTTCTAGTAAAATTTTTTACCTTAGCTGGAACTCACTCAACACACATTTACCAAAATATGTGTGTTATAATTTAGCTTTTCATAGAAGATCTTGATATTATGATTCTGAAAATTCTCTCCACCACTCACCCTAAAAATTAAGGTTTATTGTTTTTCATTATAAACATGCAAGATTTCCATATCATGTAGCTGAAGTTGAGTTTGTCCAAAACAGTGTATGGTTACTATTTCATGTTGTAGCTAGAGCAGCACTTTTTAATAGAAGTGAGCCAACCTTGAGTGTCTCATTCTTTAGGTAATGAAACATTTGCTGATCCTAGTTAGATGTGGGAAATGTGTCTAAATACTAGAGATACAATGACAAACAAGATATAGCCACTACCATCAAGGAATATGTGAGCTAATTGGCACATGTGTCCATACAACAGAATACTTAACATTGAGTTTCAAGTTATATCATTGGCTACAGGGAGCTGGAATGGTACTGGACACAAATTGGTAGCCAGAACAAGAACAAGTGCCCACATAGGATGCTGGCATCACCAGCTACAGCTTTCCCCACTGTGTCACAATACCAAACCCAGGGGCTGATATTTCAAATGGTTCAATAATAATAATAATAATAATCATGTAAGGGATTTTGAAAACAGTTAAACCAATTGATTTAACAGCAATTTATGTACCTATTCTTCTTTCTCTCTGCTCTTTCATACTTTTCCTTTTGTCTACTGTCCTTTCCTGCCTTCTCTGTCTACTCATTTTTAAATCCAGCCTCAGATGCCAGTTTCTCAGTGATGCCTTATCCCTAACAGGATTAATCACATCATCTTATATCTTATATATGCCTGTGTCCTAGACTTATTTCATTGGGTTTTCTTTCTTTCTTTTTTTTAATTTCTTTGACAAGTAGAGTTTAGACAGTGAGATAGAGAGAGAGAGAAAGGTCTTCTTTCTGTTGGTTCACTCCCCAAATGGCCGCTATGGCCGGCGCTACGCTGATCCGAAGCCAGGAGCCAGGTGCCTCCTCCTGGTCTCCCATGTGGGTTCAGGGGCCCAAGCACTTGGGCCATCCTCCACTGCCCTCCCAGGCCACATCAGAGAGCTGGCCTGGAAGAGGGGCAACCGGGACTAGAACCAGGTGCCCATTTAGGATGCCGGCGCCGCAAGGCAAGAGGATTAACCAGTGAGTCATGGCGCCGGCCCTCATTGGGTTTTCAATTGCCATTGGTTATTTCCATGTCCAGTTTCTAGTAGATGACAAGAGCAACAGTCATCTTCCTATCTTTATATCGCCAGTATTTAGCATATTATATGGCAGCTGTGGGTACTCAGAGGAGAGTCAGCTGGGCTCAGCCGCACTGCTTCCCCAAAGAAATGGAGGAGACAGTGGCCTGGTGGTACTTGTGTTAAGCTGAGATTCTGCCCTTCCACCGGAGCACCTGGAAGCTAGGATGTATGTGAGGAGTGCTGGTTTCAGGTAGCACCCTGGTTTAGTCATTGTGAATAAGAAGGGAGATTACACCTCTCTTCTGATGCTCCATGTTAGTGGAGCACCTCCACTTAACTTTCTGATCTCTCTGTTTTTTTATGGCAGAGATAGATTGGAATTTTTCACAAGGATTTTTACCAAGAAATTAATATAAAACAGAAGGAAAATGAACAGGAAAGTATGATAACAAAAGGCAGCTAAATACATGTTTTAATTCATTAGTTCATTTAAGAACTACTCACAGAATAGTTCTATAGAACTATTTGCGACAATGATTTATTCTTAAGATTTCTCTGGGAAGGCTGTTCAGGCAAGTCACCTCAATTCTGGGTCTTAGATGATTGCCAGCTGAAAGAGAAAGGGATACATCATGCTGTTTTTTTGTTTTTGTTTTTTTTTTTTTTTTCACATAGAGGGATACAGCAGCACAAAGGCACAAAATGGCATGGTGTATCTAATGCAATAGTAAGGGATTTGGCACTTTGGTGTGGTGAGCGTGAAGCAAGCTGCGGAGGAAGGGGGAGGGAAGCCAATTTATCAGGACACAGCTAAATCACATCTCGTGAAGAGTAGGTCTTTTATCATTTTTCACTCTTATTTAACTGAAGTACAGAGCACAAATTTTTATTTTATTTTATTTTATTTTTGACAGGCAGAGTGGACAATGAGACAGAGAGAGACAGAGAGAAAGGTCTTCCTTTGCCGTTGGTTCATCCTCCAATGGCTGCCACGGCTGGCGCACCGCGCTGATCCAAAGGCAGGAGGCAGGTGCTTCCTCCTGGTCTCCCATGGGGTGCAGGGCCCAAGGACTTGGGCCACCCTCCACTGCACTCCCTGGCCACAGCAGAGAGCTGGCTTGAAAGAGGAGCAACCGGGACAGAATCTGGCGCCCCCACAGGGACTAGAACCCAGTGTGCCGGCGCTGCAAGGTGGAGGATTAGCCTATTGAGCCGCGGCGCCGGCCACAAATTTTTATTTTGTAAGACATGAAAGAATTATGATAACTTCTCCATAAACTTTTCAACATATGTTTGAGCACTTGAAGGATCTTTAATGATTTTTTGTCACATACACAGACAAGAAAAATAATCAGACAAGGATCTTTTCTACATTAACTAAGACTTCTAAACACAATTCCAGGTTACGTGTAGTAAGTGATTGCAAAATTTGGCACTGTTGTATTATTGGTGTTTAATATGAGCTATTAGTACTTTAAGTCAGTACAAAAATTTACCATGGCTCTGGGGAAAGATTAAGCAAACAGCATTAGTTTATTAGGCTGGAGATTGTCCAAGAAAAGAATGAGGAAACTAGTATATTTTATTTCTCAGTGATTCTGTGCTTTCCTTTAAAAAATAGCTTTTAAACTTCTGCAATGATTTATTTTTAAAATGTCCTCACTTAGAACTCAGTGTCTGTCAGTTTTGTTCACATAAAAAGTAGTATCTTTTTTTGTTGCTTTGTTTTAAGAACATTTATTAAAACACAGCCACACCGAGGATATCAGAGCGGCAGAAAGGAAGGTGGGGTGAAATAAGCTAAGCTGTGTAAAAGGTCCAAAGTAAGAGCCACAGTGCTGATATTTCATTTATTCTAATAGAGAATAATGTATGCCTGATAACCTAGTGATATTCATAAGCATAATAGTTAATAACATTTTTAGAAAGCACATAATTGTAACATTCAAATAAGGCAGTATAGAAAGTATTATAAAGAATGATGTTTGTTATAATCCTTTTTAAAAGCGTTGGTCCTTTTGGAAAAATCAACAATGAATTTTAAAAAATCATAAGAAAAGGAAAGTAAGATCCCCCCCTCCCCAAAATGTAAGAACCACTTGCAGATATTTACACTTTTTAAATTTTTATTATTATTATTATTTTGACAGGCAGAGTGGACAGTGAGAGAGAGAGAGCGACAGAGAGAAAGGTCTTCCTTTTGCCGTTGGTTCACCCTCCAATGGCCGCTGCGGCTGGTGCGCTGTGGCCGGTGCATCGCGCTGATCAGAAGCCAGGAGCCAGGTGCTTCTCCTGGTCTCCCATGTGGGTGCAGGGCCCAAGGACTTGGGCCATCCTCCACTGCACTCCCTGGCTACAGCAGAGAGCTGGCCTGGAAGAGGGACAACCAGGACAGAATCCGGTGCCCGGACCGGGACTAGAACCTGGTGTGCTGGCGCCACAAGGTGGAGGATTAGCCTAGTGAGCTGTGGCGCCATGGCGCAGGCCCGGACATTTACATTTTAAATGTGTAGAATACAATGGACCAGATTTGCAAAGGCAGTTAATGCCAGTTTTTACAAAGGCTTATTTCATTTCATTTAGCACCAAGTAAAATACAGAGTATCCCATGGAAGATATAATTGGGTTTTCCTCAGCTTCTCGTATTATCCATTTCTTTTCCCAGGCCACAGTCCACACATGTGCATCCTTGTTGTCCCAGTGAGGAGTCTAAAATGGTTAAGTTTTACAGTGGCTGCTCAGATGACATCAGCAGAGATTTTTTTCCACTCTTAAGATTTGGTGGCTGTGAATGCCAGGAGATTTCTTTGATCAGGAATACAAAGTTATTTTCCTGGTCCATTTTAATATATCATGTAATTCATTTGATGGCTGTGCCTGCTTACTAATTATGAAGGCTACTTGAGTCAAGAGAACATTCTCCAAGCCTGCCTGACCTATTTCCAGAGGATAAAGTACCCCTGCTTTACTTGGGAACATGGGTTTCTTCTTGTTCTTTTTCACTGTAACTTGTTATCTATCAAGGCAGATCACACATTTGGGTCAAAAAGAGAGAGGACATAGATTTCTTTAACAAATTTCTTAACCTGAGTAATAGTTGAAAATGTAAAACTTTATTACATTTTCCATTGAAAACTGATTCAACCTTGGTGCTTATCCAAGAACTGATGATGTCAAATTTCTGACAGAAATCATACCTCAAGACACATATATTTTCAAAAGAAAACATCATATTAAAGTACTATTTTCCCTTATGGTAGCTGACAAATATTTATGGCAAATTGGAAATTCTGAGTAAACGGAAGATATCCTTACCAACAACGTAGATACAGCATATGTGGCTAACTTGTAAGTTTCTTAATGTAAAGGCATCAGTGACTTTGCATCTTGTAGCAGATCTGTAGTTCCAGTTGCTTTTTTTCCCTATAATTTAATAGAATGTCTCACAAAACCATGTCCCCTGGTGCTAGAAATGTTTAAACTTTCCCAGAAAACTGAAAATCTTATAAACCACTTGTCTACCAAACAAAATGATTGCTATCAATGGCTTTCAAATTTTTGCTTTCCCCAGGTTTTCAAAAGATTAGCCATCCTTTGTTCTTGAATAACCTATAAAAGATAACTGGATAGAACATATTAGAGGGTCATAAAAGATGGATCTCTTCTATTCGATCATTTGGCACATCCTCAGTAGTATACCAGAAAAAAACAGTAGACATAAGACACAATTTCCAAAGAATTCACACGTGCTGAGCGCTAGGCAGAGGGGTTTCTGAAGGTGAGCTCGCGCAGCTCCTGCTCTCTTCCTGGTGATGTGTGTTTCTCCTTACGGAGTGACAGAGGCCTTCTTGTGTGTTTCTGGAATCTTTGTAGGAAAGCATATACGCTGGGCCAGATCTTACTGGTTTCTGTTCCAGAGAACGTTTCCAACATCCCTTTTTCTGGTAATATTGCAGGACCAGCACCCTTTGAGCCTCGTATGCCTTCAGTCTCTTGATGGCTGTCTGGCTTGTCGTCCTCACGCTGAACGAAAGGCTCTCTGGTCAGGTCATCAATGCCCACAGTTTTGGGAGGGTTGAACTCAATCTTGTAGACACGGCCACTGGCTAGGTAAATCCAGCGAGCAGTAAGGCGTTGCTTAATGACATAAAAGGGCACATTCAGGTTAATCATGGTGTCTATCTGATAAGCTTTGTTCAGGGCTTCTGCCTGTGGGAGTGTCCTTGGAAAACCATCCAATAGCCAGCTGTGCTCCATGAGATTTTTCAGCTCATGAAGGGCACGCGGAGTCATGACATCATCTGGAATGAGCTTCCCTTGATCAATCAAAGTCTTGGCTGGCACACCACTTTCTGTGCCTAGCAGCATGTTCTGTCGTAGCAGGTCCCCGCTGGAGAGGTGCTTCAGCTCTAAATGCTTGATGATACACGATAACACGGTGTCCTTGCTGGAGCCGGGGGCTCCCATGATCACCGCACACAACAGCCGAGTGGATGCCCCCATGGACACCGACCAGCCCCAGCCGTGCGGGCACCAGAGCTTCGGCCTGGCCTGCGTGCTTTAAAAGTCTATCTTCCTGATACATTTTTTCAACTCTATACATGATGTGTATTTAAAAGGGGAAGTTTGAAACTAAGATTTAAATCAATGAAAATAAGTGAAATGACAGAAATTCAGACCAAACCGAAAGTTTTCGGGTTGGAGACGGACAGGACACTCTGAGATTGCCTGCAGTCTGTTAATGTGGTGTATCACATTAATTGTTTTGCGCACATTGAACCATCCCTGCATACCAGGGATAAATCCCACTTGGTCGTGGTGGATGATCTTTCTGATGTGTTGTTGCATTCTATTGGCCAGAATTTTATTGAGGAGTTTTGCATCTATGTTCATCAGGGATATTGGTCTGTAATTCTCTTTCAGTGCTGCATCTTTCTCTGGCTTAGGAATTAAGGTGATGCTGGCTTCACAGAAAGAATTTGGGAGGATTCTCTCTTTTTCGATTGTTCTGAATAGTTTGAGAAGAATTGGAGTTAGTTCTTCTTTAAATGTCTGGTAGAATTCAGCAGTGAATCCATCTGGTCCTGGGCATTTCTTTGTTGGGAGGGCCTTTATTACTGTTTCAATTTCTGTCTCAGTTATGGGTCTATTCAATAAATGGTGCTGGGAAAATTGGATTTCCATGTGCAGAATCGTGAAGCAAGACCCCTACCTTTCACCTTACACAAAAATTCACTCAACATGGATTAAAGACTTAAATCTATGACCCGACACCATCAAATTACTAGAGAGCATTGGAGAAACCCTTCAAGATATAGGTACTGGCAAAGACTTCTTGGAAAAGACCCCAGAAGCACAGGCAGTCAAAGACAAAATTAACATTTGGGATTGCATCAAAATGAGAAGTTTCTGTGCTTCAAAAGATACAGTCAGGAAAGTGAAGAGGCAACTGACAAAATGGGAAAAAATATTTGCAAACTATGCAACTGATAAAGGGTTGATAACCAGAATCTACAAAGAAATCAAGAAACTCCACAACATCAAAACAAACAACCCAGTTAAGAGATGGGCCAAGGAACTCAATAGACATTTTTCAAAAGAGGAAATCCAAATGGCCAACAGACACATGAAAAAATGTTCAAGATCACTAGCAATCAGGGAAATGCAAATCAAAACCTCACCCCGGTTAGAATGGCTCACATTTAGAAATCTACCAACAACAGATGCTGGAGAGGATGTGGGGCAAAAGGGACGCTAACCCACTATTGGTGGGAATGCAAACTGGTTAAGCCACTATGGAAGTCAGTCTGGAGATTCCTCAGAAACCTGAATATAACCCTACCATTCAACCCAGCCATCCCACTCCTTGGAATTTACCCAAAGGAAATTACATTGGCAAACAAACAAGCTGTCTGCACATTAATGTTTATTGCAGTTCAATTTACAATAGCTAAGCCTTGGAACCAACCCAAATGCCCATCAACAGTAGACTGGATAAAGAAATTATGGGACATGTACTCTATAGAATACTATACAGCAGTCAAAAACAATGAAACCCGGTCATTTGCAACAAGATGGAGGAATCTGGAAAACATCATGCTGAGTGAATTAAGCCAGTCCCAAAGGGACAATATCATATGTTCTCCCTGATTGGCGACAACTAACTGAGCACCAAAGGAGAAACCTGTTGAAGTGAAATGGACACTATGAGAAACAGTGACTTGATCAGCTCTTGTCCTGACGGTTGATGTACAATGTAATACTTTATCCATTTTAGTATTTTTTTTTGTTCTAGTACTATTGGCTGAACTCTGTAATTAACACACAATTATTCTTAGGTGTTTAAATTTTAACTGAAAAGTGATCCCTGTTAAATAACAGTGGGAATAAGAGAGGGAGGAGATGTACAATTTGGGACATGCTCAATTGGACTTGCCCCAGATGGTGGAATTAGAAACGTGCCAGGGGATTCCAATACAATCCCATCAAGGTGGCATGTACCAATGCCATCTCACTAATCCAGGTTGTCAACTTCAGTTCACAATTGATCACACTGATAGGTCTAAGAGTCAAAGGGGTCACACAAACAAGACTAGTGTCTGCTAATACTAACTGATAGACTCAAAAATACTAGCTGATAGAATAAAAAAGGGAGAGAACGATCCAACATGGGAAGTGGGATACACAACAGACTCATAGAATGGCAAATGTCATAAGCAGCACTCTGGCCTCAGAATCAGCCATTAAGGCATTCAGATCTGGCTGAAGAGCCCATGAGAGTATTTTAGGCATGGAAAGCCAAGACACTTTGGGAAAAAAAAAAGAAGACCTAAATGAAAGATCTCTGCAAGTGAGATCCCAATGGAAAGAACAGGTCATCAAAGAAGGAGGTACCTTTCTCTGAAGGGCGGAGAGAACTTCCACTTTGACTATGACCTTGTCTAAATAAGATCAAAGTCGGCGAACCCAAAAGGCTTCCATAGCCTTGGCAAATCATGACTAGAGCCTAGGGAGATTACTGATGCCATAAACAAGAGTGTCAAATTGTTAAGTCAACAACAGGAGTCACTGTGTACTTACTTCTCATGTGGGATCTGTCCTTAATGTGTTGTCCAATGTGAAGTAATGCTATAACTAGTACTGAAACAGTATTTTACACTTTGTGTTTCTGTGTGGGTGCAAACTGATGAAATCTTTGCTTAATATATACTGAATCAATCTTATGTATATAAAGATAATTGAAAATGGATCTTGATGTGAATGGGATGGGAGAGGGAGCGGGAGATGGGAGGGGTGCGAGTGGGAGGGAAATTATGTGGGGGGAAGCCAATGTAACCCATAAACTGTACTTTGGAAATTTATATTTAAAAAAAATTAAGAAAAAAAAAGATATTGCCTGCAGTGAATCTGATCAGGAAGAAACTGAGGAGCCTACACTCAAATGCAAACAATGCAACAGAAACCGTTTATCTCAATAACAGAAGGGATTTATATTCTTATATTAAAACATTAATTTAATTCCTGGGAAATGCAAAAGAAATAAAATGCAATTCTTGTGTGAAAAAGCCTGAGCAATGATTGAATGAACTAATCACTCATGAGATGACATTTAAAAATCAATCAGGTGTAAACCACTCCAATCCTAGAGCCTATCTAGTCTGGTTTGACAGAAAAAAGGCAATTCAAACATCTAATGATTTAATCAGGTGCTCAAAGGGACCACTTATATGTTATGGTAATAATAAGCATACATTCATATATGTATCATACTGTGATAAGAAAACAACTTGAGATTTACCTTCTTAATGAATTTTTAAGTGCACAATGCAGTATTAACCATAGGCACAATGTTTATCAGCAGATCTTTGAACTTATTCATTTTGTATAACTGAAACTTGGTGACTATTGAGCATCAATCCCACGTTTCTCCCTACCTTAACCCCTGGAAACCACCATTCTACCCATTGTTTCTACGAGTTTGACTATTTTAAATACTCTGTGTTTGTCCTTGTGTGACTAACATTTCAATTAGCATAATGTCCTCTAGGTTCATCCATGTTGTCACAAATTGCATAATTTCTTTTTTAAATGACTAAATAATACTCCATTGCACCATTTCTTTATCATTTCACCAATGGACAGTTGGATTGTTTCCCATTTGCCTTGACTACCATGAATAACACTGAAATAAATATGTGAGTACAGAAATCTCTTTGCAATATTAAATTCCTTTGAATATATACCAGGTATTGAGATTTCTTGACCATTTTTTTTACTAACAATTTAAAATTTTTGAAGAACTATCATACTCTTCCATAGTATATTATCACTTTACTTTCTCACCAATAGCGTACAAGAGTTCCCTTCCTCCACACCCTCATCAATATCTTTGTGTTTTGTGTTTTGAATTATAGTCATCCTGATAGGTGTGAGATGATATTTCAATGTGGTTTAGATTTGCATTTCCCTGCTGATTAGTAGTGAATATCTTTTCATATACCTGTTGGCCATTTATGTCTTCTTGGATGTGCTTTTCTCATTTTAAAATTGGGTTGTTTATTTTATTCCTATTGACTTGTAAGTATTCCTTGTAATATTTTGTTTATTACTACCATATCAGGTATATGATTTACAAATATATTCTCCTACTCTGTAGATTCTTTCACTCTGTTGACTGTTTCCTTTTCTGTGCAGAATTTTTAGCTTCATGCAGTCTCAGTTATCTGATTTTGATTTGTTGCTTCTGCTTTTTTGTGTCATATCCAAGAAGTCATTGCAGAGCCCAATATCATATAGATTTCTGCCTGTGTTTTCTTCTAGGAGTTTTACAGTTCAGTGTATTATGTTTCAAAATTTAATCCATTTTGAGTTTTTGCATATGGTATATAAAAATGTCTGATTTCTTTTACATATACCATTTGTTGAAAAAACTGTCCTTTCCCGATTGTGTACTCTTGTCCATGTTATCAAAGACCAGTTGATCATTTATGGCTGGGTTTACTTCTGGACTCCATTTTGTTCCATTGGTCTGCATATCTTTTTATGCCAGTACTATTTTGTTTTAATTAATATAAATTTGATATATTTTTAAATTATTTTAATTTTATTTGACAGGCAGGTAGACAGAGATCTTCTAGGTGCTGGTTCACTCCCCTGACGTCTGCAACAGCCAACACTAGTTGAAGCTGAAACAAATAGACAGAAGCACGTTAGCCAGAACTTAAGAGTAACTGCTGCACAAAATGCCCATCCTTCAAATATATTGGTTTTTTTGTTTTATTTTGTTTTGTTTTTTATTGGACAGGTAGAGTTATAGACAGTGAGAGAGAGAGAGAGAGAGAGAGAGGTTCACTTCCCAAATGGCCGCCATGGCTGGCACTGTGCTAACCTGAAGCCAGGAGCCAGGTGCTTCTTCCTGGTCTCCCATGCAGGTGCAGGGGCCCAAGCACCTAGGCCATCCCCCACTGCCCTTCTGGGCCACAGCAGAGAGCTGGACTGGAAGAGGAGCAACCGGGACTAGAACCACAGTGTTCTATGGACATTCATATGGACTAGAACCACCATATGGGATGCCGGTGCCGCAGGGGGAGGATTAACCAAGTGAGCCATGGCACCGGCCCCCAAATATATTGTTAATCAGAATATGTGGTACCTCCAGCCTTGTTCTTCTCTCTTAACATTGTTTTGGCTATTTGTGGTCCTTTGTGGTTGGCTTCTTATAATTTTGGAATTTTTTTTGGTAAAAAATGCCATTGAGATTTTGATAGGGATTGCACTGATTCTGTAGATCACTTTCAGTATTGACATCTTAATAGTATTAAATCTTCCAACCTGTGAACATGGGCTGTTTTTCCATTTATATGTGTTGTCTTTAATTTCTTAGATCAATGATTTTATAGTTTTCAGGCTTTCACCAAACTTAGTTAAGCACTTTATTCTTTTTGATACTATAATAAATGAGCTGGTTTTCATTTTTTGGAAAGTTCATTATTAGCGTATAGAAACTCAATTGATTTTTAAGTGTTGATTTTAGATCCTGCAACCTTATTGAATTCACTTATTCTAATAGATGTTTCTGTGAAGTCATTAGTTTTTCTGTATAAAAGATCATGTCATCTGCAAAGTTAATTTTGCTTCTTTCTTTCAGAAGTTGATTCATTTTTATTTCCTGTTATGCCTAATTGGTATGACCAGGACTCTGCATTATGTCAAACAGAAGGGATTTTAGAAAAAAAAAAGAAAGAAAAACTTTGAATTTCTCACCATTGATTATAATGTTATCAGTGGGCTTTTCATGTAAGGCTTTTACAGTATTCAGATAAATCACTCACTTTGTTGGGAGATTTTTCTGGAAAAGTGTTTAATTTTTTCAAACACTTTTTCTGCATCTATTAAGATGACTATGCTATTTTTATATTTCAGTATGTTAATACAGTGTGTCACATTAATTGATTTGTATATGTTGAAACATTGTTGCATCCCAGGGGTAAATCATACTTGACAAAGGGATATGACCTTTTAAAAAACTGTTAAGCTGGGATTGGTGCTGTGGCATAGCAGGTGAGGTTGCTGTGGCCTGGGAAGGCAGTAGAAAATGGTTCAAGTCCTTGGGCCCCTGCACCCTACATGGCTCCTGGCTTCAGATTGGCCCAGCTCTGACCATTGCTGCCATTTGGTGGAATGAACTGGTAGATGGAAGACCTCTCCCTCTCTCTGCCTCTGCCTCTCTGTAATTCTCTCAAATAGATAAATAAATCTTTAAGAAAAATAGTTGCACAGAGTTACACAGAGAGAGAAGTTTTAATAATGGAGAAAACAGATTATTGGGGACTCTTGGTTCATTCTATAGGGTTGATATAAAAAATGAATACTGCCATTTGTCATTTTTCTTGGAATAAAAAACTCCATTAAAAATATTTCTTTGAATAATTAAAAAGGAATGATCAATGGGTTAGAAAATAGCAACTCTGTTCATATATCATGTGGCACAGTGAACTTAAGTTTTTGGTAAAAATGTACAAACTCAAATGTCCAAATGGTTTAGTGCCTGAACACTTTGTTCTTCAGAATCCTGGACATCACATCATAGTGATTTTCATAATCTTACTCATAAACAATGATATAATACTGTCATAATGATATAATACTGTCACAAACACTTTTTATGAATCCAGTTTCTTAAGTTGAGATCAATCAAAGAAAGTAACTACCTAAACCAGTGTTATCTTTCTTTAATTTATAAACATTCTATGCAAGAGTTGATGTATTGAATAAAATAGCATTTTTACCATTAAACCAGAAATTACACAGGCAAATATTTTGTATTCCACTCACTCTTGTAATTTGTATTATAAAACTAATGTAAATGTATTATATAGTATGCACTGTATCATTAATAATCTGAAAGAAATTAGAAGGAGGCTTTTAACTTTTGTTTCAAGGCCTCAGGGAGTATAAAACTAGTCCACTTAATTCTTACTTTCATATTTTGGCCTTTTCAGATTTTACATCATCATAATTAAACTTTTAGTATGATAAAATTTCAAATAACAAATATAAGTCAGAAACATTTTGTAAAAGCTTCCTACCTAAATTAAATATACTTAAATCAGCACTTTGCAGATATGAAAAAATGGAATTTTTAAAATAAAGTAAAAATAAAGCAGGAATATGCAGAATGATATTTGACTAAACTCAGCACAGAAGTCAAAGAAAAAGATAAGAATACTTAGAAATAGAGGCCAAGTTATGTTATGGTCAAGGGAGACAATATTCAATTGAAAATACAAGTCATTGAAGAAGATAGCCCAAGTCCTTGGGCCCCTGCACCTGCATGGGAGACCAGGAAGAAACTCCTGGCTCCTGGCTTCAGATCAGTGCAGCTCTGGCTGTTGCTGCCGTTTGGGGAGTGAACCAGTGGATGGAAGACCTCTGCCTCTCTGTAACTCTTCCTTTCAAATAAATAGATAAATCAGAAAGAAAGAAAAAAGAAAGAAAAAGAAAGAAAGAAAGAGAGAGAGAGAGAGAGAGAGAGAAAGAAAGAAAGAAAGAAAGAAAGAAAGAAAGAGAGAGAAAGAAATGGAGGAAGGAAGGAAGAGAGAAAGAAATGGAGGAAGGAAGGAAGAGAGAAAGAGAGAAAGAGAGAGAGGAAGAAAAAAAGAAAAGAAAAGTCGGCCATCCTTTCAAAGACCAAATAATCGCAATGTTATGAAAATTGTTCCCAAGTATAGAAAGGAAGTAAATGCTTCTAAATTATTTTCATGAAATCAGTGGAATTCTGATTCCTTGATTTAATATTTGATAATACACAGTACAAACTTCATGAACTTAACCCATAAATTAACACTATTTGCCAACACAAATTGAATATTGATGCAAAATTAGAAAATATTAAAAAATTCACTAGCACATTAATAAGTAGCATATTATGACAAAATAGGATTTATTGCCACAATATAAAGATCATTAAATATTACAGAATTCATTAAAATTGACACAATAATAAATTAATGAAAAAAATCATGAGTATTTCCACATTGAGAAAAGTCTTGAAAACCTTAAAAATTCATTTTCCAAGAAGCACTTAATAAAATGTGAATTTAGATTACTTTTTTATGTAAAAAAGCATACAATTTGGAATTTAATAATTTTATTTAATAGGTAAACTCTAGAAGAGTTTTCCAATAAGATAAGGATGATGGCCACAATTTCCTTCACTATTTAGCAGTATATTGAGGACTTGTAATGGGTGATACCAAGTTTCTTAATATGAATGATTACATGGGTAACGATTTTATAATCATTCCCTAAATAGTGCATATATACTTTCTATACTCCTTTGAATAAGTCTTTCACAGTAACAAGGTAAAAAAATGCATAAGGAAACCAAACATACATACATTTAAGAAAGCTATTTGATGTAATTTATGTTCATTTGTACATTTAGGATTTGTGGCTCATGAAAACACAACCAGACATTTTCAGCAAAATGGAAGAAGTAACGGTTTCAAAATTCGCAGGATGCTATATAAAATGGTTCTAAGGATGCTATATAAAATGATTTTATGGCATTTTTATTGCTAGTGATAAAAAATTTAAATGAATAGCTGTTGGTATATTGTCAAGAAGAAAAGCACAAATATTTTTGAGATTCTAGTATGAAACTTTTGTCTGCAAAAGAGAATCTATGACAGGTAAATGTAGGCTTCTGCTTTGACATTTAAAGAAAAAATTCCCTTACAGCTGTGTTAGGAGTGGAAGAGTAATCATTGTGAAATGCACCTGTCTAGAGCTTTCCCACAACAGTCCCACTTCTCTTTAGGGAAGGTTCTTTTCAAAGCCTTGTTCTAGCGCTCTGGCAGAAAGGTGCTTCTCTTACAGTGGCCCCAACTGGTCTTCCTGCCTCATCAAAGGTGAGGGGGAGAAAATATACACAAAGAATCACTTGTGAGTCACAGATCCGAGACACAGGCTCATTAAAATGCTAAGATTTAATTAAAAATTGAATAATTTTCTCTGTCATTCACTGGTACCCACAGGGTTCTAGTAAAAGAGGAGTGGATCACAACTTAAGGATCTGCAAGACACACTCTGAAGAAAAGTGCTCAGCCAAAGTGATAATGACATACAAAACTAAGGCCAATAAACTTGAAGCCTCTTTCACTTACAGTAAATATTAAACAAAACCCAACATCTAATCATGTGAATGTTAGTGTAAATCTTCATCCTAAAATCCTAGTGAGCTGAATTGCTATTACCTAATACAGCATATTTGGTTTTCAATAAGGAATGACTAAAAGCAAGAAAAAGCTATCTGAAAAGTCAATTCATCAAACTAGTTTTAGATATGACTCAGATGTCAAAATTAATGGACATAAAATTTAAAATAACTATGCGTATGGTAAGGGCTCTAATTAAAAAAGTAGACAATAAGAAAGAATAAATAATACAATAGTGAGATGAAAGTTCAATGAAACTTTGACCCAGAATTAATAGAAAAGTTTATGAATACTTGATCTGGTTGAAGAATCAGTTTATTTGAAAACAGGTCAATAGAAAATTCCCAAACTTAAAAGGAAAAAAAAATGAAGAACATGGAACACAACATCCAAGAATTCTAACACAATTTCAAATGATGTCACATATTGAATATTTTTCATTTTTATCCTTTAATTCTATTTAACGATGAATTTTTGGAAGTTCCCTCCTATAGATCATAGGAGTATCAGAAGAGGAAAAATAAACAAATAGAATAAATATTTGAATGAATATCACAGAGAATTTTCAAATTAATAACAGACAATAAGCCATGGGTACAGGAAACCTAGTGAGCACAAGGCATAATAATTAACATTAAAAAGAACACACAACCATTTCATATTTAAGTTGCAGAAAATTGAAGTAAGAATCTCTCACAGGAAGCACACGTTTAGTCACTGAAGAACGAGGATGAGCCAGCAGATTCTTGCAAAATAGACCGCAAGCCAGAAGAGAGTGCAAAGAAATATTTAAAGTGTTGAAAGAGAAAAAAAAAAAAAAACCTACCAAGTGAGAATTTTGTATTCAGTAAAATTTTTCTTCAATAGTGAAAGATAAATGACTTTCTTAGATAACTACAAATGCTGTCAACATCTTCTCTGTCAGAAATATTAAAAACTTTTTCCAGCAGAAAGAAAATGATAGTGGTCATGGCACTGATGAAAGAATACACACATGAATAAATGAAAAAAATGAGAGGTAAATAATAGATTTATAAAGATACAGTCAACTAATCCTTGACGAAAGAGCAAATACAATTCAATGGAAAAAGTTTAGTCTTTTCAACAAATGGTACTGGCAGACTTAATGTCAAATATAAATCACTGAACCTAGACAGAAAACTTACCCATTTTGCAAAATTTAATTTAAAATAGATCATAGAACTAATGTAAAATGTAAAGCAATAAAAATTCTTGAAGAAAAAATAGGAGAAAATCTACATCACCATGTGTTTGGTGATAAGTTTTCTTTTTTTTTTTTTTTTCCAAATACTTATTTCAGAGACAGAGTGACAGAGAAAGTGGAGAGAAAAAGAGAAAGAGATCTTCCATCCATCGGTTCAATCCTCAAATGACTACAATGGCTGGGGCTGGGCCAGGTGTCCTGAAAAAACAAATCTATAGATTGTAAATAGGTCAGTGTTTTTTAGGAGTTTGGACATGAGGAGAGGAGTTGAAACACAAAAGACTTTATAGCATGATAGAACATTTCTGTGTGATACTCAAAGGATGAACACAAAATATTAAACCTCAAAGCTATAGAATTTCAAAGCAACTCAAGTATACTTTTGTAGGCGTTTTTTTTTTTTTTCACTTTCTTTTTTTGAGGTGAACAAATTTCATGCTTTTCCTATATGCAGGTGTAAGAGCAAAGTGGTACTTCCTACCCTACCCTCTCTCCAGCCCACACTCCCACCCTGCCTCCTCCTTCCTTTCTTATTTTTTTCTTTTGATTTTTACAATGATCTACTTTCAGTTTATTTTACACTCATGTGATTAACTCTGCAATAAGTAAAGAATTCAACAAACAGAAGAAGAAAAATAAATGTCCCTCAACAGTAGAGATAAGGGTTGTAAATAATCATTGAATTTCAAAATGTCAATTTCACTTATATACGTAACACTTTTTGTTCTCTATTAGTTACCACAGATCAGGCAAAACATAGAGTATTTATCTTTTTGGAACTGGCATATTTCACTAAGTATAAGGATCATTTATGGCATCTGAGCATTCCATTATAGAAATCAGAATGTGACAAAATAATTTAATGTGTTACAAATGTATGAAACCAATTCACTGAAGATAAGAGAATAAGATAACTTTGAAAATGAGTAGTGTATCAAAAAACACTACATAGAAAGTGTATTCTAATTGATAATGTTGTTTCCTTTAGGAATATAAGTTAAGAATTCCTAAATGTCTATGCAAATATATAATTCCTGGGTCACTTATTGATCAGGATACATTCTGAGAAATGCATTGTATATGATTTAGTTGTTATGTGAACATCATAGAATGTGTTTAACATAAATCAAGATGGTATAGCCTACCTTTTTTTTAAAATTTACTTTTTTATTTTTTGACAGGCAGAGTTAGACAGAGAGAGAGACAGAGAGAAAGGTCTTCCCTCCGTTGGTTCACTCCCCAAATGGCCGCTATGGCCGGCGCGCTGCACCAATCCAAAGCCAGAAGCCAAGTGCTTCTCCTGGCCTCCCATGCCAGTGCAGGGCCCAAGCACTTGGGCCATCTTCCACTGCCTTCCTGGGCCACAGCAGAGAGCTGGACTGGAAGAGGAGCAACTGGGACAGAATCCGGTGCCCCGACCGGGACTAGAACCCAGTGTGCCGGCACTGCAGATGGAGGATTAGCCAAGTGAGCTATGGCGCCAACTGGTATAGCCTACCTTACAACACATCTAGGTTGTTTGGTACTTATTAATAGAGTATACTGGATTGCTCCAAAAGCCATGATAAACAAAACACAAGACTAAATCAAACATGTGCCAAAATGATGGAATCAAGAATATGTAGTAAATACAGGATTTATGAAATGTGGCATACTGTTTACAGTAATTTTTTTTGTTTTTAAGAAGAGTATACACCAAAGTAATAAAAAGTATACTATAGTAGATATTTAAAATAAAAGTCATTTATTATCATTATCAAGTATTATGCACTGTACATAATTTCATGTGTTTTACTTGTTTATGACTGGCAATAATCTCACTGACTGATAGGGATTTTTCAACCTCATTGTAAAACTATGGGAACAACCCCGTATATGCAGTCCATCATTGACCAAACTGCCATATGCACTGTAATTGAACAATTAAGTTAATGGATGGTGAAAGGTAAAAGTCAGTTTTCTCCCTGTTGATGTGATAATTTACAGATAGGCAAGGGGCAGGAAGCTAAAATGATACATGTGGTAAGGGATTAGTATTGGAGAAATGAACCTTAACCCATTGGTAGCTGAACAAAAACACAGATGGATACATACAGAAATACTTATAGATATATGTATACATGGATTAGTATATGCAAAGATATTTCCTTGAAATGTCAGTTGGCAAAGCCCAGAAACAACAACATCTCAATAGCAAAAGGCATAACCAACAACCCAATCTTGATTTTTACTACCATTCTCCAGTCAAAAGAATCAAGGATCCTTGGAGAAATGACTAAGTCAGGGCTGATGAATTAAATACATAAGAGTTACTGAGAATATTGTAGCTTCAGAAAATAAGAATGTGCTCACAACAAATAAGTAAACAAATAACACCATAACCCTAATGATGTCAAAGAGACACAAGAGGCACCTAACAGGAAGAGCTGCAAATGGCCATAACTAAAACAATTCAGTAACAAAATGCAGTAGCATTGGATGCTGACCTAAAGTTTAAATATCTGAGTTCATACTGATATAAATAAATAGTTAAGTGAATGAATGAATGAATCAGGGAAAATGAAAAAATACTTTGTGTGGAACAATTCAAATAATTTATGCAGATACTCTGCCATTAAGGTGGAGCATAACTCCCTGCTCCTAAAGCATGTGCTGTTTGTAGTGACTTTTCCCATTTAGTCCAATGGAGAAATGGAGAAAAATAGGAGTGGATTTTCAGTAGAAAAAATTGACAAACAGTACTCAAGCCAGGGGGTCAATACAGATTGGTTATGCGGAGAGTATGCAACTTTGATATGTTGTGATGAGAATGCCACTTTACCTCTGTAGTCTTATTCCCTAAAACGTATTACTCCACTCTAGTCAAGGAAATACATCAGTGAAATCTCAGTTGAGGCGTGTTTTTCAAAATTCTGTAGCAGAACTTGTCAAAATTAGCAAGATAATCAAATACAGGGAAAATATGAAAAACGATCAAAACAAGCAGAAGCTTCAGGAGATGTGACTGTTGTCATGTGGTACTCCGGATGGGAACCTGGTGAGGTAAACCTGGGGAAAACTGAGGAAATTGAGAGACTACATTTTTAAAGTACATGTAAAAATGCAGTTCTTCACAGTATTTAAGGTATCACGATGTAGATATGACTGTTGCGGCATACCAATTTCATTTAATACTAATTCTCTTCAGTTACTAAACACATGTTGAACATTTCCTATGTTCTTGAAACTCAGGCATTCTAGAAAACCACACAGACACACACACACAAAATCTCATAATAATCTTGACCCCCAAGAAGTTTACATAACACAGTTAAAAGAAATTTTTGCAATTTCTATTACGTTTACCCATGCCTACAAATCCACAATTACTTTTCATGCCAATAGAGTCAATCAGTTAAACCCTTTCCTTATGGGCTTTTGCTGGGCAATGAATTTGTGTGTTTTACTTATAAAGGGGAAGCAACATTGATTTCTTATTAACTACAATCAGTGAGATAAGCTATAACACTGCTTCCAAATTTTAAAAAACATTTCTGAATTTCCTTACCTGACTAAACCTGGTTCCTCATTTTTCTTTTGGACATAATTAATTCAATGTTCAAATACATGGCAGTTCAAGAAAGAACTATGAAATGCTAACGCTTATACCTTGTCATCATTCTCAAAGTGATTTATTAGCTTCTTCTTTTGCCTGGGAGGTTTTAAATGATTCAATTTGGCATGTTTTTGGTATCAAATTAGGAACTGGGTTTCTGAGCAAAATGATATCCCTATTCTGTGACCTTCCACCCAGTTTTGTTTTATTTATAAAAGAGCAAAACTGAGCATATTATACAATCATTAACTACTAGTAATGTGTTTTGGTATTTCTAACTCAAAGTCTTCACTGATATAAGAACAATGGCAAATAAAAACAATATGTACAAAATGTGTATAAATACTCACTAGATCAATTTAACAACGGAAGACTTTCAAGTGTAAAAGGGAAGTAGGCAAAAGATTCTCTATAAAAATTTAATTCTCTCCATAGTGAGAATAGTTACAAATTGAAAGGGTTTGTACGAATGAATGCAAAGCAGTACAATAAGAGCAACAACAAAAAAAACTGTACCTATGACACACGCTCCTTCCTTTTTGTCCTAGAAATTTAGTTACTTAAAAATATTCACTTTTTAAGAAACTTGATAACTGCAGTTTCCATGGAAATGATACCAGTTAAGACTCAGTTGTGGGAGGAGGAGGAGTGTTAGGGATACAATGGTGGTTTACCACAGGAAATCTATCCTGCAGTTTGTAGCAGGCAGCTGTGTCTTTTAACACCAAAATTACTTGAGTCCATCTTTCAACACTGCCATTGCAAATTAACTCATAACTACGGAGACTTCACAAAGTTCATAGAAAATTTAAATTAAGAAAAAAAGATGCATGATTTTATTTATTCTTTTTTTTTCCCAGCAACATGAACTTATCTTCTAATTCCATTTCCATGAACTTTCTGAAGAACTCTCATAAGATGAACAAAAAGTTTTGGAAACTGATTGTATTACTGGTGTGTGTTCAGCAGTGTGGAACTCCAGTGGACTCTGGTAACACCCTTGCAAGTGAATTTGTTGCATTCAATGTCGATCAAACAATCTTTTCTCAAACTGAACCTGCTATTAGTTCCACAAATACTTTAGAGAATGCTATGTGAAAGTCTCTGAGTTTAGCAGTTTGAGCTGGGACAAAGATAAGTAAGACCCTGCAAGCTTGGCTGTAGAACTAAACTAATTGACTAAATGGTTTGCAATGGAAAATAAGAAAAATGGTCACACCTGTAAGATAGAAAGGTTACACCTTTACTCTTCCTCCGTGTTTGTATGATGCTCTATTCTTAGCTCTCAAGTGATATTTTGCCCAACTTTACAAATATCTGATGATCACCTTGTATAAAGCTCTTCATAATAGAGCAACATTCGAATCTCCTATCACTGGGGCCAACATTGTGGTGCATTATTTGATTTTTGGATAATAGCCATTCTAACTGGAGTGAGATGATACTTGTTGTGATTGGTATTTGCATTTCCCTGATGGCTAGTGATCCTGAGCATTTGTTCAAGTGCCTGTTGACCATTTGTATTTCTTCCTTTGACAAATACATATTTATAACCATTGCTTATTTCTTAACTGCAGTGTTTGTTTTGTTGTTGTTGAGTTTCTTGAGCTATTTCTATATTCTGGATATTAATCCTTTGTCAGATGTATACTTTGTAAATATTATCACTAATTCTGTCAGTTATCTCTTCACTTTGTTAATTGTTTCCTTTGCTGCTTGGAAGTTACCTTGTATCTTTTTGCTTTTATTGCCAGTGCTTCTGGGGTCCTACCCATGAAGTCTTTGCTTAGTCCAATGTCTTGCAGCATTACCCCATGTCTTCCTTTAGTAATTTGATGGTTTCAGATCTAAAATTTAGATCCCCAATCCATTTTGATTTGATTTGTCTTTGGGGCATAAAGTATAGGTTTTTTTTTTTTTTTCAAATATTTTCTCAACACCATTTGATGAAGAGACTGTCTTTTCTCTAGGGAAGTATGTTAGCTCATTTGGCAAAGATTAGTTGGTTGTACATACAAGGGTTAATTTCTGGTGCTTATATTCTCTTTTGTGGATCTTCATGTCTATTTTTATGCCAGTACCAAGCTGTTTTAATTAAAATTGCCTTGTAGTATGTATTCAAGTCTCGTATTATGATGTTTGTGGCTTCATTTTTGTTGTTTATGATTGCTTTGGCTATTCAGGGTTTTTTCTGTTTTCATATAAATTGTAGAATTGTTTCTTTCTAGTTCTGTAAAGAATGTCCTTGCAATTTTGATTGTGATCACATTGAAACTATAAATTGTTTTGGGTAGTGCAGATACCTCAATGATATTAATTCTTTAAATCCATGAACATAGAAGAATTTTCTCCAATTTTTGTGTCTCATTTCTTTCATAATTTTTATAATTTTTACTATAGAGATATTTCACATCTTTGGTTAATCTTACACGAAAGTATTTAAATTTTTTGGATATTGTAAATAGGATTGATCTTATAAATCCTTTCTCACCAGAACATTGTTGGTATAGAAGAATACTACTGATTTGTGTGTGTTGGTTCTATATTCTGCAATTATGCCATATTCTCTTACAAGTTCTAAAAATCTCTTGAGTATTTTGATTCCCTTGTGTTTGGGTAATGTCATGCACAAAAAGGGAAAATTTGACTTTCTCCTTCTCAATTTGTAGTCCTTTGATTTATTTTCCCTGCCTAATTGCTCTGGCTAAACCTTCCAAACTATATTGAATAGTAATGATAGTGACCATACTTGTCTGGTCCTGGATTTATTGGTAATGCTTCCAGCTTTCTCCCATCTACTATAATGCTGACTGTGGGTTTGTCATCTATTGAATTGACAATTGATTTTATACTCAGTTTTTAAAATATTTTAAACATGAAAGGATGTTGTGTTTTATCAAATGCTTCCTTTGCATAATCATTGATTTTATCCTCCATTTTTATGTGATGTAGCATGTTTATTGATTTGCATATATTGAACCATTCCTGCATCCCTGCATCCTTATTCCCACTCTTATATTTAACAGAGATCACTTTTCAGTTAAATATAAACACCTAAGAATAATTGTGTGTTAATTACAGAGTTCAACCAATACTATTAAGTAGGACAAAAAATACTAAAAGGGATAAAGTATTAAGTTGTTCATCAACAGGACAAGGGCTGATCAAGTCACTGTTTCTCATAGTGTCCATTTCACTTCAACAGGTTTCCTTTTTGGTGCTTGGTTAGTTGTCACCGATCAGGGAGAACATATGATATTTGTCCCTTTGGGACTGGCTTAATTCACTCAGCATGATGTTTTCCAGATTCCTCTATTTTGTTGTGGAGTTTCTTCATCTCTTTGTAGATTCTTTGTAGTTTGCAAATATTTTTTTCCCATTCTGTTGGTTGCCTCTTCACTTTCCTGACTGCTTATTTTGCCATACAGAAACTTCTCAATTTGATGCAATCCTAAATGTTAATTTTGGCTTTGACTGCCTGTGCTTCTGGGGTCCTTTCCAAGAAGTCTTTACTGGTGCCAATATCTTGCAGGGTTTCTCCAGTGTTCTCTAATAATTTGATGGTGTTGGGTCATAGATTTAGGTCTTTAATCCTTGTTGAGTGGATTTTTGTGTAAGGTGTAAGGTAGGGGTCTTACTTCATGCTTCTGCATGTGGAAATCCAGTTTTTCCAGCACCATTTGTTGAATAGACTGTCCTTGCTCCAGGAATTGGTTTTAGATCCTTGATCACATATCAGTTGGCTGTAGATGTTTGGGTTGATTTCTGGTGTTTCAGTTCTGTTCCATTGGTCTATCCATCTGTTTCTGCACCAGTACCATGCTGTTTTGATAACAACTGCCCCGTAGTATGTCCTGAAATCTGGTATTGTGATACATTTCCAATTTTTTTATGTAGACACTTATTTCTTCTTAACACTGATTTTGCTCAACCCATAAGTTTTGGTATGATGTTTTCAGTTCTGTTAGTTTCAAGGAAATTTTTAATTTCCCTTTTGATTTCCTCTGTGATCCTCTGTTCATACAGGTTTGTAAAATTTAGTTTTTGTTGTTGTTGTTAGTTTCTAATTCCATTCCATTGCTGTCAGAAAAGATACATGATATGATTTCAATATTTTTTAAATTTGTCAAGACTTGATTTATGGTCCAGTGTAGTCTATCTTAGAGACTCTTCCATGCATTGATGAAAAGGATATGTGGCCGGCGCTGCGGCTCAATAGGCTAATCCTCCGCCTTGCGGCGCCGGCACACCGGGTTCTAGTCCCGATTGGGGCGCCGGATTCTGTCCCGGTTGCCCCTCTTCCAGGCCAGCTCTCTGCTGTGGCCAGGGAGTGCAGTGGAGGATGGCCCAGGTGCTTGGGCCCTGCACCCCATGGGAGACCAGGAGAAGCACCTGGCTCCTGCCATTGGATCAGCGCGATGCGCTGGCTGCAGCGCGCCAGCCGCGGCGGCCATTGGAGGGTGAACCAACGGCAAAGGAAGACCTTTCTCTCTGTCTCTCACTGTCCACTCTGCCTGTCCAAAAAAAAAAAAAAAAAAAAAAAAAAACAATCTCTGGAAAAAAAAAAAAAAGAAAAGGATATGTATTATGCTGCTGTGAGATGAAATGTTCTATCAGTATCTATTAGGTCCATTTGGAGTATTGTGTAGATTAGCTGTGTTGTTTAATTCTTGTATTGGAGCTATGTCTTTTTTCGTTCTATTAGTATTTGTTTCATGAGACTGGGGGTCCTTGCATTGGGTGCATATATATTTACAACAATCACATCTTCTTATTGAATTGATCCTTTTATCATTATATAATGACCTATATATATTTTTAACACTTTTTGTCTTAATGTCTATTTTGTCTGATATGAGTATAGCTTTTCTTGCTTGCTTTTTATTACCAATTTCATGGAATATCTTTTTCCATCCTTTCACTTTCAGTCTGTTTCTGTCCTTATTGATGAAGTGTGTTCTTTTTTTTTTTTCACTCATTCAAGCAGTCTTTATTTTTTAATTGGAGGATTTAATCCATTTACATTCATGATTATGTTTGATAAGTAACTTAGTCTTGGCATTTTACCATAAACATTCCTATTTTGTGTTTTGAGACTCCTTATTCTTTTGCTAGGAGGTTTTCAGCCTTCATATTCTTTGATGATGCTGGCTGTCTTTCTCTATTTCTATGTTTATTACATCCTTAGGCATCATTTTTGTGGCTGGTACTTTCAATTTTTGCTTGTCTTGAAAAGCCTTTATTTTACTCTCATGTATGAATAAGAGATTTGCTGGGTAAAGTATACTGGGTTGACAGTTTTTTTTCTTTTGAAAAACTTGGACAGTATGTCTCTGTTCTTTCCTGGCCTTTAGTGTTTCTTTTGAGAAATCTGCTGTTAATCTAATGAAAATTCCTTTAAAAGAGATCTGCCATTTCTGTCTTGCAAATTTTAGGATATTCCCTTTTTGTTTCACTTTTGAAAGTTTGACTAAAATGTGTCATGGTGAAAATATTTTCTGATCATATCTATTCAGAGTTCCATGAACTTTCTACATTTGGATGTGCTCATCTTTCTCCAAATTGTGGAGATTTTTCTGCCATTATTTCATTTGAATAGGTTTTCTAAGACATTATTTTTTCCATTCCTTCAATTATTATTAAGATGCATATATTTGGTAGTCTTATAGTATCTCATGTATCCTGCTCACTCTCTCCATTCTTTCTAATTTTTTTGTCTGTTTATTTCAAATGACCTTCCTCCTGGATCAGATATTCTTTTTTGCCTTATGTAGTCTGTTGTTCAGGCTTTCTACTGTATTTTTATTTGATTTATTGAGTACTTAATTCTAATGTTTCTATTTGCTTCTTTTCAATATCTTGCCAACTCCTGATTTTTAATTTTACTTAACTTTATATTTGAGTAACTTTAAAATTATTATTTTGGATTCTTTTTCAGGCATTTCATTTTTCTCCCTTTCTTCACAACCCTATTTTAATGTATTATTGTGTTATTTGGGGGGAATTATATTGCCTTAATTGTTCATATTTCTTGTGTTTCTATGTTGATTTTTGCATTTCTGGGTGATGTCTTGATTCTATCACTTCTAGAGGATTATTTTTGTTTACTGAGTACTTTATTTCTGGAGATGTTGGTTTGATAAATGATAGAGCACTTTATCATTACTCCCCATTAGATTTTGTAGTGTAGGTTCCTTTTGCTGTTGTTCATGATAGACATAGTAGGGATATGGGCTGTTCCTTTGTTTCTGGTGGTCATGGAGATTCTTGTTACACCGGTCTTCAGTTGTCTCTTGAAAAATGGACTCTTCTGATGAGCATCTCAGGTTTTGGAAGCAGGCCTTCTTGGTATTCTTAGATGTCTGGCACAAAAATTCCCAGCTGGTATCCAAGTCAGCCAATGGAGTTGGAATATCAGTGCTGGCTCTAGGAGCTGGGTAGAGTCAGCAGCTCCCAGCTGTTGCCCAGATCCAGAGCTCCAAGTGCTGCACTAATGCTGGGTGGAGGACGTGTTTACTGTTATCCTCTCATGCATTCCAGGATGTTTTGAAGGGAAGTCATTGTATTTCCTGTGGGAAAGTTATATTGGAAATTAAACTAAATTAGTATCATTCAAGAACACTGACTATAAATTGACACATTGTTAAATCAACAAGTATTTTGTGAGCAGTCGCTTTGCAGGTTTGGGGAAGCAATGCTGGAGAATATAGTCAAAGACCTGACTTATTGGAGCACAGAATCTTATGGAGGAAAATAGAGAAAACAACAAAAATTTAAGCAAGAATATTTCCATTTTAGTATGCTATCCAGAAGAGTGGACTATGGGGACTGGAGTGTACCCAGGGAAATTGTACTCTACTTAAGAGTGATAAAGGGGCAGGCGCCGCGGCTCACTAGGCTAATCCTCCGCCTTGCGGCGCCGGCACACTGGGTTTTAGTCCCTGTCGGGGCGCCGGATTCTGTCCCGGTTGCCCCTCTTCCAGGCCAGCTCTCTGCTGTGGCCAGGGAGTGCAGTGGAGGATGGCCCAAGTGCTTGGGCCCTGCACCCTATGGGAGACCAGGAGAAGCATCTGGCTCCTGGCTCCTGCCTTCGGATAGGCGCGGTGCGCTGGCCTCAGCATGTTGGCTGCGGTGGCCATTGGAGGGTGAACCAACAGCAAAAGGAAGACCTCTCTCTCTCTCTCTCTCACTGTCCACTCTGCCTATAAAAAAAAAAAAAAAAGAGTTATAAAGGGGGCTGGCACTGCAACTCACTCGGCTAATCCTCCGCTGCGGCACCGGCACACCGGGTTCTAGTCCCAATTGGGGCACCGGATTCTGTCCCGGTTGCCCCTCTTCCAGGCCAGCTCTCTGCTGTGGCCCGGGAGTGCAGTGGAGGATGGCCCAGGTGCTTGGGCCCTGCACCCCATGGGAGACCAGGAGGAAGCACCTGGCTCCTGGCTTCGGATCACCATCCCTGTTACCAGAGGTTACTGCTTACCCGTATACAAATAAAGGAAGGAAACAAGTAGAGAACAGGTGTTTGACGTAGTGGATAAGATAACAGTTTCAAAGACTCAGATTCCATATTGGAGCGCCTGGATTTGAGTTCCAGCTCTGGATCCCAAGTCCAGCTTTCGGCTAATGCATGCCCTGGGAGGCAGCAGGTGATGGCTCAAGTAGGTGAAGCCCTGACACTCACATAGGAGACCCAGACTGAACTCCCAGCTCCCGGCTTCAGTTGGGATTTTGTTGCAGCCATTTGAGGAATGAACCAGAAGATGGGAGCGCGCTCTTTCTCCCTCAATAGAGGATCCAGTTCTTTGTTTGAAGGAATTTGGAAAGTAATATGGACTAAGTAGCAGGTTTCAGTATTAATGCAGATAGATTTTATCAAATTTGGTCATTATCTCCATAGGCTGTGTGCATGATACCCAATAATGGGTTATGCTATCTTTTAATGTCATGGGGCTTTAGTGTTTAATCTTTGAAGCAGGGGCTCTAACATTCTGACCATGGATATGGACAAAAACCCCAGAATTCTGCACAAATGGTCAATCCAAAACAAAAATAAGGCAATTTGGTGGAAAGTTCAGTCAACTAGCATGGTGCTTTACAAATGAGACAATTTGCCAATGGAGTGACTCTTCCTTTAGAGTTCAGAGATCTCTTTTGGCTCCATACACACTAAAGACCCAGAATAACCAAAGCAATCCTGAGGAAAAGAAAATCAAGTTGGAGGCATCATAATATCAGACTTCAAAGCATATTACAAAGCTATAGTAATTAAACCAGCATGGCATTGGCATTAAGAACACACAGAGAGACCAATGAAACAGAATATAGATCAGAAAAATTAATCCATATATCTGCAACTGATTTTTGATAAAGATGCCAGAAATATAACCCTTGAGAAATGAAAGTCCTCAGTAAATGATATTCATTAACCAGATATCCACATGCAGAAGATTTAACCTGAACCCTGCTATAATTAGCTTTAAAAATCAACATAAAAGGGAACAAAGATTTAAATGTAAGACTTGAAGCAATAACATTATTAGATGGAGATATAGGGGAAACACAGTAAGGTATTGACCCAAGAATGATTTTTTTAAAGATAAGTTTACCCAAATCACAGGAAAAAAGCACAAATTAGATTATTTCAAACCAAGAAACTTCTGTACAGCAAGAACAACAACAACAACAAATCAACAGAATGAAGAGACAAGTTCAAGAATGTGGGAAAATATTTGCAAACTACGTATCTGAGAGATGATTGATATGCAGAATTTACAAAAGTCTGAAAACAATAACACAACCAATGTAGTTATGAAAGCTCCATGACATTAAAAGATAGCATAACCCAGTTATTGGGTATCATGCACACAGCCTATGGAGATAATGACCAAAGGGAGAACAGAGATTTAACCAAGCAACTAAGATGCTGGTTAAAATGTACACATTCCATATCTGAGCACTCGTATTTGATACCCAACTCTGGCTCCTGACCCCAGCTTTCTGATAATGTAGACCCTGGGTGGCAGCCTTAATGGCTTATTTAGTTGGGTTCCTGTGACTCACATAGGGGCACTGTATTGATTTTCTGGCTTCCAGTGTTGGCGTGACCCAGACCTGGCCGTTTGTGGAGATTTTGAAGAGGGGAGTGAACCCATGGGTAAGAGTCTCTCTCTGTCTTTCTCTGTCTCTCTCTCTCCTTACCATACATTTTGCTGCAAATGATGAAATTTCATTGTTTTCATGCCTGAATAATTTCCATTGTATTTATATACCACATTTTCTTTATCCATTCATCTGTTGATGGCCATCTTGGTTGATTCTATATCTTGGCTATTGTGAATAGTGCTGCCAGCATGTGTTACTTTTTGTCTTTTTGATAATATCCATTCTAACTGGGGTGAGACAATATCTCATTGTGGTTTTGGTTTGTATTTCCTTGATAGTGGCATTGAGTATCTTAAAATATATTTGGTGGTCATTTCTATATCTTTTTGGACTGTCAGAAGTAAAATCATATGTATAAACATATAAATGTCTATAAGCCATCCTGTATCATGTTTTAGAATAATAGCTGTCTAAAAAACTATAAGTAAAAATGGGCTATTTTAAAAGAAATGGGCAAAAAAGTGAAGCAAGGCTAGTGTCCAGTCATTCACCTAGAATCACTTTGGAAGGAGTATATCAAAGCTCCTCTCAGCAGATTACGAAATATGTAGATGCCAGGCTAAGAAGCTATCGAATCAAATGCTACACAGGACTTCGGTTAGTGGCAAAACATAACACCTACTTCTTCAGCTTTGGAAGCTGCATACCTCTACCTTGTGACTCTGCGTCTGCTCTGTCAGAAAGCAAGTTGGCGTAGCAGTGAAAGGAGACTGATTGCAAGTAGATAAAAATAGCTAGTATAGAGAAACAGGATGTTAGTTGTGACCAGCAAACAATGCTGCAAATGTGCTGCTGCACATATTTCTCTCTTGGGCTTTGACCACATCCTAAAGCAGAGCTCAACATGACAATATTTCAGAGCTAGTTTACTTGCTTGAGTAATTTCATCATAGGCATAGAAAAAAAAAGTAACCAATTGCACTGTTTTTTACTTAATTCAGCTTAAACTGTGTGGGGACCCTGCTGCAGAAAGCAATCACAGAAGTAAGGAAAAGTTAATGACCTCTGGATTAGAATGCACATTAAATGTTTCCCTATCAACTTCTTATTAGATGAAACTTTGTTATTCATTCTTGTAAAGCATATTTTAAAAACATGTTTTCGATGCATCAACTTTATCTAAGCAGGTTTATTTATGGCAGAACATCTTAGTGGTAATCATTAAAACCACTAATGCTAACAAGCAATATGAAACGTTAGAGGAAGGACTAGTATTTGATATTTTTAAACTTGTTGAAAATGCATCACAACTTGGTAATTATATGCACATTGCACATACAATCTATATATTTTAACACAATCCTCAATACAGTTATTATTCCATTTTATAACTACAGGGTTAGTTTGAATTATGCTTTCCTGTAAGTAACAGAACATTCAAATTTATTTACTTAAACATTATGAATTATATTTCTTAAAAAGCTAGAGACTTGGAGGTTGGTTTATGACTTTATTCAGTATCTAAGCAACAAACAAAAAATTCAGAAATTCTCTTGACATTTCCCTCTTGGTTGCAAAGTGGCTGCCACAGCTACGAGTACCATAGCTGTGTTGATGAAAGGAGAGGGAATTGGGAGAGGTGAGGATGTCTGTTACATCCATTTCTTTTAATAAAAAAAGCAAAATATTTTGCAGAATCCCTGTAGCTAACATTTCTTTGTATCTTATATAGAATCAAACCACATGACCACATCTGACTACTACCAAAGGATGGAATGATAGAGAGACTCAAGAAAATCGAATAGGATTCTTATATGGGTTTAGACATTCATTTTTCTTCGGGTGGGCTGGGAACATCATTGTTTCAAACAAATTATACCTCAGGGTGAAGTTCAATCTTGACCAGGCAGCTAGGTAACTGGTATGCAGACTATTACAAAAGAAATTTGGTATACATAATTCTTTTTCAAATTGTGGTGCTGTCTATAAGCCCTTTCAGGAAGGAATAACAGATTACCCACCCGCTGGGAGGGTTGCTGGAGGACAGGCCTCAAACTCTCAGCTTCTATCAGACATTGCCTCAACTGAAGAGGGCCACTGATCAACACCATGCTTTCTTTCCAAGATCACATTCATCACCATGGGCCTGTGACAGCCTCCCAACATGTATCCTTTCACTCTCCTGCCCTCTCCACTTCTATCCTCATTGCTACTCTGGACAACAGAACAGCTCGAACCATCATCTCTGCAGAGCTGGGGTCAGCCGAAGCTTCCCTCTGCCCAGTCCTGCTTTCCTTTTTGCTGCCACGTGTATTAACTCCAACAGCGCTCCTCACCAAGATGCCTGCACGCTAATGACGATCTCAGGGTCTCCTTTCTGGAGAAACCAACTGACGACAAAAATGAAAGAGGAAGTTAAATGTATTGAAAATATGCTCATTTCTTTATCTTATTTTTAAACTTTATTTGGGATTTTGAAGTATTTTTAAATTAGGGTTACTAAAGTTAGAATATAATTTTTAAAGATCATGACATGCCAATGAAGTTCTGTGTCCTTTGAACTTGGGCCTGTGTAATAAATGTTTGCCATCTGTGCCAAGTGTTCATTTGCCCTATTTTGCAAATTTTTGATTTTGTTATAAAAATTATTCTTTAGGAAATAGCTCTATTTCTCTGAACATAAATTATAACTCAGTAGAACATTACAAAAAAGTTAAAGTTTAAATAAGAAATAAAAAAAAAATAATATTACCACATACCTGTTAACTTCAGAGTGATGTCTGCCCAGACTTTTAAAATTAGTTAGCAGTTGTTTCTTTGGGCAGTGGAACCTGAGGAGGTCAGCCATATTCAATGTTACTGGCAATAGTAACAGGAATCTACTTCAGGCAGATTTGTATAGAAGAGAATCTGGCCAAGGAGTACAAACAGGAACAAGCAGCACATACAGGAACGAGCAGCACGCCTCGTTGTTGAGACTTAGTACTAACTGCTGGTTTTGAGCAGCAACTGCCCTCTTCAAACTGGGATGAGTTCTACTCACTCAGGACAACAAGGTGACAATTAGGAGTGAAAGTTTAGAGGAATCCAGAGCTGATGGTCCGTGGAGACGAGACGTCTGCACAGTTTCAGCTTCATTTCTGATGGTTGTGCAGTTTTGTACATGACGCCTCTGTGCTGCTGTTGCGTATGCTGAACTCTTTTGTGTATTTTAAATCTAAATAAACTTGGAGCTGAGTGAACAAAGCCAGGAGCCAGGAGCTTCCTCCTGGTCTTCCCACGTGTGTGTGCAGGGGCCCAAGGACTTGGGCCATCTTCTACTGCTTTCTCAGGCCATAGCAGAGACCTGGATCAGAAGTGGAGCTGCTGAGACTTGAATTGGCGCCCTTAGGGGATGCCAGCACTGCAGGGGGCATCTTTACCCACTATGCCACAGTGCCGGCCACTCTAGCATCCTCATCTTGGGCCAGATCTGAGGGGAAATGCTTTCAGTTTTACCCATTTAGTGTGATATTGGTGGTGAGTCTGTCATATGTAGCCTTTATGATTTTGTAGTATGTTCATTGTATACTTAATTTGTTGGAGGTTTTTGTCAAAAATATAGATTAACTCTTATCAAATGATTTCTCTGTTTCTATTGAGATGATCATTGATTTTTATTTTTCATTCTGTCGATGTGATTGGTGACATTTATTGATTTATGAATGTTGAATCCCCAGGCATCTTTGGGAAAAGTCTCACTTGGCCTTGAAGTATGATCTTTTTGAGTAGACTTGGATTTGGTTTGCTGATATTTTGATGAGAAATTTTGCATGTATATTCATCGAGAATGTTGGTCTGTATTTTATTTTGGTATTGTCTGGTTTTGCTATCAGAGTAATGTTGGCATCATAAGAAGATTTTGTCATAGTTCCACCCTTTTTGGTAATTTGAAATAATTTGAAAAATATTGCATTTAGTCCCTTTTTAAATGTTTTGTAAAATTCTCTTATAAAGTCATCAGGTCCTGAACTTAAACCATATGATTATCTCAATAAAAATATGCTGCAGAGAAAGCATTTGATAAAATACAACACCATTTTATGATGAACAAATCTAAGCAAATTGTATTCCTCAACACAATTAAGACTCTATTACAAACCCATGGCCAGCATCATATTCAATGAGATAATTTATCCATTTACATTTAAGGTCAGAATTGATAGATAAGGTTTTACTATTGCCATTTTGATATTTTATTTCTAGTTTATTATTGTTTATTTTCTCCTCCTTCTCTTACAATGCTCCTTTGTAGTTATATTTCTTAATTGTATTGATTCTTTGCATAGTATTTTTAGTAAATATATTATGAATTTTCGCTTTGTAGTTAGCATAAGGCTTAGAAAAAGAGATTCTGGTTATAATAACCTATTTTAAAAACATAAATGTGACACTGATCATAAAGTTAGAAAAAGAAATTCAAAAGAAAAAGATAAGTAATACTACTAAAAACTCTCCACTTGCACTGTATTCTTCCTCACATTTTGAATTTTTGTGTTCCATGTTACATATTTCTATGTTATTTATCTTAACATATTAATGTAGAAATTATTATTTTTGAGTTTTTATTATTCATACTAAATATCTGAATGGTCTATGTACCATGTTTACAACATTAGAACATTCTGAATTAGTCTACGTGGTTTCTTTTACTGTGAATTTTATAGTGTATGTGTCTTACTATTGTCTCTTGCAATTTAAGAAATTCTCTTTGGTCTTCCTTACAGTATAAATCTGATTGGGATAACGTTTCTCATTTTTTGTTTGCCTGGATGTGTCTTCACCCTTCATCATACCTAAAGGGTGCAGTATTCTTGCTGTCATTTCTCCTCTTTCAGCACGATGGAACTCGTTGCACACTGCCATGACCTACATAATTGCTACTGAGAAGCGTTCAGCGAGGTGAACTGGGAATCCTCTGTACCATTTATTTTCTACTCCAATACTGAGATTCCTTTCTCTATCTCTTTATAACATAATTTAAGGCACTTTGTAATTACACATCTCATCCCTTAGTAACCGTATGAGGTAGGTACTTTTTATCGTTTTCATTTTACAGATGAGGAAGCAGGTACTAAGCAGTCAAGTGGTCTGTTCAAGGTCACACGACCAGCAAGTGGGCTTGAAGCATGGCTCAAGCTGTTGACAGGATTTCTTCGCAGAGCCCAACTGTTTGGCCTTCAGTTTCCTTCAGGGAGATGTTCCTTTACCCCTCGTGTCTGAACAGCCGTCTCCTCAGCAAACCCTCACTTCCAGTGTGACTCTTGTGTTTCAGTGCTGGCACCGCTTACTCCTTGGCTGTTAAACAATTTCCTGAAATAGCACATGTAGGCTCCCATTCCCCTAGGAACTGGATACTCCTGGTCAATTTTTTGTTCCTAACCCTACATCTAGCTGCCTCTCTCTCTCTCTCCCCCCATCTCCTGCCACTTCAAAATTTAGATTTAGATACCTAATCTCCATAACTAGGTTGTTGGGTCCACCCTGTGTTTCCATAGCCCACCTTGAACACTGCCACCTAACACCACTATAACCACTTACACTTGACTTTCCAAACCTACATCCCCAATCTAAGAAAAATGGCCACAATAGTCACATTCTCTCATAAGATCTCAAAAAGCATTTTCTTCAAGCCTTAGCTATTCTTTATCTTTAAACTTGGAGAGCTCAATTATAATATATTCATTTGAATCTGACCTCTGATCTCTGACATTATTATATCTGAATAGTTGTATCTTTCTCCAACTTTAGTGAGTTTTCTGTTATTATCTCTTTAGATGTGCTTTCCATACCTTTGACATTGTGAAGACCCACTTGAACCCTCCGTAACCCACACATTGACTGTTTTCACTCTGTCCCAGAGTTTTTGTCAGCTCTCTTCATTCCTCTTGATTCTTTTTCCTTTTTTCTCCTCTAATTGTGCATTCTCTGATAGAGCATGTTTGGCTTCACTTTCTCTCTTTTGTTTGTTCTATTCTGCTTCTTGTGCCCTCTACTGCACTTCCTCCCAATATTTAAAATCAGTTTTTAATGGGAGGACACCTAAAATCCTTAATTTAAATCAATCCTTAATTTATAAGTGAAAGCTTTAAACTCATACACACTGTTCATACCTATAGTTCAAGTTTGAAAATGTATATTTGCAACCAAAATGTATCTGAAGTATTTGTGAAGAATGCATAATCTCCAAAAATTATGAAAATGTTGCTGCTACTCATACATTTCTAAATACATATTTGTTACTTCTGTGTAGTGAGAGAAGTTCATTTTCAAAACAGATAAAATTCAGTCTTTAGGTGTGAATGGTATGACTTACAGTCCTTTCTAAAAAAAAAAAAAAAATTCTTAGTCAGTTGGAATCCTTAGCATGCAAAAACTTCAAAAAGAGGATCTATGAACGAATTGGGTTGTCATAGCATCCAGTTCAGCCAGAGCTGGAAATGCCACTGGATTATCCTCATCAGGAGCAGAAGCGCTTGACTGTCAGTCCTGCTGCAACAGTCCGGATGTCTACCACACCCATATTTCCTCACCTTCCTCTGTGGCCTGGGTGGCCTGGGTCTCCAAAATTGATACACAACCATTGACTTCTGTAAGTAATGGTACATAACTGAATCTTCAGCATACGCCTATCCATTCTTCCATTGCCCATCAGCACTTTCATTTGGTTTTTGAAGATTCGATTCTACTTTTGCCTGGTCTATATTTTGAATTGTCTTGCACTCATCCAAAATCATCTCTTTTGGACCCTTTTCCTTTTCCACTTTATTCTCCTTTTTTTCAGTGTCTGCCAATGGATGTTCTTCACCTTCAGGTGTTTCCTTGGTTACATTTGATTGATCCAAGTCAGTTAATTCATCTTGGACAGTTCCCAGTTGGGAGATCTGCTACCTCCATGTTTGTCCCCAAGCTTCATACCAGATCTATCACTTCCACTGCACCTATCAATTTCACATTTGCCACTCAACTGAAATTTTAGTTTTGCTTAGTGTAACTCAGTTGAAAGAATTGTGCTTGATTTTTAAAAAAATTACTTCCATTTCTGTCAAGTCTATTAAGGTCTTTTATAGTATCAAATTGTTACTCTATGTTCTCTAGAAGTTTATTGCTTCCTTTAAACAGATATTTTAAATTATTCATCTGAACACTTGAAAATGTCAATTTCTAGATGATTATATTATTAGTTTATTATTTGAAAGAGAGAGAGAGAGAGAGAGAGAGAGTCTTCCATCTGTGTTCATACCCCAAATAGTTGTTCTGACCAGTGCTTAGTCGGGTTGAAGCCAGGAGCCAGGAACTCCATCCAAGTCTCCCATGTGGGTGGAAGGGGCCCAAGCACTTGGATCACCCTCTGCTGCTTTCCCAGGCCTTTAGTTACCTGGCTAAGGAGGGTTCAAAGACATGGTCTTCATTATGGGCCTTAGGACAAGAAGACTTTTTTCCCTTTCCCTCTACCAAATGGGAGGTCTCTTCATGCTGTGGTACTTGGAGCTTGGGGAGGGGTGATGCAGCAGCTCTCACCTTCCTACTTCCTGAATGCATCTCACCTCTGAATTAGACGAGGCCCTCTGGTCTATCTTCTGGGTCCCTGGATTCTGGTGCCTGTGATTTGGTATGTGAATAATCGTTCATGTTGGTGTCTCTGTGGAGAAATGATCACAAGAACTCCTTACTCGGCTGCTATCTAATTCTGCTTCTCTGTTTTATTTTTCTGAAGCTCATTGTTTTGGGAAAATATGTTTTGTTATTATTGTTGTTTGTGCCTTTGTTTTAGTAACTGGCTTGGACTTAAAAACTACCTGAATTCTGTTTTGCATAGTGTGAAACCAATGATGTTTTTACTGTTTTATAAAAATGCGATGTCTTAAACTTGCTTCCTTGGCTTCAGCCTTATGTTTACATAGTTTATTCATCAGTTTGGGCAGACATTTCAATTCCCTAAGTTTTCCTCATCCACTTCCTACCAAGCTATATGTGGACTGAGAAAAATATTCAAAGTTTCAGCTGGGTCTCAGATCTACCTTGGCTGCCAGTTTTTCATTGTCTTCTTGTCTCCCTCATAGCATGTGTAGTTTATCAGACAGGTGGGACATATGGAGAGCTTATCTCAGCCCTCCTATGCCCCTTACCACTAAATTTATGTCTAGTGGGCCATGTATCCCAAACCAGAAAAGCAACTTACGAGTAGCAAAATTTTAGTTTCTCCTCATTTTGTCTGATTAAGACTTTCATCCACGAATGTATGGGCTTTCATGTGTCAGCCCTGCCATACTCCAAATCAAGTATGCTATCTTACCAAGCAACGACTGGTAAAGGAAAAGGCAGGAAGATGGTAGCAACCCAGATCAGGAGGCCATGGGCCACTGTATTCTTGAAATGGTAGTAATTTTTCATGAGTAAACATTTCTCAGTGTATTGTTTGCCTTAGCTAAATTTTGAGATAGTTGTTTCAGACATGTCCCCTTGGTTTATATATATATATATATATATATATATATATATATATTTCTGAACAGAATTCTATGACATTTTAATTCTACCATTACCAGAAGGCCCTCTTCATTTTACTTCCAAAAATCCATATGTATGATTTTAATACATCATATAATAAGATTCAATGACTATTTCCTTAGCATAATATAGCACTACCTTTTATACCTAACTATTGTCTCTATAGTTACATCTTTTGGATATCAAGATTTGTTTTTAAAAGGCAGAATGATACAAATAGAACCAGAGAAAGAGGGGGACAGCGAGAGATCTTCCATCTGCTTGGTCACTCATTTCCCACAAAGTTGCAACACCCAGGGCAGCAGGGACCTAAGTCCTTGGGCCGTCATCCACTGCATTCACAGGCATTGGATCAAAAGCAGAGCAGCGGGGACTCAAACTGGCACTCTGATATATGATGCTGCCGTTTATTGCAAGCACCATCTCAACCTGCTGCACCAGCACACCAGCCCTTATATTTAAATCTGTACCTCGGTATATACCCATACCTAACTTGTATCATAAGCCCAACACCATTGTTTCTGTTGTTGAAACTCTAGAAACATTCCCAGTAGTAAGGGCCAATACCTTTCAATGAGTAAATACTTACTATTTTTTAAATTCTGTTAAAAATAGAATTGAGAAAAGATTAAGAGATCTATTTTGGGGTCAATTTTGATAATTTATATTTTCCTAATAAATTACATCTTTTAACTAGGTTTTACAATGTTTGCCCAGAGGTAAACAAAGTACTCATAATCTTGTCAATTTCCTTTATAGGTTATTTTCCCATTCTCATTTCTTATTTTGTACATTTTTCCTTTCATTGTGTTAATTATATTTAGATAGCCAGTAATTTATATTTCAATGTTGGAGTCCTAAAAAACTACCTCCTTAAGGTAGGGAACTTTATTTGGTTTTATAATTCATTAATTATCTTTTTCAATTAACATAGCTCATATGTTAATTCTTCTTAGATTTATTTTGTAGATATGTTACTAATTTATTGAATTGAGTATTCAGTTCACTAATTCAATTGTTTTAAGTTTATTAATGATGCAAAGTTATACATTTTCTTCTGAGCCCTAGTCACACTGCCACACATAAGACTGACAGCACAAAGAAGTCCTGTGTGTCCTTTACCCTGTTTTCTCCTTGCTGCTCTCTACATTGTTTGCTGTTTGCCTTCAGTGCACGCACTTGGAAGCTGTTTGTACATTGAAGAGATTGTACCCCTTTAGCTTGATATTCTTGTGTGCATTTTCAGAAACAAAGGACCTTTTCCCTATAACAACAATACTATTATCAAAATCCAACATTTTCACAATACTATTATGTACATGACTGTCTTTTAGAATTTTAGTATTGTACCATTAATGTATCAGACATTACCTTTGCCTTAGCCCAGGACACAATGCAAGATCATGCTTTGTACTTACAAGTCTCCTGAATTACTTTAATCTTCATTTCTTTGTCATTCTTGACCTTGATGTTTTTGAGGCATATGAGTTAATTATTTTTGCAGTATGCCTCTCAGTTGGGAATGTCTGAAACTTCATGGTTGATTAAAGTTTATAGTTTTTAGAATAACGCTAGAAAACATATTTCTTAATTTTTGATTTTTTTCATTGCTAGCTTAAAGAATAAAATTGACACTTTTGTAGATTAATCTTATATTCTGGAATCTTGATACACTTGGTAATTAGTCCTAGCAGGTATTTTTGTAGGTTCCCTAGAATGTCAGCTGCAAGCCAGTCTTACTTGTTTCTAATCCACATATACTTAATGTATTTTTCTTATCCTTTTGCCTGGGCTAGAGTTTCTAATACAGTATTGAATTAAAGTGGTGAGAGTGAATAACCTTGCTTTATGCATATTTCAGGAGGAAAAATTCAGTATTTCACAATTAAGAAAGATGTGACTTGTAAGTTTTTCATGTGTGCTCTTAATTATATTGAAGAAGTTTCTTTTTATTACTAGTTTCCCCGGGTTGTTTGTTCTTTTTTTGTTAAAGCAAGGAATGGGAAATAGGATTTTGCAAAATCACTTTTCACCTCTATTAAATGATTATGTGTTTTTTTTGTTGTTGTTGTAGAATGCCAATCTGGTGCTTTACACTATTAATTGATTTTCTAACATTAAACCATCTTTTTATTCCTGGAATAAACTCCATCCATGCTCTGCTACCCTTTCAATATATTGCTGAAATAGACTTGTCAAAGTTTGGTAAAAATTTTATCTACATATTAATGAGTAAAGATTTTCCTTTAGTTTACTTTCTTCTTACTAACATCAACATCTAGTATTTATATCCTTCCTTTCATCATCTTTAACCATTTTTAAAGTACATTTTGTTCTTACTTTTGTTCTAAGTACAACCAGCTTAATATTATTTAGGACATCAAGTATTTTAGAGTTGAGAAGTTGCCCTGAGTAAACTAATAGTAAAATCTCAAATTGCCCTGTTTTCTCTTTTGCACTCTGGAAGGTGAGTGTGTTCATAATTACCAAGTCTGTATCTGACAAAACAGGTAGTACCTATCTGAAAGTAAGTTCATTCTCTGCACCCACACTTCCATGTTGATCCCTCCATGTTCATTCTCTCTTAATCACCTCTTTGGGTAGTTGCAGACTTACTTCTGTGGGCTATATCGAGTTTCATCTGTAAAGAAAATGGGTGGGAGATTAGAAAGCAAAAAGACAGTAAATTGTTTTTTTTTTTTTTCCACAGTTCCCTTCTTGTCTGGTCATAGCATGACAATACTGTGGATTTCTTAGTTGCTGCTTTGTTTCTGGAAGTCACAGCTCCTTTTAAGAGGCCCCCTCTTACAACTACTATCTTGCTGGGGTGTAGTCACTGAAACTCCTTTAATATTTTAAAGCCTAAAGGTGGTCATCAGCTCCCCCAGTTGTTAATCCACAAGGGCTTCACTTTCCCTTGGACTTCCTGTTAGCCCTGCTTGTATTTTTGTGAATACTCCATTCATTTAGCTCAAGCAATCAACCACCCATTATGACTGTCAGCATCTGTTTCCAGCTGATTTTATCACTTCTTGGTGTATGTTCCCAGCCCCTAATTTCTCCAACCACAATTTACCTTTTCCTAGAAGTAGTATAGAACCAAACTTCTTATTCTGAACAAAATTCAATCTACTCCCATTTTACTTGTTTCCACTAGAATGATTCGCTCTATTCTGAACATGTTGACTTGTTACCTGTCCTAGAGTATTTGCATTTTAAGTGCTCATACCATTATAATCTCATGAAAAGCATCTTGAATGATGACAATTAAAATTTAGTGGCAAAATTAATGTTATCACAGTGTGGATAAAACAGTCCAGGCTTTGAATGTGGGAAGAGGCCTCAGAAAGAAAAAGTTGATTGACTAGTATTTCTTTAAAAAAAAAATAGCAGCCACGAAATATGCTTTAAAAGTAAAGATATTACTCTTATGCAATATACTTTTAAATACTGCATCATATAGGCACTTCTTGAAAAGAGAAATTACATATTAGCTGACTAAAGCTATGGAAGTCTTACTATAAATAAGCTTTTACTTTGTTTGAATCAGTTGTGTTTCAAATAAATTCAAAATTTCTCAAATGCTTTAGCTTTGCTAGTAGCGCTCCCTCTAAGACATCATACAGAAAAGGGGGGAAATCATTGTCCTCTAGAAATCTTGGATACTTATCATACATAGGAAAATAATCTGTGTGAGTTTTTGTCATTAGACAATTGTTCAACTATTTCTGAATTTTTATTATATACTCTTTTATTTCAGGTTTTTATTTACGAACAAATCTGGTTCTCAAAGCCACAATAAATATATTAAATAGACCCCAAAATTTTATGCTCAATTCATGTACTGTTCTATTGCCTTTATTTTTTTTCTTTTCCATCTAAATAATTGTTTCTTGTAGGATCTTAAAGCCTAATCTCAAAAAAATTATGAATCATATAGCTAATCAGATATAATTATAAATCCATCACTAATTCTGAATAATTTCACATTCTAAAGCGGCATAGTTAGAATAACAGGAGATCCGTCACTTCCTTTGTCTCCTAAAACTGTTTGATTACTTTATACTAGCTTTGGTGTAACTAAAGGATGATTCACATGAGCCAAGAAAAATTATACCAAGTGATAAATCAGATCATCTGTTTCTGTAAAACAAAGGTATTCTACACAGAATTTAAAAACTGAAGCATCTTTTATTCATATAAAAGTATTGCGTGTCATTGTAAAAAACTAAAGCAATAGATAAACACATTTTTAAATATAGTGATATACCCCTCAGGTGTGTATATCTATATATCTGTAGACATAAATATATGCCTATGCACGCATTTGCACGTGGAAATCTGAATACTCAGACAACTGTATATGGATAGCTGTATCTATCAGAACAGACAGACTACACACATATACATATAAATAAAGGCACTCTAGTGATACATATGGACTATAAAAATAAGAGATAATCCTAGAAAGGCGGTTTGAAAAAGTGGGCTTCATTCTACACTCTATGATCCATTTTTCTAAGTGTGGACCTCTGAATGACAGCCTCCATTTTGATATGTTTTTTGCATACTTTTTTCAATGAAAAACTCAATTATCTTGTTTTTAAAACTCTCATTTCTTGACAGGTGCTCATCAAAGCTTCCTCCTCAAATTTTCAACAACATTTATAATAACTTCAAGCTTGTCAAGACATTTCTGCTTAGTCTAGCTATGTTTTAAGCTTCGTTCTGATCGCACATTTCATTAAAAATACCACAGAAGTTTCACATTTATTTATTATTTGAACAGGGCTCATAAAGCCATCCTTCAAATCACTGAATGTACCCATTAATATATTTCATAACAAACGTGGATTGATAGGCTCTCCTATATTCTTATAATGTTTCTAAGAGTTCAGGCATATGCATCTAATGAAAAATCATTTGTATATTTTTCTAGCAGATGTCAAACATCTGTGGGGCTTGTGGGGCCCACAAGCATGGGCTTTCTGTGTCACCTTGGACAGCTTGTAACATCTCTCATATGCACGGACTTCAAACATTCTTTGTACCATCTCCACAACCTCTTTGAAGTTCCCCTGTACATTCAGAAAGTTATGTATTATTAATATATTTTTTAAATATTTATGTGAAAGAGTTACAGAGAGAGGCAGAGACAGAGAGAGACAGAGAGAGGTCCTCCATCTGCTGATTCACTCCCCAGCTGGTTATATCGGCTGGAGCCAGGAGTTTCTTCCCGGTCTCCCATGTGGGTGCAGGGACCCAAGGACTTGGTCCCTTCTCTACTGCATTAGCGGGGAGGAAAGCAAAGAATCAGAAAGTTCTGTCCTAGAATTAAGCAGACAACACAGGAATGGAGTCTGCTGCAGTGCAGCATCCCAGATAGCCAGGTAGGTTTGGACACCTGAGACATTAGTTCAGGAACAGAGGGCCCACTCAAGGCTGAGCATCCATCTAAAAGGGTAGCTGGAAAGGGGGATACACACCCCCATATCAAGAGGAACTGCCTAGGTTACGTAAGCAAGTCCTTGGAACATGGGAAAATTAGATGCCCACTTATGTCAACGAGCACATTGGAGAGAGAAGAGGTCTCAGGACTGGAAATGGAGGTGCAAGCATCCCTTTGTTAGAACAAAAGCATTGCAGATGATGGGGAAAGAAAGAAAGAAGATACTCCCATCCTGACCTGTAAAATGCACTGAGAAACAGTAGTTAGCTTTGAGGGAAGAAAAAGTCAAACTCAGCAAGAATGACACAGGCAAAATTGCAGAAATGCTGTAATTATTCCAGGAAGGGTATCTCTCAGAAAAGTGCAACAGGAAGAGAGACCCAAAGCAAACACCTGATGATGTCTAGGTGTTCTCTGTCTCAAGTCTGTGACTCTGGATACATAAATCTGCAGAAATCTGAGGAAGGCAAGGGTGGAGGAGCTTGGAAGTGACCCCAAAGCAGTGTATCCTGTTTTGGGTCAATACAGGCTGATAGCATGAGGATGCTCCAAAAAGTTTGTGGAGGTGCTGGCACTGTGGCACAGCCGGTTAACACCTGGCCTGAAGCGCCGGCATCCCACATGGGTACCGGTTCTAGTCCCGGCTGCTCCTCTTCCAATCCAGCTCTCTGCTATGGCCTGGGAAAGCAGTAGAGGATGGCACAAGTCCTTGGGCCCCTGTACCCCGTGGGAGACCCGGAAAAAGCCCCCATCTCCTGGCTTTGGATCGGCGAAGCTCCAGCCGTTGCGGCCATCTGGGGAGTGAACCAGCGGATGGAAGACCTCTCTCTCTCTCTCTCTCTCTCTCTCTCTACCTCTCTCTGTAACTCTGTCTTTCAAAAAAAAAAAGTTTGTGGAAATGGAATTAGAAGATACTTATTTTGGCACAAAAAACGTTTGCACCAAAATATACCTAGATTTTGCCCAATAGATATTTCCACAAACTTATTGAAAACCCCTCATGTGCATAAATTCCAACATTTTGGCACCAAAATAAACTTGTTATTTATGTCCATTTTCCACACACTTTTTGAAGTACTCTAATGTTTGTGGACAGATCCCTTTTTTCTAAGAGTTTGTTGAAGGGGTACCGTTATGTGGACTATATATTGAAAATACTTTTCAAAATAGATTAAACTAGGGAACCTTCTTGACCTCTTCCAGTTTTTCAGACTTTGATTCGTAAGAAATATTTTGGGATCAAATGATTGAAGGGGAAGATGTGCTAGGGTTTAGCCAACTCTGTTCCAATAATAAAGAAGCACCACACTTTATTTAGTGAAGAGTTGTTTCCTATAATGGAGCAAAGAGATAACAAAGACTCTACCAGTGTTTTATTTATCCAGCCATTGTAAGAATATTCATTGAGACTTACAATATATCAGTCACAATTCTAGGTTCTGGAATATAATGATAAATTAGATAGATTCTCTCATATGTGGGATCACTTCAAAACATTTGTGGAAAATGCTATGAAAAGTTAAGCTTATTTTTGTGCAAAAAAACTTTGAAATTCAATTTCCCGTAATTCATATTTCCCATAAACTTTTTTGAAGATACCTCATATATGAGTTTCACAAAGCATTGCCCAGAACACCTATGTGACAACCAGTGATGCCTGTTGAAATGCAGATTCCAAAGCACTACCCCAAATATTCTGATCTAGTAGGGCCCAGAATTTCAAACTAGGATTTTTTTTAACTAGGGGTGCATAACATACTTACACACATTAACGTTTAAGAACTGATGTTGAAGGTCTTGAGTTGTGGTGTAGCAAATTAAGCTGCGACTTACAATGCCAGCAGCTCATATAGGAGTGCTGATTTGAGATTTGAATTTCTGCTAATGCACCTGGGAAGGCAACAGAAGCTGTCCCAAGTGCTTGGGCCCCTCTGCCCATATGAGAGCTAGATGGAGTCCTGGCTCCCGACTTGGCTGTTGTGACCATTTGAGGCATGAACTAGCAATTGGAAAATATCTCTCTGTTTTTCTGTCTTTCAAATAAATAAGTAAATCTTAAAAAAAAAAAAAAGACATAGGAGAGGGAGCGGGAGATGGGAGGGGTGCAGTGGGAGGGAAGTTATGGGGAGGAAAAAGCCATTGAAATCCATAAACTGTACTTTGGAAAATTGTATTTACTAAATAAAAGTTCTAAAAAAAAAAAAAGATGTGAAAGAACTGACACGGGCATTGGCATGGCAGTTGAGAACTAGACTGTTGCCAGGTGGCTCCTGATTGCCCAGACAGCCTCAGAGTGGCTGGGACAGGGTTGGTTGGAAACAAGGCAGGTATCAAATCTCCTGGTAGCAAAATGTACAGAGGGCAATAGTACACAGCAAGTGATCAAAAACTATCATTCCTTTCTGACCGTCATGTTCAAAGCTGAGCATATTCAGAACGGCCTTAGTATTCCCTCATCAGCTAGCATATGCAATTGTCTTTCCATGAGAATTTACTTGTGAGGAGATACCTGGATTCTCTCCAGACATATGAAAGATTTCTTCTAGTCTAATTTGTCGTTTAATTTAGTTATTTATTTTTAAAATAGATTCACGCAGAGACACAAATTCAAATACCAGAGTACAGAGACTTGTAGGATTTTTTTTTCCCACGTTACACAATGTTAAGTCTACTGGTTTCAGATCAGAACTCTAGAAACCTCCATCACCACATTTCCTGTTTGTAACTGAACAAAGTACATACAAAAGAGTTTAAGAAACAGAAGAGCAAGAAAAAAACACACAAGCACTGATAAAGATAAGTTTTACTGCCATGCTGCATATAACTGTAACATTACATTAGAAAAAAAGTTTGTGGGAGCATTTTTAATCAATGCATTTTCCTGATGGCTACATAGAGATTTTTCTGATTTAAAAAGAAGAAGCATGTCAGGTAAGTGGCATTTTTAATTTTCTTCTTTCATTCCTATGCCTAAAAATGTCACTTATAGTTTTCAAGTCTTAACAAAAATACACTTAATATTTGGGATGTAAATTAGCATACTTTTTAAAATGTGAGATAACTTTTAGTATAATTTGAATGCATTTGGAAAATATTAGTGAGTATGATGGACTATATTCTCCTGAAAGAAAAAATGGGCAGTGTTTTTTAATACAAAGCTAGGTGCAGGTGTTCAGTAAGTGTTCATTGATAAGTATGCCATTTGAAGTACTTATTTGAAAAGCAGCTTTTGTTGACCACGCATATTCCCCTGTAGTTTAGTTTAGATATGAGGCAGGATAGGGGTAATTACATTCTAATTTCTCAGAGATTAGGTACTGCAGTATCTTTCCCAGTAATCAACCTGATTGCCAACATTCTGGGAGATGAGAATTTTGAAAAGACCCGTAAAATTTAATCAGTTTTGCAAGGATAGTGAGGATTGGACCCTCGTTGATGTGCTGTTATGAATTCTCACTGATGGCTCATTCCTTCTGTATTCTTTTATTGACTTTTTTAGCTCTTCAGCAAACATCTTTTTTCTAAGAGAAAGCATGTATATTGTATAAGGTGAGAGAATTGTAAAATATACATAAAAAAACAAAAAACTTTCCTATTACTTTAAAAACACAAAATACTATGTTGTATTTCCTTCCTATTTGTATTTCTTTGTAGTATATATAGTTTGCTTAAAATAGCTGGAATGCATAAACTTATATATTCAGATTTTTCACAAACATAATCATTTCCTATTTTATAATGACTTCTTCCTAATCATTTTAATAAATGCACAAAATGACATATATTTGGTTAATTATAATTTGTTTAGTCATTTGTTAATATTTGAACATTTAAGTTTTATCCAACTTAATAATACTTTAAATGACAGAAAGATGAACAATCTTACAGCTTTTTTCTATCCGAATGGTTGTCTTTTGGGAAACATGTCGAGAATTGGATTATGAACTTTTTAAGTCTCATTGCCAAGTTACTTTTCCAAGAGTGATGGTGATTCATTGTTGTCCTAGAAGTTTCTCTCATTCACAGGCTGGTCTCTTTTAAAAATATTTATTAATTTCATAAGCACAACATGCTTACCCATTGTTTTAATATGCATTACTTTAATTATAAGGCTGAAAATTTTTGCATGGGCTTTTAAATGGTAATTCTATCATTTGTAAGTTGTCTGATTATAAATTTTGCTTAATTATTGTGCTTATAGCACTTTTTTTGTTAATTTGTATGGGTCATTTATTAAGTGAAAATATTATATATTATTATGTTTTTGAATTTGCTTCACAGTTTTTTTTATAGATCTGAAAGGATAAGTCACACAGGGCAAATAAGCTGACATCTGATTTTCACATCTCTCTTTGTCTTTCCCAGTTCATAAGTTAGCAAAGAACAAAAGAACAAAAGAATTGTTCTAATTTTGCTTGTCTTATGCAAAAATAGACATTGCAGTACTAGTACGATTGCCGTGATCTAATGATAACGAGCAACTCTGGAAGGGTGACAAGGCCAAAGGCAGTGATTATGACATTAAGCTATTTCCAGGACTAGTTAATTCCAACTGTAGAAGACGTGTGATAAAATGTCCTCCATGACATTTTGTAGTGCAGGTTTCCCCTTCATATGTAATTCAGCGCTCCTCCATTGTCAATTGAAACCTTTCTCAACTCCACAGAAGAGATTCAAATAATAAAAAGTATTTATTCTTAAAGCTTCACATATCTGAAAAGCCAGAACAAAGTAAAGCAAAACTTAATATTAACTAGGAGATATATACAGTAATATATTCTGTATTTAGATAAGTGTAAAGGAAAGTAAATTTGAACACTCCAACAAGTACAAGTTGAAACAATGTATGAGATGAAAAACACAGATCTTTCTGTTCTGTCTACATGCCTATAGTCATTGCATTATCAATAAACATGCTGATATCATAATTCCCATTGTGTTTCTGCCGTCACATAAAATCATATTAGCTGAATCAAATGGTGAAAAACATTCCTTTGGAATACCATTAATTTAAACAATGATACACAATGTAGTTTATATATTTTTAAAAATAATTTTCATTGTCTTCACTCAGTTTTATTTTACCTTGAGCCTACTAAATTGCTTTTTTTTTTGCTTTTGTTTCAGAATAAAAGTATTTCTTTTACAGACTTGGTAGGACTAACTTAGAAATCCATTTTTTAAAAGGTTTATCTATAAAATGGGAAATATTTTATTTGTTTCCTATTTACAGGTTGATGAGCACTTTATCCTCCTTCCCTCTTTCCACCCTCCCTCCTTCTTTTCTTATTTTTCTTTTAATTTTTACCATGACATACTTTCAATTTTCTTTATAATCAAAAGCTTAACCTTCCACTAAACTCAGGTGCATTTCAAATGGCAGATGGATCAAAGACAATGTTTCACCATTTAATTTAGGTAATATTTGGCAATGATTTTATAATTCCAGAAAGATTGTCACTTATAGGTCTCAGTTCTGAGAAATCAATGCCCACAAAGTGCTGGGCTATTTAATCATAGACATCATTATTGGGCAGTCATCCTGACATTTTATTTCATTTTTTTTCAGCATTTTTGAATTGGAAGAAAGAAAAATAATAGGTTTTCTTGAAATGTCAAAAGAAACATAGTAGTTGTTGGGTAAAAGGTTCCACAAAACTATATCACCTTCAGTCTTACCAAGGTGCATCACCTGTAAGAAACAGTAAGTGCATATATGAATCTGAGTGTAGCCAGATACACGCTTAGATTCATCTACACCTAGACTTTGGCAGCACTTCAACCCCAATAGTATGTTTGAAGTTTACCAATCTCAAAAGTTTAATTGTAAAAACAACAAGAAATCCAGTGTAGTGTATACTCTGAAATATCTGGTGCTCACTCCAATATGTATACTTTCTCCAATGAAATTCACTAAGTATTGATTGTTCACCATACACTAGAAAGCATCACACAGGTATGTTTCTAACTTACCTCAAATGGTAGAGTTAGAAACATACCAGGGGATTCCAATTCAATCCCATCAAGGTGGCATGCACCAATGCTATCTCACTAGTCCCAGTGATCAATTTCTGTTCACAATTGATCATAATGATAGGACTAAGAACCAAAGGGATCACATAAACAAGACTAGTGTCTGCAAATACTAGCTGATAGAATAAAAAAGAGAGAGAACGATCCAACATGAGAAGTGAGATACACAGCAGACCCATAGAATGGCAGATGTCCTAAATAGCACTCTGGCCTCAGAATCAGCCCTTAAGGCATGCAGATCTGGCTGAAAAGCCCATGAGACTATTTCAGGTACGAAAAGCCAAGACACTCTGGGAAAAAAAAAAAAAAAACTAAATGAAAGATCTCCACGAGTGAGATCCCATTGGAAAGAACGGGGCCATCAAAGAAGGAGGTACCTTTCTCTGAAGGGAGGAGAGAACTTCCACTTTGACCATCGCCTTGTCTAAATATGATCAGAGTCAGTGAACTCAGGGGCTTCCATAGCCTTGGTAGCTCATGACAAGAGCCTAGGGTGATTACTGATGCCATAAACAAGAGTGTCAATTTGTTAAGTCAACAACAGGAGTCACTGTGCACTTACTCTTCATGTAGGATCTTTGCCCTTAGTGTGCTGTACATTGTGATTTAATGCTATAACTAGTACTCAAATGGTATTTTGCACTTTATGTTTCTGTGTGGGAGCAAACTGTTGAAATCTTTACTTAATGTATGCTAAACTGATCTTCTGTATATAAAGAGAATCGAAAATGAATCTTGATGTGAATGGAAGGGGAGAGGGAGTGGGAAAGGGGAGGGTTGCAGGTGGGAGGGACGTTATGGGGGGGAAGCCATTGTAATCCATAAGCTGTACTTTGGAAATTTATATTCATTAAATAAAAGTTAAAAATAATAAACAACAAAAAAAAGAAAGCATCACACCGGTGAAGAACTGAACTCCAGTTCTTAATGAGATTCAGTGATTTGCACAATACCAATCACACAACTAGTATTTGTCTGCTCTCCTTTCTCCGCACTAAAAACAGATATTCCAAAGCTGGCATTGCTATAATCCTTCTTCCCATCATAGTCTACTCCCTGACATACACCATTCATTTCTCAAACAACTCTTTGTTCATAAAAGATATTTGTTAAAGATTGGTGGATTTCAGATTTTTGATAACTATATTATTTACTTGGTAGCCTGGATGTGATGTGCGAGCTCCCTGCTGTGCTAATGTCTATGATTCCAATGCCTTTTGTTGACGTGGATGATGGGTGTGTATATAGACATTCTTGAAATGCAAAGATGCTCCCTTCTGTAATAGAGTTCTCAAGTAAGAACAGCTTTGTACTAAACTATACACTCTAAACTCACACACTTGTCTTAAAGACGGCCTGTATAGAAATAATTAAGGCATTATATTTATCGCTTTCTCTATTGTTGATTGCTGAAGTAAAGGATTCTGTGGAAACCAAACCTGCCTGTAGGAAGATATTATATTTTCTTAGCTGGGTTTCTTCCCAGAATACATGCAACTGTAGATTTCAAATGCAGTGCCTGCCAATTATTGTTGGTATTAATGGAGTCATAGGTCTTATTAAATTAGAATCTACGGGGGGTCAGCACTGTAACATAGTAGGCTAAACCTCTGCCTGTGGTGCCAACATCCCAGCTATTCCTCTTCTTTCTGCTTATTGCCTGGGAAACCAGTGGAAGATGGCCCAAGTGTTAAACCCTGCACCTGCATGGGAGATCCAGAAGAAGCTCGTGGCTCCTGACTTTGGATTAGCACAGCTCTGGCCCATGTGGATTTGGAGAGTGAAACAGCAGATGGAAGACTTTTCTCTCTGTCTTCCCTCTCTCTATGTGTAACTCTACCTCTCAAATAAATACTGTTTTTAAATCAGCCACCATTAGCCTGTGGCAGTTTAAAATTAAGATCGAAACATAAATCACATTTCTCCTAAATGTTATTGCTAATAATTTCTTGAGTACTTTTGGACTTTTAATAGTTTAAATAGCTACATATAGATTGCATGAGAGTTCTTTTTAAATTGATAAAAGATATATAAATAGAAGTAATTTTAATCAATGAACAATGATACTAGTGATTGCTCCTATTGACAAGAATTTTCACACATTTTGCACATCCAATTTTATAAGAGGCACTGTCTGTACTAAGTAGATACCACACAAATATGGATATATATATATTCACACATATAACACTTGAAGAATTATTGATTAAGGGGAGGTATGAAATCGTGGGAATGTGAATGTGTGAGTATATGCAGATCTACCATTCAAGCTGACATTTTTCACCATTTCGGGGATGGAAAACCTTTTTTTCTGCTAAAAGACCATTTGGATATTTATAATTCTACTTGTGGGCCATACAAAATTATCATCTTAGAAATTAGCCTGCTACAGATATATTGAATTTCAGGTCCCACTGGAAGTTTTCTTTGGAAGGGCCAGACCAAATGATTTTACAAGCTATATATGGCCCACTGTCCAGACAATCCCCATCCCTGAAAGCTAGGAAGTAGCTACTCTTTTTGTGTGTTTGTTTTGTTTTGCAAAGTTGAGCTGTTTATTATTGGCAATCAAAAAAGAGTAAAAGGGGCCAGCCATTGTACAGTAGGTCAAGCCTCTGCTTGTGACACTGGCATTCCCTATCAGAGTGCTTATTCTAGACCCAGCTGCTCCGCTTCTGATCCATCTTCCTGCTACTGCTCTGAGAGGCAGCAGATGATGGCCTAAGGGTTTGGTCCCTGCTTCCTGTGTGGGAGCCCTAGACAGAGTTCCAGGCTCTTGGCTCTAGCCTAGCCTTGGCTGTTGTGGTCATGTGGGACTGAACCAGCAGATGGAAGTGGAAGATCTCTCAAATGAAAAATATTTTTAAGTGTAAAAAATTTTAAAAAGTCATGAAATATAAACTTGAAAATGGAAGTCTTCCTGCTGAAAACTTGCTTCACACTACACTACAAGAGAAAAAATATTGGAAAGGAGAGTGTTAGGACATGTAGACTCTCAAAATCAGAGATAAACTCTGGTCCTTACTAAACAACCTCACAGACATTAGAATTTAGCTTGTGTTTGAAATGACCTCTACCTGATTATGTGAGACAATCATACTCTTACAGTAAATGATAAAACACTGCACTAAAGGAATGTACAACCTGACCCATGTTCTTGCCCTAGTACTATTGACACGGTTTATTACAATTATTGGGACTTTCCTTAAAGATGTTAGTATAAAATGAAGGCTTGCAATATTGATGTGATTGCTTCTTTGTACCTAAAAGCAAAATTATGTTTTGGTGCAAGTCAATGGACTAATAAAACTACTCTAACTCTCCCCTTTAATTGGAAAGAAGAAAGTAAAAATTCTATTTGAAATACAATTTTTTCAAAATGATAGGATGATTTATAGTTAGACTCAGTGCAATTTTTAAAATGACACTGCAACTTTCTGCTTACTTCCTTGAAGTATGACTTCTTATACTATGTTTAATTTGTCCAAACTACAACTGTGTATACGAAATGCTAGTAGCTGTGGGAAATGGAAAGGAGAAAACACTAGAAAGGAGATAGATTATGTTGGGTCTCCCAAGGATGATAAACATTAGAGATTTATTGTTTATGTGTATTTATTTACACCTGCCTCAGAAAAAGAGGTATTAGAGTTCATATAATAGTATAAAAGATAAGTAAATAAGTCAAGGTAAAGAGAAATCAAAGAGCCAATGATATGAATAGATAAAAAAAAGCAAATTACATAATCTTAGAGATTTGCTTAAAGTAGAATATCTATCAAAAACAAATGATTAATTATAATATCTACATGAGCTATATGCCTAAAAATATAACAATTCTTTAGAATATTCCCAGGAGTTTCTACTTGAAACACCAAATGATGTATTAATACTATCTATAGTCCACTGCATCCCTATTAAATAATTAGTTCAATGGTATGTTTCATATGGATGATTCTTTTTCTTAAACCATATTTTGCCTGGATAACAAAGGCAGAAAATGTGGAAAATTTTATCCTTTTTTAAAAAAGATTTATTCATTTATTTGAGAGGCAGAGTTAGAGAGAGAGGGAGACAGAGAGAGAATGGCTGCAACATACAGAGCTGGGCCGATCCAAAGCCAGGAGCTTCTTCTAGGTATCCGGCATGGATGCAAGGGCCCCAAGCACTTGAGCCATCTTCCACTGCTTTCCCTGGGCATTAGCAGAGAGCTGGATTGTAAATGGAGCAGATGGGACTAGAATTGATGCCTATATGGGATGCTGGTACCACAGGTGGAGGCTTAACCTATTGTACAAGAGTGCTGGCTCTGAAAATGTGGAAAATTAAAGAGAATAAAAAGGACAATAACAAATTATTTTAGATTCTATTTCTAACTGCAATCTGAAGTTTAAGTTTCTGTTGCTACATTAGGGCGGATTGTATGCTTTAAGGGTCAGTGAAATCGAAGCAGTCTCAAAATTCTGTTAAGAAACTTTGCAAACATTCCTGGGACATGTCCCAAAATATAAAGACCTCAAAGTTCTTTCTACTGGTTAGATCTTGATAGTTTTGTACAAACAAAATCAATTTTGCCTTTTTTCAGCATGTGATAAGTGAATAATCAAAGTCCAAAGATGTATGCCATAGGGGTTTGATACAATAATTCTAGACTGCACTATTTTTAAAGCAGGGTTACAAGTACATTTTAGTCAAAGTTAATTATTAATAAATTCATTAAGTGCTTAACTTTGGGCAATGCAAATTTCTGCTCAACTCTACTATAGATAAGCTGTAAAATGTATTCTTGGAGAACTTACGTTATATTATAGTTTTCTGCAAAATTGTCTTTACACTGTATAATTGCTATGCTTAAAGTTTTAACAATGGATGAACATCTGCCAAAAACAATAATTTAGATTTTAAGCGATACTATTTAACCACTATTTCTCTTAGAATAACTTGAATGAACAAAAATTTGAAAATGATACTCTTGGTCTATGAGAGAACCATATTAGAACACAAGAAAACATCTAATGTTCTGTTCTTTTAGTAAAATGGCTTGCATTTTATTAGTAAAAATAAAAACTTTAGGTCTCTCAGTTTGAAAAAAAAAGAGATGAGAACACATTCTCATTTATTCTTCTCAAAATTGAGGTCAGTCAAGAGATTGCTTCTATTCACGTGACTCTGATGTGACCAACAGTCTGCATTCATGCAAGCATATATTTCCTGGGGTTGCCACTGGACCTATTACAGGTTAGCACAACTGGCAGTAGTTTCCAAATTCATTTTTTGTAGAGATTATACTCATACTGATCAAACTTCCAAAAGGAAATGCATTTTTTACATGTATGGTGGTGGATATGCCTAATCCAGATTCTTCCTGACATTTCCTGGGAAACAAATTAATATCCAATAGGTCACCAACACCCACTCTGAAATGTGTAAGAAGCTTTGGGTTGTCAATGTTAATCATTTCCTGGTAGAGGATTTGGTCCTTCATTGTGAATAAATGTGATGGCTTTCATTGTGGGTTTAGATAGAACAAAGCAAGTGAGTGAGCAGCTGCTTATACCTGGTATATTTACTTTTGTTTCCAGGAAACTCTGGGTGCCCCTTTTTTCTCTGGGGACTTCTAGCCTTCTTGGGTTTGGCTCTGGTTATATCGCTGATCTTCAACATTTCCCACTATGTGGAAAAGAAGCGACAAGGTAAGACATTTTAACAAGTAGCCACATGATACCTGCTTCAGTGGAGGCTGTAAACTCACTAAAAACATATGGCAGTAGGCAATTTTATGAAGCAACTTTCAATACAATGCTTTTATTTGTAGAAAATCTTTTTAATTTTTTTCACCTTGAGGCTTGTCTTAATTTAATCTGTGATCATATTAAAAAAGTGAAAAAAAAAAAAAAAAACTTCCCAAATTTATCTTATCTCAGCCTGACAGTGTAGAGTTAGAAAGGATTATCCTGGTAACAGGTTTTTCCTGCTTTCATTGAACAAGACATGAAACTGTGGTATATTCTGGAGTAACCACTAAGGCTCTCTGTGATGATGATGGGAAAAGTGGAAAGTGGCTCCTTAAATTTCCACTCAAGCCGTCTCAATATTCCAGCACCATTCAGGTTCCTCATAGGATTTCAGGTAGGGATGGACTCCAAACAGGACTGGCACAGCAAATGACTGAACCCTGGACTTCTTAACAAACACTCCCAGGGGCTAGGTAGGTAAGTCAAGAGGAACCTCTACTGCCATATTTTTCAACAGACTGAGCAGTAGTATCAACCATGCAGATTTTGCCCACATGCAGCATGACTGAAATAGTTGTAATGCCCAGCAATTGGCCCAGCCTTTGCATGCTGTGAAGTACGTGGATAGAAAGATGGAAGAATCAGAGCTCAACTACTTCTGGGAGGTGTCTTCACATTCTAAAGCCAAGAAACTCCTAGGAGTAGAACACTTAATTAGTAAGAAAAGAATATAAAAGAAAGGGTACATGCATTTTCATTTAACAAAGGAAATGAAACCAAATTAACAAAATTAAGTTAGACATGTGCCCAAGAAAAGTTGCATAAATCTAACTTAGAACAATGGTCACATTACAGGGAATGTCCTTGGTCTTCTTGGGAGTATATTCTTAAGTATTTATAACATGTAAAAATGAGGAAGTTATTATGGTAATACAGGTGTGAAAAAAATGAGATACTGAAAAATGAGTGGCATAGTGAGTGAGATCATACAACACTTTAATAGCAAAATCAAGAGTAAGTATCCAGTTTTTCCGATTCTCTGTCCAAAATAATTTCTTCTACTCTTATTTTGTTAACTAAGTGCCTGTGGTTACTCTTAAGACTTTTTTGTCAGGCTGGGCAATGATAGATTGACATGTTTAATCTGAGCCCAGTGGTCTAATTCAGATTTCAACTAGCAAATTTGATTTCCAATCTAAGTAGTCATTTGTTTTTAAGCCTTTTAATTGTGTTGAATTGTGATGAATAAAGATGTTAGGAACCAACATGGTCAAGATCAATACTGGCTAATTTTACTGACTTATTACTTCTGCCCCAGAAGTACTCAACATACCTTCGTTTTTTAGTTTTTTACAACTCAACGTGAAAAGGATTTACAATTCTCATTTTTGGTAGTGTTTGCATTGGAATTTATTTACCTGTGTCCATACCATTTTGCATTATACAACCTCATGAAGTAGTTTACTTAAAATGGCAAGCTGACCAGTGGTAAAAGACAATAGCCTGAATAAAAATGAGAAACCTGCTCATTTTGCTTTTTATGAAGAGGTTTCTTTCTTCTTTGCTTTTCAAGTGTGTAAGCTCTTACTGCCTCAGACAAACTATATATGACTTTATTGCCCAAAAGTAGAGTGGTAGAAAATATTAAAATTTTTTAAAAATCAGGAAATATTACATTGTATTTATTGATGTTTTTGCATATCAATTTCAATTCCCTCAACTTTTTAACAGCAAAACTTTTGAAGTCAACCTGATGTGAATTAGAACTTTGCTATTGATATTTGGCTGGAAAATCTTGTGATATAAGTCAAGTATCATAACTTCTGTGAATCTCAGTTTCTTTATAACATTTGGAAAATACCATCTAGACTATAGAATTTTGAGAATTCTATGTGCATACCTTAGCACAGTGTAAGGAAATTAGTGCATTGGTCATAGGGCTGCTACAGCCCACATCAACTTCTATGAAGTCCTAGGGCTTCCTTCCCTCTTTCCACAAATAATTATTAAGGGCCTATTGTGGCAACATGTCATTTCATTTAATTTCAAAATCTGTTATTTCAGTTAACATTACTTCGTCTGGCCTCTTCGGCACCCACACTATCACTATGCCTTCCAGGTCCTCGCCAGCTTCCTCTTCACTTTCTACCCCCTTCTCTGTATTATTTAAGTCTGTAAAGTCATGTAAGTCACATTCAAGTCTGTTTTTTAGGGAGTTTTCTATAGGTTTTTGTGGAGTTGGTGCTAAAGATTATTGGACCACAAATCATGTTATTTGGGCAGTCATGGGCTCTCCTTAGGTGGACCACACAACCGTAGGTCTTACACAAGGTTTACTTTGAAGCAGCAAATATCAATGCTATAGAAATGCCTTTTGTCTTCATTGTCTTCATCCCAGCTCTGTGCTTCCTCGCTACAGCCCTTTCCCAACTGCCCCAAGTTCTCTTGACATCTTTCCACAATTACAAGCTATCTTCAGAAAGTTCATGGAAATGCATAGTACGAAAAATGTATGCATGTATTTCTATCTTTTTGCACCAAAATTAACTTATATTTTAATTCCATTTTCCACAACTTGTGACATGTCTTCACATTGTAATCATGCTGCCATCCTTTCCATGTTATGTGAACAAATACCATGGTTCTCCCTCACAGAGTCTATGCAGATGTGGGATTAATCTTGCAAACTGTTGGGCTCCTTCTCAGGCCTCCTGAAGCCTTCTGCCTGTCTTGTTTTTCCTGGACAGATTAGAAGAGATTCTATCAATAGCAGCCAGCTTGGGCTGTGAATGCAATGCCCCTCTATCTGGCCTCTTGTAACTTTTTCATGTTTGCAACTTGTGCTATACTTTGTGGCTAAGAAACCTGCAAGATATGACTCCACCTTGGCAAAGAGTCAGTGAATAAGTGTTGCTGGTGTATCAAATAGTTTACAAAAGAAAATCTCTATCCCAGCAACCGTACAGTATCTACACATTCAATCAGATAGACAAGATAAGCCTCTCCTTGATGTTTCCTCTAGCAGCTAGGTAGGAGCCTTAAAATATGGTTCTTTCTTCCCCTGAAAATAAATCTTTCATTTGTTTGTGATTCTTTGTCCAATTCCGTTCCTTAGGAGGATTGTATTTATTTCATTTTCTGATAGGTATATACTAGTTTTGTCTCCTTTAAATCCAAAGAATATTCTTTATCCAGTGCTCCCTCTCTGTTTTGGGGAGAATAAATAAGTGCATGGCTTGTCATTCATGAAAGGCCTATCTGTGTATCTGCTATTCAGTAGAAATTCATGTCATTTTTCATATTTTCATGATGAAAATGTATCAGAAAGATTTTATGATGGAGTTCCAACAATGAGCGGCTGTTTCTTGTTGCAGTGAATTGTGCATAGAAGGATGAACACTAGAAAGGAGAAAACATAAAAGCAGATGTATTTGCATCATACCCTCTCAACCGTGAACCTGACCACAACTGTTTGCATATGAATCACAGGAGAGAATTTTGAAAACTTACCTACCTCTTCTCACATGCAATCCTACGCATTTAACTGCTTCGTTTCAAAGCACATTTTTAAACTTTGCTAAATAGCATTGAAAATTACAAGGCAGAGTGTATTTTTAAATAAACATATGAACCCTTATGACAGAGCAAGATCTTTTTAGGAGCTTGGGCTTGCTGACCTTTAGTCTCATTTATAACCTCCGACTCTTTCATTACTGCCCCCATTGAAAGAGATCATATTTTATTAGTCTTCTTCTAGGAAGAAGTTTTATAGTATAAAACTAAAATCACTCAATACTGATCTCTCAGCTCCTGATTACACACTTAAACTCTAAAAGTCTCGTGGTATGTGATATTCTTGAACTTCTTAAATCCAATTTCAGGGTGCTTCTTCAATAGAGCTGGTTTGAAATGTAATGTCCTCTACCCATTACTTATTTTTTTCCCATTGTTTTCATTTCCTTTCCTTCTATATGAGCATCACATTATTATATTGTATCATTTATGGAGCTGTTTCTGTTCCTTTTTCTTCCCACAATGCTTTCTGTTCTTACTTCTAATTTTGTTTTCTGTTCATGATCCATTCATCTGTGTCTGCCTTTTGCAGAATTATCCGTTTGTGTATTGTACAAGTACACTTTTCAGGCACTAACACTTGTACTTCCTACCCTTCCAATTGAAAAAAATCTATATTCTCCTCTAAAAGTATTAGTATGTTTTGGAGGATTTTTTTACTCTATTCCATTTTTTTCTTATTCTAATTTAAAAGTGACACTATTTTTGTTTTCAAATTATCATTGTCTTTTCTTTCAAGTTAATGTTTAGTTGTTCTTGTCAAAGGTGAGAGTTTAGTAATTTTATTCCAAATCAAGTCTTATTTATGAATTTTTTAAGTTCAAAATACCCTCTTAGTAGTGCCAGCCTGATTCAGCTAACTCATTTAATGAAGAAACTTCCCAGTTGAAATAGTCACAGCAAAACTGTGGCTTGTTATAGCACATGTATTATGATGTACAATATCCATAAGGATTTTTTTTCATTTTATAAAATGTTTTAACGAATTATTGTATTTACTTTTCCACATCTATTCCTTCTTATAGACATTATATCCCTACTTTGTTGAAAAACTGAGAATCACAGTTTTAAAGTTGTTGTCTTATGGCAAATACCTGGCAGATGTGGTCCCAAATCTGAAGTTTTTTGTTTCCTTACTCTGATTTTTTCCCATAGTGTATTAGGCTACAATTTGACTAAATTTTTGTACATGCAGTTTAATTCCAGACAAATCTGAATAATAATCATAATAATCACCTGAGAATAAGCATTCCCTTCACATAGAAACCAACATGTATGTCACCTCCTGTTTTATTTTCCAATGGACAATTTTCTGACCTGTATTAGCTACTTTTTCTTCTGAGATTACTGATATTATTTTAACTTCTCAAAGCTTTGGATTCTCCTGGACTGTTATTAACTGGCCACTGTGTACCATCACTGTGTTCTCTTGGCCTTCTCCCAGCATCCATGTCCATTCATATTCACACAACTAATCTGAAAAAAGTTGATAATAACTGCATCTCCTATGTGCAACTCATGGTAGGACACTTCCTGTGGACTAGATGACGTGTATTTCTGACATATCCCAAATGAATTATATTCTTCACTTTTGGTCCCATAGCAATTTACTAAATAAATCTTCCCTCATTTGGTCCTTCACAGAATTCTTCCAGACAAATTGATGTGTGACATGTCCATCTGCCGTTGTGATTATTTTCATAAATTGTTCCACTAATGTTTCTTTAATGATTAGTAACATCTCTTGCGTATAACTGAACTTTGTTGCACAGAAATCTAACTAAAAGTAATATTGTAGCCATTTGGTGACTTAATTTTGTGAAAATGTTATTGTCAGTTCCTTACCAACAAACAGTGCTTCATCATTTGTTAAATCTGAAAGATCACCATTTGGTTACAGTTGCTGAGTCATGGTCAGAGGTTCAGATAACACTGGTCTTATTTTTCTATGAATAGGTTTTATTTGATATCAATTTGAATAAGAAGCATTCAAATATAACAAATATCATGCTATATGTCTCAATCCTGTTCAACATCAATATTTCTTGAGTGGATTATACAGATTTCTTCATAATAAGGATCTTCATTATCAAAACTGTACCCCACTGCTGAGGAAGCCTCACCGGGATATCCTACCTCCTCACAGGCTGCTCCACTGAGCATTATGTACTAGGGAGGGGGCAGCTACCCGGCCCTGCCTGTGCCAGGCAGGTGCCTCCCAGAGCTTATGGGGTAATACCAAGATCTGGTCTGGTTTGAGCAGGGGGCCTGTAGTGCTGCCGTGCTGTGGGGGTGGTAGTAACCCCAAAGGTGTTTTCCAGGGTCCTGGGAGGGTGGCTCAGTGCCAGTAATTCTAGCCCCAAGCTCACACAGATGCTTCTGTTTAGAATCCAGAAGCTTATGGGCCGGCGCTGTGACTCAGTAGGCTAATTCTCCACCTTGCGGCGCCGGCACACCGGGTTCTAGTCCCGGTCGGGGCGCCAGATTCTGTCCTGGTTGCCCCTCTTCCAGGCCAGCTCTCTGCTATGGCCCGGGAGTGCAGTGGAGGATGGCCCAGGTCCTTGGGCCCTGCACCCCATGGGAGACCAGGAGAAACACCTGGCTCCTGGCTTCAGATCAGCGCGATGCGCCAGCCGCAGCGTGCCGGCCGCGGCGGCCATTGGAGGGTGAACCAACGGCAAAAAGGAAGACCTTTCTCTCTGTCTCTCTCTCTCTCTTTCTCACTGTCCACTCTGCCTGTCAAAAAAAAAAAAAAAAAAAAAAAAAAAAAAAAAAGAGAATCCAGAAGCTTAGGCCCCATGCTGGGTTGGTGTAAGGAGGTAGAAATCGAACCCAGACACTCTATGGGGTGAAACCACCTCAAAAGAATGGGTTGATCTTTAAGTGCAGCTGATTGCAGCAAGAGGGGGCAGAGAACCACAAACTGAGGGTGGAAGCCATTGGCGTCACCTCTTAAGTGCCTTGTATAAGTTCCTGGTTACTTCTCCGTTCCAGTCTCCTGCTCCTGCTGTTCTTACCCCCATCCCCTCCCCATGCCACCCACCTAGGATCCAACATTTCCCTCCGCCTCCTGGCTTCATCCCTCCTTCTGCCCATTTTGGGTCTTTGGGGGTGGCACCAGCAGATGGGGGGGTCTCTCTTGAAATAAAACTTTTAAAAGCAAAAAAAAAAAAGTACTCTAAATTTTTTCTTAATTTTCTTCTTGTAATCATTATGAATCTGTTGCTTTCACTAAAAAATATTAAAACCATGTTTTCCCGTATCTTTTTGAATATATATATGCATTTAACTAGAAATAAAAATACTTCCTTTATTTTGCCTTTGAACGACTAACTTCAAATTTCAACAGTGGGTTACTTACTGAGTTGTGGCTCATAGTTTTTTCATGGTTTTATTGGTCTAATAACAATTCTGGTAAGCCTTGTCTCTGCAGACCAAAGGGAATTATTTCCTATAGAAGCCATCTTACTGTTTTGATTAATTCTAAACACTGCTTTAAAGCCTTGTCCAGGTTCTTCCTGGGACCCTCATCTTTCCTTACCACTATTGGTACCATGTGGATGGCGGGTCAGTATGACCAGAACCACCTTCTTGATATTATTTTGTGTCATTGCTCACGTGCCAAGAAATGTTAACACTTTTAGGATAGTTGGATAAATGAGACACAGACACGCACACACACACACACACACACACAGGATTGTCCTATGGTTTTCAATTTTTTTGGTTGTTGTTCTTTTAATTTAATGTACTTATTTATTTATGGTAAGGGGAAAAAAAAAAAAACCCTGTCCAAGTGTGAACGAAGAGAAAAACTTATTTGAAGGATGCAGAGGTGTTTCCTGGAACTGAAGGACAGACAGTACGGGCATGCCACACAAAGGACTGCACCAACAGGGAGGCAGGAATGGAGGCCCCCCATTTCTTTCCGTAGTCTTTCCCCGAATAAAATGGCCATACCTCCAGGCTCCATATCACTTACAAGATGTACTATTTCCATTCTAAACTATCAAGAGAGAATCTGAATGGTCCAAATAGGTTATGTTTTTATCCCTAGTTTAATTAGAGATAGCTCAAATGACTTAATCAAAGATGTTGACTGACACTTAGGCTAATATTACCCTAGAACGGTCTGTAGATTTAACAAATGTATATCAAAGATTATTTTAATTTGTGTATTTTGAATATCTTTCAGATTATATGTACAGATACTCTGATGACTACATTCCCAGGTATGTTGAAATTGATTCGTGATGCCCAACTAATAAGGAAAGGTAAAAAATGTTACATTGCTTATAGATTTAGCTCAAGGATATTGAACTTGGGTTAAAATAAAATTAAAAGTGAATTTTAATTACTTTTATTCCCATCTGAAGATTAAAAGCTACAAGATTACTATCTTCCCTAATTATTAACTCATCCTGAGTCAATGAGAGAGCCAGATGAAGAATGAAATGAGACTCTATGCTGGCATCTACAGAATTCTCATTCATTTCAGGAGCATATATCCTAATTAGGACTCAGATCAGCCTGTTGGAATGCAGTTAACTATATACAGATTTATGTCTCAGAATTCGGAGTACAAAAAAATCTAGCATTACCAAGTATAATTTAAGATTTGTATACAAACACATTAAAAAAACAAAACTGTTTGGCAATGTGCTGTTTGTAAGGGAAATGATAACAGGAAAATGTAATACATATATGCTATAAAATAATATACAATTATAGATATAAATTATTTTATTTAATACTTTCTGAGGTATTTGCAGAGAAATTTTACAGTATCAACTTTTTTTTAAAAAAAAGTAAAGTTTATGGTGTAAATTCTACTACAGAAATTTCATTTTCTTGGACAGAATATCCTGACCCAAACATATAATTAATTTGGAGATTTTTGTTTTAGAAGTAGAAAAAAATCTAAATCAAAAAATTTCCTAGAGGGATGTTGAAATTGCTAGACTGAAAAGGCTTTGAAAAGCAGAGCTTTGCACTGTGTAGGATAAGAATTGGAGCCTCTTTTGGCCTCTAAAATGCTTTAAAAAAATCTTTCACGTGTGAAAATGTCTCTAGCAGATTCAGGATCTGAGCTGCAGGCACTCCCATACACAAATGCACCAAATTTTTATTTTTATGATTACGCTTAGCTTCAGATTCTTTTGACTTTTTTTTTTAAAGATGTATTTGAAAGTCAAAGTTACAGAGAGGGAGAGGCAGAGACAGAGAGAGACAATCTTCCATCTGCTTGTTAACCGTGAAGTGACTGCAAAGGCCAGGGCAGAGCCAAGCCTAAGCCAGGAGCCAGGGGCTTCATCCATGTCTCCCATGTGGGTCCAGGGGCCCAAGCACTTGGGCCATCTTCTGCTGCTTTTCCTGGCCCATTAACAGGGAACTGCATCCTAAGTGGGGCAGCTGGGACATGAACTGGCACCCACATGGGATGCTGACACTGCAGGCGGCAGGTTTACCCACTGTACCACAGTGCCGGCCCCACCCTCAGATTTTTTAACATTAGGTAATTTCAAGTCATTAATTCATATTGAATGATTTGATGATCACCTTACAGTTTGCTAAAACAAACGTGAATAAAGTCCTAAATATCTACAAAGTAGAAGTGAATCTCTTTGGTGATTGGTTTGATACTTGTAATTTGTAAGGCAATTTAGATATAATGTGATGGAAAGTTCATTTAGCTAAAGACCAGATTGGTGGTTTGGGAACTAGGATGGGAAGAGCCAGAGGGGTAAACTGATAAATTACTCATCTCAGTGCCAGCAGGCTCTTAGCCATAGGGCAAGTGCGGAAAAGAGGCTTGCTCTTTTATAAAACCATTCAGTGAATAAATATTAATAAACAAGCACTATGCTAAACAATTAGATAAAAAGTACATTGACTACAAGTCCCAAGTGAGGACTCCCACTGCAAGGACAGTGGGAAACTCCGTTACTTGCCAACCACCAAGAATGGGAGTCCACACACTACACTTTGGACTGCACGGTGAAGGCTCACTTGACTCTGGTGAGACAGAACACTCACACAAGCAGTGAATTGCATGAGGCAGGTTGGTCACTTACAGACGGGCAGCAAGGGGCAACAGAAGCCTAGGTTTCACTGTAAGCTGGTTCCCCAAGGCTCAGGAAAACCAAGTTAGGTGGTGAATGGGACGTTATCTGCACCTGTTGCACTTGTACTTCTGCTGAGCGACCAGAGAAAGCTGCCCACATTGTGTCTACACCTCAGGAGCACAACTGTGCTTCTAGAGCGGACTGGACCAATCACAGCCAGATCTTTAATCCAGAATGTTGCACTCCCAGCACACCTATGGTTATTCTTGAAAATTACAAGCAAGGGAGAACTGGGCTGACCAAACTCTGCTTGTCCTGCAACGACAGAAAGACAGGAATTGATAGATATAGACATACTCTAAAGGATTTAACATTTTATGGTAATAAATTTCCACTCAGGCAAATTTTGAGGATATAATACAGATTTTATCTAGAGAAGGTACTGGTATTTTAATTTATAAGTCTATGTATTTTATAAGCTGTGTATTTCCTTTGATTGTGTGATTTGGGAATCAGCATCACTTTTACAAGGGGGCACATGGAGGCTCCAGGAAACAAACAAACAAAAAGCTAGATTCAGTCATTAACATTTAAAACATTAAAACAAAGCAAACAGAAATAAGGGCAAGATTTACTGACGCTGCTTCAGTTTCAGAACGGTTTGTGGCTAGACAGAAATGAGACAAGCTTCTATCACGTTGGAATAATCGGTTCTCCATCATGTTCTCCTACCTCTATTCAATATTTGTTCTGGTGGACAACTAGACTAGACAGGAAACAATTGGCTTATTTGATCTTGTCTTCATGTCTCCCCAAATCCCTGCCCTTAATAGATAGTAGATCAGAAATACAATGAATTTAAGAATAGAACAGCATCAAAAACAGACCATAAACCCAAATATATACTTTATGGTATTTTCCCATGGCCACTTTATTTTTCATTTAAAATATACTTCTACACCATTCTTCTCTTTTGATTTGAATAAGGAAGGTAGTGCAGTGGAAATAGCATGGGTCAGGGATCCAGAGAATTCTGGTTTTTAATCAAATTGTTCAATTGTAGATTTATAGCTTCATAAAATGTGCACTGGTGAACTTCAGTTTTTTTACTGTAAAGTAAAAAACAGGGAAGTTGAAAAAGTTGCTGCTTATTGGATGGAACTAAGGTTTCAGAAAATTCCTACTCACTTGCAATATATTCATTGCCTAATTTACAACAGCAGTTCAGATTTACAATAATTTAAGTTTATCATGCCTGCTCAGCTTTCAGTCTCTCTCAAAAATTTTATGGTGATAGTTTTAAAGAAATAAGGACAACTTCCCTGCAGTTTTGCATTGACTGCTCCTGGCTGGCCCTGTAGTCCCTTTAACCAGAAAACATTATCTCAGTCCAGCTACCCTTCCACTTCAGGGTAATTGATTAGATTTTTGGAACTCTGCAGGATGGGAATCCTTTTCATTTCCCTTCTTTGCCAAATACAGTAATTAAATATAACTAGCCCCCTGGAGCAGACCTTCAGTCTCAGGTTACTTCACAAGTGTTCTCAGGGTTGAGCATCTTCATGATGATAGCACTGGGTCGTCTTCTCTGACATCTACTCCAAAGTAGGTATGCAAATGAAGCCCTCTGTATGACCATTGCCACACATGTAATCAAAGTGCCTTTAAGTTCTCCAGCCTCCAGTTTACTTGATTTTGTGTACAAGTTATCCTGTGTTACTGCAAGAAGTCTACCCCCTTCCTAAGTATTTCTGTGAGTGCCTGGGAAGTGCTAATATGCTCCAAAATCTTATTCTTGCTTACCTCTTTGTCACTTCCCAGCTCTGTATCACTGCTCTAGAAATCTTTCCTCCTTTTTAAGTGCTTCAGTTACTGGTAGTACAACCTCACTGCGCTATATATCATTGCTTCTCAAAGAACAGCACTGAAATTTACTTCTTAATCTCTAGCCACATGAAATATTGCTGGGGCTTGAACTTTTCCTCTGGACTAGAGTTCTTTTTAAAAAATTTACTTTTTGAAAGACAGAGCGAGAGAGGGAGAGTGAGAGCGAGAGCGAGAGCAAGAGAGAGGGAGAGATTTTTTCCAGCCATTGATTCAGTTCCCAAATAGCTACAACAGCCAGATCTAGGCCAGGCTGAAGCCAGGAGGCGCGAACTCCATCTGGGAAACCCACATGGGTGGCAGAGGCCCAAGCAGTTGAGTCATCATTTCGCAGGTGCTTTAGTGTGAAGCTGGATGGCAAGCATAACAGCCAGGACAAGCAGCTATTTAACCCACTGCGCCACAACGTCAGCCTTTGGTGCTCTCTCACCTCAAGTACAAGGCACCTACATCCATGACATAGTCCCATCAAAGATGGCAAAATTGTAATAATCAAATAGTTAGGAACATCTCACTCTGGCAGCTTTCCCTTTTCTCCCTGCATCATTACCTGTTCTATCCCTTTTGCATCATTCATATGAATGCATAAGCAGACCGTATTTTTTTTTTTAATTTGTCAGACTTGAAAACACTTTTAAACAAGTCCTTGGCAACCTCCAAGTTATTCTTGGTGATCTTAATATCTCTCTGGTCATACTTGGGACTAGAGAGATACACAAAAATCACCTTAAGCAGACTATATTACATATACCCAAAAGCTAAAACAAAAAAGCTCCCTTAAAAGCAGTTTTTCTACAGCTATTTCTTTATTGTTCTGCTTCCCATATGGCGAAACCTGAAGGATCCACCTACATTCTGTCCATATTTGCCTGCTTCTCTTTCTTGGGATTACTCTATCTGATCTTCTGTCCTCACTAATCCAGAGTCAGCTCTTGTGAAGGTCACCAATGAACTGTCCAAGGTCAAATCATTGTCTCATCTTCCTGGGTCCATCTATAGCATTTGGCAAACTGACACTCTTCACTTGGGATGCTTGCTTCTCTGGGCTTTGAGCCACCTCTCTTGTTTCCCTTCTCTCTTACTAACAGCTGAACCTGAACACCAGAGTTCCCAAGGGCTCCTGTAGTGAACCTCTTCTCTACCTAAACTCATTCCATAAACAATTTTACCCTCTTTCAGGACTTTAAATAACTTTTCTATGCTGCTGGGACCCAGACATATTCCCATCTATTCAAGGAAATTCCATTAAGTAAATAAAATAAACATTAGCCCAAACAAACTTATGATTATGATAAACCTCTAAACATACACTTTTCTTAATCTTCAACTTTCCAGCCCACTGAGACAGTCTTATTTAATTTTGTAGAAATATTTTTAAGTATTATTTAAATTTTTTGAATCCTACATTTACATCAAAGAATTTTAGAACCAAAAAGAACCACAGAAATCAACTACTTTAATATTCTTGCTTTACAAGTTAGACAAGTGAATGGAGAATTTAAGTCCGGGCAGGAACAATAATTTTTAAAATGAGTTATTTGAATCCATAAACTCTTTAAGGATTTTTTTGAAAAAGATTTCACAATAAAATAAAAATCTTAAAATAGAGACTAGAGAAAAACATAAATGAAAGCACAATATTTGAAACATACTTTTAAGATATAATTGTTATACATTTTTTATCATTTTTGAGTGTCAGTATGTGCAGTTATTGGTTAGAAGACCATTTCAGATGTATTCATAGAAAAGGAGAGTGCGATCTGACCCCAAACTCAGAGGTGCACTAGTGTTTCATTTATAGGGCTGTTTATTTATTTCAAGTTAATTACTATTATCTTCCACATAAAGCACTGCCAAAGATTTATTGATTAAGTTTTCAACATCTTTACAATAGACTGGGGGTATCAGGCTCTGCTAAGTAAAAATACATGTTTTAGTTTGTTCATCAAAAACTACTCTTGAATAATAGTTTATTTGCATTGATTAATCATTTGAGACCTGCCTGTATTCATAGGACACTACATTAAAAATCACATCTTATTTTCATTTATAAGGAATGAAATGAAGTTCACTTTTTTTTACATGATTTATCATTTGCCAGTTGTACATGCTATCTATGTGGGATAAGAAAAATAGATGGGTTGTTTTATTAAAAATTCTCTACCTTTAGCTATTTTTTTTTCTAATCAAGAGAAAAAATAAGCAGAGATGACTCTCTATCACAATATTAAGCTGTATTTAACTACTAGATGGAAAGAAAGGTTATGAATTAGTTCATTTGTTATCAGATAAGCAAAATACACACAGAATCTACACTTTCCAAACCATTTCATGCAGGTATCATTTGAACTGTTTTTCACATTATTTACATATATCATATCTTTTTTTCAGAATCATGGAGAACTGAAAATTCTTATAGGCACAATAGGGATAAGAATGTACATAGAATAGGATTGTCTTGTGGTCAAATGAGCACTGGCACGGAAGAAAGTTGTCATAATTCATAGTAATTATTGACATTACACATAAGCCTAAAATAAGTTCATATACTTGAATCTCAGGCTTATCCCTTAGGAAATGGAAAATAATATTAATTTTGTATACTTTCTCTGGGCCTTTCATATAATATATGTAAAATACCTAAACTAGTACCTGGACATAAAAAGACATTCAATTTTATTGAATCTGCCAACCTGTGTCTAAGATAAACTAAACATAGTTTCTAGCTTTTTTTTAATAAGTACATTTTATTTATTTAAAAGGCAGAGAGAGATTGAGAGTTGTACATACAGGAAGAGAGTAAAAGAAAGAGAAAGAGAGAAATTGCCTCCATCTTCTTATCTACTCCTCAAATGTTCCCAATGGTTGGAGCTAGGCTGAGGTCAGAGTTAGGAACCAGGAACTCAATCCAGGGCTCCCATGAGGGTGGTAGGAACCCAACCACCTGAGGCAACACCACCGCCTCCCAGGCTCTGAACTGGCAGGAAACTGGAGTGGAAGCTAGAACTGGGGCTCAAACAGGCACTCTGGGGTAGGATAAACTGTGCTAATTGCTAAGCTAAATGCCTGCTATAATAAACATAGTGGTTTTTTTTTAAGATTTATTTATTTATTTGAGAGGTAGAGTCATAGACAGAGAAAGGGAAAGACAAAAAGGTTTTCCATCCACTGGTTCACTCCCCAAATGGCCATAATGGCCAGAGCTGGACCGATCCGAAGCCAGGAGCCAGGGTGTAGGGGGCCCAAGCACTTGGGCCATTTCTGCTGCTTTCCCAGGCCATAGCAGAGAGCTGCATGGGAAGAGGAGCAGCCGAGACATCATCCAGCACCCATATGGGATGCCGGCACTGCAGGCGAAGGCTTAGCCTGCTACGCCACAGAGCTGGCCCCAGAAAACATAAGATTAAGAAACTGTGACATTAGTATTCTGGGTAAGTAAAAAGAAAATATAGTTGTACTGTTAAGAGCACAGATAACTTAATTCTGATCCCAGGGCTGCTATTTACTAGTATTGTGATCTTGATCAAGTTATATAATTTCTTTGTGCCTCAAATTCCCCATCAGTGAAGTGGTGATGATGTATAGCCTACCAGATTGGGATTGGTCTGAGAATTACATGAACAAACATATGAAATGTACTTCAAGAAGCATGTGAAACACAGGGAGAGATGAATAAGCATTAACTATTATTACTTCAATAGTTAAAATTCAATCATGGGTATACATACATATATATACAAGCATATGTTCACTCATTCACACATGAACACACATCTATCTTGTTTGGTTGAGGTTGAACAAGAACATGCAATAGTTCACTCAATACTGAATTCTGGTGATAGATCAATAACTAATTGTGTATAAATTGGACTCTAATAAGATCAATTATTTTTCTTACTCTAGGGTTGATGAAGATTATATTGAAGACACACCAATTTATGGTAACTTAGATAATATAATCCCAGGTAAGTTTTACTTCTCCACAAATTAAATTTATTAATAAATTAAGTAAACTCCACTTAATTTCCAAAGAATTTGAGATAGATTTTTAAAAATCATGATCACTATTAAATATCCCAGTGGTAACCATAAACTCAGGTATATTTCATATGTTTCCAAAATCATGAATTATAGATTGTGTTACAATTTACAGATTAATCAACACCCTGTTTTTCTATATTCTCCTTATTTAACTCTAGTAGTATTGAGAATATAGGAAGAATCTATTACAGTGAATTTTGACACATACAGAATTCTGTGAAATAAAGCTATTTCTAGGACAAAAAAACTGATCACATAATCAGTGCTTTCTATTCTGTACACAAAAGGAAATCTACAGTGAATAATTTGGAACATTGAAAACCTCAGGCTTTCTGGGTATTTTTACCTACTCTTTTTTAGCAAAGGACTTTGGACTGTACTGATGGCCCTGAAAGGAGAAATTCTCTTCAATTAACAATTCCAAGAATCTTTTGTTGCTTCTATCATTTAGTCACCTAAAAGTGAAACACCCTACATTCCTCAAAACAGACAACACTGGAGTTCTGATGATAGAAATTCACAACTTTTCTCTGTAAGCACTCACAAAATTCATGCTGGGGAACTCTGGAGTAATTTTCCGTTGACCTGTTAAGACTAGAGCACAGAGATTTCCAGTCATGTACTAAATTTTTCTGAAGATGTTTCGATTTTGCTGCAAATTTGGTGTTTTGCCAAGCTTTGTTTTAAATATTTTCCAAAAAAAAATTAATAAGCATTACATAATACTATAGTCTCAATGGTTTCATGACTGTTTTAAAATTTACTTTATATGAGTGAAGTGGATATCTTTCCCTTTGATTGTTGTGTATTACCTATTCCTATTCTCTTGCTAGACTATGGTCTTTTCCCTTTTTATTTGATGAACACTGTATTTAGTGTAGCCAATATTCTGTTGACTATAACATAAACTTAAAATATATTATCTCAAAATATGAAATGTTACTAAGTTAACAATATAGAAATTCTATGGGATTCAAGAATTTATTTAATTTTGTCTTTCCTTCCATTATAACTTGTCCCCTAATTGCTATACTCTAAGGAATCTGAAACTATTTTTCAGGAATCTGAGGGTACTTCAAAAAGTTTGTGGGCTGAAATTGTGACACTATGGGTTAAGCGACTACTTGCAAAGATGACATCCCATATCAGAGCACTGGTTCACATCTGGCCTGCTCTGCTTCTTATCCAGCTCCCTGCTAATGCACCTGGGAAGACAGCCAAAGAGGGCCCACACACTAAGGACCTTGCCACCACCCAGATTCCAGGGCTGGCTAGAGTTCCACGCTCCTGGGTTCAGCCTAGCTCAGCTCAGTCCATTGTGGCCATTTGGGGACATGAATAAATGGATGGAAGATTCTCTCTCCACCTTCCCCTCTCCTTCTTTGTCATTCTGCCTTTAAAATAATTAAATCCAGAAAATATTTGTGGATAATTAAATTAAATATTTATTTTGATGCAAAAATGTTGAAATTCATGCATAGTTTTTTCATAATATGCACTTTTCATGGACTTTGGATCAAATTGCTGACTCTACATTTCTACCAGGATACTGACCATTGTATGCATCATTACCTCTCTGTCTTTCCCTTTTAAATGAGCATAGCTGGGTGAAGAAATAAGCATGTCCCCAAAGGATGAAATAAGCATATAGATCTACTGGCTGATGGACTCTGTACAAAAACCCCCAAAAGTTAGGACCAGCATTATATGACCTCAGACCCTTAGCACAACCTGATTAGGCTGTCCAGTCATGGATTTCCAGTAGAGGTATTCGTTATTTAAACTCTCTGTTATCAAATTAAAATATTGGACTTTAAAATGCCCCTAAGTAAAACTTCTTACCCACAGAGGATACTACAAAATTGTACGTGCACTGTTTTATGCACCATGCACAATATACAATCACTCCTAAATAGCAAAAAACACAGGCAGTCCTGTGTTTAACTCATGGGATCTCTAGAACATCTAAGTGGTAGTTTAAGTTAAGACCATCATGTCTTGCAATAGTATTAAAAATATATTATCCAGTCCTTATTGCAGGGATTTCTTTTTTGTCACATAAATGCTGTGGCACTAAACATTTTACCATCTGATTTGCAGGTGAGGATTTGCACTTCTTTTGTTCCTTACATCTCCACCAGAAAGCCTCTACTACAAAATTCTTGAAGGCTTTTTTATATTTAAAGTTAAATATTATTTGGGGAATGTATTTTAATTTGTGCTGGCAATTTTCTTTTTTCAATTGTAAATCATAATCTTTTGGCTCCCAAGAACCAATAGATGAAAACTGCTATGAACAAATGAAAGCCCGACCAGAGAGATCTATAAATGAGACGCAAGAAGTGCCCCCATCTACACAGGTGAGTTTTTCTTCTGCATCAAGAGTCACTGTCAGTCTAGGTCAGGACATATGACTGTTTCAGGGCACAAAGCATTGCATTCTGACACACACATACATCTGAAGTGGACTGTTAGATAATTTTGCGGTCCAAATCAGGCATCAGCTTCTGGGACCTGAGTTCTAAAGATAAACATAGAGACTAGTAAATAGAGCTCAAATCACACCTGAGTACAAATTGTGTACAGTTACAAAGGTGATAAATTTGAAGGAAAAGGTGGGATGATTCCTAAATACTCAATTCAGCTTTTCCTTCCAGGCTTAAAAATTATATGTATCACAAAGATAATTATAAAGCTGGCCTGTGTATAATGCTCACAAGACCTATAAGTCAGGCATTCATGAGGCGAAGCGAAGGAGTAGTCAGGCAATTTAGCTGTGTTTTACAAGGCAAATGAGAGTAAATTTTAATGCGAGTCCTAATGTCTATGGTCTTAAGAGATTATGAAATATACACATAGTTTACATAGGGATAGGCATGACTAAAACCTAAGTACAGACAAACAAATCCAATAAGAAATTGATAATTTCTCCTCCTCCTACCACACTGACTTCAATATCCTTAGATAAAGCACTGACTTTATGAAAAGTCACTCAAAATTCTTAGCTTAATGCTTGTGGAGTGTCCTAAATTTCAGTTAAAGTGGTCTTCTTCCATCTCCTCCCAGGTTTGTCCTTCAGTTATGTTCTCTCTCATGACTTCCATAGAAATAGTCATAGGGTCAGCATTTCCCAAGTAGCTGTTTATGCCAGGCCTTGGATCATGTGCATGATCACCCTATGTTCATATAAGGAAGGCAGACTCATTGTTCCCATTTTGTAAATTCTTGCAAAGGATGGATAACTTGTCCCAGAAGACTGAGGTACTAAGGACAGAGACAGAATCCAAATTATAGTCCTATGTAACAGAAGACATTCTCTTCCCTAAATGGATCACATCTTGGAAACTTCCTATTAAGAGAATTTTCTCTTTTCCTTATGTGATTCCTCTGAGAAATTAGAATTCTTGAATATTTTATAAGAAACCAAGATGTGGTAAGGTCTGAGTGATATATAAAGTCACCAAGTGACAGGTACATCTGTCATCTGATGTTCAGTTAATTATAAAATATATTTTTAGATAAAAGGTGTGAAAACCTACATAATATTATCTGCTAAATCTATGATAATAAAAAGAAAACCTTTCAACGCAGGTTAAATACAGCCCTATCATCTAAAATGTAGGGACTCAGAACAGCTTAGTTATAAAAGTATTAAGAATTTTAATTAGAAGTTACTATTTTATACATAAGAATTATACAAGCTGGCTTTATTTGAGCTGCATGAGGTTTGTACTCATGTAAATACTGCAGAACCTTAGAAAGTCATTAAAAGTCTGCCTGTTAACACACACACACACACACACACAAATATATAAAGATGCTTCTAAAATCAGTCTTCATTCTTTAACACTATTCTCATAAATTTAATTTCATAAATTAGAAGTAATTACTTTATATTTGCTCAATTTTATTTTGTTGTAGTGAACAAAATCATAAAAAATACCATTTGCTACTATAATATTTTGTTACTTTGGTTAGTCACAAAAGCATGAGGAATCTAAAATATTACATACAAAATCTTGATAAAGTGTTTGTTGAAAACAGTAAATAACTTCCCTGCCCTTTGAAACATGATGGGTGCATTTCAGATAAAGTAATTTCAGAATCTCAGTTAATTAACTAGGAAGGATGAATTAGAAAGACTAGTAATAGAACGAGTCCACAAGGTTTCCTGCAGCTTAAAACCTTTGAGGAATTCAAGTAAGAGCCTTTTCCTCCTCCCTTCAGGTCCAAATCTCTAGTCGATCTCTCCCTTTCTTTCCATGTTAGAGGCATCCTCTCTTCTTTCCAAAGATAAAACTTTCACTTATGCTCCTAACTATTTCCCCTAATTCTTTGTAGATTTTGGATCTTTTGTTATTTAACTTTTCTCCATTTTCATGTTTGTCTTTAAATTAATCATTATTATTTGCTTACCAATATATACAAATTTCTCAACATTAAAAAAACCCACAGAACAATACCTTAGTTCCATTGTTTGTTCCTCTAATTTCTAAATAGTTCTTCCCCTCCTCTGTTGTTTCTATTTCTTTCCTTAGATGTTCATTCTTTCACCCTGGCTAGATATCTTCCACCCATGCACTTAACTGTAACAGTGCTGTCAAAGTCTCACATGACTATTAAATGTACAGATTCATGGCCCATTCTCAAGAGTCCGATTCTTTGAACATTTCATGAAGTTGGCCAAGTGTTTTCTAGATCTCCATTATGGTATTTGGAAAGATTTCAGTAATAAGTACAGAAACTGAATTCAAATCAACTTATCATCAGACGGAAATTATTGCCTCATATAATGGGTATCTAAGCATATATTTTGCTTTGAGGTAATTGAATAAGGGGGTGCTCTCCATTACTCTTTATGAAGTTACTGATTTCATTCTCTTCCGTTATCAACAAACTTTTCCTTTGAGAGCTGGCAAGCTAGAGGAAGCCTCAGATGATTTTCCTCCTGATCCTAGAAAAAAAAAAAAAAAGACTTTTGTTCCTTGAATGTATGTAGCAGTCCCAAAGTGGCTCTTCTTAAATTACATGCCATTGGTTACACTCTTTTGTTAGCATAATGGGTGGCAAATAATGATTGAGATACAGCATATGCAGCATACTTAATCCTGTGCTAATCCTGTGCTGGACCTGCTGCATTGCACTATAAATGACAGCCTCTTTAGAAACAGGTAGTGGGAAGGAATTTCCCAAAAGAAAGGGGGTATATTTTTTAAAAAAGAAGAAGGATAGAACAAAGTGATGGGCAGACCAAAAGAAATCCAGAGGTGAGCATTGGTGCAGTGGTTAAGACACTGCTTGGGGCCGGCGCCGCAGCTCACTAGGCTAATCCTCCACCTTGCGGCGCCGGCACACCGGGTTCTAGTCCCGGTCGGGGTGCTGGATTCTGTCCTGGTTGCCCCTCTTCCAGGCCAGCTCTCTGCTATGGCCCGGGAGTGCAGTGGAGGATGGCCCAAGTCCTTGGGCCCTGCACCCACATGGGAGAGCAGGAGAAGCACCTGGCTCCTGGCTTCTGATCAGCGCGGTGCGCCGGCCGCAGTGCGCTGGCCGTGGCAGCCATTGGAGGATGAACCAACGGCAAAAGGAAGACCTTTCTCTCTGTCTCTCTCTCTCACTGTCCACTCTGCCTGTCAAAAAGAAAAAAAAAATAAGAAAGACACTGCTTGGGAGAAGACAAGCCATCTGGCTGCAAGTGCTTCTAAGACACAGCTTCCAGACTACCTCAGGCAAGGTGATTGCCCTCTGGACCAAGCAGGACAATGCTTCCTGAGGCCACTCTCAAACACCATAGCACAGACAGCAAGAGAAAAATACCCATATCCAACTTTACACCCAGTTGTCAGCTTCCGAAGTAGCTACAGAATACAGACTTCTGCCCATTTATCATTATAAGATTATGGGTTTTTCTTTCTCTTTTGAGGGGGATATGTTAGGTAGGAAGTCAGAAATTAAGCTTATGTGTGTTTGTGAGACAGGCCTGAAGACCAGCACCTGCTGCGGAAGCTCCAGATGCCCAGAATCTTGCTCTTCAAAGTCCTGCTCAGACCCCATACCCTCCCAGGTGGTCCCAGCCCTTCCCCCAAGGAAAGCTCCCAGGAGAATTCTCTCTCCTCTGGACCAAATGGGTTACCTGACCTGATAAAATGGGGTAATAAAACCTTCTCAGACGTGCCCTAAGGGAAGCCCCCTACTCTGCCTGGGTGCCAGCAAATCTGGGGAGGAATTTGCTAATTTTCACCCAACAAGCCCTTCCACCAGGACTCTCCATCCTTTGTCCTGGAGGAGAGGGGGAGGTGGGTAAACAGACTCCCTTAAAAAGCTAGGGAGTCCAAACAGACTGCGCTCAGTCTCTGCCTCTCTGTCCACCTGGCCTGCCCAGGTGTATTTTCTCCACTCAACCATGTAACCTCGCTGTCCCCCAGTCTGAGCGACTGGGTGCTCTCTCTCTGTCCCTTCTGTTCTGATGGATGCCCTATCCCCAATTAAGCCTTATCACTCTGCAAAAAAAAAAAAAAAGGACACTGCTTGGGATGCCTGCGTACCTGGCTTCCAATCTGGATTCCTGCTAATGTGCATCCTGGCAAGCAATAGATGATGGCTCAAGTACTTGGGTCCCTGCCGTCAATGTAGGTGACTGAGATTGACTTCTGGTTTCCTGGCTTCAACCTGGTGGAGTCATGGTTGTTGGAGGTATTTGGAGAGGGAATCACCAGGTAAACCTCTCTCTGTCTCTGTCTCTCTCTCTCTCTCATTATATGTGTGTGTGTGTCCCCTTTCCAATTAAAATGAAAACTATCCACACACACATATACACACATATATGTGTGTATATATGTACATATATATATATATATATTTCACCCCTTTGTGTTACCAAGTGCTTGTCCAACTCCATTGACATCTTCCCCACCTGTCTAGTCAGAGTCAAACCTGGTGAATCTATAACAGAGGTACAGGAAGAGTAAATTGTCACATTTGCCTGGAGTACAGAGTTTATGCAAGGGGACTAGTGGAAATCAAAATTGAAAATGTGACTAGTGTAAAATAGGGAAAATCTTGAAGGGCAGAATATGAAATTAAGAGTTTAGTGTACAGGCTAAGATTTCAGAGGAAAGGGTCATGGAACTTAAATGTTATGTAATTGGAAGATAATTTGAAGGAAGTAGATGAGATAAATGGCAGGGGAAAGAGACTAGAACAAACACACCAGTCAGGTCTGAATTACAATTTTCCAGTAATGATGATTTTATGAATAAAAAGACAAAGAAACCGAAGTTGTAAGTAGAACCAACTGTTTTGCCTTGTAGAAAACATAAGACTCTCTTACCATGAAAATGAGTGCTAATAGGGAGAAGAATTAGCAGTTTTGTTACTCCAAATGTTGTTTCCTCAGCCCTTACCTTCCCCATATTAATATAATTTGACCTAGGCTTGAACTTAAATTTTCAATATAGAAATACTTGGTTTATTCAATGGTTGTCATACATTTTTAGATTATAATTCTTAATATTTATAATACCATCTGGCTTTGGAGAATAGTTCAAATACTTGTAGCCTCCATATATATTATTTCTATTGACTAACTATAACAATCCTGGGAGATAGGTATCACTACTCTCGTTTTACAAGCAAAGAAATTGAGGGTCCAAATTGTTTATTAAAACTGCTCAATTTCCTATAATCAGTATATGGCAGAATCAGTATTCAGACCAAAGCTTTTCATACCAAATTCAAGGTCTTGCATTCAGCCTGTTGCTTCCCAAGTTACCCTGTTCTCCTGTTCTACTTGTCCCAGTATTGACTCTGCTTTGGACCAGGGAAGACCACCTGACATTCTTGGATGTGAATGTGTATTTCCAAGGTTAACCTTAGGGATCAAGAGATAGTAAGACAAGAAGGAAATAATAGGAGAAGATGGTAAATTTAATTCTTTACCCAATGACCTTCATACGGATGGATACTATTATATTTGTACTGGTGAAATTTAAAAATGTAGAAAAATTGGGGACTTCTTTGAATATCATTAAGTGACCAATGATTAAATACTTATTATGTAGACTTTGTGACTTGTCTAATTTCTTTCTATCATGCCTGGTGCCACTTTAATAAAATGAAGTATTGTTAGTAAGAGCAATATATGGCAAGAGTTATTGGAAGAGAAGGAACATGTAGGTGCAGGTGTGAATAAATATGAAATGTGCATGTCACCTTTATAAGAAATAAATAAAAATCCATTAAAATTTTCATCTAAGAAATTTTTCCAACTCAGAAGTCTTGAGTTGACTATTGCTTTTCAGTCTGTCATCTTAAGTGATAAATGTGGTAAAACCAAGTAACAAGCACAGACAACAACTTATTTACTTTCATAGACCATAAAAATTTCCAGAAGTCATCAAAGTTAAAGAACAAACTAACATATCTTTCTTTTCAGGCAACGACTGAAACACAGATGTTTTATGCCTCACTCGATCACAGCTTTAAGGGGAAGCGCAGAAAGCCCAGGAAACAGAACACTTTTTCAGACAAGGATGAAAATGAGCAATCACACGCAATGGATGCCAGCATTACTGAGGCCACTTTGGTAGACAGTTTCTCACCAGAGAGCCAGGAAATAGAGGAAAATATTCATGATGACCCTGTTAGACTCTTTGGATTGATTCGTGCTAAGAAAGAACCTATAAAATAGTTGGATGAAGATCTAACCTAGTGATTGGGCTCTTCTTGGGGATGGTTGTTTAGAAAACACTGAAAGACCTGGCAGGGAGACATCTGATCATTTGTTGTGATGATGGCTTACTTCTTATCCAGAGCTTTGTTCATGTATGCCAAGGGTAAGGCCATGAAAATTAGTCATTTGAATTCATTTTTAAAAATGTCTAAGTAGCAAATATAAAATAAAATGCAATTTGCAAATTGACTCTGACAGCAAAAGCACAAATTCACCAACAATAGCTATTAGGGAAATAGACAAATAATGTTTAAGATCACATTAAAAGAAAAATAAAGACCAACAATTTTTTATAACCATATTTCCATTTCCTAAGCAGTATGAAACACCCCATAATTGAAAGAAATTTGTGATCACAAGGTATAGGGGATACAAAAACAGGTATTTTTACCAAATGTAAATAGTTTTGTTAAGTTAAAAACTACTGTAAAATTAGTGAGTACTCTTACAACAATAAAAAAAAAAAACTCCAAAGGAAGAAGGAAGCAAGGAGAGGGAAAGAAAGGGAAGGGGGGGGGGGTAAGAGTGAGAAGGAGGGAAGGAGGAGGGGGGAAAGAGAAAGAAAGGAAGGAAAGATAAACAGAAGGAGGAAAGAAGAGAGAGAAAAAAAGGAAGAAAAAGAGAAAGAGAGAGGAAGGAAGGAAGCAAGCAAGCAAGCCCACTAGTCAGAGATAATCACAGCGCACAACTTTATATCCTTCTAGATAGTTTTCTGGCCATGCCCATATACACACATTGATTGTTTTTGAAACAAAAAAGGAGTGGATGATTAAATTTTACATATTATATAAACTTTCTTTACTTAAAAATATTTTGTGGGTTTATTTGCACTATCATATTTAATTGTACCTGATTACAATTATGTATCATAATGTTAGTGTCTATATAAATCATATATCCCATTAATGACTACCACATCAGAATCTAGTTAAATAAATTTGGAGGACATTTCACTTGTTTCCAACTCTGTTGTTTTGCTTTTACAAATAACATTCTAATGGGGATTTTTCTTTACACACCTTTGGGTACTTGTCTGATTTCTTCTGTTGGTTAAATGCCTAGAAAGGGAATTGCTGTATTAAAAGATATTCATACTATGACTCTTCTTAGGATAGATTGCTGGGTCAAAGTATGTGCTCAATTTAAATTTATAAAATGCTCTTAAACTAATTCCTAAATGTCCCTATTTTGTTCTCCAAAATATATTTTTTTTAAAAAATCTGTTACCTCTAGCAAACATATTTAATCTCCCCTTTGGTTTCTTGAATATCCAAAATACATTTATAACCACTTTTAAAATGTTTTTATCTTCAAGATTGGTCATGTCTGTCATTCTAAGTGAGAAACAACCAACTGATATTTTCCTTGTCATGGGCTGTATTTTTCTGTTTCTTTAAATTCTTCTTAATTTTTGGCTGAACAGAAGATATTGTGAGCATTACTTGTATAATTTTGGTGGTGGATTTTTTTAATATTCTTCTAACTATATTTTAGCTTTGTCCTGGAAATGTCACATTACTTGTTTACAATCTGATCTGTCAGTGTCTTTCTCTTAAATTTTGTTAGATAGCAGCAGAACAGATTTTAAATTAGGTAAATTAGCCTACCACTAAGACAAGACCCTGAAACTATGAAACTACTCTAAGAAAACAATGTGGGAACACTGCAAGACATTAGAATAGGCAACAGTATTTTTAAGATCATAAAAGTAAAAATAGACAAATGGAATTATATCAATCCAAGAAACTTCTGCATAGCAAATCAAATAATAAACAGAGTGAGGAAATATCTGATAGAATGGGTTGAAAATATTTGCAAACTATGCATGTGACAAAGGACTAATATCCAGAACACACAAGAACCAAAAAAATACATAAGAAACAAAAAAATATATAAGGATGGAAAAATAAAACAAAAAATCATCAATACAGTAAAAAAGTGAGTAAGTGGTCTGAACAGACACTTTTCAGAAGAAGTACAAAAGGAAAAATATATTTAAAAATACTCAGCATAGCCAGCCATCAGGGAAATGCAAATTGAAAGCACACGAGGTATCCTCTCACTTCAGTCAGAATGGCTATTATCAAAAAGCAAAATATTAAATGCTGGTAAGGAGGTGAAAAAAGTAAAATCTACATAAACTATTGGTGTGAATGAAAGTCAGTATAGCCGTTATGGAGAACATTATAGAAGCTATACAGAAAGCACAGCGACTCTCATATGACCCAGTTATGCTACTTCTGAGCATAGGTTCAAAGGACATGAAATCAGCATATAAAAGAGATATCTGGGCCATTTCAGACACCGAGGGAGGGAGAGGGAGTATCTGCGGGAGCCAGGCCAGGCCGGAGCGGGGCAGCGCAGAGCAGGAAGATCCTTGGGAGCTTGTGGAGTTGAGCCTCCCCACGCCTAACCTTAGATTTCGAAATGCATCGTGATTCCTGTCCATTGGCAACAAGACTGAATCGAACAGGCCTTTGGCTATTGTGTGTGGGTTGCCAGAAACCCTCCTGGCTTCGCTTTTGTTGAATTTGAAGACCCCCGGGTTGCTGCTGATGCCGTCGGAGAGCTAGATGGAACGCTGTGTGGCTGCTGTGTGAGAGTGGAACTGTCGAATGGTGGAAAAAAGAAGTAGAAATCGTGCCCACCTCCCTCCTGGGGTCGTCGCCCTCGAGATGATTATCGCAGGAGGAGTCCTCCACCTCCCCGAAGATCTCCAAGAAGCGGAAGCCTCTCTCGCAGCTGGAGCACGTCCCTTTCTAGAGGTAGGAGACGAGAAAGATCGCCGTCTCGGGAGAGAAATCACAAGCCATCCCGATCCTTCTCTAGCTGATCTATGGCGAATGAAAGAAAATAGAAGAGTCATTTACAAGAGCAGTGGTGTACAGGAAACAACTTCATTTGACAAGAGTTTGTACGGAAAATTCAAGTTTTGTTTGAGACTTCATAAGCTTGGTGCATTTTGAAGATGGTTTAGCTGTTCAGATTTGTCTCTTGGAACAGTGACACACAAAAAGCTGTCATTCTCTATGGTTTGAAATGGATCATATGAGGCATGTGATACCAAGAATTGTTACTTTAGGATGTTCCCTTAAGCAAGATTGAATTTACTTTTGAGCTTTAGTCTTGCAAAGACTGATGACCTCAAAATCCTGCTCAGCGAAACGAAGTGTGATGTTTTAATATTGTAAAAACCGCACTGTCAAAAACTGAACTAAAATGTGCTTTTTTTTCCTTAGCTGGTATATAGTACAAAGCTATAGGTAAACAAGCAGTCTTTAGAAGCAGGTAAATATAAAAGCTGCACCATTAAAATAGATGAAAGGTTTTTGGAAAAACCCAGCTGGTCTTACCTTGGACAGAGGTTGTCTAGTTGGTCTAGAATTTAGTAAGTTTTGAGAAAGTTTACATTTGCCTAGGTGGTAAGTTCCTTACATAATTGCAATATAGAATACATAGCTGTTTGTGTAGCAGTCTTTATTGGGAAATTTGAAGTTTCAAAAAATACCAATGTCCTGCCAGTTTAAGAGTACATTGTAGAGCTGAACTTTGAGTTACTGTGCAAGATTATTATTTTTTTCATGCTGTCATTTGTAATATGTTTTTGTGAGTATCTTTGGGATTAAAGTTTTGGTTAAAAATTGTTGTTTAACTTGAAAGCCTATTTTTCCTTGCAAACTCAAATCTATGAACTTGGTACCAAGTCCAAGTATAACATTCCTATTTGGAAGCCATACTTATATTTTCTTATAAAGTGCTTTTGAATTAATAAATATTAGCATAATTGTGTAATAGTCAGTCGAGCCCACTGTTACCATTGTTCTTATCCCATGGAAAACAATTGGTTATATATAATTCCTGAAAGAAAAAACTGATTAGTCTTGCAATGAAGGAGATTTTTGGTCATCACCAAAGTGATTGTTAATAGTTACTAATTTTGTAGGTGTTGAAGCCAGTTCAGATTCTGTGATAACTTAGTGAACTACATTTTATAGCAGCAAAGCCGGTACATTGTAACCCAAAATAGGTTGCCCTGGCGCTGTGGCGAAGCAGGTTAAAGCTGCAGCCTGCAGCGCCGGCAACCCATATGGGCGCTGGTTTGAGTCCTGGCTGCTCCACTTTCTATCCAGCTGTCTGCTATGGCCTGGGAAAGCAGTAGAAGATGGCCCAAGTCCTTGGGCCCTTGTGTCCACATAGGAGGCCAGGAAGAAGCTCCTGGCTCCTGGCTCCTGGCTCCGGATCAGCTCAGCTCTGGCCGTTGCAGCCATCTGAGGAGTGAACCAGTGGATGGAAGATTTTTCTCTCTCTCTTTCTCTTTCTCTCTCTGGCTCTACCTCACTCTGTAACTCTGTCTTTAAAATAAATAAAATACATCTTTAAAAAAAAAATAAGTTGCCCGTCTAAAAAAAGGCTTTTATCCTTAGCATGAAATCTTAACACAAAGTTTTAAAAATTGCTTCCATTTTGTAATTTGAGGTGTTGCATGGTAATTCTAAACTGACCCATCACATTGTAACATTTACAATATGGTTCAAATGTAACAGTGCAGATTTGAATATGGCGGCATGCATCACTTTCCTCTTAGAAACTGAGAGACACTGTGACTTCACAATTTCTGTGCGATTATATTAAATCATAATGCAAAGTCACGTGGCTTAGTTTCCTTAAATGTGCTCCTCCAAAATAGCTTTGGAGTATGCTGTACTGACTTGTGTTTAATATGAAAGATAAGTCATTGCATTCAGAGTTCTGTCTATAAGGCTATTTTAAAATAACAGATCCCTTTGGGACTGGCTTATTTCACTCAGCATGATGTGTTCCAGATTCCTCCATTTTGTTGCAAATGACTGGATTTCGTTGTTTCTTACTGCGGTATAGTATTCTAAAGAGTACATATCCCATAATTTCTTTATCCAGTCTACCGTTGATGGGCATTTAGGTTGGTTCCAGGTCTTAGCTATTGTGAATTGAGCTGCAATAAACATTAGGCTGCAGACCGCTTTTTTGTTTGCCAATTTAAACTCCTTTGGGTAAATTCCAAGGAGTGGGATGGCTGGGTCGAACGGTAGGGTTATCTTCAGGTTTCTGAGGGATCTCCAGACTGACTTCCATAGTGGCTTGACCAGTTTGCATTCCCACCAACAGTGGGTTAGTGTCCCTTTTTCCCCACATCCTCTCCAGCATCTGTTGTTGGTAGATTTCTGTATGTGAGCCATTCTAACCGGGGTGAGGTGAAACCTCATTGTGGTTTTGATTTGCATTTCCCTGATTGCTAATGACCTTGAACATTTTTTCATGTGCCTGTTGGCCATTTGGATTTCCTCTTTTGAAAAATGTCTATTGAGGTCCTTGGCCCATCTCTTAAGTGGGTTGTTGGTTTTGTTTTTGTGGAGTTTCTTGATCTCTTTGTAGATTCTGGTTATTAACCCTTTATCTGTTGCATAGTTTGCAAATATTTTTTCCCATTCTGTCGGTTGTCTCTTCACTCTCCTGACTGTTTCTTTTGCAGTACAGAAACTTCTCAATTTGATGCAATCCCAATAGTTAATTTTGGCTTTGACTGCCTGTGCCTCCCGGGTCTTTTCCAGAAATTCTTTGCCTGTGCCAATATCTTGAAGGGTTTCTCCAATGTTCTCTAGTAACTTGATGGTGTCAGGTCGTAGATTTAGGTCTTTAATCCATGTTGAGTGGATTTTTGTGTAAGGTGTAAGGTAGGGGTCTTGCTTCATGATTCTGCACGTGGAAATCCAATTTTCCCAGCACCATTTATTGAACAGACTGTCCTTGCTCCAGGAATTAGTTTTAGATCCTTGATCAAATATAAGTTGGCTGTAGATGTTTGGGTTGATTTCTGGTGTTTCAATTCTGTTCCATTGGTCTATCCATCTGTTTCTGTACCAGTACCATGCTGTTTTGATTACAACTGCCCTGTAGTATGTCCTGAAATCTGGTATTGTGATGCCTCCGGCTTTGTTTTTGTTGTACAAGATTGCTTTAGCTATTCGAGGTCTCTTGTGCCTCCATATGAATTTCAGCACCAATTTTTCCATATCTGAGAAGAAGGTCTTTGGTATCTTGATTGGTATTGCATTGAATTTATAAATTGCTTTTGGGAGAATGGACATTTTGATGATATTGATTCTTCCAATCCATGAGCATGGAAGATTTTTCCATTTCTTGGTATCCTCTTCTATTTCTTTCTTTAAGGTTTTGTAATTTTCATCGTAGAGATCTTTAACGTCCTTGGTTAAGTTTATTCCAAGGTATTTGATTGTTTTTGTAGCTATTGTGAATGGGATTGATCTTAGAAGTTCTTCCTCAGCCATGGCATTGTCTGTGTATACAAAGGCTGTTGATTTTTGTGCATTGATTTTATACCCTGCTACTTTGCCAAAATCTTCTATGAGTTCCAATAGTCTCTTAGTAGAGTTCTTTGGGTCCCCTAAGTAATACCATATGTTCTCCCTGATTGGTGACAACTGACTGAACACCAAAAAGGAAACCTCCTGAAGTGAAATGGACACTATGGGAAACGGTGACTTGATCAGCATAGCCCTGACTGTTAATGAACAACTTAATACATTATCCCTCTTAGTAGTTTTTTTTTTGTCTGTTCTACTTAATATGACTGGTTTAATTCTGTAATTAATACACAGTTATTCTTAAGTGTTAAAAATTAACTGAAATGTGATCCCTGTTAAACATAAGAGTGGGAATAAGAGAGGGAAGAGATGTATAATTTGGGACAAGCTCAAGCTGACTTGCACCAAATGGTAGAGTTAAAAACATAACAGGGGATTCCAATTCAATCCCATCAGGGTGGCATGTACCAATGCCATCTCACTAGTCCAAGTGATCAATTTCAGTTCACAATTGATCATAATGAAAGGACTAAGAGTCAAAGGGAGCACATAAACAAGTCTAGTACCTGCTAACACTAACCGATGGAATAAATAAAGGGGAGAGTGATCCAACATGGGAAGTGAGATACTCAGCAGACTCATAGAATGGCAGATGTCCTAAATAGCACTCTGGCCTAAGAATCAGCCCTAAAGGCATTCGGATCTGGCTGAAAAGCCCATGAGAGTATTTCAGGCATGGAAAGCCAAGACACTCTGGCAAAAGATCTCTGCGAGTGAGATCCCAGTGGAAAGAACAGGTCTTCAAAGAAGGAGGTACCTTTCTCTGAAGGGAGGAGAGAACCTCCACTTTGACTATGACCTTGTCTAAACAAGATAAGAGTCGGAGAACTCAGAGGGCTTCCATAGCCTTGGAAACTCATGACTGGAGCATAGGGAGACTACTGATGCCATAGACAGGAGTGTCAATTGGTAAAGTCAACAACAGGAGTCACTGTGCACTTACTCCTCATGTAGGATCTCTGTCCTTAATGTGCTGTGTATTGAGATTTAATGCTATAACGAGTACTCAAACAATATATTTCACTTTGTGTTTCTATGGGGGTGCAAACTGTTGAAATCTTTGCTTAATGTATACTAAACTGATCCTCTGTAAAAAAAAAAAAAAAAAAAAAAAAAAAAAAAAAAAAAAAAAAGAAATTCTCAACTCCCAACTTGACTCTCACTGGGATTAAACATGACAATAGATCTGATCTGATTTCATCATCATTTTAAAAAAATCATCTATTATTTTTCACTTTATGTTTCTGTGTGGGAGCAAACTGTTGAAATCCTTACTTAATGTATACTAAGCTGATCTTCTGTATATTAAGATAATCGAAAATGAATCTTGATGTGAATGGAAGGGGAGAGGGAGTGGGAAAGGGGAGGGTAGTGGGTGTGAGGGACGGTATGTGGGGGAAGCCATTATAATCCATAAATTGTACTTTGGAAATTTATATTCATTAAATAAAAGTTAAAAAAAAAAACAGATCCCTAAATACAAGTTATTTCCAGAAGGTCTCGTTAACTTTTTACACTGATAATAAGGGAGAAGAGAACTGATGTCAGGAAGGTTGAGGATGAGTCTGAGCAGTTGTGGTAGTTCAGGGAAGAGACTTCAGATTGCCTGATGGTTGACTGGGACCTCTGACTTCATTCTTGCCTTGACATTTCTGGTTAGCCTATAAAACCTGTTCCTTTTGCTAATAAACCAAGATAGCTAAGAAGTTACAGAAGACACTTAAAAATGGGCTTTCCGGGGAGGGGGGACAGTATACTACTACTTAAGAGTCTTAAATTGGAAATTTTTATGTATAAAGGACGATTGATTATGGATAGAATATGGGTGATAGGCAAATAAGTAAACTGAAATAAAGATCTCATTAGCGAGTTACCCTAACTTGCGTCACTAAGATGAAGCCCTAACACAATTTTATGTCTTATGCTAGGTAAATATGGAACATGAAAATTGTTGAAACCTTGAACTGCATATTTAGATTGGCTGAAATTTTTATTTTTTAAAGATTTATTTATTTATTTGAAAGTCAGAGTTACACAGAGAGAGAAGGAGAAGAGAGAGAGAGAGAGAGAGAGAGAGAGAGAGAGAGGTCTTTCATCTGCTGGTTCACTCCCCAATTGGCTGCAACAGCCGGAGCTGTGCCGATCTGAAGCCAGGAGCCAGGAGCTTCTTCTAGGTCTCCCACATGGGTACAGGGGCCCAAGCACTTGGGCCATCTTCTACTGCTTTCCCAGGCCATAGCAGAGAGCTGGATCAGAAGTGGAGCAGCCGCGTCTTGAACTGGCGCCCATAGGGGATGCCAGCACTGCAGGCAGCTGCTTTAGCCTGCTACACCACTGCGCTGGCCCCTAGATTAGCTGAAGTTTTAAAGCTCCTGTGATTTTAGAAACCGCAGGTCACGTTAGCCACCTTCTGAGTTGCGTATAATACTAAAACAGGAATCATTTGACCTACAGTGTATGTTTACAGATGTTCATTGAAAATCACTATTACTTAGTGATATGTAAGCATCTAAGGAGTTTTTATGTTTTGAAAGTATTTGCTCTATAATTCTCAGTTCCATTGTGGTTGCTTCTGATATCTACAACTTGAGCAAAAAGTTGAAAATAAAATTAGCCTGACAAAGTTTTTATTGGATACAGATGGCCTTTAACTACCATTTATAAACTTAAACATACATCTTACAGGTCATGTTAAAATGATCATGCGATCCCTAGATGGTACCTCCATTCATTAGATGATGATCTGTTGTGGTTCACACTCAAACCATAATCTGGATGAGAAATCCTGGTAGCTTTTATTGTAGAACACTGCTTCATTTTAGTACAGCGCTGATTAGTCAGTTATGACATCTTTATAGAGATGATTCAAAACACAGCCAGATTCCAGGATCATTCATTTAACTTTCCAGGATGGTCCAGCCCTGTGAATTTGGAAGTGTTCTAAGTGGTGAACATCCTTGGGCATATAAGAACCACTGGTTTAGTATTCTGTCTAAATGTGCTTTTATTTTCAAGATGTGGACTGGGGTTTAGTTGTCACATCTAGTTGGTGGTAATCTCTTCCAGCTGTATATTTTTGTACTGCCAGACTGTTGCCTTCTGGTTTTCCATTTTTTGAGAACATGAAAGATTTTTATCATTAAAGTTGCTGAAGAAAAAAAGAGATATCTGCAATTTCATGTTCATTACAGCACTAGTCACAATAGTGAATCAATGAAATCAATTGAGATATCCATAAATAAATGAATGAATAAAGAAAATGTAGTTTATATATACAATGAGATTTTTTCAGCCAAAAAACAATGAAATTGTGACATTTGCAGTACAATAGATGGAACTGAAAATCACTATGTTAAGTGAAATTTGCCAGGCACAGAAAGACAAATACCACATGCTCTGTCTCATATGTAGAAATTTAAAAAAAAATGTCAGGCTGAACTTAGTACATGTATTACAAGAGTTTGGGAAAGAGGGTAAGGGAAGGTTGAGTAATTGGTGCCAAAACATAGTCATAAACTTCTGGTGTTCTGTAAAACAGTGGGCAACTATAGGTAACACAAATATACTGTATAAAGAACTGGAAGAGGATTATGCAATTTGCAACAATTAAGATTGCTTGGGATGCACACATTCCATATCTGAGTACCTGGATTTACATTCTGGCTCTGCTTTTGATTCTAGCTTCCCACTAACGTGAACCCTAGGGAAACAGTAGGTAATGGCTCAAGTACTTAGGTCCCTTCACTCATATGGGAAACCAAAATTGCATTCTTGGTTTCGATTTTCATCCTGGCCCAGTCTCAGCCATTGCAGGGATTTCCAGAATGAAATAATAAAAGGAAGATCTCTGTCTCTTTGTGGCTTTCAAATAAAACAAAAAAAATATTTTTCCCAGAAACCTTTTATGTAAGGAATAAAAACTTCATGCATTTCATAAGTACGACTTTAGGAACATAGCAATTATTTTGTAGGTTCTAAACACAAAGAAAGGAAATGGCAAGACTAGTTGCCTGATTTGATTGGCATGTTGTGTACATGTATTGAAATATAAGGCCATACCCCACAAAAGTGCACGGATATTTTATGTTAATAAAAAAGTTTTAAATAAGGTAACTGAAAAGGAAGAAGAAAAGTGAATATTTATTCTCTAAAAATAAAGAAATGGAGAGATCCAACATGGCTGCATAGTGAGAAGCTACAATGTCCTCAGCCACAGAACATACCAGGAAAACAAAGGAAGGACCATGTTTCCAGTGGACTAAATGAGAAAAATTTTCAGTGGAGAACTGACAAACAGAGCAGAGGTTCTGAAAGCAACTAGGAGAGAGAACAGACATGCTGCCACAGGTTGAACTGCCAGCCACTCCTGCATCTATATGACTGGCTCATGGCTGAGAAATGCCACTTTGCCAAGATAACATAGGAAGAGGGTGTCATGGCCCTTGTCACCAGCAGCTTTAACTCTGGGAAAATTCAACAGTCCCCACTGACTTCAAGCCCAGCCTATGGAGCTGACAGGGGTCTGAGTGACAACTTGATCCAAAAAGCAAAGGCATATCGCCTCCCTCCCTTCCCCTCATAAAAGCAGCAGACCCACTTTGCTGTAGCAGAGTTACCGAGGATCCCTGCTCTTACTCAGCAGACAGCAGTCAGTTGACAGGCCAGAGGGCAGATTCCCTGCACCCCTGTGACTGCGGGAGTTCTGGACCCAAGTCCTGCAGCTGAATTCCTGTGCACCCACCCAGTCATATTGCAGAGACTCAGATTTCCCCGCATCCTGGGCACAGGTGTTACAGTGGGGTCAGGAGACACACTACAGAGTGAGTCAGTGCTCTGAAAACGTGCACGTATAGGTGTGCGAAGTGGACAGGCTCTGTGAGCCTACTCTAAGCTGTGAATCACCTAATTCACCCTGTCACAGAGAAAAACAAGAACTGCAAACACATCAGCTGCCTCCAACATGCCCTCCTTCCACAAATTGTAGACAGAAGCACTCAACCATGCCCATCTTGAGTATCAAGCAGGACTCTTGCCCTACTCCTAGTGACCAAAGCTCCATGGCTCCACCCAGCACTTCTGGAGCCCAACTGTAAGCTTTAGGGAATCTACCAAGACTCAGACACACATTTCCAGGAATAAAGCCTTAAATAACAAAGAAAGAAAAGAAAGAAACTTTCCTCCAAAACAGATAGAATCAATAGTTCTGCAGATATACAAAAATCAATATAGAAACACAAGAAATATGAACAAGAATGGCAATATGATTCCTCAAAAGGAGAACCATAGTACAGCAATACTGCGTGAAGAAGGGAAGCTTGACTAAATGCTTGCAAAATAATTCAAAAGAATGGTTATAACGTTCCTCAAAAACACGAAGAATTAAATGAAATAAGGAAAAAAGGATGAGAAATTCAGCAGAGATATTCAAAAAGAAATATTAGAAATGAAGTATTCAATAAGTCAGATTTCATAAGGCAGAAGAAAGAATATATGACGTAAGAATGAAATCCTGTCTTTTGCAATAAAATAGATGTGATTGGAGGCCATTATAGTTAGTGGAATAAGCCAGACTCCACCCAGAAAATGACATGCTTTGTCTGATTTCAAGAATACAGGAAAAAAAAATACTTAAGGCGTTGTCACTGAGACATAATGTGTTGGGCCTGTCTGCAGCTCCAGAATCCTATATTGGTACTGGTTTGAGTCCTAGGCTGCTCTACTTCTGATCCAGTTCCCTGATAACATACTTGGGAAAATCAGTGGAAGATGGTCCAAGTGCTTGGCCGCTGCACACATATGGGAGATCTGGATAAAGCTCCTGGCTCCTGGCTTTGACCCTGGCAATTGTGGCTGTTTGGGGAGTGAACCAGCAAATGGAAGATCTCTCTCTCTCTCTCTCCCTCTTTCTCTCTCCCTCCCTCCCTCTTGCTCTCTCTCTTTGTAATTCTGACTTTCAAGTGGACAAATAAAAAGCTGTTTAATTTATATATGATGGAAATTGACATTTTGGAATTTGATTATTATTTATAGCTGTTGTCTATACACCAGAATAACAATGGTCATTCTACTTTTAATTTGTTGATCTCTTTATGTAATGGAACATAAGGCTAAGATTATAAAATAAATTTAAAATATGTTATTTCAAAAGTTAAAGAAAGGAAGAGGAAAAGAAGATAGTATCACCATATTCTTAGAAATGTATCAGTGAACTACTTATAATCTGAACTCTTCATATCAATAAAATTTTTTAAAAAGAAAATATGGGAAACAGAAGAAAAGAATACCTAACCTAGAGACAAGTCTTTTGAAATATCTCAGCCAGACAGTACTAAGAAGTAAAAGAAAAGAAAAATTAGAAAAACTGAAAATAATACTCAGTGTCTATGGAATATCATCAAATGACCAACTAAATGAACTTTAGAAGGGCCTTTGATATGGAAAAAAAGAATTGTTTAGAAAACCTCTTCAGTAAAATAATAGCATAAAATGTCCCCAATTTAAAGAAAGATATGGATATTCCAATACGGGAACTATATATATCCCAAAATAGACGTGATCAGAAATATCCTCACCATGGCACACGATAGTCAAACTTTCAAAAGTAAGACATACAGAGAATACCGTAAAAATTTCAAAGAGAAACACCAGATCTCTTTTCTTTAGAGAAACCTTAGGCCAGGAGAGAATGGAAAAGCGTAGTCCAAGTTTTAACAACAAAAAACACCTGCCAACCCAGAGTACTTTATCCAGTGAAGTTTTCATTCATAAAAAAAAGTGAAGCTTTCATTCATAAATGAAGGTTAAATAAAGAGCTTCAAAGACAAAAAGCGATTGAAAAATTGAAAGAATTTGTCACTACCTGATTAGGTTTACAAATGATACTACAGGCCAGCACCACGGCTCACTAGGCTAATCCTCCGCCTGCAGCGCTGGCACACCGGGTTCTAGTCCCAGTTGGGGAGCTGGATTCTGTCCCGGTTGCCCCTCTTCCAGGTCAGCTCTCTGCTGTGGCCCGGGGAGTGCAGTGGAGGATGGCCCAAGTCCTTGGGCCCTGCACCCCATGGGAGACCAGGAGAAACACCTGGCTCCTGGCTTTGGATCAGCGCCGTGCGCCGGCTGCAGCAGCAATTGGTGGGTGAACCAACGGCAAAAGGAAGACCTTTCTCTCTGTCTCTCTCTCACTGTCCACTCTGCCTGTCCAAAAACAAACAAACAAACAAAACACACAAATGATACTACAGATAGAAACAAGGAAAGACAATCAGGGTTATGAAAGAACATGAAGACAGAATATCTCCTAGGAAAGGAACAAAGGAGATTCAAAACCACAATATTTATGGAAATGTGGCAGGACCTAGTCATTATTTATCAATAATAACCTTGATTGTAAATGGCCTAACTTCTGCAATTAAAAGATACATATTGGCTGAACGGATTAAAAAAAAATCTATGTATATGTTACCTACAACAGATACACTTCACCAATAAAGACACACACACAAACAAAATGACAGGATGGAAAAAGATATTAAAAGCAAATGGAAATCAAAAGTGAACAGGAATAACTATTCTAATATCAGACAAAATAGACTTTAAGACAAAAACTTTTAAAAGAAGCAAAGAAGATCACTCTGTAATGATTAGGGGATCAATCCAACAAGATAAGACTAATGCTAGACACCAGTTTTATAAAACAAATGCCAGTGCATCTAAAGGGAGACTTAAGCTTCAATACTATAATAATCAGGGTCTTTAAATCCAAATTTCATCAATGGATAGATCAACCCCACAAAAAACAAAGAAACAATACAGCTAATCTACACTATAGATCAAATGGACATAACAGATATCTATAGAACATTTCATCAAACAGCTACAGAGTACACATTCTTTCCATCAGTGCATAGAACATTCTCTAGGAAAAGCTACATCGTCGGCCATAAAAGAAGCCTCAATGAATTTAAAAAAAGTTAAATCATAGCACATATCTTTTCTAACCATGACAGAATGAATTTGGAAATTAACAGCAGAAGAAACTCTAGAAAATATACAAACACATGGAGACTGAACAACATGCTCATGAATGAACAGTGGGTCACAGAAGAAATTTAAAAAAGATCCTTGATTCAAAGGAAAATCAAGCCACATCAACACTTATGGGATAGAGTAAAAGTAGTGTTAAAAGGAAACTTTAGAGCAATGACCACGTACATTAAAAATTAAAAAGGCATCAAATAAATTACCTAACAATGAATCTCCAGGACCTAGAAAAACAAGAAAAAGCAATGCCTAAAAGTAATAGAAAGAAAGAAAAAACAAATATTAGAAATGAAACAAATACAATAGAAATAAAATTACACACAAAAAACCGGTGAAATGAAGAGCTGTTTTTTTAAAAAAAATGATCAACCACTGGCCTAACTAACCAAAAAATAATGGAGAAGACTCAAATTAATAAAATCATAGCTAGAAAAGAAGATTTTATAACTGATACCACAGAAATAAAAAGAATCATTGGGAATTATTACAAACAGCTAAATGCCAACAAATTACTAAATCTAGAAGATGCAGAAAAATTTCTGGACACATATAATTTACCAAAATTGAACTGTGAAAACACAGAAAACCTTCATAGATCGATAACCAAGATGGATATTGAATCAGTTGAAGCACCTCCCCAAAAAGAAAAGCCCACAACTGTATGGCTTCAGTCCTGAATTCTACCAAACTTTTAAGAAAGAACTATTCTTAAACAATTAAAAAGTTTTGAAAGGGAGGGAACACTTCCACGCCTCATTCTATGAGCCCAGCTTTACCTTAAATGTAAAGCCGGAGAAAGATGCCACAAAAAACAGAATTACAGACTGATCCCTGGTGAATACAGATGCAAAAAATTCTCAACAAAAGCTACCATACCAAATCCAAAAACACATAAAAAATATTGTCTATGCTAACCAACTGGGATTTATCCAAGAAATTTGGGGATGATTTAATGTATGCAAATTAGTAAATGTGATGTATCACATCAATAATGAAGGATACAAACCATATGATTACCTTAATAGTTGCAGAGAAAAAATTTGATAAAATACAAACTTTTATGATAAAAAATATTTTAAAAATCAGATCTAAAAGGAACATATAACAATACAATCAAGGCAATATGTGATAAATCCACAGCCAGAGTCATACTGAATGGGGATAAGTTGGAAGCATTTCCACTATGATCTGAAACCAAAAAAGATGGCAACCCTCAACAATATTATTCAATATAGTTCTGGAAGTATTAGGCTAGAGCCATTAGGCAAGAAAAAAGAAATCAAAGGCATAAAAATTGGAAAGAAAGATGTCAAATATTTTCTGTTTGCAGATGTCATGATCCTTTAAAAGATCCACTAAGAGACTATGAGAATTTGGTAAAGTGTAGGATATGAAATCAACACACAAAAATCAGTAGTATTCTTATATACCAATACTGTTTTGGCTGAGAAAGAACTTAGATCAGTTGCATTCACAGTAGCTAGAAAAAGTTTAATTCCTTGGGATAAGTCTAACCAAGGAATGCGAAAGATCTCTACAATGAAAATTTCCAAACAATGAATAAAATAGAAGACACAAAAAAATGAGAAAAAAAAAAAACTTCTGTGTCCATAGATTGGAAGAAAATGTGGTATATAAACACTATGCAATATTACTTAGCCATAAACAAGAATGAAGTCCGTTATTTTTCAAGAAAATGTATACAACTGGAAGCCATTATGCTTAGTGAAATAAACCAGTCTCAAAAAGGCAAATATCGTATGTTTTCTCTGATATGTGGTAGTTAATATAGAATATAAAAAATTCTTGAGAATGAAATGGACATCTTGTATTGACTTATTTTTAGCCCTTGTTTACACTCCTGTGGAATTGTGGTCTTACTACATTTTTACCTGATGATTATTGTACTTAATGGTGAATTAAGCCTGTGATTATAGAGGAAATGGAAATTATGTGTTAGAAAAAATTAAAGAATCTAAAAGAAATGCAGGAAGGAGAATTGTCTGTTCTTGGTGTCATGGAATATTCCTTAAACAAGACCCAAAAACCATAAACCATGGAGAAAAAGTTTGATAAACTCAAAGTAAAAGTAAGATTTTTTTTATCAGAGAATTGACTAAAAGAGTAAGAAAAGTTGCAAATTGGAAACTGTGTCCCAAAATTTTAAAGATATATTTGACATAATAATGAAAAGATAAACTCAGTGGAGGTGGGGGAGGGAAAAACTTATGGCCAAAAAACATAATATATCTTCAGTTTGTTAGACATTTATTTTTACAAAAAGACAAGCACAGCTGTAGACTGAGAGAGGATTATTTGCAAATTGTATGAGGGGGCCTTTAAAAAGTTCATGAAAATGTGCATTATGAAAAAAACTGCATGAATTTCAAAAATTTGCAACGAAATAAGCTCTTTTAATTCCACTTTCCATAAACTTTTGGAAATTCCATCATACAACCAATTAAGGATTGGAATTGAAAATATCTGAAGAAAGTTCTTGCATCAGAAAGTAAAAGGCAAGCAATATGCCAAAAGAATGAACAAAAATATGCACAGATTATTCACAAATATATAAACTCTAATAGCTATAAGGAAACATGGCCAACTTCACTAATAACCAAGGAAAAATAAAGTAAAATAAGAAGATACATTTTACTTCCTTTAGATTTTACCACCTGACAAGACCTATTTGGGCTAGAATGAGGAACAGTTGGAACATGTGTACTGAGACTTAGATTGTAGTGTATCATTGCCAATTGAGAGAATTGTTTGTCCAGTTAAAGATGTCTGTTTAAGAAGTACACATCATTTGACCTACAAATTTTACTCCTAGGTTCATACTCCGGAGAAATTCCCAAACATGTAAACAAGGAGATGTGTGCAAGAATGCTTACAGCAGCAGTGTTCATAAAACAGATAAATTTAAAGTGGTCTAAATATCCCACAGCAGGAGAGTGAATACCATGAACTGTGCACTCCCATGTAGCATAGAGGACTTATCCAAACACTTGGATAAGGACTGACCAAACTTCAGCACGGCTCTCATCACACTGGGCCATGTTTAGAAAGGTAATGCAAGTCTCTGAGTGTTCGAGAAAATGCACTGGTGCCAAACCACAAAATGTACATTGTTTCACCCACCTTGCCAAACCATGATCAGTAATTATTTATCTAATCTCCCATTTTTTAATTTTCCATATCCACTTCCATTTTTTGTTTTCCCCCTTACTTTATGTGTAGTCTTTAAAAAATTCCCATATTCCTTTAAAAATCTCAATCACCTTTGTATTAGTTGAATTCCACTCACACTGGAGTCTCTCTCTCCTACTACAGTCCTCAGAATAAAATCTAATTTGATACCTTTACTGAGTGTTTTATATTCCTTGAAAATACAAATGCTCTATTTTGTTCATATACTGTAATAAGCACAGCAATGAAAATGAATAAATTAGAGCTACACTTATCAATATGGATGTATGCAAAAATGATACAGAGAAATAAATATGCAACAAAAGTATAAATTTATAGATTATTAAAACACATGGAACTCTTCTATATGTTACTTATAGATACATATATAAGCAGTAAAAATACATAGAAATGAAAGGAAGTTGTAACAACAGATTCTGAGTTATATTTATCTTTGAAAGAGGAGGAGAGAAAAGGGAGATGCATTCATGAAATGTATACACAAGATGGAGTCTTCACTGTCTTTTTAATTTTTATTTATTTTAGTTTTTTTAAGATTTATTTTTATTTATTTGAAAAGCAGAGAGAGAGAGAGAGAGAGTTCTTCCATCTGCTGGTTCACTCCCCAAATGGCCACAGTGTCTGGGTCTGGGCCAAGCTGAAGCCAGGAGCTAGGAGCCAGGAGCTTCATCTGGGTCTCCCATATAGGTGCAGGGGCCCAAGCACTTGGGTAGACCTCTGATGCTTTCCCAGGTGCATTAGCAAGGAGCTGGATTGGAAGTGGAGCAGCTGGGACTCAAACCGGCTCCCATATACACATAATGTCCATCAAAAGGGAGGCGGAGTTAGATGAGCATTAAAACCAAAAAAATGGTATAATCGTGGAGAGTGGGCATCTCTCACAGAGACACTTTCAGAGACTTCTCTTTCTGACCCAGGTCCAGGTTCTGGGTTTATCATTTCCCTGTTACTGAAACTGACGCATGAGGTTAAGAAATGCCTGGCCTGCCTTTGATCTGACTTCATGCTCATGAAGTGACATCATCATTTGATTTCCTTTTACAGATTGTCCACAGGGAGAGAATTTACTGATCAGGTTCAAAGAAGAATCTGGTCTAGTGTCCAATTTTAAAACAATTGGTGGACACTTTGATCCCTTAATTACAATCCCATGGGCTTCTGTCCCTGATTCAGCATTCAAGCCCTGACTCTGAACACAAAAGGGCTTGGGTCTGAGTCATGGTAAATTTACTAGAAAGGTCACAATGTTATAAGTCTTTTTTATGACTGGAATCTGTTGGTGAAATCTTGGCCAAGAAACACTTTCTATATGAAGTCCCAGCAATAATAGTTAAATAATTTATTACAATGTTAGTGCTTGGCAGTTGCTACTCTGGTGGGGTGAGGACATTTTTACTTCCTTATCCCAGGAAGCCTTTAAAGCACTTCTAAGTCTTCTAAGTCCCTTTGTTTCAAGGTACTTGGCACTCTAAAATAAAATATCAAGTCCCTCTGACTTTACCCCAGGACATTTCTCTGTCTTCAGATGTTTCTCTGGGAGTGGAATTACAGGAGGACAAGGAGGGAGACATTGGTGCTGGGATGGAAAAAGCAAATCTTGATATTCTGAAGGTAGGTGGGTGGGTGAGTGAGAAGGAGAGGGAGAGAGGAAGGGGAGGAGGGAGAAAGGGGAGGGGGAAATGGAGGAGGAGCATTGAGAGATATTTTAAGTATGGGGATATAATGAGTGTTCAGGACTATCTCCAAGGGCCAGATATATATGGCCCATTTATACTAGGTTCTCAAATTGGAGGTGGGCTGTGAAATATCCACGGAGGCAGCTTTTATACCCAGTGTTCAATGCCTTTATGTCAGAATGCTGAGAAAGACCCCTGTGGGACAAGATGATCAGCACATAAGGCAGAGGGAGCTGTGAGGATGGCAGGAGCCTCATGTTCTGGGCAACGCAAGCCTGCCTTTGAGGAGGGAGGTGGTCTCCTAAAACACACTCATACTTGAATTTCACAACACCTCAACCAGTGACAGCAGGACGAGAATTAACTTGACTTACACAAATAAAGTAATCTAAATTTTCTGGTACTACAGTGTCATAGGCTAATTCATGCCTCCTATATAATAATGGTGAGTTAGTATTTTGAATAATTGCTTCACTTTACCTTTTCTTGTTTGAATGTCGGTCCTCTTTTGGACTGTACAAATAAGAAATTTAAGAATGAGAGTTGTTAATTTTTTTTATTATTTTATTTGACAGGTAGAGTTATAGACAGAGACAAAGAGAAAGGTCTTCCTTCCATTGGTTCACCCCCCAAATGGCTGCCATGGCTGGTGCTGTGTCAATCTGAAGCCAGGAGCCACGTGCCTCCTCCTGGTCTCCCATGCAGGTACAGGGACCCAAGCACTTGGGCCATCCTCCACTGCCTTTCCGGGCCACAGCAGAGAGCTGGACTGGAAGAAGAGCAAGTGGGACTAGAACCCAGGACCCATATGGGGTGCCGGCACTGCAGGCAGAGGATTAACCAAGTGAGTCACAGTACCGGCCCCAAGAGTTGTTAGTGTTTTAATAATGTTACCTATTACTGTCAGCAAATACCTATTTTCCGATAATCTGGTCACTTGGAAACACCATCTCAAATGAACAGGCAGAAATAAATCATTCCTAGTGCTTTCTTACCAAAGTCTTACTTTCCAGCCTTTAATTTTACACTAGCATTTATATTAAGTAACCTTCCTTGATGAGTGAAAGGCATCAGAAGAGAAAAAAGTATTATAATATGGAATGAAAAAGCTAATTTATTTCCTACCTCTATTTGCTTTTCCCAAAATTTAATAGCTTGCCTACAATGTGGCAGTCACCGTAGTAGATACTGGAGTGATGAAGAGGAATGGATCATGAATCATAGTCTCAGCTCTCAGACGCACCAGAGCTAGCGTAGCCCCGTCTCTTCTGTGTGGCTGAATGATATCAAAGAAGCCACAGGTCCCTCCAAAGCGGCAGTTGGCAGTCACTTTCTACTCTGATGCAGGCTGCTGGACAACTTGTGTTTAATTTCTCAGGAATTTATAGCCCTGAGGTGTGCTTAAAGCCAGAAGGAAGGGGGAAAGGCAAATACATGTGGCATGAACCCTTTCGGAGCTTTTGTTGAGTAACTGCCCCAGATTCACTGTGGTTCACATGGCTCTGATAGTAGGTACACTAGATATTCATAGACCAATACAGCTTGACCTTTTAAATGTTGACATTGTGTTCTGATTATTTTATTTGGCTGTTGTTTTTTAATATTAGCTACCTAAAATGATATAAATTTCTGTCTTGAAAATTTCACTGGCTTTATTTTCTATCCAAGATAATTAAACAAGGAAAGAAAATTGGACAAATAAAAATGAAAAAGCATAGTAATTGCTTGTCATTCTGTTCTCATCAGCAGGTAATTCATCTAGTTCAGATATGCTGTTTAATCTGCATTCCTTCAATTTGGGTAATGTGCTCTAATCAGAGGGATTAAAAGCTTACCCAATTATAAAGGAATGTTCCATAAAGTAGACAAACAGAAAAGGCTTAGCTCTCTCTAGGTGCATTTTGCTTAAGAACACCTGCTCATGTGTCACCAACTTTTGGAGGTGCTCAATGAAAACTAAATGAAGATTTGCTTAATAATCAATACCTCATGTTCAGTAAGAAAAAGGAAATGATTTGGAAGAAGAGAGAAAACAAAAGATCCTGTTGAAATTTGAAATTTCACCACTTCTCCAAAATTAAATATACTCAAATTACTGGCCTTTGGGCTTTAGTAATATGATATAATTTCATCACATTTATTCATAATCAATTTTTCCTTTCTTCTCTAGTTATGACAAAAACAAGTCCAAAAAACGACATCATAACAATCAGCTGTTGGATATGACAGAAATGTTTTAGGGAAGGAAATATGCTTAATATTATTTTCTTATTTTTTCTTGTGTTTTAAAAGCTACTTGTCACTGAACAGTTTGTTTATAATGTATTTATCATGTTATATAAAAAGTGAGAGAGTATACAATGAACTTAAATATGTCCTCTGTGTTAGAAACTGTTGTTTCTAAGTAGGGCCAGGGAAACAATTTCTATCAAAAATCAAAAATCCACCTGAATTCTGAACCATTCTCTTACCTGTCATGCTAGGCATGACCCTGACATTCTTTGCTTTTATGTGCTTCGAAGACAGCTCAGAAAAGCACTGTAGTGGAGCCATAATAACAGAGACATGGAATTCCCCTACCTACAAAAACTCTCAAGGGTCTTATGAGGTCCCTCCAGGATATGCTTCAAAGCCAAGGGCTTTGTCACTTTTCTGACAACACATTGAACCCAAGAGGAAAACCCTAGTTCTATATTGAAGTTGAACTTTATTTCAAAAATAAAAGTTGAGTTAAATCAAACTCTTTACTACTTATTGCATAGAGTCTTAGGTTCTTCAAGGAGCTAAGTTATTTCCTACCCAGAATGTCAAAACCAGATTTTTGTTGATAAATATTGACCCATGATTCAGGTTCTATTTTCTGAGGTGTTAGCTGAGTAGCTTGTATGCAAATGTAACAGTTAAAGAAAGCAGTATTAAATTATTGGCTTATTTATTTATTTATTTAATTTTAGAGGGAACAGAAGGAGAGAGGGAGAGAGGGAGAGATCTCTGTTCCACTGGTTCACATTCCAAATGCCAGGGAGCTGAGAACTCAATCCTGCCTCCCATGTGGATGGAAGGAAACTAGTCACTTCCTGCTACCTCCAAGGGTGTGCATTTCATGTTGGACTCTTGAATAGAACCAAGGTGCAAATTCAGGCACTCCAAAATGGCACGCAGATGTCACAAGTGGCATCCTGACTGCTGTAACAAATGCGTACCCCAGAATTTTATTTTTATACAAACAAAACCAGTCATAAATCCAAAGAGTTATCTAGTATATTAAGAGAAGATTTGGGGAGGGGGTCAGGGTTCTGCGTTGTCCACTGGATGTTGTTGAGGGCACTTCCCTAAGGCAATTTATTTGTCAGAGGTGGCCCTTGACTGAACCAAGAGTACTCCATAGCAACTGGCCTGGAATATGATCAATTGTAAGACTTTTGTCAAACCAAGGTCTGATGACAATTCACTGGAACAACTCAGATTCAGTTTTTTTTTTTTTTTTTTTTTGACAGGCATAGTGGACAGTGAGAGAGAGAGACAGAGAGAAAGGTCTTCCTTTGCTGTTGGTTCACCCTCCAATGGCCGCCGCTGCCGGAGCGCTGTGGCTGGCACACCATGCTGATCCAATGGCAGGAGCCAGGTGCTTCTCCTGGTCTCCCATGGGGTGCAGGGCCCAAGTACTTGAGCCATCCTCCACTGAACTCCCTGGCCACAGCAGAGAGCTGGCCTGGAAGAGGGGCAACCAGGACAGAATCCAGCGCCCCAACCGGGACTAGAACCCCGTGTGCTGGCTCCGCAAGGCGGAGGATTAGCCTAGTGAGCCGCGGTGCCGGCCGAGATTCAGTTTTTAAAACATCTTGGGATTATTGAGAAAACCATATACTTAGTATTGGATCTAGAATGGGAAAGGTAGAAGAATGCAGGGGGAAAAAGAATGTGTACGAATATTCTGTTGCAATATTAGAACAGGGATCTGTATATGTGTAAAGTGCTTCTAAAGGGAACCTAATAGGGTGACCAGGGTAAATCTCACTCAGACTACCAATGCTGGTATAGCATGAAATATTTCTGCCTTGGAGATACAGAATCCTCAGAAACAAACAAACAAAAAAAGTCAGTTCCCTAGGATTCTTTGCATTACATATCCCAGACCTGGAACTGAAAAAACCAGCAACATGTAAATGCAATGAGTACAGACAAAAGTGCTTTCTGTCCAGCTGAAGGACCAGGAAAGGAGAGACCCAGCATGGTAGAAAACTTTAGACAAAAACCTCCCTGTTCTAGTCAAACACCATAGAGAAAACTGTGGCCCTACTCCTACCCAGGCAAACAAAGTCAATATGGGAGCCCAGACTTCCAAATTCACCTGTCTGTAATGATGTATCCCCAAACCTCCACAGTGGTATCAATGAAGGCCAAATAGTGAGGTGGGATTTTCATCAGTATGGTGCTGCGTTCACACCATTTATCTTATTGTGGTGTCAGTAGAGACCCCATGAGGACCCTGGACTTGCACACTTCAGCTATCTATAAAGAGGCACCCCCGCTTCTTGGGGCTATCACAAGAATCAGCCCTTAAAAAAATCTGAGAGGATATTACCTGAGGAAGTTTCCCTGCACCTGTTAGGACAGGGTGCTGAGCGCCCCAGGCAAGAACCCCAGCATCACCACGCGTGCTGTGTAAGAACTGGTGTCAGGTCCATGTAGGACTTGTAGAGCTGGGAATGTTGATGTTGGTATTGCAATCTCTGGAATAACTTGCTCTCACTTGGGTATCTGGAGAAATCGATCTGAATTGCTCAGTTTTAGGCAGCTGAATGAGTAACTCTCACCTTGGGAAACCTGGGTAGTAACCTCACTGCATCCACCTTAAAGTTGTACTTCTACCCCCAAGAGCTGCTGCAAACTAGGCCACTGTGTTGCTTATACACACTGATGACATTGATTAAAGCAAAAAGAAGTAATTCACTTCTGGGATCACCTAGAATCAAAGTCAAAGCAACAAGCCAAGTGATACCTTGCATTGCATGTAAACAATAAGCTTTTTACCAGCAAAACCTACTCCATAAAGAAGAAAGGACTATTATAGCAGATAAGCAGACTACAATATAGGAACACAGAAAACATGAAAAAGCAAGACAGCATGACCCATTAAAAAAGAACACAATCCTTCTCCAGAAATAGATCCTCATCTGAATAAAATCTATGAAATGTCTGAAATGGAATTCAAACTAGTGATTGTAAGGATATTCAATGTGATGTATTAGGATACAGATAGATGGCTGAAAGGAGTGAGGAAAACAATAGGTGGCATTAACGAGAAATTCACTAAGGGGATGGAAATCCATAAGTTAAAAAGTATCTGAAAGAAATTTTTGAACTTAAATCTTCAATCAGTGAAATAAAAAATAAAATAAAAAACTTCAACAGCAGAATAGATCAACTGGAGTAAAGATTTGGTCTAGAGGATGAGACTTAAAATTTAACCCAATCAGAAAAAAATAAAAACAATTAGAATAAAGAAAGCTGTGCAATAGTGAGACACTATTAAGCGACCACGTGCTCATATTATAGATTTTCAGAAGGAGAAGGAAAGTAAAAACACATTGAGAACCTACTAAATGCAATAATAGTCAAAAACTTACCAAACTTTGAGAGAGACACGGACATCGAGTTCTGGGAAGCTCTAAGGACCCAAACCATACAAAATAACAGATTTTCTCTAAGACATACTGTATTCAAAATACTGAAGTGAAGGACAAGGAGAAAACTGTAAAAGCAATAAAAGAAAAGCATCAAGTTACATATAAAGAAAATCAGAGTACAAGCGGGATGAAATATTCAAGGTCTTAAAATAAAAAAAATTCCAATTCAGGTTATTATATGTAATTAAGCTATTCTTTAGAACTGAAGGAGAAGTAAGGTAATTCCCAGATAGGAAAAGATAGAAGTCAGCTAACTCGAAAGGCTTCCATAGCCTTGACAACTCACGACTAGAGCCTAGGGAGATTACTGACGCCATAAACAAGAGTGTCAAATTGTTAAGTCAACACCAGGAGTCACTATGTACTTACTTCTCATGTGGCATCTGTCCTTAATGTGTTGTCCAATGTGAAGTAATGCTATAACTAGTACTCAAACAGTGTTTTACACTTTGTGTTTCTGTGTGGGTGCAAACTGATGAAATCCTTACTTAATATATACTAAATTGATCTTCTGTATATAAAGAGAATTGAAAATGAATCTTGATGTGAATGGAATGGGAGAGGGAGCAGAAGATGGGAGGGGTACGAGTGGGAGGGAAGTTATGGAGGGGGAAAGCCATTGTAATCCATAAACTGTACTTTGGAAATTTATATTTACTAAATAAAAGTTAAAAAAAGAAAAAATAAATAAAGGAAAGGAAAAACAGAGAATTTGCTACCAGCAAATCAGCCTTACAAGAAATTCTGAAAGGAGTTAATATTAGGAGTAAATATCATGAAAACATGACACTACCAAAATCAGTAACAGACAAAATAAAACCAATCAACAAAATGATAAGTGTTAGTTCTTATCTACCAATACTAACCTTAAATATAAATGTCTTATATTTCCCAGCCAAAAGAATTTTGTTGGCTGAATGTATAAAAATCCTACAAAAAACTCACTTCACAAGTAAAGATATGCATAGTCTAACAGTGAACGATTTAAAAAGTCTATATCAGGATAATAGGAACCCAAAATGAGCATAAATAAGTATACTAATATCAGATAAAACAGGCTTTAAATCAAAAACTGTCAAAAGAGACAAAGAAGGATATTATATTTTGATAAAAGGACCAATTCAACAAGAATATGTAACATTAACAAATATATATGCACCCAAAACAAGACCATCCATATAAATACAGCAAAGATTGTTCTATCTAAAGGGAGAGATGGTTTCAAACACAATAATAGTGAGAGACTTCAATATCCCACTGTCATCAATGGACAGATTATCTAGAAAGAAAATTTAAAAACATCATCAGAATTGAACCACATTATTGAGCAAGTGGACCTAATAGACACTTAAAGAAAGAACATTTCACCAAAACCTACAGAACACGCATTCTTCTTTTTCATCAGCACAAGGAACATTTTCTAGGACAGGCTATGTATTAAGCCACAAATAAAGTCTCAGTAAATTTAAAGAGATTGAAATCATACCATATGTCTTCTCAGGCTACAAAGGATCAAAACAAGAAATCAATAAGAACTATAGAACACTTATAAACTCGTGGAAATTAAACAACACACTACCAAACAACCAATGAATCATTGAAGAAATTAAAAAGTAAATTAAAAAAAAAAAGCCTTAAAACAGAACTAAAAACACAACATAAAAAAATCTGTGGGATACAGCAAAAGCAGTATTAAGATGTAAGTTTATATCATTAAGTGCTTGCATTAAAAAAATAAAAAGCTCTCAAATATATGATCTAATGATTCATCTAAAACACTTAGAAAATCAAAAACAAACCAAACCCTAAATTAGCACTAGGTGAGACGTATTGAGTATCAAGACAGAAATAAATGAAATTTAAACTAACAAACAGGGGCTGGCACTGTGACGCAGTGGGTTAAAGCCCCAGTCTGCAGCGCAGCATCCCATATGGGCGCCGGTTCAAGTCCTGGCTGCTCCACTTCCAATCTAGCTCTCTGCTATGGCCTGGGAGAGCAGTAGATGATGGCTCAAGTCCTTGGACCCCTGCACCCATGTGGGAGACCCAGAAGAAGCTCCCGACTCCTGGCTTCTGGTCAGCTCAGCTCTAGTCATTGCAGACATTTGGGAAGTGAACCAGTGGATGGAAGACCTCTCTCTCTCTCTCTGGCTCTACCTCTCTCTGTAACCCTGTCTTTCAAATAAATAAAATAAGTCTAAAAAAAAGAAACTAAAAAACAAACTAAACAAATGCCAATAAAAAGCTGTTTTTTAAGAAGATAAGCAAAGTAGACAAACCTTTAGCAAGAATAACAAATAAAAAGAGAGAAATACTGCAAAAAATGAAAATAAAAATAAAAAGGAGATATTAGAACTGCTATCAGTGAAATGCAAATGATCATAAGAAGCTACTATGAGAAGCTAAATGCCAACAAGCTGGAAATAAATTCCTGTATACATAAACCTACCAAGATTAAATCAAGAAAATATTGAAAATCTAAATAGGCATATAACAAGCAATGAGATGGAAGCAGCAATCAAAAGTCTCCCATAAAGACAGTATGGAGATACCTCAGAAGGATAAAATAGATATAACATATGATCCAACAATCTCACTTCTGATAATATACCCAAACAAAATAAAATCAGCACATGAAAGAGCTATCTGTATTCCCATATTTATTGCAGCTCAATTCACAATAGCTCAGATATAGAATCAACCCAGATGTGCACCAACTGATGACTGGATAAACAAATTGTGAAATATATATATATATGTATATATATATATTGAGAGAGAGAGAAAGAAAGAGAGAGAGAGTAATACTACTAAGCCATTAAAAAGAGTGAAACTCTGTATTTTGCAACAAAATGGATGCAACTGGAAACCACTATATTTAATGAAAGAAGCCAGTCCCAAAAAGATAATTACCATATGTTTTCCCTGATCTATGGTAACTAATAGAATACAAAAAATGTAATGTATAGGAATGAAATTGACATTTTTGAGATTCAATAACTGTTTACAACCCTTGTCTCTTCTATTGAGGGACACTATTTTTTTTTTCTTCTTACTATTTGTTGAACACTTTACTCAGTGTAGGATTAACCTTATGAGTATACAGTAAGCTGAAAGTAGATCATTGTAAAACTTAACAGGGAATAAAAGAGGGTGGAGGAAAGGTGGGAAAATTGGTGGGAAGGAGAGTAGGATGGGAAGTAACACTATGTTCTTAAAGCCATATATATGAAATACATGAAAAATGTAAACCTTAAAAAATTTTAAAAATGGAAAAGCAAAACCAAAAATGCCTATATTTATCACTCTGGCAGCAAACACAGTGCTTAAGACTTGTTTTTAAAATCTTTTTCAAATTGATAGAAATTCTGTATCAGTATAGTTTTAGTGAGTTTGTGATTATTTAAAATTGACTTTTATAATGAAGTTGAAAATTTTTCATTTTTTTATTGTATGTAGCTCTTAACAATTTTACAGCTCAACTGCAGTCTTTTTACTTTTTGTTTGTTGGACTCTTTATTTAATGGAGCAGTAAGCCTTTGCATATAATTTAAACTGGAAATATGTTATCTTAGGGCCAGCACTGTAGTACAGTGGTTTAGACCACACTTGGCATATCCACATCACATAAGGGCACCCATTCAAGTCCTGGCTGCTTCATTTCCCATACAGCTCCCTGCTAATGTGCCTGGGAAAGAAGCTGAAGATAGCCCCAAGTACTTGGTCCCTGCCACCCTCATGGAGACCAGGATGGAATTTCAGGTTCCTGACTTCAACTGGCTCAGTGCTAGCAGTTGTGGCCATTTGGGGAATGAACCAGGGGGTAGAAGATCTCTCTCTCTCCCTGTCTCTGTTTCTGTCTCTCCCTATCTCTGTTTGTGTCTCTCCCTCTCTGTCTATAACTCTGCCTTTCAAATAAATAAATCTTTTAAGATTTTTATCTCAAAAATTAATAAACAATAAATATTGAAAAAAAGAAAACCAATTAAATTAAACAGCGTCAGGCCAAAAAAAGCAAGATTTTATAGTTAAACAATCATTAATCATATGTAAACACATTAGATATTAACATTTCTTCCACTTTGTTTACATAGAATTATGGTTTTTAGTGTTTGGGTCTGTGCTTGTGTGCATATGTGGGAGCTGACATTATATTGTTTAATGAAACTTATTCAAAAAAGATGGCAGATTTAAATCTAAAATATAAAATTATATAACATGTAAAAACAATAAGAAAAAATTTTTGGAACCTAGGATGAGTCACAGACTTCAATTTGACACCAAAAGCACTATCCATAAAAGGAAAAATTGACAAACCGTTTGTTATACAAAACATTTGGTCTGTAAAATAATCTAGTTGAGAGGACGAAAAGGTAACCTACAGACTATGCAAATATATTTGAAAAGCATACATCTGATAAAGAATATTGTCTAAAATATAGAAAGGACTCTCAAAATTCAACAGATAAAGTATCCATTTTGGGGCTGGTACTGTGTCACAGCAGGTTAAGCTGATGCCTGCAATGCCAACATCTGATGTGAACACCAGTTTGATTCCCACCTGCTGCGCTTCCAATTCAACTCCCTGCTAAGGCTTCTTGGAAAGTAGAGAAAGATGGCCAAGATCTTGGATCCCTGCTGTCCTCCTGGGAGACACAGATGGAGTTTCAGGTTCCTGCATCAGCCCAGCCCATCCATGGCTGTTGTGGCCAACTGGGAAGTTAACCAGAGGATGGAAAATCTATCTCTCCTCTCTGTGTGTCTCCTCTTCTCTACATGTAACTCTGACTTTCAAAGAAACAAAAGATAAATGTTTAAAAAAATCCACTTAGAATATGGGCAAAAGAAGTGAGCACATATTTCTCTAAACAGTATATATAGATGGATAATGCTTAAATAATTAGCCATTAAGAAAGTCAGAGTAAAAACTACAAGATATTTCTACAATACTTACAGGAATGGCTAAAATAAAAAATAGCGACAATAGCAAATGCTTTCAGAGATTTGGAGAAACTAGATCACTAATACATTGCTGGTGAAAAACAGTATGGTAGGAGCTGGCACTGTCTGGCACTGGCCCAGGTAGAGCCACCATCTGCAGCACAAGCATCACATATGGGCGCTGGCTCGAGTCCCGGCCACTCCACTTCCGATCCAGTTCTCTGCTATGGCCTGGGAAAGCAGTAGAAGATGGTCCAAGTCCTTGGGTCCCTGCACCCACGTGGGAAACCCAGAACAGCTCTTATTTCCTGGCTTCATATCAGCCCAGTTCCAGCTATTGCAGTCATTTGGGGAGTGAACCAGTGGCTGGACAAATTTTTTTAAAAAGATCCATAATTTATAACAATCTGCCTTTATAGATTGCTTCAGAAAAAAAGACAAATATCAGAAATAATATTTTGAAGCCAAACTGTCTTGCTTTCAATAGTATCATTCTTAAATTTTCACTGAATAATATTATTGGATAAATTGCTTTATGTAACTTATGCAAGTGTCATATATGTTTGGCTAATTAAAAATATAAACCACTAACTCTGCCTGTCAAATAAGTAAAAAAAAATATAAACTACCAAAAAAGCTTTTCTCTCTGAAATGACCTGTTTTGGAAAAAGATTAAACTGAACAGTGCATTAGATGGCACTTTCATGTCTTTTTAACTCATTTTTTTGTAATTGAATTATTTATGGGATAGTTTTCATGTTCTTAATTTTATGTGATTCTTGGTTATGCTATAAAACAAAATATTTGCAAAATATATAGCATTTGTGATTTGCATCACAAATAAGATATCTTTCATTTATTTACTTTTGTTAAATTTTGAATAAATGAATTTTTTAGCTTACATTAAGTCATTTCGTATAAATATATCTTGCTCCTTAGCTTATCAAATTTAATTGTAGCTCTGGAAAACAAAGTTTGGGTTGGTTAGATAGAAAACTGTTCATGTCTAAATTGCATCCACTTTATAATCATAAATGCTTTGTTTTTTTTTTCATTCCTTTTTTTATAATCAAAAGAACAATGTTATCATTTTAAATTGTTCCACAAAGGTAGTTGTTCACACTAGTAGTTAATTCATCTACCTGCCATATTGGAGTGCTTCAGTTCAGTTCCTAAAGCTGACTCCGGACTTCTGCTCACTGCTAATGCAGGCCCTGGGAGACAGGTGATGCCTCAAGTGATTCACATGGGAGATTGAGTTCTTGGCTCCTGATTTTGACCCAGTCCAGTCCTGGCCATTGTGAGCATTTGGGGAATGAGCCAACAGCTGGGAACTTGCTCTCCCTATCTGTGTCAATCTTTCTTTGCTTCTCAAAAAAAATATTAAAATTAAAATTTTTTAAAATTATGAGCCTAGCACTATGGCATAGCCAGTAAAGCCATCACCTGCAGTGCCAACATCCCATTTGGGCAGTGGTTCGAGTCCTGGCTGCTCCACTTCTGATCTAGCTCTCTGCTATGGCATGGGAAAGCAGCAGAAGATGACCCAAGTGCTTGGGCCCCTGCCCTCACATAGGAGACCTGGAGGAAACGCCTGGCTTCGGGCTTCAGTCAGGCCAAGCTCTCACCATTGCAGCCATTTGGAGAGTTAACCAGTGGATGGAAGACCTCTCTCTCTCTCTCTCTCTCTCTGCCTCTGCTTCGCTGTAACTCTGCCTTTCCAATAAATAAATAAATATTTTAAAAAATTTTTTAAATCGTGCCACCAGCATGTCTTTCTAGAGACAACCGGTTGGAATAAATATTCCTTGAATAGTTGCTCTTAAGTTTCTGAATAAGTTGTTGAAAACAAATTACACTGAGAAAACATCATCACTTATAAAATTTAATCAAAAATTTGTTGAAGTCTGCCTTGGGTGCTTAAATTAGCATATATAATTCCCATGAAAAATGGAGATATATTTCAACAATTTTTTCTGCTATCTAGTGAACTACATCTGAGGAAATTTTGTATGTAAACAGATTTATAATGATATTTAATCTGAAGATAGACTACAGTTAAGGCAGAAAACATGAACAAGAGCAGGCATTGTGATTATTGACCTTTGAGAACATTCTGTCAATCTGAGTAATGTTCTATATTATTCCATAGGATAGTGAGTCACAATTTTCCCTATTAACTACTGTGTTATTACAATGTCAAGATATACTATAAATATGACAAAGAAGAATAAATAGCATTTACTAAAAAAGATACCTCTGGGTTTTGTATTTTCTTGTTGTTTTGATTGGATCTTTGCAGCCCATCTTTTTAATCTTTAACCCCAATCACAGGAAATGGAATACCCTTGCAGATTTCATGTTGCTCATTAAACAAGGTCTAGCTGACTCCACAGAGTAAACTTCCCCAAAGCTGGTAACCAGTCTTAAGGAAGGAAAAAGAAACCTACACATTTATTTATGTGTTTGATTCTAGTGCTTGCTGGAAGCAGGTGCTGAAATTAAAGAGGAAAGGAAATGTGTAGAGATAAAAACAGGAAGGAGAGAAGCGGTAAGGTTTTCCGGAAATGGTAAGCTTGGGTGTAGCTTTAAATAAAGGTATGATTTTTTTATTCCTTCATTCATTTGTGCAGTGTCTTCCAATTACAGCTCTCTGATAAACCCTAAGGATAAAATAGGGGAAACAAATGATCAAAGAGAAATGTATACCAGTGATTTGAGAGAGAGAGAGGGAAAGAGAGAGAGAGAGGAAAGATCTTGTGAAGGAACTAGGAACTATGGAAAATTCCCCCAAGTTTGTATCATTTAACTTAAATTTTGGATGTGAGTAGCATTGGAAAAAGCAGAGAATAAAAATTATTTCTGGGCATGGGTACAGCAAAGCACACACTCCATATTAAGAGGAAGCATGGTGAAGAGAAATTGAAAGAAGAGGAAGGTGGTGTCCAGGATGAAGACAACACACATGAAGTGCATGTGAGCTGAAGCTGTAGAGGTGTAAAACCAGACTATGTAAAGTCTTGCAGAACCTCATAGTAATGGCCAATATAATTAGATCATATTACATTATATTCTTCAAACACGTACTGTTGCATTTGAAATACCTCACTGGAGGATAAGGCATACTGATTAAGAGTTGTACTGCATAGACATGCTAATTGGAATTTGAGTGGCAAAACAGCTACAGAAAGCGCTGTGATTTCAAGAAGTCAGCTTACTCAACCAGAGACTGGTGTGGGTTTTCTTCCGGCAGCACGGGGCAGCAAGTTAAGGTGGTGAACCGGAGAGACCCTATGAGGGAGACCTGCAGAGGGGTGATCCTGCAGCACTGAAGTAATGCTTTCTTTTCTTTTCATTTTAATATGCTCAGAGAAAAGGTCTGCCTCTGTGGAAGTTATTCATGCAGATTTTAAATCATAATAGCAGGTCACATTCTGATACAGCAAACCAAAGCATGGGTGGATTTTCAGAGAGGAAGGAGGTCTCTTGTTCTTGAGATGTGCGTGTGTGGACTTGACAGGTGGGTCAGATGCCTGAGCAGATACAGTAGAAAAATATTGAAACTCAGGGTAGCCAATATGTTTGCCATGCTTGGTATTCTTCATATGCATATGCTGTCTCGTTCAGTCAGCAGCATCTGCCACCTCATCAGTTACGAAAAAACAAAACAGCAGAAAAATAACTCTTGATCATTAAAAGCCAAAGTCTAAGAGCCTTAAACAACTCAGGCCATAAAAACATTGCCCTAATCAATTTGTGGAAGATACATGAGATTGCAGTCTATAGTTATCTCAATTAAATAAAAATTGTTAGATTGGGGAGTAAGGAGAGAGTAGAATATAAAATAACGAAGTTAGACACTGAGATAGATTTCCAAATATTGTCTGTGCTCCTAGTCCTGAATTCTTATCTAGAACCTGATCCAAATGCAGTTTCAACCTTGACAAAAAGGGGGTACTGAAGAGCAAGATAAGCTTCTTCCCCTCCCACACAGTTCTAGAGTTGAATCCAGAGAGGTGCATACACGATGAGACGAACAGATGAGCTGAGAAGAAAGAGTCCTCGCGACCAAGAGTGGCACAGGCAGATCATGATGCGCTTCGTGCATCTGGAAAGCACCTGAAAATGGCTCAGAACCCTGCAGAGGTTTTCCTCGGTGGATAAAACATGTGACTGCGGTTTGGGTGAATCAACACTTGAAGACCAGATGGGCAAATTCCTCAGTATGTGCTTGTTCACTAATTAGCTGTCCTTCATTCTGACCAAGTTCACCTGTGCCATTTTGATTTTTATACATTTAAAAAATATCCTGTTATGGGCCGGCACTGTGGAGTAAGGGTAAAGCTGCTGCCTGTAGCACTGGTGTCCCACATATGTGCTGGTTTGAGTCCCGGCTGCTCCACTTCTGATCCAGCTCCCTGCTAATGTACCTGGAAAGCAGTAGAAGATGGCCCAAATCCTTGGACCCCTGAACCCGTGTGGGAGACCTGGAAGGAGATCCTAGCTCCTGGCTTCTGGCTCCTGGCTTTGGCCTGCCCCAGCCATTTGCGGAGTGATCCAACAGGTGGAAGTCTCATTCTTTCTCTCTCTCTCTCTCTCTCTCTCTCTCTTTCTCTTTCTCTTTCTCCCTCTGCCTTTTGCTCTCTGTAACTCTGACATAAAATAAAATAAAATAAAATAAGTAAAATATTGTTATGATTACCCATGATCACAATGAAATTAACTAAATATATGGCAGCAAAGTCCAGTTCCCTTGTCCCACACATTATTGTATGATAAATTCCCTGGATGGGTAAAAAGAGAGGATGGGAAAAGTTCCTAAATGGAAATTACATTCTCACTACCCAGGAGAACAGGAATCACAGAATATAATTTAAGTTCAGTTATAGAAAGAATAATGCTACATTTCCTACAAACCTGACTGAGTTAAGCGTTATACACATCTACTTCTCAGACTCTAACAGCAGGCAGCAATGGATTTCGTGTACATTCACTCTAGAGATGCCCATCAGCATGAGACAGGTAGTGCTACACTCGGTATTTGCTCACTGTCTAAAACAAATCTTTTTCCCTTACAAAGGAAAAATTATTCATGTAAGATAAATTTGAAATATAAATACATAGAAGAAAGTGACCAAAAGTAAAAAAAAATTAAAAAACCTGAGCTCAATCAATTTAAGAATTCTCTAGGTAAATGTCATCTATGTGTCAAGGTTTGGCAAGGATGCAGTTTGTCTTATAAAAAATGTCCAGCAAAGTCATAGCCTAATTCTCACAGTCATATCAAATCTAATGAACTGCTCACTAGAGTAGAACAGCCTAAACACATTCCTTTTTGAAATTGGCTGTAGTTCCTTTGAGTCAGAGAACATTGGCAAGGTGTCATTTGCCTCTGAGCCTGGATGTCAGGACCATTTCAACTAAAACACATCACCAAAGCAGGTACACACATCTTTGCCCACAACTGTTTGGTCCCAATTGCATACTTCTATTATTATTTTTAATGCTTATTGGCTTGTAGTTAAGTACAAGAGAGAGAAGAATGTACTAACTTGTAGAATTTAAAATAGAAAGTTAGTTGCTGAGGTTGGCATTTCATGAGTACAGGCTGGTCAGCGGTTAGGGCACAACAAGCAGTAGCATCCATTGATGTTGCTAATTTCATATTTGCTCTTAATTTTCACACTTGGATCCACTTCGTGAGAGGCAGAGCTTAGAAAAAGAGCACGAGTCTTTTGACTTCAAATCAAGGTCATTTCTATTGCACTGAATTACTGCCTTTAAATACCTTTGCAACAAGATAACCCCAGGGAAACTCAATAGAATGGAATCTTCATTCTACATGGTACACGGTTACTCACAAAATAAACTCAGAATAAAATAAAATAGAGGTATCTTAGACTGTTATATGTTGCTATAAAGGGATGGGGGAACTTTTTTTCTGCCAAAGGGTTATTTGGATATTTATAACATCATTTTCAGGCTATACAAAATTATCAACTTAAAAATTAGCCTGCTATAGGTTTATGAAATTTTGAGTCCTGCCTGAAGTTACCTTGGCAGGACAGACCAAATGATTTTGCAGGCCATATGTAGCCTGCAGGCCAGATGGTCCTCCAGCCAGGCAGCAGAAACCAAAGGAGGTGGAAGAGCTAGCTGACGTGTCTGCATGGGACTCTTTTGAAGGACCTTAATCCCATCAGTAAGGGAGCAGCAAGCCAAGCCTAATCACCTCTTAAAGTCTCCTCTTCTTAATATAATCACTTCGGCAACACCTGAATTTTGGAGAGGACACATTTGAAATGTATCATAGCAGTGCTTAAGATAAACTCAATTGATGGCAGATCAGTAAAGATGCAAATAACAATAAACGGAGAAAAATAACTCTTCAGTGTCCACGGAAAAACAGGGTCTTGAGCAAATTGTGCTGTGACTTTCTTATTCCAAGCTTATACCAAAGTTTCATATTCACACTTGTTTTTTTCTTCTTCACCACTTATTCTTCATACAGATATAGTTTTTTTAGAATTTTAGGAGGGAATATGCAAAAATAACCTAGCACAAGTCTTTTCTCTTTCATGTCTGGCATTTGTAATGAGAATCAGGGATTGTTGTCAGTATCACATAGAAGGCATATTGGTTCTTACATGAAATCTTACATCTTAGAAGTGTTTTGAAGTGATTAGAACATTTTTTTCACAATTGAGAAAGTCTTAGTAACATATGAAGACCTTAACAGACAAAGAAATACTATGAGAATGCCTGTCTTTTAGGATCTGCCTCAATTTCCAAACTATCTGGTGAAGCTGTGAGCAGATAAAAAGCCATGATAGAAATATTTTCCTCTAGGGACGGCCTTGAGGCACAGTGGGTTAAGCCACCATCACAATGCCAGCATTCCATACGAGTGCTGGTTCAAGTACCAGATGCTCCGCTTCTGATCCATTTCCCCCTAATACACCTTGGACACCAGCAGAAGATAGCGTAAATCCTTGTACCCTACACCTACGTGGGAGACCTGGATGGAGTTCCAGGCTCCAGGTTTCAGCCTGTCCCAGCCCAAAACTCTCTCTCTCTCTCTCTCTCTCTGTCTCCATCTCTCTCTCCCTCCCTCCCTCCCTGTAACTGTACCTTTCAAATAAATGAATAAATCTTTTAAAAAAGCATAGAAATATTTCCCCCGTCCAGTAATTGTTAAAATGAAAATGGCTGATACTGATTTTTAGCAAATCATAGGGCAAAATCAGATAACTGAATGTTTCCCTCTTAAGAGTTTTTACCTTTCTCCTCTACAGTATTTTATACTTCTGTAGTTCCAGTTGAACCTACATAGGTTGGTGGGAGAGGTGCTTTTTATAATGCTAGAGTTGGTGGGTTGTCAAAGTTAATGAGGACTGGGAGTGTAATTAAAATCTTCCTGCACTGTATAAATCAGAAAAACCAAGCACTTCACTAAAAACAATTTAATGAAGTGGTAATTTACAAAATAAACATACAAAATCAGTAGCTTTTTCACATGCTAATAATGAATTCACCAAAAGAGAAATTTAATAAGAAATCCTAATCACAATAGCCGTCGAAATAAACATGAGGAATAAATTTAATCAAAAAAGTGAATTACCTCTACAATGAAAATTATAAAACATCAGTGGCCGGCGCCGCAGTTCACTTGGTTAATGCTCTGCCTTGCGGCGCAGGCACACCGGGTTCTAGTCCCTGTTGGAGTGCCGGATTCTGTCCCGGTTGCCCCTCTTCCAGGCCAGCTCTCTGCTGTGGCCCGGGAGTGCAGTGGAGGATGGCCTGGTTGCTTGGGCCCTGCACCCGCATGGGAGACCAGGAGGAAGCACCTGGCTCTTGGCTTCGGATCAGCGCAGCGCACTCGCTGTAGCGGCCATTTGGGGGGTGAACCAACAGAAGGAAGACCTTTAAAAAAAAAAGTAATCACTAGTAACATAAAAAATGGGAAAATATTCCTTGCTCGTAAATTGAATCAATATCATTAAAATGGCTATACTACCTAAAACAGTCAACAGGTTCAGTGCAACCCCTATCAAAATACTAATTACATTCTTCACAGAATTAGTAAAAATCTAAAATTCAAGTGGAATCACAAAAGATCCACAAGAACCAAATCAATCTTGAGCAAAACCATTCTCACAGGAGACATCACAATACTTGAATTCAAAGCAAACTACAGAGCTATAGAAATTAAAACAGCATGGTACTAGAATAAAAATTCACACATAGATCTATGAAGCAGAATAGAGAGCCTAGAAAAGAATTCCTATACATGCAGCTAACTGATTTTTATCAAAAGTACTCAAAAAAACATAATGGAATAAGGGTAATCTTCAATTACTGATGTTGGCAAAACTGGATGCATATATGTAGAGGAATGAACTTAGATTCATACCTGACATCATATATAAAAATCAACTCAAGACGGATAGAAGATATAAATTTAAGACCTGAGACTATGAAATTGCTGGAAGAAAATGTAAGGAGAATACTCAAAGACACTGGAGTAGGTGACAACTTCTTGGATAAGACCCCCAAAACAGACAACAAAACCGAAACTAAACACATGGAATTATATCAAACACAGAAGTTTCTGCACAGCAAAGGAAGTGATAAAAAAATAAAGACATCCAACAGAATGGGAAAAAAATTGCAAGCTACCTATCTGACAAAGATTAACATCCAGAATATATCAGACACTTAAAAAACTCAACAATGATAACAACAATGAAAACCAAAACCCTAAGCCAATTAAGAAATGGGCAAAGCACCTCAACAGACAGAAAAAATAAGGACTGCCACTGTGGCATAGTAGGCTAAGCCTCTGCCTGAAGTACCAGCATCACATATGGTTGCTGGTCCTAGCTGCTCCTCTTCCAATCCAGCTCTCTGCTATGGCCTGGGAAAGCAGTGGAAGATGGTCCAAGTGCTTGGGCTCCTGCATCCATGTAGGAGACCCAGGAAAAAGTCCAGTTCCAGCCATTGCGGCCAACTGGGGAGTGAACCAGCTGATGGAAAATTTTCCTCTCTGACTCTCCCTCTCTGTCTGTAACTCTGCCTGTCAAATAAATAAATAAAAATCTTTAAAAAGGAAGAAAGACAAATGACCAGCAAACATATGGAAAAATGCTCAAAAACTGTAGTCAGCAAATAAATGCAAATCAAAACCACAATGACAAATAAACTCACCCCATTATAATGGCTAAAATCCAAAACAGAGAGAGAAACAAATGCTGATGAAGATGTGAAGAAAAAGGAACATTTACATGCTGTTGATGGGAATGTAAATTAGTTCAGCCACTGTGCGGAGATTTCTTAGAAAACTAGAAATAGACTTGCCATATGATCCAGCAATCCTACGTCTGAATATATACCCAAAAGACATGAACACATAAATAAGTTCATTTCTCCAACCAAAGACTTGGGTTCCTCCTGGTCTATTTAGGGTGACAAATTGCTCCGATAAAATATTTGCATTTAGCTAAAATTTATAGCTAAGGTGGTACATAATACACTTCTGAACAAAATATGAAAGTTGAGGTCACTATGCACAGCTTTCAGGAAAGCTCTTCAAATGCCATTGACTCAGATTCCAGGAACATCCCCTGCTCTCCTCTTTCCTTTTGGTGCACAGTTTTGATGCCCAAGAGATAAATCAGGATCCTCCTGTGACCATGCAGATAGGAGCAGGACTTTAGGCTAACAGGGAAAAAAGATGGAAGGAGATTGGCACCTGGATGATATTGTGGATCTTCCACAGGAGCCATGGACTACAAATTCTGAAATATGAGAAAAAAATACATTTGGTCTGTGTACTCTAAATTGAATCATCTGTGTGTGTGCCAGAAACAAATGCCCAAACAATGTAAGTATTTTACGGTTTATTTGCCTATTCCAAATTGACAGATAATTTGTTTTCAAATTTATCTCTTATAAACAAAACTGCTATATGCTCCCTTATGTATATTTCCTTGTGCAGATATATGTATCTTCCTAGAGATTTGGAAAGAAATTCCAGGCAGAAAAGTTATACACATATTTAGTTATGTTTTACTTATTTATTTGCTTATTTATTTACTTAATAGAATAAGAGAGGGAGAGTGTACACTTCATCTGCAACTTCACATCCCAATGGACAGCAATCGCTGGGACTTCACGAAGTTGAAGTCAGGAATTAGGAATTCAATCCTGGTGTCCCGTGTCAGTGACAGGGACCCACTGAGTCATTACCTGCTGCCTGCCCAGACTGCACATCAAAAGATAATAGAATAAGGAGCAGAGTCAGAGACGAAGGTGTCCTGATTGGAATCTTAACCGCTGCACCAAGCACTCATCTCTGCACATGGTTAGTTTTAATCAGAGTGATTCAAGAGCTCATGACAACGTCTCCTCTATGAATGGTGAAATGAAGACTCTTATCCTCTCATCTTTCCTAGCTACCAACATTGATAGGATAACATGGTGTTTTCTTAAATTATAATAACAAAACTATTGCTTTACATTTCCTTTCCCTAGTTACTAGAAATCTATACATATTTTCACATGTTTGCTGATATTTGAGATGTGGGTGTTATGCCGCAGTAAGGTAATCTGCTTCTTGGGACCCAGCATCCCATAGCTGAGTATCTGTTAGAGTCCAAGCTAACTGGCCTCTGATCCATATTGCTGCTTATGCATCCTGGAAGGCAGCGGATGATGGAGAGGTCCCATTTTACTCAAGATAGAGGGCCCAAGAGAGCTACGCATGGGGCAGTAACAGAGAAAGACACTCAGTATACTGTTGTTCTAAAGACAGTAAGATAAGAGCAACAGATGACATATAAAGGAAAACCAATTAGACTAGCAGCAGACTTCTAAGCAAATCCAGACAGGTTGGGGAAGAGTGGGATGAAATATTCAAGGTCTTAAAAGAACAACAACAACAACAACATAACTTCCCACCAGGGATATCATATGTGATGAAGCTATCCCTTAGAACTGAAGAAGTAAGATATTTACCAGATTAGTAAAAACTGAGAGAATTCACTACCCACAAACCAGTTTACAATAAATTCTGAAATGAGACCTACGGTAGAAGTGAACATCATGAAAACACACTACACTACCAAATTTGCTAACAGAGCTGGTATAGTCAGTAACCTATCAACAAAATGACCGGGTTGACTGAATGGATTAAAAAGCAAGACCCAACTATACGCTCCCTATAAGAAATTCATTTCACAAATAAAGATACACAAAGAGTAAAAGTGAAAGGCTAGAAAAAGAAATACCCAGAACATGGAAGCCAAAATTGATCAGAAGTAGCTATACTCATATCAGATAAAAGAGACTTGAAATCAAAAACTGTAAGAAGAGACAATGAAGGAAATTATGTATTGATAAAAATGATTGATTCAGCAAAAAGATATAGAAATCATAAATATATAAGCAAAGAATATCTTTGGTATTTTCATAGGGATTGTATTGAATTTATAGATTGCTTTAGGCAGTGTAGACATTTTAATGATATTGCTTCTTCGAATCTATATACTGCTCAGTAACTTTTCCAGGGTGAAGAGGGTATAGAATGCAATAAATAAAGACAAAAACAAGATATTATGGAAAAGCAGGAGACCAGAAATAGCCCTTCTGTGATCTGAGAAGAAATGTCTCTTCACCTATCCCTGTGGCTTTTATTTCTTCTGTATCTCATATGTTTTGATATGTTGTATTTTAATTTTTATTTACTTCAAGAAAGTTGTTGGTTTCATTTTAATTTCTTCAATGGCCCATTGATCATTCGTAGCATGTAGTTTAATTTCCATACATTTGTAAATGTTTTATTGTTCTTTTTAACTTCTAGTTGTATTCCTTTTTGGCTTGTGAAGATACATGGAATGATTTCAATCTTTTGAATTTATTGAGACTTGAATTGTGGCCACATATATGGTCTATCCAAGAGAATGTCTCATGTGCTGATGAGAAGAATGTGTAATCTGTAGATGATGGGTAAATTGTCTTGTAAATATCTACTAACTCCATTTGCTCAATAGCATAGTTCTACTCCAATGTATCTTTGTTGATTTTCTGTCTGCATGATCTGTCCATTATCGAGAATTGGATGTTGAAGTTCCCCACGATGATTGTATTGGAGTCCATCTCTCCCTTTAGGACTACGAAATACATGTAATTTGTTCTCTTTGTATTACTAAAAGATAAAAAAAGAAATGTGCAAAGGATCTCAATCAACAGTTCCCAACAAATGTAGGAGTAAATGCTCAACATCAGCAACCATCAGGGAAATGCAATTTAAAACCACAATGAGATATCCCCTCGTCACTCTCAGAATGGTCATTATCCAAAAGACCAAGAGTAACAAAGACTGGCAAGGATGTGCTTAAAGGGGTACTCTTACATACTGTTGGTGGAATATACATTAGTGTAGCTACGGTGGAAACAATATAGAGATTTCTTAAAAACTAGAAATAGACTTGTCATATGATCCAGCAATCCCAATACTAGATATATACCCAAAAGACCTGAACATGTTTTATCAAAGAGATACCTGAATCACTGTGTTTATAGCAGCACTGCTCACAATAACTAAAATAGGGAATCAATATATGTATATATACACAATGGATTATTATTCAGCTAAAAGCTAATGAAACTCTATCAATTGCATTAAAATCTTTGTTACTAAAGGACATTAGTTTGAGTGAAATTAGCTGGACACAGAAAAACAAATTTCATATGTTTTCCCTTTCATGTGGAAGCTAACATAAAAATAATAATGATGATGTAAATAAATATCTGTGTATCAGTTTTCCTGCAGACATAGACTTTGTCAAACTCTGTTGTTTTCCTTTTTTTAAAGTACCCATAGATTAAAGTCTTTGGGATAAGTCTATTACCTACCTGTAGAGGAGACAGAAATATTCTGTAAGAAGCAACCTTAGCTTCCTGTACTTGTGGACTTAGAATTCTAGAAGCTGGAGAAACAAGCATGCATTAAGTCCACAACAGGGGCCAGGCACAGTGCTAAAGGCTTATGGGTGTTACTGCTGTCATTCTCACAGCAACTGAATCATTCCATGGGTGTGGAAACAGGTTTATTGAGGTAAAATGGGTCATACAGTTAGTGAGAGATGAAGACAGGATTTAAATTTATCTGTATGTACGTGAATCTGTGACCTTTTCACTATATCTTCCAGAGAAAATATTCAAGACTCCATGGCTTGTAGGTTCCACCAAAGTCAATGTTAGGAAACAAAGTATGGTTAGACTTTGAACATTTCCATGGCAACTATGGAGCTGAGGCTTCCATAAGAGAAGATGTGAATGGTTGTAGTTTCTGCACCTGGCAATGACTTAGAATCATCATGAAAGTTGTAGTTTCTATACAGGAATATGTATTAGAATCATCATGAACGTCATATATATATATAATTTTTTTGAAAAAGATCGTCAGAGGCTTCTGTGTAGACAGTCTATCACTAACCTATAATTCCATACATAACGGAGAACAAATCAGAATTAGTTGTTAGGGACAAAACCTGTTAACCTGAGATGTAAAGCAATGGGTAACAAACTGAGTCTCATTGGTCACAGAGTCTAAAAGAATCTGAGCTTGTAATTTATGTCAAATATGGACAATTTTTCTTTATTTTTTTTGTTCTAGGTGATCAATATTTTTGAGGTGCCAAGTTACCACTCCCTGCATTGTAAAGGTCTCAAGGAAATCATAGAACAAGCTATGAAAGGGGCATCAGTGATTAGACTTCCCACTTTAGAGCTAAGGAGACCAAGACTCAAATTAAAGTGACTTATAGAAGTCACTTATAAAGTGAATTATAGAAGGTCTCAAGAATCCAGATTTGATGCCCAATGCTGTTTCCACCAAGCAATTTTACCTCCTTAATTAGGCATCTCAATGTTGTCTGCCATTCTACTAATAAAACTTGATATTTGAATATCTAATTTTGCCTACTCAAGATTTCCTCAGAAACAAACTGTGTATTCAAAAAGCTATTCCCTGTCCACTCAGTTTTAATGATTTAGATTTCTTCAGCAAGCATAGGATCTAGCTTAGTGTTAAATGTCAGAACTTTTCCATATTTCATTTTCACTTTTAAAGGTTATTCTCATATAAATGGGAAGGGGGAGCAGAGCGAGCAGCCTCTCTGACACCCATATTGTGTTTTTGTTGTTGTTCATGCACGAACCCTCCTTTGGCTCTTCCTTTGCCTCTTTGTCACTTGTTACGTTCCAATTTAAACAAAGCATTGTTTTTTTTTTTTTTCCATTGATTTCCACACTTACTATTATGCCAACACACTTTGGAAAAAAAAAAAGAAAGGAAACATTTGTCAAGCCTAAATCATTCTCAATCTACTCTCCTGCTGTAAGAACCAAGACTTAATTTAGGAGCAGGTGATCACTGGGGAAGGAATGGAAATCAGATTAGTACTTGTCCTGATCCTGGATCAGTTGCTCTTCTTCTTTTCTCATTTCTCTTCCATTATTTCTCCATATTTTGAGCCAGAGAACCATGTCATCTGCTTTCTACTACATCTTTAGCTCTATAGAGAATTGGGTAACATGATTTTGGCCCTTTTGTTGGGATTATTTTTATAAGGCAAAAATTATTAGCAACTTTTCATTAATCTTTCTCTATTTTTAAAATAATTCTTTCTTTCAAAGTAATATGGGAGGGGTGAGGAAAATATATTGGGAGCTCAGAGTTCTCATTAGATGATGATGTAATGCTGACTGAGCCATTGCTCTCCTGTAAATGGAAGACTCAGAAATTACTTAATGTTGCTGACATTCTTCCTACACCATGCGCCACTTGTCACAGACTCCCTGTTTTGGAATGCTATGGTATAAGCAGAAGAACTTTATTTCCATACATTAACACTGGAAAATGCTTTAAAAGTCACTGGGCAATAGGCACAGCTTAAAGTTCAACATCTGAAAACAGAAGAAATGTATTTAAGGTATCTGCTCATTAAAGTAGCATGATTTGCTATGTGGATTAGGATTATTTCCTTGGACTCAGCATCATGATGCTAAAGTGCAGAGGAAAACATGGAGAAGGAACATGGCTTTAACTTGCAGGGGTGGAACAGCTTTTTTCTTCCGAGGACCAGTTGGCTATCTGCATCATTCACAGGTCATACACAGTTATCAACTTGGAAAACTAGCCTGCTATTCATTTATTGAGCTTCAAGTTCTGCCTGCAGTTGCCTCGGCAGGGTCAGACCAAATGACGGCCCCACCTCCGCAGGGACAAGGCTTTAGGAGGAACAGACTTGAGGGGAAGAAAATAGATTTTTTTTTCCACTCTCTTTTTCCCCATCTCATCTTACCATGAACTAACCCAATTTCTTTTGTTCCTGAACTGTAGACTTATCCTCTTCTTGGAATTACCTTCAGAAAAACTAGGAAGTAGACATTATTTGAAGATTTGCTCTGAAAAGGGTAACCATGCATGGGGAGAATGACCTAGGGCATCCATGTTGCTCCTCCTAACCTATCCTCTCTGTGCTGATAATGAAGTGCTAAGCGCTCAGCTCCAAGCTGTCCTAGAATTGGCTCTGCAGTGCTGACCTGGGATCCTACTGATATTTCTCCTTTGCCAGCTGTTTTCCTGTTAGGCTCAGCCCATAGCGGGTGTCAGAGGAAAACTGCTAGGCAGGACAAGGAAGAAGAACCTGCTCCTTCCTATTCCTGTCAGCCTTAACTCAGTTATTGTTCCCAGCAGGAACGACTGATTTACATGTCCTCTGAGATTTCTTGTGACCCTTCCACAGAACATCTGGGTCCCAGCTCCACTTCCAAGCTTCCATGTCCTAACAATACCGCCCTCTTCTTTTGTTCCCCCAGCCTAGGGCAGTAGCTACTTCCTGCCATTAATGGCTCTGGATTCTTTCAGTGTCCTCTCTTTTTCAGTCCTCCAATGTCTTTTTCACCAATTCTTTATATTAAATTCTTTCTGTTGAAATAACTGTATGTTTTCTGTTTCCCTGATTGGATCCTAATTGATACTGGGCCCTGACAGTTTGAAGAGCCAGTGGAGTTTAAGGTGAGAAACGCCCCCCTCCTCTGTTCCTGCACGCTCTGAATGCCTCCTCTGGAACTGCACTGACCAGGCTTGTTTAATTCTAAGAACCCAGTGACAGTTGCAGGTCTCCCCCACCTTACTTGTGTAGCTGAGACTCAAAGAAGTTATACCATTTTCCCAAAGTCACACAGTACGTGCTAGGACCTGATTCTGACTCCCTCCCTTCTCTTTGAATTCCAACTTGCTGCTTGCTGCTTGCTTTCCTCATTCTATTCTTTTTTTTTTTTTTTAAGATTTATTTGTTTATTTACTTGAAAGTCAGAATTACACAGAGAGGGAAGAAGAGGCAGAGAGAGAGAGAGAAATAGAGAGAGAGAGAGAGGTCTTCCATCTGCTGGTTCACTCCCCAGATGGCCACAAAGGCTGGAGCTGTGCTGATCCAAAGCCAGGAGCCAGGAGCTTCTTCCGGGTCTCCCACAGGAGTGCAGAGGCCCAAGGACTTGGGCCATCTTCCACTGCTTTACCAGAATATTAGCAGAGAGCTAGATAGGAAGTGAAGCAGCCGGGACTTGAACCAGCATCCAAATGGAATGCCAGCATTGCAGGCGGTGGCTTTACCTGCCACCCCACAGCGCTGGCCCCTCCTCATTGTATTCTTATATCTCCTTTCCCTGAATAGGGTCTGTGGGAGTCGCTGCATTCTGGGACAGAGGAAAGGAAGTGTTCCGGGTGCCCATGAAACAGGAGTGAAGAAAAGGATGTTGAGGCTTGAAAGGCAGCGTCCTCTGAGATAAGGAGATCCGTGTATGTAGTGCCTGGGGGAGAATGGTACCCTCAACAGTGAAAACAGCCGGGCCAGAGAAGAAAGCACTAATTTGAAATACCATAGGAGGACAGCAAGATGGGGTAAACATAGGCAGCAGGAACTAATGCTTAAACTCCTGCTTCTTGTCAAAATAAGTTTAGATACTTTGAGAAAGATTCAGTGCCTCAATAAAGGAGTTCACTACCCTGCCACTTTGTACTTGTATTGCTTCTACAGCACAGGGAGCACTGTATAGTTTAAGGCATTATGTCATCTGGCAACACAACAAATTAGTGAGTTTGATTGCTTTGTAGATATTCTGGTTCTTATTAGGATATTTTCCTTTTCCTTTCTGCTGCTGGGAAACTCAGAATCCACTACATCATGGACATGGCTGCAATGTTTTTCCTCCCTTTATCTATGATCATTTTATTTCAGTGTTTTTTTATCTTGTATACATCTTTTTGAATCTCATCAAAATCTTTTGGAAAAAAACCAGAGCATTCTGACCTTCATCTACTGCTTCATCTTCATTTATTCATAACAACTTCTCTACCTCAATGTAAACTTCATTTCTATGACATTTGACTACCCTCGTCCATTCTTTTATCCACATCAATAACCATGAGGGAGATAGGGATAGTGCAACACTGCCTTTGTAGTTCTTCGCTTGGATTTGTAACCCAAATTGGAACACAAAACTTATAATTATGAAGCATTTGACATAAAGATGGCTCACATCTGGTCTTGGAAATCTCCACTATGTTTCCATGAGAAAACCACTCATTGAAAGACATACTAATTGGCCTGTGATATAGAAGCCTAACTTTAAAAGTTCTAACCCATCAAGAAATCCCATTCATCATTTCATTTTTTGGAAAGGATATAAAAAATTAAATGTCAGAGCTATAATGTCAGAACTGCTTAAAATGTCAAGTGCTTGTTGTTGCATAGCTTGGCTGTCTGCCTTTCTGATCAAACGTCCAACTGGCATAATAATTACAGATGATGCATCACATTTTCATGCACAACTGGATGCAGATTTATAGCAAATCAGATGGAAACATTCTTGCTCCCTGGCCTGAAGTTGTCTCCTTTTACTATATTGGTTAAACTTTTCATGTGGAGAAGAACATTATTAACTAATTCAAGACAGCTTTCAAAGTGAGGAATGAGAAATTAAGGGTAGAAAAAAAGATTCCCAAATAGACCAGAACTTAGTCATTTATAATAGAGAGATGCAACAAGAACCGCGAGACAGCAAACACATTTACCGAATGCATGTTTAATTGAAGAATGTTAAACTGTGGAGACATTTTTCAGATAACGCAGTTATATTTCAAGATGCAGATTAATTTAAATATGCGAGGAAACATACATGCAGTCTCTCTTTTGAACTGACTGGGATGGAGGCAGTCCTTCAGCTTAATCATCATATTTTAATCTGCAAAGAGAGAGAGGGAGAAAAGAGAGAGAATGCATTAATGCAAAGACAGAAAAGCATCAGCACATTAGCTTAGGATCTTTGCAGAAGTCTTCATTAAATTAAAATAAATACTATACTCATAAGCCTCTATCTATTATAATAAAGATCTGAAATCAACAGTATGCACTTGAAGATTTCATTTCTTTTCTACTGAAAGCTTTGAAGAAGCCTGTCTCCTGCATCATGTTTCTTCCCATTGCAGATGGCTTCCAGCACATTGGAAAGGTCAAAGCTCTTGTAAACAAACTCTAGGAGATCCTGGTCCTTTTCCATGCCATTGATAAATTCTTCTAAAATCAGTTCTCCCGGAAAATAACAAATGAACAATTAACAGGAGGCTTCCTCTCGACCACTCATTGGCACATGCAATATAATCACTAATATTTTTATTGATAATATTCTTTGATATTCTTCCACCTTAGCCAGTCTAAATTCATTCAAAGTCTTTATAAAAAAAAGCATTCACTTTTGGGATTTCCAGTGAAAAGAAAAACAATGAATATGACCTACTTTTGTTTTCAGTTGAGAACATCAGATAATGCACCTGATGAAATAACACATACATACATCTTCACATGACTTTGGTTGTTTGACCTTTAAACTTGAAGATATGACCAACTCATAAGAGCATGGGCCATTGTAGATGTTTGGGAGTGACTGTTCGCAAGGCTGTTTTCAGTATTCTTATCTCCAGGGGGATATGATTTCCAAAGCTGGGAGAAAACATAAATATTTATTCATTCCATATATTATTATTGGTCACTGCTTTTTGATTCTGCTCATTGATTCTTAATTTAATCAACTTGGCTTAAGCCTTAGACATGTGTTGGTCATCCCAGTGCTATAAATCTATCACCATATCCCCATGTGAATTGAATGTCACGTTTTTCTACTACCCTCACCCCCTAACATGACTTTTTAACATTTTGGGAGGAATAGGATGAGATTCTCTGTTGGCATGAATCAGTTTAAATGGAATTAAGAGTTTGTTGATGTTGACAGATACAAACACAATTCCTGCTCTCAACAGAGTTTGTGGGTGGGTGGATGGTCAGCCAAAGACAAATACATTCATTGGCCAGAGAAAGTACATCCAAGGCAGCAAGTCAGCAGGAAGTGAAATCAGATTACATCAGAAAAATCATGGCAAAATGGAATTCATAGACAAGCTTATTTTGGTGCAAAACAATTTTAAAATTCATGCATGGTTTTCACAATATGCATTTTCCATGAACTTCTTTAAGACTATTTATACTGTATTGATTCAAAACTTACACCAAAATGGAAGGTCTATGCTATATCCCAGCTTACAGTGATCAGAAATAGAATTCCCTATGAGTCACAAGGAAAGCTCAGTCATGAAATAAACCAAAGCAAATTAGAAAAAACTGTAAACAAAAAAAATGTGGAAAGCATATAGGTAGGGAGGATCACATGCATGCAATGGTGCCTGGGTGGGGAGATCTTAAATAGTCAACTTATAAGTTGCCCTTTGCCATGAGAACTCTCAGCTGGTCAATCCCCAGTCCAAAAGACTTCTCCAATTTCTAGAGGCTAGACTAAAACAAAAGAGAAGTAGAGTGGAGATGGGGAAACTGGAGTCTATTTTGATTGCTCAAGTATAAGACATCTTTATCAGTGCTGGTGATAACAGAACTGTATCTTAAGGTACTGGAATACAGTCACCAACTCAGTTGAAAAGAAACCCAAGTCACTGACATGGAAAGCAGAAGATGGAATTTTTCACTGCTGTTTTATTTAAATTGTCTTCAAAACACCTGTGAACTCTGCATATTAACTTTTCTCACTTTTCCTAGCCACTTACCATAAAAAAATTTCATTTCCAGATCATCAATCTCTATCTACAGTAACATATTGCTTATTATATCTAAATTACTTTTTCAAAATTTTACCCTCCAGCAATCAATATTTGTTCATTTTTTATCAAGCATTTATTAAGCTCTACTTGCAATTTCCACTGCAGCACAGGCAGCTCCACCACAAGCTTCTGAATATGGGAGGTGCTCACAGAGTTAGACTGACAAATGGCCTTCCTTTATCCAGTGTTCTCTAACATTGCTTCTGAATTGTCTCTAATTTGACTATGGATTTATACCCAAACAAAAGGATAGTTTCTAGATCTCCCTAGAGGCAGTGTCTGCCAAGTTCCTGAAGTTTCCTAGCAGAGAGTTTCCCAGCAGAGAGCCCAAGCCCTAGGAAATGACAGCCAGAGATGTGATTACTGAGTTATTACTTTGCTTTACATTTAAAGATATATTTTCAACAGTACAGAGCATAATTCAGAAACTGCCAATTTTATTTTTAAATGTTGAAATATGTGTAAAAATATAACGGATATCTGTATTGTTTGGGGTTGTCTGCTCTGTTGGCAGATGCATGCTTACTCCTCCAGGGAGCCCTGATGGCAGTATCACACATGCTTTTCCATCACTCATTACCAGTTTCAGTGGTTGCATGGGTAATAGGACAGCCACCCATGAATACCACGTTAGTCCTCTTTCTGCAGTCTGGTTATCCTATTGCTATTCCTGGAACATGTGTATTTTTCTATTATAACAAATCATTCCTCCCACCCCTTGAAAAAGCCAAGCCCTTAATGTGCATGTCCACATTAGCATTTTTGCTCTCAAGAAATCAGCCTCATTTTACGAGAAATCAGACTATGTAAAGGAATTGTTTTTCTACTCTCATTCCTTTTAATTATAATTTCATGAAAAATTGCTTTCAGACTGAGAAATTAGCAAAGATGGGATGGGGGAATCTGAGAATGTGAGAGTGACTGTGTTTTCTAGGGAGGACCCTGGTGATTTCAAACAAAACTAAGGAGTTCTGTGTGCACTAGCAAGGTGGCACCAAAGGCATTCAGCAGCATTTTCCAGCAGAGCTTTAGCACGCAGTTTTTCCTCCTCTGTGGACAGCTGGATTGCTTCTTAGCGCCTGGCAGTTCCCTGTTTCCTAGTTTGATTCCGTGTGATTCTTATGGTTTTCCACAACATTTCTAGTGTAAAGCACCGGACTTTCTCATTAGTCACTGAAGAAAATCTATTCCTTTCTGTTCTGTCTGTTTCTTTTATCTAAGATATGTACTTGACAATCACCCTCTTCTTTTACTCTTTGGCTTCTTTTTACTTTCACAGTTTATTATTACGGGTCAGTGAAGTCACTCTTCTCCTTGTGCTACTTGGCTCTACAAGTACAGTAAACCCTGCCCGACACTGCCTACATTTGATGCTGTGAATAACATCAATAAATCTTCCTATATCATGTCAAGAATGACTCCTACTAGGAGCAGAGTAGAACGCAGACTGCTAGTCTTTGACTAGAATGTCTGCAGAATTCCATGCTTAGTCATTTATCCTAATTTGTCTTGCTGTCTTCTGCTTTCATTCTTCAGTAATATTGAATGTTTACCTTCAGTTTTCTGTCTTTGGGATTCTCACAAACTCTCCTTTCTGATGTTTCGGTGAATAATATAAAAATAAAACTTACTTGTTAAAGTATAGCAGTAAGGTATTCTCTTAAGAAAAAGAAAATTCAAAGTTTATAGAAGTGTAATACAAAAAAAATAAAGAATTCACCTTTAACTTATTTCTGGCCCCCAGTTCCTATAAATAATTAAGTCCTGCTAACCATTCTAGGTTTATGTATTTTTTAACAGATTTATTTGTATTTATTTGAATGGCAGAAGCATTGAGAGAGAGAGAGAGAGAAAAGCGACATTCCATCCACTGGTTCATTCCAAATAGCTGGAACAGCTTGCTTTGGGCCAGGCTGAAGTCAGAAGACAGGAACTCCACCCAGGTCTCCCACACGGGTGGCAAGGGCCCAAGTACTTGAACCATCTGCCATCGCCTTCCCAAACATATTAGCAGGGAGCTGGATCAGAAGTAGAACAGCTGGTACGCAAACATTAGCTCCAATTTAAGTTGTCAGCCCCAATCTAGGTTCATATTTTGTGAAGTTTGCAATGCATATGCATATATGAAGATACTTCAAGAAGTTCATGGAAAAATAGAATGAAAATATAAGTTTATTTGGGTTCAAAAACATTTTAAAATCCATACCTAGTTTTTCATAGTACACATTTTACATTAACTTTTTGAAGACTATCCATATGCATAGATTTCAAACTGTTTTATAACTAAATAAACTTTCTTTTAAAATCCATTTTTTCTGCAAACTTTGTGAAGTACCCTTGTATATTAATTTCTAAGCTATCTGCATGTCTTTGCTTGCTGTGTTTGCTTCTCTATCCCACCATTTTTCATATGACCCTTCTGAACAGACACCACTCATTCCACAGTTATTTATTGAGTGCCTACTGTGTGCCAGCAGAGGGAATATCCAAGTGTGCCAAACAAAAATAGTTCTCACCTTCATAGGCTTATAGCACTTCATCTTTTTACCTTTCTAGCATTAATCCTATAGCTTTCCTTTGCTTAGTCTATCATGTAACTATCATGATAGCTATATACAGAGTACTTCACTGCTGTTGAGTACTTCTCTGTCACAACAGATATAAAGTTGGTCATTCTTTTGCCATCAATTTCCATTCAAATTAGCATTTTCACTTATGTTTTGAAAGTTTTTTGGTTGTATCTACAGGCACTATGATTATCTTTTGTTTCAGTATTCACCAGATAACCAGAGACAGAGATGTGTTTATTTTTATTTTGAGAAATCAGAAATATGCTTGTTAGGAATAGTAATAACATTTGGGTATATTTAATTGAAGATCATTCTTTCTAATAATATTGATATTCTTATACTAATGATAATAAACAATAAGAAATCACATCTGATGTATAAATACTTAGATTTGTACTCTCTGTTATCTCCTCCATCAAATACTGGCCAAATACTTTTGCACTTCTTCAAATATTAATCTTAAAAGTCTTTGTCATTTTCTGGCCCTTGCCTTTTTTTACATGACACTGTATTGGACCCAGAGCACAAGTTTTAGCATCTTTATTTCTTGATAACCTGGAATGCGGCTTATTAATCAAGAAGCAGGTTAAGCCACCACCTGGAGTGCCATCATCCCATATGGGTGCCGGTTCGAGTCCTGGCTGCTCCTCTTCCAATTCAGCTCCCTGCTATGCCCTAGGAAGCAGTGGAAGATGGTTCAAGTCCTTGGGTTCCTGCACCCATGTGGGAGACCCAGAAGCAGCTTCTGGCTCCTGATCAGTGCAACTCCATTATGGCCATTTGGGGAGTGGACCAGTGGATGAAGACCTCTCTGTCTCTCACTCTGCCTCTACCTCTCTGTAATTTTGCTTTTAAAATGAATAAAATAATTTTTTTTAAAAAATGAAAGATACCTGGAATAACTATGGTGTCTCTTAATGAACCGAAGTAACAGCCTCCAGGAATTTTCAAAAAAGCAAATTTAAAAATTTTTAGCTCTGTATAACAATGTGCCAAGACACAGTGGTTTGTTGCTTTCCAAAAGTTTATGTGTGATTTATTAGCTTCAGAAAAAGGTTTTTATCAGACAAAACAATTAGTGTCAGTGTTTACTTCCACACACTATTCTAGAAACTTTCATGTACCCTCTCTTTTCTGTTGTTGACATATTCTTCCAAATCAAGGATCCCATCCCCCTAACACCAGGTAACCTCAGTTACTGCCTGAGCACAACTTCTCTCTTTGGGGTTCACATTTCCTTTTAACCCAGTCCTTTATATTTCAAGGCGCATTTTACCCATATTCCCTATTTTATTGCTTCCCATTACTTTTCTCTCTTGGAATCTCTGTAAATGGTAAACAAAATCTTGCCCCATTTTATTGTTTTCTGGAAACCATTACCTGTACCCACAAAATAGAGGCTTATTTTGTGCTAAAGGTACCCAAATCCTTATTCTTCTTCAAGGGAAGTTGCTTTCCAATTCCTCTACCGCTAGCATTGGAAGGAATGTCCAGGGATATAATCACAAATTCTTGTCCTTCTCTTTTAATATTCACTGTATAGACTAAGTGTTAAACACTAGTTATATCTCATTTACATATAGAATACTAATCTATTGAAATTGTTTATGTTTTCATCTACTTAAAATGGAGGGAGCAGGGAGGAAGAGAGGAAAAGAAAAGGGAGAGAGAGGGAGAGAGAGAGAAGGAGAAGAGAGAATCTTCCATCAGCTGTTTCCCTCACAACAGTCAGGGTTGGGCTGGGTTGCAACCAGAGCCAGAAACTCCATCTGGATTTCCCACAAGGGTGGCAGGGGCCCAAGCACTTGAGCAATCATGTGTTGCTTCTCAGGATGTATTTGTTGTATTGGAAGCAAAGCCACTGGGATCTGAATTAGTACTCCTATATGGGGTGAGTGTATCCCAAGCAGCAGCTTAACCCCTTACACCACAACACTCTCCTTAGAATTCATCTTTCTGCCTGGATGTTGTCATTTGCAGGATGAAACCACTTAACCTCTCTTCTCCAATTCCTGCCATGTGGCAGCACCTCTAACATTAAAAATAAAAATAAAAAAGAACAAAACCTACGTGTAGCATTTCTCTTTGCATATTCCATGCCCCAAGCAAGGTTTCCATTGGCTTTATCCAGCCCTTGATTCTCCATTTCTCTTATCCTCTTCCAGCTTCTCTCTTCACTTAGCCTCCTTAATCCCGGGTAGTCTGATCTGTTTCTTGAAAGCTTTCACATGAACAGACTTGTTTTATTCTGTGATCTCAAAATAGTAATAAACAAACATCCTGACTTAAGGTTGAGGAGGGGCAGACCTAGCACTTGGCTCTGTCGTAAAGAGATACAGCTCCAGATATTACTGATACAGCTCCAGAATATTTTTCTGAGGATTATGCTTTTGTCCAATTGTTTGGCTTATGCAGGATGGTGGTTTGATTTGAATTTCCTTCCAGCCTCTTCACTTTTCTCTCCTGCCACTTTGAACTGCCACATGTGCTTGGGGGCATAAGTCTCCACGCCTTCTTGTGACCACTTGGAGAAGTGACCTACAGTGGACAGGTTGATTTTGTGAAAGGAAGCTTTGCAGTAATGACAAGTATGACTGGAATTCTAATGCTTCTTATCTGCTTTTTAATCTCTTACTGATATCTAATATTTTTTTAAAAATATCAAATTTTCTATTTTTCAAGGACAATTCCTAGATACACTGACTCAATCTCAAGTCAGATTGCTCACCCCATTCCACTAAGATCAAAGCCATTTAGTAAAATTATGCTCCCTTCTCTTGCAATATCTGGTCTACATAGTCCCTCTTCACCTCTGTCTCTGAAGGATTACCTCCACAGGATCAAAGAGGAACAGAATACAGGGTAGAATGAATAGATGGAAAATGAACAGAAAGATAAATCTTTCGCCTTTTACTAAAGATTTCCGTGGAAAGGAAAATGAACAGAAAGAGTAGAATTGTAGGGAAAGAAGGAAAAGCAGAAGTGCAGACAAAAGTACACGACTCTCCAGGAGAGTGTAGCCAAAGGAAGAGGAAAGTATGACAGTAGAATAAGATGGCATAAGGAAGGAAGGCTTTCTACAGCAGGGAAAACTTGAGTGCATTGGCAGGTTGGTGGAAAACTTCCAATACACAGAAAATGATTAACAGACCAAGTTCCAGAGAAAACAGCCAAAGGTCCTTCACCCCACAGTCTCCCAATTTTTCCTTGTATCTACTGTCACTCTGCTTAATATATCCCAAAGTGCCAAGCATTTATATAAAACCTAGACATGTTCAATCAGTATTTACTTGGTTAAACTATACAGAGAACATGGGTTAGTCAAGTATTAAAGCCAAAGTCACAACTTGGGTTTTCCAGAAAGGTTTCTGTTTTTCAACAACTCCTACTTTGCAAGAAAAGTGAACCAGGGAAACTTTCTCCCTTACCATCATTGTTTATATGAATCTTGTGACATACTAAGTTGCTGAATTCCTCAGGACTCAGAGTTTGTTGGACATTGAGAGATTACATGGCCTATAAAGATAATTTTTTAGTTTTATTTTATTTATTTTAATTAAGACAAATATCATGCATTTCATACATATAGATTTAGAAACATAGTGATACTTCTCACCTTCCCCTCCCTCCCGCCCACACTCCCACACTTTCCTCCTCCGTCCTCTTTTATTGCCTCTCTTAATCTTAATCTGCTTTCAGTTTACTTGATACTCATAAGATTAACCCCACACTAAGTAAAGAGTTCAACAAAAGTAATAAGAAAAAAGCACTGTTTCTCAACAGTAGAGAAAAAGGCTGTGAGCAATCACTGAATATCAAAATGTCAATTTCACTTCTATACATTACATTTTAGGTATTCTATCGGTTACCATAGATCAGGGAAAACATGGCTATTTGTCTTTTTGGGACTGGCTTATTTCACTAAGTACAATGGTTTCCAATTGCATCCATTTTGTTGTAAAAGATAGGAGTTCATTCTTTACTACAGTTGAGTAGTATTCCATAGTGTATCTGTACCATAATTAAATCAGAGGTCAACTTTGCTGTAATCAAATACATTTTGTAACATATAAGTCCTAATGTGACAAATTTTGGGAACGTATTAACATCAGTTTTGCTATCCAACCTTTCCCAGTTAAAAATAAATAAAAGAGAAAAGACTGTATGTCAGTTCTGAGTAATGAAGCTTGAAAATTAAATTAACTGAGAAAAGCCTGAAGTTTCATTTATACAGAACAAATGGATTGATTCAACATATTAAGTAACAAAAGATACAAAGACCCATTGGAGAAAACACTGTAGGTCACGATCATAGGAATTCTGGGTGCAGAAAAAGGCATTGTTCTCAATTTCAGACTCATTCCTTTGGATCCTAGAGGTGGGCATGCTATACACATCAAACACTTCATCCTTGGCTTCTCTCACTGACACTTGTGATTGTGCCCTTTTGCAGAATGATAGACTGGGAAGACAGACACACAATATGCATTAGAAGGACACTGACTTTCTCTCACACTCTGCCAGCACTATTTCATCGTGAAGGTTGTCGGGAGACCTGGGGCAAATGACATTTCCAGGCTTCCTAAAAGAAAGATTCCCTCACTGTGATTAAATTAAGTGACCCAGATTTGACATACACATTCATAATAAAATGAAAAGGAATCAGTCCTTTAGGAATTTGGACATAACTATCTTGATTGAACATTAAGGAATCTTCAGAAAATTGCTGGCAACATATTTCAATCAGAAGGAGCAGTCTTAAATATGACCATTTCTATTGCTACTTCCAAAACCTTATGATTCTTGAATTGAAGATTAATCATCATAAACAGTGGTAAAGCACCGATCTTGATCTTGGCAAGTCCGTGTCTCACCTATCTCAATTATATATGGGGTGGTACCTAAAGCAACTGGTATATGCATGCAACACCACATTAACTGAAAAAACTTCAGAATGTCTCAGTATTTGGCAGAGATTCCAAAACAATAGAACATTTGCCAAGTGTCCAGTATTCTTACATCTTGAAGCAATACTATACCATGTATATGAATAATATGATAAAACTATTATTTATTTATTTATTTATTTGAAAGGCAGAATTACAGAGAGGCAGAGACAGAGGCAGAGTGTGTGTGTGTGTGTGTGTGTGTGTGAGAGAGAGAGAGAGAGAGAGAGAGGTTCACTCCCCAAATATCACAACTGCTGGAGCTGCGTTGATCTGAAGCCATGAGCCAGGAGCTTTTTCCAGGTCTCTCACACAAGTGCAGGGCACCAAAGCACTCGGGCCATCTTCTACTGCTTTCCCAGGCCATTGCAGAGAGCTGGATCAGAAGAGGAGCATCCGGGACTCGAACCAGAACTCATATGGGATGCTAGCACTGCAGGTGGCGACTTTACCTGCTATACCACAGCACTGACCCGAAAACTATCATCTTGATTTATACATCACCCATCTCCAGGTCATGGGAGTGTACATGAAATATTAATTCAAAAGGTGATTAGGCTGGAGAGGATAATATATTTGGAGAAGATCATTAATATGCCCTGTTTTTTTTTTCTTTTTCTAGGAGAAGCAGGGTAGCGGATGAGCAAGAAGGCATGTTTCTTTTTTCCTTCCTGCATTGCTCATTTAGTGTGTCTATTTTTGTCCCCACTTTGCTAGTAACAATCTCTGAATACTCTTTGGCTGGAAGGAGAAATGCGAGAAAGGCCAGGAGGAGAATTCTTACCTGGCCATTCTGTCTTCTTAGTGAGTTTCGGTGCTGTCTGGACAGACAGGTGCTGAAAATCCACTCTTTCTCTGATACCACCTACCCCGCTCCATTACTGAAACTCTCTCTTGCAAATCCCTAGATGTGAGCCATGTGTTTTGAATTCAGCTGTTCCTTTTCCAAATCAGAGTCTTCCAACATCTGCACAACTGACATTTTGGATTAGACTTCTCTTTCTTGTTCAGGGCATTCCTTTTTATTGTGGAGTGTTTAGTAGTGTACCTGGTCCTAACCAAAAGATGGCAATAGCAACAAGAGTACTCCCCACTCCCTGGTGAACCAAAATGTCTCCAGATGTTGATAAATATTGCTGGGTATGTTTTCTTTGAGATGAGAACCACTACACTAGGTCTACCTTCAGCTTCTTTCATCTGACCCTCCAGGTGACCCTGCTGGACAAGGTCTAAGGGAACTCTCTCTGCTAGCTTTCTCTCATAGTGGACTATAACTAATCCCAACAAATTCTAGGAATCTAGGTACTTTCTAAACTGCACCCCTCTACTTTGCTGACATGCTCTGTTTCTTCAGTTTTCTCATGCATTATTCTAACACTTGAGCTCTATGTTATCCAAACTAAAGAGAACATTTCATGTTTCAATGGTTTCATTAAATCGCCTTATTGACTTTAGGGGTCCATTTCAAGATAGTCTCCTCAAAAGTCCTTCTTAAATCCCACTACTGCATATATGTCCAAACAAATGTAATCGACATCAAAGAGACATGTGCACCCCTATGTTTACTAAAGCACTACTCACCATAGCCAAGAAATGGAAACAACCTAAGTGTCCATTCACAAATGGATCAAAAAATGTACATACATACAATGGAACATTACTCAGACATAAAATGGAACAAGTCTTGTCATTTGCAACAATGTGCATCGAACTGGAGCTTATAATATTGTGAAATAAACCAAGCACAGAAAGACAAATACCATATGATCTCAGTCACATGTAGAATCTAAAAATAAAGCTGATTTCATAGAAATTAAAAGTATAGTGGTAATTTACCAACAACGGGAGGCAGAGACAATGATGAGAAGGGGATGGGAAACATTACTAAGTTATAGATTGTAGCATTAAGAAGTTCTAGTAGTCTATTGTACAGTAAGGTGACTATAGGGAATGTTAGTGTGCTATACATTTTCCTCTTTAAAAATGTAAGCTTTTGTATCCTTTTCACTCTAAAAAATCATAAAATTTCAAGGAGACAGATATATTTACTCTGATGGACATCACACCATCTATATTTGTATTAAAACATCACATGGCACCACATGAATATGTATAATTTTAATGTATCAGATAAAATTTTAATTGGTTAAAAATCCTTCTCAGAGCCGGCGCTGTGGCTCAATAGGCTAATCCTCCACCTGCGGCACTGGCACACGGGGTCTTAGTCCCAGTCGGGGCACCAGATTCTTTCCCAGTTGCTCCTCTTCCAGTCCAGCTCTCTGCTGTGGCCCGGGAGTGCAGTGGAGGATGGCCCAAGTCCTTGAGCCCTGCACCCGCATGGGAGACCAGGAGGAAGCACCTGGCTCCTGGCTTCAGATAGGTGTGGTGCACCAGCTGCAGCACGCTGCCAGAATTGCCATTGGGGGGGTGAACCAAGGGAAAAGGAAGACCTTTCTCTCTGTCTCTCTCTCTCTCACTCTCCACATTGTTTTATACCCTTGAAGTGAGATTAAGATGTAATTACTTCTTTGTAAATTTGTAATGCTTCCAGCTGAACTCTAAATGCCTGGCTGCATTCCATTTTAACATCTTTGTTGTTTGTAGACAGACCAAAAATTATATAGCATGTATTATTCTTTCCTGTGGTGTTTTTCTCACTTACTGAACTATGGAAAGCATGTTCATAGGTCACTAATTTTTAATAAGTTACTATTCCATTATGTTCATTTGCTTAAGCATTTTCTGTTTTTAGTTTTTCAAAATGTTTTACTAACTTCAGTGATTTTATGGTGTAAAATAGGAGTTATATAATTAATGATTTTTTTTCTTAGCTAAAAGTAATGTTGACTGAAAAAGAAAATCAATTTTTATCTTTTTGATGTAGATCACCAAATTTCCAGGAAATTTTCTTTGAGTAATGCTATGGTGGCATCCCTTACTATTTGTATGCTACATTTACACATTAATTGCTTATAGAATAAGCTAGGGTATATTTATTTATTTTTATTAGAATATTTAAAAATTTACATGGGTTTGAACATACTCTATCAAATATTTTAGGTTCCTAATTTTGAACTGCAGCATGTGATATATACGCAAAATTTCTTATTTTTTAAGATTGATTTATTTATTTGAAAGTCAGAGTTACAAAGAGAGAGGAGAGGCAGAGAGAGAGAGGTCTTCCATCTGCTGGTTCACTCCCCAATTGGCTCCAATGGCCGGAGCCGTGCCGATCCGAAGCCAGTAGCCAGGAGCCTCCTCCAGGTCTCCCACACAGGTGCAGGATCCCATGGACTTGGGTCATCTTCCACTATCTTCCAAGGCCATAACAGAGAGCTGGATCAGAAGTGGAGCAGCCAGGACTCGAACCAGCACACATATGAGATGCTGGCACCTCAGGCAGTGGCCTTACCTACTACACTACAATGCTAACCCCAAAATTTATGAATTTTATTGCTTAGAAAATTCAATTGCAAAGAGCATCTTAGTACCTTTTTGTGAATGATTTATATGAGAATAAAGTAATAGCAATATTGATATTATCATACCCTTGAAATCTTTTCATATGATAATTGTATATCCTTCTGATTCTCTGTAATCTTATGATCAAGTTTTTGAATTCCATTTCTGGCATTTCTTCAGTCTCATCATCTTCACAATCTAGTATTGAAATGCTGTGTTGTTTTAGGGGTGTTAGGCTGTCTTCCTTATTCTTGTTTCTTGAATTGGTGTGTTTATTCAGCATTTGTGGAGATACTCATTGGTTTATTCTTTGTTTTTTCACTGCGGAAGCTTTTATCTTTGTACTATGCCTCTATAGATAAGTGGAGTGTCTGCTTTCAGTGAATATCTAGATGCATGTGGTGGGTGTGGCTAGGGAGCTCTGTTCAGATCTTCAGGGTGAAGAGTGTTACCAGGTTTGACATGGTAAATCTTTTTTTTTTTTTTTTATCAGAATGGAAGTTTAGTCTGCTCAGCTGAACTCCTCTCCTCAAAGGAGACCAGTGCCATTAGCCCTAGTGGGTAAAATATTATTCTCTGCCCCAAGGACCACACAAAGAACTTGTACAGTCCTCAGTGTAAGCTCAGATGCCCCAACAATGTCCCTCACCAGGTAACCAGGAAGCACTGAACATGTGGAGTCTCCCACAGTGACTGCCCAAAGTCCCAGCCACACCATGAGTCCTCCCACACAGCCTCAGTTTTTTTTCACAGTCCCAGCACACAAGCCTCCCACAGTCATGAGTACCCAGCTCCCTTTTAGTTCTCCCCACCAGAGTTAGGAGTCTCCACTAGGCTAGTTGCTGGCTGCAGATACAAACTGGCAGAGCTGTTACATATGTCCAAAATGGTGCACGCTCTATTGGCTTGTTACAGGATGCCATTGTAAGGTTATTGGAGAGAGAGAAATGTGTCCCACTTTTTTTCTCCTCTAGTTTGGCAGGTCCACTATCCCCCACAGGACTCCAAGCTGAGTTCCCTCTAAGCTCTTCCTGCAGCTTTTTTGCCAGTGGCTTGGGCTGCTGCAATCCGGTCTCTCCACACTCTCCAATGCTGGTGAAGAAGCTCTCGGCTGCTGTAGTCCTGAGTTGTGGGTGTTCACTTCCTCCACAAAGGTCCACTGTGTGCCTCTAATTTGTGTAGAGTTTCCTCTGCTGTTTTCTCCCTAACTCTTCCCTGAAACTCCACTCTCTCCACTTTTTAAAAAATATTTTCTCCTAGACTCCTAGACAGTGAGCTCCCTCCCTATTCTATCATCTTGGAAGCTCTACTCAATTGTATATATTTGTATTTGCTTTTAGATTTTTATCTACTTTGTCCATTTGTTAAGTTATTTAATTATAATTGTATCCCTAGCCACTTACTTTTTCTTGCACATTTTCTAGTATTTCTACTATGTATTTTGTTTGAACTCAGTTCCTCCATCAATAAATATTTAGACCAGATCATTCCTAAAATAACTGATTCTAACTCTCTATGATTTGGTGTATTACTTTTATAATATTTATTACATGTCTTATCTTCATTTAAGTGCCAGGTTCCATTTAATCATTTTTTATTTTATGATTTTTTCCTTTTCTTTTAAAAATTTATAAATGTAAAGACAATGGATTTCATGTATTTCATAAGTACAGTTCAAATAAGATAACCATATTCCCCTTCCTAGCTCTTTCCCTTACTGAATCCTCCTCCTTCCTTCCTTTTTTTCTTTAATTATTGCAGAAACATAATTTCAATACACTCTATAATCACAGGCTTAATGTACCCTTAACCATAACATTCAACAAATAAAAAATAGAAAGACAATGGTTCCACAGGAGTATAAACAAGGGTTAACATAGCAAGATGTCAATTTCATTTCTATATTTTTATTTATTCCATATTAACTACCACATATTAGAGAAACTGTATGATACTTGTCTTTTTGAAACTGGCTTATTTCCCCAAACATAATGGCTTCCAGTTGAATCTATTTTCTTAAAAAAAAAAAAAAAAAAACAACAACCATGATTTCATTCTTTTTTATGACTGAATTATATTCCTTCAGGTGTATATTCCACATTTTCTTGATTCAGTCATCACATGATGGGCATCTGGGTTGATTCCATATCTCAATTATTTGTGAATTGAACTGCAATAAACATGGGGGTGCACATAACTCTTTCATGTGCTGATTTAATTTCATTTGGGTAAATTTCCAGGAGTGGGATAGCTGGATCATATGGTAGATCTATTTTCAGAGTTCTGACCAATCTCCATACTGTGTTCCATAATGGTTGTAGTAGTTTACATTCTCACCAACAGTCTATAAGGGTACCTTTTCCCCTAAATCCTCACAAGCATTTATTTATTAATTCTTTTGGATGATAGCCATTCCTAACGGGGGTAGGGTAAATCTTCATTGTGCATTTCATTTACGTTTCCCTGATTACTAGTAATCCTGAGCATTGTTTCATGTGTCTGTTGGCCATTTGAATTTCATCTTTAGTAAAATGCCTGTTAACATCCTTTGCCCATTTCTTTTTTATTTTAATATTTTATTATTATAATATGAAGTCTAAGTCGGGGACCACGCAGCATGTGACCTCTTAGTTGAGAGACAGGGCTGGACAGGCCAGACCTGATAGTACTGATAACGCAACCTTGTGTGACCTTGTGCCTTAAGGCCTTGTAACCTTTCCCCTACTTGCACTAGCATTGCAGCTACAAGATAAGCCCCCCCTCCTTCCCCCGCCCGATACCCTGCCTCGATGATATATAAGTGTGTGGTTGAAAAATAAAGTCGCAGCTTGATCGGCACCTGTCTTGCTGCCATCTTTGTGTCTCCTGTCCCTTTCATTTCTCCTTCTAGGTGCTCGGCCCCAGTTGCTGTCCCGCGGGACGGGACATATATGGACTTTATTCAGATTATTACTGCATGGATTACAAAGCTATAATATTTCTTGTACAAATACAGGTAAACACAAAACAGCAACAGTAAAGAAAAAACATATTGGTAATAAAATACTCTATTAGAACCGTCAACTTAAGAGCGTAAACTGGAGGTAATTTTATTTTGCCCATTTCTTAACTGAATTGTTTGTTTTGTTGTTGTTGAGTTTATTGAGCTCTTAATGGATCCTGGATATTTATTCTGGATCATTTGCATAATTTGCAAATATTCTCTCCCATTCCGTCAGTTGCCTCTTCACTTTTATGAGTGTTTTCTTTGCTGTGTAGAAGCTTCTTGGCTTGATGCAATCACATTTATTTATTTTTGCTTTAATTGCCTATGCTTCTGGAGTCTGTTTAAAGAAGCTTTTGCCTATGCCAATTTCTTTCAGAGTTTTCTTGATGTTTGATGTGGTATTTTGATGGTATCAGGCCAACAATTCAGAACCTTGATCCATTGTGAGTTGATCTTTATTTAAGGTTTTATCTTTCTGCCAGTATTAATTCAATTTTCTCAATATCATTTGTTGAATTGACTGTCCTTTATTCAGCAAAGATAAGTTGGTTGTCAAAGATAAGTTGGCTTTAGATGCGTGGATTAATTTCTGAGGTTTCTATTCTGTTCAATTGGTCTAATGTCCATTTTTGTGCTAGTACCAGACTGTTTTGGTTATAACTGTCCTGTGAAATCTGATATTGTGATGCCGCTAGCTTTGTTTTCATTGTTTAAGATTGTTTTAATCTTTTTGCAGTCTCCTGTATTTCTATATGAAGTTTTATAACATTTTTTCTAGATCCGGGAAGAGTGTTCTTGATATTTAGATTGGGATCACATTGAATCTGTAAATTGCTTTGGGTAGTATGAACATTTTGATATTAATTCTTCCAATCCATGAACATGGGATATTTTTCCATTTTTTGTGTCTTCTTCTATTTCTTACTTTAATGTTCTGTAATTTTCATTGTAGTGACATTTCACATCCTTGGTTAAACTTATTCCAAAAAAATTTTTGTACCTATCATGAATGGTACTATTCTTATAAGTTATTTTTCAGGCATGCTATTGTTTGTATATATAAAGTCTATTGATTTTTTGTGTTGATATTGTATCCTTCTACTCTACCAAACTCTTTTTTGAGTTCTAATAGTCTCTTTAATAGAGTCTTTTGGTTCTCCTATATATAGGAACATGTCATCTGATAACAGGGATAACTTGACTTCCTCTTTTCCAATTGAATCTCTTTGATATCTTTTATTTGCCTAACAGCTCTGGCTAAATCTTCCAGAACTGTATTGTATAGCAATGATGAAAATGGGCAACCTTGTCTTGTTCCATATCTTAGTGGAAATGCTTTCACCATTTCCTCATTCAATATACTGCTGGCTGTGGGTTTGTCATACATTGCCTTGTGTTGATGACTGCTCCCACTATATCCAATTTGCATAAGGTTTTTATCATGAAAGGATATTAAATTTTATCAAACACTTTCTCTGCATCATTTGAGATAATTATATGGTTTTTATTCTTCAGTTGTTAACGTGATGTATCACATTTATTTATTTGCATATGTTGAACAATTCCTGCATACCAGGGATAAATCTCATTTGGCTCAACTGAATCATCTTTCTGATGTGTTGTTGGATGCAATTAGTTAGCATTTTGTTGAGGATTTTTGCGTCTATGTTCATCAGGGATATTGGCCTATAGACCACTTTCTTTGTTGTATTTTTTTATGGTTTCAGAATTAAGGTGATGGGGCCAGTGCTGTGGCATTGTGGGCTGAGGTTCTGTCTGTGGTGTCAGCATCCCATATGGGCACTGGTTCAAGTCCAGGCTGCTCCACTTCCCATCCAGCTCTCTGCTATGGACTGGAAAAGCAGTGGAGGATGGCCCAAGTGCTTGGGCTCCAGCACCTGTGTGGGAGACCCAGAGGAGGCTCCTGGATCCTAGCTTCAGATTGGCTCAGCTCTGGCCATTGTGGCTATTTAGGAAGTGAACCAGTGGATGGAAGATTTCTCTTTCTTTCTGCCTCTGCCTCTCCATAACTCTGCCTATCAAATGAATGAATGAATGAATGAATGAATAGAATTATGGTGATTCTGGGCTCATAGAAGGAGTTTGGGAGGATTCCCTCCCTTTAAATTTTTTTGAATACTTTGAGAAGAGTTTTAATTATTTCTTCTTTAAAAGTCTAGTAGAATTCAGCAGTAAAGCCATCCAGTCCTGGGTTTTTCTTTGTTTTCGGGGTCTTTAATACTGATTCCATCTCTGTCTTGGTTATTGATCTATTTAGGTTTCCTACGCCTTCATGACTCAATTTTGATAGACTGGATATGCCTGAAATCTATCCACTGCTTCTAGATTTTCTACTTGATTAACACATAGTTTAATTGCTGCGAATGTCTTAATACTGCTTTTGCTGTATCCCATAAGTTTTGATATGCTGTACCATCATTTTCATTCTTGTCCAGAAATTTTTTATTTCTTTTGATTTCTTCTATAACCCACTACTCATGCAGAAACATTTGTTTAGTCTCCATGTTTTTGTGAATTTTCTAGAGTTTCAAGACATGTGATATGATTTCAATTTTTTAAATTTGTTGAGACTTTATTTATGTCCTAGTGCATGTTCTATCCTTGCTTTATAGCCTAGCATATTGTATATCCTAGAGAAAGATCCATGTACTGATGAAAATAATGTGTATTCTTCAACTGTGGGATGAAATGTTCTATAGATATCAATTCAGTCCAATTAGTGTAGATTAGCTCTGTTGTTGGTTGATTTTTTTGTCTAGTTGATCTGTCCATTGATGAAAGTGGGATGTTCAAACCCTCCATTATTATTGTATTGGAGTCTATCTCTCCCTTTGGATCCATGTTTGAAATATCCAGGCATACTTTCCTTGGATGCATAAACATTTACTGTTGTCACATCTTCCTGTTGAATTGATCTCTTAATCATTACATAGCATCCTTTATTGTCTCATTTAACAGTTTTTGTGATAAAGTCTATTTTATCCAGTATTAGGATGGCTACTCCTACTCCATTTTGCTTTCCATTAACATAGAATACCTTTTTTCATCCTTCCATTTTCTGTATGTATGTATCTTCTTTGATGAGGTGTATTTCTTGTAGGCAGCAAATAAATGGGCATTTTTTAAAATATGTTCATCCAGTCTGTATCTTTTAATTGTAGAATTTAGGCCCTTTACATTCAAGCTTCTTATTGATAAGTAATGACTTGGTCCTGTCATTTTTCCATAAGCATTCTTATGGTTTGTTTTGGATTTCCTTAGCACTTTTACTAGGAGACTTTCTGATTTCATATTCGCTAATGATGATGACTATGTTTCTCTTTTTCTGTGTGTAGTACATCTTAAGTATCATTTGTGAGGTTAGACAAGAGTTGACAAATTGTTTCAATTTCAGTTTGTCCTGGAAGGTTTTTATTTCACCTTCTTTCATAAATGAGGGCTTTGCTGGATGAAGTATTCTGGGTTGACAGTATTTTTTCTGTTAGGACTTGGACTAAGTCTCTCCATTCTCTCTTTGCCTATAGGGTTTCTGATGAGAAATCAGTTGTGACTCTAACTGGAGATCTTCTGAAGGTAATCTGCCATTTCTGTCATGTACATTTTAGAATCTCTTCTTTAAGTTGTACTTATTAAAGTTTGACTATAATGTGTCATGCTGATATCTTTTCTGATCATGTCTATCATGAATTCTATGCACCTCCTGTACTCAAATGTTTCTCCAAATTAGGGTTCTTTTCTGCTATTATTTCACTGGATATGTCTTCTAATCCATTCTCTCTTTCCACACCTTCAGGGACCCCTAAGCACATATGTTTGGTCATTTGATAATATCCCATAAATTGTGTACACTGTTTTATGATTTTCTATTTTTTTTCTCTTTTTTTGTCTGACTGTGTTATCTCACCCACACAGGCTCATGAACTGCACAAAGAATCTGTTTCTCTTCAGTGTAAGTGTGGAACATTGAACCTCTAAAGCCAGACATAGTGATTGCCAAAAAACCCAACCACACCCTTTCATACCATATTGCATAGTCACAGATTTACCACAGTCCCAGGGACCAGGGAATCACTCTCAGCCCCACAAGCCTCCTGAATCCATGGAAAGAGCTCTGGAATTCTCAGATCTAGCTGCCTAACTGATAAGGACTGGTCAGTGCTCTGCCTTGGTGAGTTGTGTCCAAGCACCACAATAGAATGAAGAGAAAGGAGCACTTCATGAGCCTAAATGGGCACTCTGTTCCCCACCAATCCTCCAGGCCAGACTTAAAGTCAGAAGGGACAGTGGATTTATCCTTCCCATAAAATCCCCCAGTTGTGCATGAGCTGCAGTGGCCTCTATTCACCTTATTAAGATGGCATTTCCTTTTTGCTGGTTGCCAGGTGCCTTACTCCAAGAGGATGGCCTATTTCTGGAATCTTTTTTGTCTCATATCTCATATTACAATAACTATCTCCTATTTCATTGGAGATGAAGGTGACTTATAAAAGCACTCATTGGATTTTAGAAATGAAAATGATCCAAGATGCCAAATATATATTAGAAATTCTTTAATCTTGCATTCAGAAAGATTAGTCCTCACATCCCTGCATTCTTAGTCCATGTCTCTTAGATGCCTAGGCCCTGTGGGCTCACCTGGGTAGCTGGTCCACCTTGGTGGAGAGGGGCTGGACTTGTGTGTGGGCTGGAGGCGGGGGAAGGAGAGGGAGAGAAAAGAGAAAGAACTGAGGCAGAGGAAAAGATAAGTTGCTATCTTTTTTCATAGGAAAGAAAATTGGATTAACTATATAACGACCAGCAAATAATACTTTAAATTGCTTCACTTACCATGAACATGGTAAGTAGTTACTTTTTGTCAATAGACCCATTTCCATCAACATTATACAACTTAAAATACCATTTTAACTTTTGCTCCATTTTTCCTCATACAACTAGATGTACAGTAGCCATAAACTCTGAAAAAAATCAATAAATACATCCTATAGAAAGCAAAATGCAAAGGAAATAAATATTTAAGAAGAATTTTTTTTTATTTGAGAAGTTGTCATTTATGAACATGACCTTTAGAACAAGTTAATGCACTAGATTTCAACAGAGAACGTTTCCTGAGTGCTCCATTTAAAAAAAATTTTATAGAAAAAACCATTTAATTTCATAATTAAGTGTCTTTTAAAAACAGGTATTATATTTAGAGGGCCGGTGCCGCGGCTCAATAGGCTAATCCTCCACCTTGAGGCGCTGGCACACCGGGTTCTAGTCCCGGTCGGGGCGCCAGATTCTGTCCCAGTTACCCCTCTTCCAGGCCAGCTCTCTGTTGTGGCCAGGGAGTGCAGTGGAGGATGACCCAAGTCCTTGGGTCCTGCACCCCATGGGAGACCAGGAGAAGCACCTGGCTCCTGCCTTCGGATCAGTGCAGTGCGCCGGCTGCAGTGCACCAGCTGCGGTGGCCATTGGAGGGTGAACCAACGGCAAAAGGAAGACCTTTCTCTCTGTCTCTCTCTCTTACTGTCCACTCTGCCTGTCAAAAAAAAAAAAAAGTTTAAAAAACAGGTATTATATTTAGAACAGTTTTAAGTTCAAAGCAAAATAGAGTAGCAGGTAAAGTGTTCTATAATACATTCCTTACATGCACAGTCTCTTATATTATTAGCATTTACCACTGAAGAATATGTCTATTATAACTGCCAGACATGCATGGACACATCATTGTCACCTGGAGTTAATAGTTTACACAATGTGTAAAGCACTCTTGGTGTTGAACATTCTATGAATTTTTATAAGGGTGTATGTTCTCCATTGTAGTATCACAAAAAGTAGTCTGTGTTGTACGTACTGATTCTCCTCCAAATCCTGATAACAACTGATCTTTTTACTGTGTCCATAGTTTTTCTTTTTCCAGAATGTCATATGGTTGCAATTGTATAACATGTAGCCTTTTCAGGGTTGGCGCTGTGGCTCAGTTGGTTAATCCTCCGCCTGCGGCACCGGCATCCCAAATGGGCACCGGGTTCTAGTCCCGATTGTTCCTCTTCCAAGTCCAGCTCTCTGCTGTGGCCCAGGAGGGCAGTGGAGGATGACCCAGGTGCTTGGGCCCCTGCACCTGCGTGGAAGACCAGGAGGAGGCACCTGGCTCCTGGCTTCAGATCAGTGCAGTGCGCCGGCCACAGCGCGCTGGCCACGCGGCCATTGGAGGGTGAACCAACGGCAAAAGGAAGACCTTTCTCTCTGTCTCTCTCTCTCTCACTGTGTGTAACTCTACTTGTCAAATAAATAATTTTTTTTAAATGTAGCCTTTTCATACGGCCTTTCTTGATTTAATAATATACATTTAAATTTCCCACATGCATTTTCGTGGCATTATAGTCCATTTCTTTTCAGCACTGATTACTATTCCATTTTTTCAATGTATCTCAGTTTACTTATTCTGCTGAAGATTTCTTCTGAATTTAATATAAGTGTGCATGTTCAAATTTTGGGTGGCCATAACTTTAACCCTTGGCCAAATAACAAGGCATTTGGATGGCATGATAGGAGTGTGTCTAACTTTTAGAAATTTCTAATTTGTTTTCCAAAGTGGCTGTACTAGTTTACATTCTCATAAGAAATTAATAAGTCCTGTATATTAATCTGTAATTTCTAATGACATATAATGTTGATATCTTTTTATGCTTATTTATCATTTGCACATCTTCTTTGTTATATATTTGGCTCATTTCTTAATGAGTTTTTTTTTTACTTTTGACCTTGTTTTTTATATTGTTTATATCTAGATCATAGTTTTGAGATATTCAAGATGGCTGAAAACCAATGAGCCATGCTGACTTCTCCTGCAGTAGTATACAAAAACAAAAACAAAAATCACTAAGAACAAGGGAATAACCATATTTCCAGGGGGCTAACTGACAGAAATTTTCAGTGGAGAAGTTACAGAAGAGAACAGAGTCTATGGGACAGAGAGGAAAGAGGGAGACATGTCACTGAGGCCAGCTGTATTGCATAGCCAGCTATTGACTAGAAGTTGCAATCCTCCAAAGTCAAGGTAGGAAGAAGTCGCCATGTGCCACAGCTTTAGCTGAGGGAGAATTCCTCAGTTACTCACTGACTTTAACTCCAACCTGGGAAGTTGACAGGTCGAGTGACTTCTTGGCTTGGAGAAGGGAGGCCATATTGTCTCCCTCCACTCCCTCACTCATGCAGAGTGATTGACTCAGCTGTTAAAAGCCACAAAGCTACTGATCTCTCTTCTGCTGCTACCAGCAGCAATCAGAGCCAAAGTCGGGGCATCTTCTGGGGCATAAAACAGACACCCTGCATTTTGCTACTGTGGGAGCTTTGGACATAAGCCTAGGAGGAGCCGTGCTCACTCACTCTGTGATTTGTGGGGCTTCTCTCAGCTTTTGGGGGCTTGAATGAGCAGCAGCTCATAAAAAATTCCAGAACTGACCTGAACAAGTTCCCAGCACATCCCCTAGCTCATGGTGCTGGCAGATCACAAGCCCTGGGAGCCCTCGTGAGAACTGGGTGGCAGGGGGAGAGTTTCATCTCTGCCTTCGGAACTCAGACTGTTGATGTTAGTTTTATAGTCTTTGGAGTAATTTGCACACACTCATGGTAACTAGAGTGTTCTCTCTGTAATGCTTAGCTTCAGAAGAGTAGCTATTATTATCCCCTACACCTGACTTCCACTCTGAGAGATACAGGTAATGACCACATTGTGTGTTGCAACACCAAGACTAAAACAATCAGTACTAACTTCCTAAAATCCAATGGACTCTACCTAGCTACCCTGGGGAAAATCTGCATTATACCTCTCTGGACCCATCACTGCTAGTGAAAAACCTCCAGTTTACCTTGCAGTCACTCCATAGGCTTGTAGAAGGATTCAGTGCATATCCCCCAGTCCTGGGACTAGGGATGTTGGTATTACATGCCCCAGACCAGTTTTACTTTCCTAGGAGGGTCTGAGAAAGGGCTGATTCAGTTCACACAGTTCTAAATCCACAGCTACTGCTTCCACAAACCCCAGAATCACTTAGGCTTTCCACTGAGACAAGGGGAGAGCCCTCTTTGTCTCCCTCAGCACCGAGAGCAAGGCCCTGGCTATCACAACTCAATGTAACTGACCTGGAGCTCCTTAGGGACTAAATAAATACATTCTAAGAATCCCACATTTATCTCAAAGTCATACTTCTACCCCTACCAAGTGCAGTAGACTAGCACACTAGATCACTTAGAGACATATCTGACGTTAACCAAAACATAAGAAATCACTCAAAGGCTACACATTTGGGCTCACCTAGAATCAAAGTCAATGTAATAAGCAAAATGATAATCTGCATTCCATCTAAATCATAAACTCATTTCCAATAAAACCTATGCCATAAGAAGAAGGAACTACTATATCAGATTCATAGATGTGAACACAGGATTATAGGAGACATGACAAAGCAAGATGGCATTATGCTTCCAAAAGAATACAAAGTTCTCAAGAATTAGATCCAGAACTGAAGGAAAGCTATGGCATGTTAGAAATAGAATTTCAAACAATGACTGTAGGGGAAACTCAATGAGATACAAGAGTATACAAATAGATTAAAGAAATGAGGAAGTCAATGAATGACAGGAATGAAAATATTACTAAGGAGATAAAACTCATCAAGAAGATCCAAGTGGAAACTTTGGGGATAAAATCTTCAGTCAGTAAAATAAAATTATGATAGATAGCTTAAATAGCAGAAGAGACTAAGTGGAAGAAAGAATTTTTGATCTAGATAAAAAGACTCTTAAAATAACCCAATTAGACAAAAATAAAGAGAAAAGAATTAAAAAGAATGAAGAAAGTTATGTGAAATTTTGGACACCATTTAATAACCAAATATTTATATATAGGTATTCCTGAAGGAGAAGAGAAGGAAAAAAAGAGAAGAATAAAATAGAATAAAATAGTAGTTGAAAATTTTCCAGATCTTGAAAGATACATGGATATCCAGATACAAGAAGCTCAAAGGATCCCAAATGGACTGAATTTAAAAAAATGTTCTCCAAGGCATATTATAGTAAAATTGTCAAAAGTTAACAACAAAGATAATCATAAAGCAGTAAGTGAAAAGTGTCAAGTTACATATAAAGGAAAACCAATTAGACTAACATCAGACTTCTCAGCAGAAATCCTACAGGCAAGAAGAGAATGAGATGGTATAGTCATGGTCTTAAAAGAAAAGAACTTTCAACCAAGAGTATTCTATGCAGCAAAGCTATCCTTTAGAAGTGTAGGAGAAATAATGTACATTCCACATAAGGAAAAACTGACAGAATTCATCACAATCGGAACACTCTCTTAAGAAACACTAAAGGGAGTTCTGCATTAGAAGTAAACATCATGAAAACAAAGCACCGCCAAATTCACTGACAGAGCAGATATAATTAGTATCCATCAACAAAATGACGTGTTTCTTATCTATCAGTACTAACCCTGAATGTAAATGATTAAATTCTCCACCCAAAAGACTTCAGGTTGGCTGAATGGATAAAAAACCAAGGCTCTGGCCGGCGCCATGGCTCACTAGGATAATCCTCCGCCTTGCGGCGCCAGCACACCAGGTTCTAGTCCCGGTCGGGGCGCTGGATTCTGTCCCGGTTGCCCCTCTTCCAGGCCAGCTCTCTGCTGTGGCCAGGGAGTGCAGTGGAGGATGTCCCAAGTGCTTGGGCCCTGCACCCCATGGGAGACCAGGATAAGTACCTGGCTCCTGCCTTCGGATCAGTGCAGTGCGCCGGCCACAGCGCGCTGGCCACGCGGCCATTGGAAGGTGAACCAACGGCAAAAGGAAGACCTTTCTCTCTGTCTCTCTCACTGTCCACTCTGCCCGTCCAAAACAAAACAAAAACAAAACAAAACAAAAAACAAAAACAAAAACAAAAAAAAAACAAAGCTCTACTATATGCTACTTACCAAAAACTCACCATACAAATAAAGATACACATACACTAAATGTAAATGCCTGGAAAAAGATATACCAGGCAAATTGGAAGCAAAAGCAAGCAGGAATGGCTATTATCATATCAGATCAAATGGACTTTAAAACAAAAACTAAATAAATAGACAAAGACTTCATATTTTGATAAAAAATTGAACTCAGCAAGAAGATATAACAATCACAAATATTTATATACCCAATACAAGACCACCAAGTTACATACAGCAAATACTATTAGACCTAAAATGAGATGGAGACTTCAATACAATAATAGTGGTGATTTCAACACCCAACTCACATCAATGGACTGATCATGGATGGGAGAGGGAGTAGGAGGCAGCATGGTTTGCGGGTGGGAGGGTAGTTATGGGGGGAAGAACCACTATAATCCAAAAGTTGTACTTTTGAAATTTATATATATTAAATAAAAATTTCTATTAAAAAAGGAAAATCAATAAAAATACATCAGGGTTGAAACATACTATTGAGAAAATGGACCAAATGGACATTTACAGGACATTTCACTGAACAGCTACAGAACAAACATTCACCTTATCAGTACATGGAACATTTTCTAGGACAGACGATATATTAGGCCACAAATCAAGTCTCAGTAAATTTTAAAAGACTGAAATCATCCCATGTGTCTTCTCAGATGATAACAAAGGAATAAAAATAGAAATAGAAAACAAGAATAATAAAAAAGACTCATAAACACATGTAAATTAAACAAAATGGTACTGAATGATCAGTGGGTCATTGAAGAAATTTAAAAAGAAATGAAAACTTCCTTGAAATAAATGAGAATGAAAACAGAATATATCAAATCCTGCAGGACATAGCAAAATCAGTGTTGAGGAATGCTTACATCATTAAATGTTTACATTAAAAAGGACAAATGTCTCAAATAAAAGATGTAATAATGCATCTGGAATACATACAAAGACAAGAACAAATCAAACTTAAAATCCATGAGAGGTGAGAAGTAATAAGGATCAGATCAGAACATAAAAAATTTAATATTAATAACATATTAACCATAATTTAATATTATTGAATTTAATGTTAATATAAATATAATATAATTAATACTAATAAATGAAATGAAAAATGCAAAAAAATCAACACAATGAAATTCTGATTTTTGGAGAAGATAAACAAAATAGCCAAAACTCTAGCCAGACTAAACAAAGGAAAAAATAGAAAAAAACCTGAAATAAATAATATGAGATGAAAAATGAGACATTATAACTGACACCACTGAAATACAAAAGATTATAAGAAACTATTACAAAAAACTATAAGCTAATAAACTGGAAAACCTCGAAGTAATGGATAAATTGCTGGATACATATAATCTACCAAGATTAAGTAAAGAAGATATAGACAATCTAAATAGATCTATAGCAAGCAGTAAGGTTAATGCATTAATTAAACACTATCACAGAAAATTCCTGCATCTGATGGCTTTACTACTGATTTTCTATAAAGTGTTTAAAGAGGAAATAACTCTAATACTCTTCAAATATTGCAAAATATTGATATCATATTGCAAAATATGATCCTTAATGGTTATAGATGCAAAGATTCTCAACAAAATATCAGCAAATCAAATCCAAAATCACATTAAAAAGATCATACATCACAATCAAGTGGGATTTATCCCAGAAATGCAAGGGTGGTTCAACATTTGCAAATCAATAAATGTCATAAATCACATCAATAGAATAAACAACAAAAATCATATGGTCATCTCAATAGATGTGGAGAAAGTAAGTTATAAGATAAATCAACACGTTTGTTATTCGGTTTTTCTGTTTTGCAATTTTGACATCTTTGTCTCATCAATAGCATTAATATTTCTCATAGGAGATAAGACCTCTGCTAACAGAAGTCTAGTTGAATGGGTCTCCTAAAGGAAATCAGTCCAAATATACAATAAAAAAATAACCTGCTTTATCTTATTTCTATCTAACTTTCCTGTTGCTTACCACCACTTTCCCTTGTTACTCCCCAGCAGGGCTGTAGTTTAGACAAGGGAAATGTATTATTATAGAGTTGAAATTTATTTAAGATGACATCAAGATATCATATGTCCAGACTTGGCAGGTCATTACCATCATTTTTCAGAAACAGGACTAGAAGTATGGAGGATAAAAACTGAGTGGACAGTAGAAATCAGGGGTACATTTTTTCCCATACCCTACACTTGAGTCTTTAAGACTAACCCATTAATACAGCCTTCTCCTGGGCAGTCATTGTTCAAAGGATCTCAGAAGCACTGACCCTGCACAGTTGGTTTGCTATTAAGCTTATTCTCCAGAGTTTTCTGTAAAAATCTTGCACCCCATGGGAGACCAGGATAAGTACCTGGCTCCTGCCATCAGATCAGCGCGGTGCGCTGGCTGCAGCGCTCCGGCCGCGGCAGCCATTGGAGGGCGAACCAACGGCAAAGGAAGACCTTTCTCTCTGTCTCTCTCTCTCACTGTCCACTCTGCCTATCAAAAAATAAAAAAATAAATAAAAAAAATCTTTCATTTGATTATGGTTTGCTTCACTTTACAAGCTATGTCTCAGTGAACACATTCTTTGGTGTCACCTACATGATGAATGACAACAGGCTAGATTGAACAATATTGACATTAGGACATGTGGCACTTTATTATTAAGCACAGTGCCTTGGTGGCTCTAAGACCACCAGTCCAACCCAGACTCTAAAACTCTGGGATAGCCCAACAGAAAGGAATGGAAATATATTTCACTGTGTGATTTTTAACTTGATAATCCAGTTAATCTATACCCATACTTTGTATGGATGAGAAAACATTTCTTTTTTTTAAAAAAAGATTTAATTATTTATTTGAAAATCAGGGTTACACACACACACACACACACACACACACACAGAGAGAGGGGTCTTCCATCCGCTGGTTCACTCTCCAATTGGCAGCAATGGCTGGAGCTGCGCCGATCTGAAGCCAGGAGCCAGGAGCTTCTTCCAAGTCTCCCATGTGGGTGCAGGGGCCCAAGGACTTGGCCATCTTCTATTGCTTTCTCAGGCCATAGCAGAGAGCTGGATCAGAAGTGGAGCAGCTGGGTCTCAAACTGGAGCCCATATGGGATGCTGGCGCTTCAGGCCATGGTGTCAACCCACCGCACCACAGTGCCAGCCCCAAAACATTTCTACTTAGATAAATACAGCCTTTCAAAAACTTCTACAAGCAAAATATGTCCTGTTATTTCAGCATTTTCTTAAACAGTCAGCAAATCAATCCCCACAATTCTGTTAACTCTTCTTTCCTTTTATCTTTTTGTTAAACTATGCAGAAATTTTCTTTGGTAAGATTATCCTGGTAAACCTGATGTTATACTTGTGGCAGTTTTGTAGACAGTTTTAGGCAAAGATTTATTTATTTATTTGAAAGGCAGACTTACAGAGAAGGAGAGGGAGAGGCAGAGACAGAGCGACATCTTCCATTTGCTGATTCATTCCCCCAAATAGCCGGGCCAGGCCAAAAGCAGAGCCAGGATCTTCATCCGGGGTGTACAGGTGGCCCACACACTTGGACCATCATCCGCTGCTTTCCCAGGCACATTAGCAGGGAGCAGGATGGGAAGTGGAGCCCCTGGGACTCCAACTGGTGCCCACATGGGATGCTGGCCCTGCAAGCATTGGCTTTACCCACTATGCCACAGTGGTGGCACTCCAAATGCTTGTTTTGTAAATCAGAAGAAAAGAACTGATTATTGTCTTCAGGTAAGCTACAGATTTCAAGGGCAGAATAGAGTGATCATAATCACTGAGATGTCTTTACTCATGGGACTAGGAACAGTGCAATGGAGAATGTCCCAAGGCTCTTCTTGGGGGAAACCAAAGGAATGCTGTTAGACTCATCGCTCTAGAGTGGAGCTACAGTAGCCCTGGGGCACAAAGAATTGTCTTAACATGTCTGGCTCTTTTCGATCTGAGCTCAAATGGAGTTCATTAACTACCTGTATCAGAACCAGATGGGAAGAAAATGATATATGAAGATCCCTAAGACACCACCCTCCTGCAATGACAGCATCAAAGCTGCTCAGAATATGGTCCAAAAGTCCTGGCTTAGTCTTATGGATACTAAGATTTAAGAATCGCAGTTCCGAGCTGTGTTTCCTATTTACACTATTCTTTGTAAGCAATTTTGTCATCTGGCCATTTCTCCAAGAGACTACTGTAATTGTTGCTTATTGTAATGTGAATTTATGTCACCTTAGTAAGAATCATTAGAAAAATGATGGCCTTTGTGGTTCAATCTCAGAATAATGGCATTTTTTTTTTGACAGGCAGAGTGGACAGTGAGAGAGAGAGACAGAGAGAAAGGTCTTCCTTTGCCGTTGGTTCACCCTCCAACGGCTGCTGCAGTAGGTGCACTGCGGCTGGCGCACCACGCTGACCCGATGGCAGGAGCCAGGTACTTATCCTGGTCTCCCATGGGGTGCAGGGCCCAAGGACTTGGGCCGTCCTCCACTGCACTCCCTGGCCACAGCAGAGAGCTGGCCTGGAAGAGGGGCAACCGGGACAGAATCCGGCGCCCCGACCGGGACTAGAACCCGGTGTGCTGGCGCCGCAAGGCGGAGGATTAGCCTAGTGAGCCGCGGCGCTGGCCTTTCCTTTTTTTTTTTCTTTCTTTCTTCCTTTTTTTTTTTGACAGGCAGAGTGGACAGTGAGAGAGAGAGACACAGAGAAAAAGAGAATAATGGCATATTTACAAGGAGAAAATCTAAGACTCAAGAATTAATTCCCAAATAACAGAGCATATTGACTTGTGTTTCTGGAACAAATATGAGTTGTAAGAAATCTATGTATTTCTTCACAACACCCATTCTCTACCTGCTAATTCTCCACAGGCACACTGCTGCTCTATCCTCAGCAATCTCCCCTTCTCTAGTACCTATGCTTGGAGCCTTAGGATGAGAACATGTCACTCTTTTATCTCACAAACTTTTCTCAAAATTCTGAATCACAAAATCCAAAATAATTGGTATGGCAATGGCAGAATTCCCCTTTGAAGAACTTAAAAGCATGCAAAGCCAGAACTCATTCTAGCAAGCCTCGGGGAAGAAGAGTTTGGGAGCATGCATTTAAAAATAATTTTTAGTCCCAACACATTTATATATTTATACATCATGTTCTTATGACAGATTGGATTCCAGGGTAACTAAACAGGGAATCAGGATACAGAACCGTGACATTCTCAGGCCCCTGGGGAATTTGATTTTATTTTGTAGAATAGAGCAGGGGGAAGAGGGACTAGGAAAGAGAAAAAATATATAAAGCCTTGAAACTTAAGTTGTCTCTGGAACACATGAAAACTCTAAATATACTTTTTACATTTACAAAGAAAGTATTAAAAGATTATAAAAATATATGTTCAACTTTTCCTGATATAACTAAAAATAAGGAGCATAAGTTCCTATAGTACTTCTGTCCAACATAAAATCCAAATACAGAATACGTGATCCCTAGGCAATGTTCATGATCTGCTATAAACCACAGCAGTTTTCAGAATATGATCCATGTCAAATGCAGGTAGAAAGCTAAACTAGAAGGCCAAATGATATTAAAATAATTAATTTATCATTTATTGCTAAGTTTAGGAGCTGCCATTAATTAATTAATTTAATTTTTTGACAGGCAGTGCAGTGACTGTTCCTCACCACCGCCGGAGAATTAGGCAGGCTGCCCGCAGCTTGCCTTGACTGAGGAGGGGAAGTGCGCCACCCACCACTCAGCCTTCCCCAAACCCAGGGGACAATCAGGCGCGGTGTGGAGCCCAGTCGCGGTCTCACTTTATTGTAAAGGGAGGTGTATATATAGCTGAGGTACAGAGCGGATGGTACAGAGGGATGAGCTGATGCAGGCAAGGGGTGGGGTGCTGTGATGCAAAAGGGTCTTAGCCACTCCTATTATACCACCTTAAGGATCCTTAGGCTAAAGTGCCCTGGGGCTGGGGTGTTTGCTACCAGGGATTTGAAACTTAAAGACAGATTTTCAAATTCGAGGCAGGCTCAGGAAGTTTCTTTTAGGCCTCTCCGGATTCAGCCTCCCCCACAAGGCAGAGTGGACAGTGAGAGAGACAGAGAGAAAGGTCTTCCTTTTCCATTGGTTCATCCCCTCCCCCAATGGCTGCTGCAGCCGGCGCACCGCGCTGATCCGAAGCCAGGAGCCAGGTGCTTCTCCTGGTCTCCCATGTGGGTGCAGGGTCCAAGCACCTGGGCCATCCTCCACTGCCTTCCCGGGCCACAGCAGAGAGCTGCACTGGAAGAGGAGCAACCGGGACAGAATCCGGAAAAAAGTCTGTTTCCCAAGCAATATGTTAGTCATGTATTATCTCTAATTCCAAACATGACCTTGCTTAGGTCACCTTAACCTTCTGCAGAAGACAAAATTAACTTTCTGATTGGTTAAATACATGAGTTAAAATAGCACAAATAGGATGTGGGTGAATCCAAGATTTAGAGACAGTCAGCTGTGCTCCAAGGCCTTTGACCTTCGAACTACCCAACCAACATTGCCATCAAAACTTGCTACAATCCCATTCTTTTTCTAGAAGAGATGCTGCAAACTTGATTAGATGGACTATTTTATTCTGGAATCCTCATATGTAAGCTATTTTGGAGTGGATATAATCGTATAAAGTAAGGGAACTTAGAGCCTCTGAAAATGCTATACCTTTTACACCTTAAAGCCTGTGCTACTGGGGCTGGCACTGTAGCATAGCAGGTAAAGCCAACTCCTGCAAGTGCTGGCATCCCTTGTGGGCACCAGTTCATGTCCCAGCTGCTCCACTTCCAATCCAGCTTCCTGCTATGGCCTGGGAAAGCAGTGGAAGATGGCCCAAATCCCTGTGCCCCTGCACCTATGTGGGAGCCCTGGAGGAAGCTCCAGGCTCCTGGCTTCAGACTGGCCCAGTTCCAGCCATTGCTGCCATTTGGGGAGTAAACTTGTTGATGGAAGACCTCTCTCTCTCTCTCTCTTTCTCTCTTTCTTTCTCTCTCTCTCTCAATAAATTTTAAAAAATAATAAATCCTGTGCTATCAACTTAACTAGTGGGATTCAAGGGTAATCTGGCCTGGGTCCAATAAGCTGCTGGTCATCAGAAGAACTATGAGCCCATAGTGTCCTCCAGGATGTTAATTCTGGGACAAACCTACACCCTGTCCCCAGCAATATCTTGCCCAGCAGGAGAAGAGGTATTTGCCCTCCACCTCACCTCCACTGCTCCCTGGTGCCTTTCATAAACATTTCTTTTTTTCTAGTTTGGACTCTTGGCCCTCCACTCCTTACCCATGGTTTTGCTCCTAGCACCTGAAAAACAACAGCCTCCTCTGGTCTACACTTTCCTCAGGAAATGTCCCCCAGCTGCCTCTCCGTGACCTGGTATATGTATCCTGGTCTGATCTAGGTTGGTTAGTTCATACAAGGATTCCAGTCCATCCACTCAAGTATGCAACACATCCTCTAGAAAGAGGCCCACGAGGGCCTCATCTCTGCTTTACAAGCTTGACCAATCCCTCCACACTCCCTTATCCTGTGAAATTCCTTTGTGAAATCTCACCCAGTGCGAGCATTTTGATACTCAAGATTACCTATGTGCCTGAGTGACCACAGGAACAGATGTTGAAATGTGATTGTAGTGTTATTTGTTTAAAACAAAAGAAACAAGATTTATTTTTTTGAAATAGTAAGAGTGATCTCAGAGAGGGAGGAAGAGAGAGAGAGAGAGAGAGAGAGAGGGAGGGAATCTTCCATCTGCTAGTTCACTCTCTACATATGTCTGCAGCAGACAGGCCATGCTGAGCCTAGGAGCCAGGAACTCCATCAGGGTATCCCACATGGGTGGCAGGAGCCCAAATACTTAGACTATCATCCACCGTCTCTCAAAGGCATTAGCAGGGAGCTGGATTAGAAGTGCAGATTAGCTGGAACCTTCCAGGGATGTCTAGATTGAGTTATGGGGTCTTGGTTTTGGACTGGCTCAGCTCTGACTGTTGCATGTACATAGGGAGTAAACCAGTGGATGGAAGATATTTCTCCATCTCTCTGCCCTTCAAACAAAATTAAAATAAAAACACTTTCTTGCACAGTAGTAACTTGCTGCTATTTTTCACAGCATCACTATCTGTGAATAATGCATGAATTTCACAGACCCCTAATCTGAAGACATTTGGATGTTTTCTTTCTTTTAGATGACACTCACCAGTGACATTTTACCAGCTGTGGTATTTTAGTAGCAACCTATGAATTGAAATGTCTGCCTGAAAATGTTTACTCAGATGATCAAAAGTAAGGGAACCCAAACAGCAAATACAAGCACATTATATCATTGAGCAGTAATTGTCAGTAATGTTTAATTTACATTTTAGGAACTTCAAGAAAGTAGGAATATAAATGTTGCTCTTATTATGTTATACTAATCCCTTTTGTCAAATTTAAAAATCAACATAAGAAATGTCAAAGTCAAAATGCATGACGTAGACCATTTTCAGACACTAATATTAATAGCAGACATATTTTCTGTCAGACATGAGATTACTGGAAGATGCTGAGGAGAAAATGACTCCCGTAAGATCAGAAACACACAGCTGACTTTAAAAATTGGTTCTATAATATGATCTTTATGCAGATCAGACATGGTTGTTTTGTCTTGACCATGACTACACAAAATTAAAGGGCTATAAGACAAAATGCTTCTCATAGTTACCAAGTTACTGATTGTGATTAGGTTCCCTGAGACTGATCATCAGCCCCAGGAACGCAGCTAGTTCAGTAGGTACGTAGTCCCATTTGAATTGGAAGCCAGCTTGGGAAAGCAAGACAACTACCCAAGTGTGATCACTGCTGGATGAGTTAACCACTCAAGACCTGGTACTAAAGCAGCTGTAGTCTTAGGAAGGAACTTCTCGTAGCCAACAATGGGTTTCCTCTTATAAGATCATTGTCTCTCAAAACTGACATTACAACAGATAAAATAAAACCCAACTGCACATTAATTCAGTCAGCCTTATCCTAAGAGAATTTTATTTCCTAGGTAAAAGCCTGTGTGCTTGTTTCTTAATAGAAGAGATAATTTGAGATTGTAGAAAATGGTAGAATTGAAGTAAATTGATATAACTCTATTACTTGCTTCAAGGCACTATTTTTCACTTAGAACCATGACTGAAAAGAATCAGAACTGTTTTGGAATTAGTAGTTTTGGACTCATTATCTCCTTTCCATTGTGCCTACTGCACACAGCTCTTTGGTGATGGAAATGGCCCCTCTCTGCCACTTGGACTACGGTCTTCATGGGACAGCAGTAGTGCTCATATATGGCTGCATATCACAGTCACCAGGCAGCTGTTTCCATTCAGTAGGTCTGAAGTGGAAATGAGACACTGGGGTTATTTAATGTGTATTATTTATTTGAGAGAGAGGGAACAAGAGAGTGTTTTCTCATCCACTGTTTCACTCCCCAAATGTCTTCAAGGAGCCAGGAATATTATTCAGTTCTCCCACAATCAATTACTTAAACCTTCACCACTGCCTCCCAGGATCTATATCAGCAGGAAGCTAGAATCAGGAGTCAGAGCCAGGAATCTGACTCAGGCACTCCCATGTTGATTGCTGTGTCTTCAGGACTAGGCTAAACACTCACCCTGCCACTGGTAGTTTTAATAATCTCATGTGCCAGTGCCGCGGTTCACTTGGCTAATCCTCCATCTGTGGCGCCGGCACTCCGGGTTCTAGCCCCGGTTGGGGCGCTGGATTCTGTCCCGGTTGCTCCTCTTCCAGTCCAGCTCTCTGCTGTGGCCCGGGAAGGCAGTGGAGGATAGCTCAAGTGGTTGGGCCCTGCACCTGCATGAGAGACCAGGAAGAAGCACCTGGCTCCTGGCTTCGGTCGGCGCAGTGCACCGGCCTTAGCGGCCATTTGGAGGGTGAACCAATGGAAGGAAGACCTTTCTCTGTGTGTCTCTCTCTAACTCTGCCTGTCAAAAAAAATAATCTCATGTGACTAATATGTTGTTCTAATTATGACCCATAAATTTAATGTATTTTATTAAAATAAGAGGGTACTTCCAAAAGTGCTTGGAAAATAGAGTTAAAAGACACATTTATTTTGGTGCAAAAAATTGAAAACCAATCTATACATGCATTTGAGTTACAATAGCTCATGTTTATATTATGCCAGCTGGTGAAGTTGATGTCTTTAACAGGAGTTCTATGATAATCTCAGTCAAAATGCTAATAATTAATTGTACATATGAATGCTATTTGTAAATTATAGAGTGCTAAACAAATATGAAATGTTTTATCACCAACAAATGATACTGGAGAGTTTCAACGCTAATAGCTCTGAAATGAGTAGCCTTGGTCTTTACCCTTAGGAAATTATAGCATAAAGCTTTACAATAGAATAGAAGGTGGGAGCCGGCGCTGTGGCACAGTAGGTTAATCCTCTGCCTGAGGTGCCGGCATCCCATATGGGAACTGGTTCTAGTCCCAACTGCTCCTCCTCCAATCCAGCTCACTGCTATGGCCTGGGAAAGCAGTAGAAGATGGCCCAAGTGCTTGGGCCCCTGCACCCGTGTGGAAGACCCAGAAGAAACTCCTGGCTCCTAGCTTCAGATCCGCCCAGCTCTGGCTGTTGCAGCCATTTGTTGAGTGAACCAGCGGATGAAGACCTTTCTCTGTCTCTCCCTCTCACTGACTGTAACTCTACCTCTTAAATAAATAAATAAAATCTTTTTTTCTTAAAAAAAAAGCACAGATGTTCATTTCCTTCTGGCAAATGTGTCTCATGAATAGTAGCAGTAACTGTGTTCACCTCATAGGCCAGACAACCCAAGTCAGTGCTGTAGGTTTCAAAATAGTTAAGGGTTAATGAACCGCAATAATTATGAAATGAGTTAAAAGCACCAAGTTGCCTGTTCCAATTTTTAAAGACTCTGGCACCAAGAGAAACAAAAGAAGCAGATAACAAAAGGTCACTTCTGAATCTCAAGTAAAGCTAGGAGACTCCCTTTCATGTTCTCCAGGTTGGACTAAGACAACAGTCAAAACTCTAGCATTATTCCCAGTTGATTAATTTCATTCTGTGACAGACAGCTACTGAAATGGGAAAATGTAGGCCCAAGCAGTACAAATGAAGGGCCAAAGCACTGGGATAAATTAAAGACAAATGGCAGGAAAGCAACCCCTGCACCTGAAGGAACATCCTTTTATTTAAAAAAAATAATTCAAGCTAGAGAAGCAGTACTGTTATCTGCACTGTTATCAAACACGGGAGGACTGGGGTCAGAGCTATCTACAGAGCTCTTTACATTTTTACCATGCCTTTGTCAACTGTATTGCACATTTTTAAAGTGCTTTCATGGATATTACTTCGCATGAGCTCAATGATAACATAGACAGGATAGGTCTTATCTCAGGTTTGGAAATGAATAATCTGAAACATGGAGAAGTCAATGACCTTGTCCAAGATTACAGACAGCAATTAAGGGTCAGAGCTGGGACAAGGCCTAGAAATCCTGTTTCCTTCTGAGACGCTGTCTCCACTGTCCCATTGTTAGGCTGTGATTCACAGTTTCAAGTGGCTTTAAAAGGCTCATTTTAAAAAGCAGCAAGAACTTCTGATAAATCAAGGCTAAGATTTCGGTTAAGCATAATTTATAGATAAACTTCTATCACACACATTGCAGAAATTATATATATAACCTGCCACATCTCCTTTCTCTCCCTGTAACAGGTTAAACATTCATGTTCCCAAAATTACTCATCATTCATTCTCACCTGATTTGAGTTCCAAACCCATGCATATACAGAAAGCATATTCCTTATGTAAGAACTCTGTAGTCCTGCAGACAAAGACTTCTGGAAACTCTTTTGAGCCCATTTCTCCCCTAAATTTCTTTTGTCTTCAATAATCAGGTTTCTATCACCCTGTTTTGCCAATTAGAGTGGTTTTAGTCCTGCCTTCCTACACTGGAAAAATGAGTTTTGGTCTAGTTTAAGAGCTAACTCTATTTGCATAAAACTGAGATGCCTGGATGTGGCCCTGAGGGGCATTCAATTCCCTTCACTCCTACTTCACTTCTCTGAGACTCTCCAGGCAAGTCACCAATGGCCTTTCAGTGCTCTGAGTTCCTCATTTCTTAGCTGTGATTCAAATGTAGTATCTACAGCAGGCTGGTTATCTGTATGGAGCAGAAGACACAGGGGAGATGCCTAGAAGATGTGGGGCCCAGTCATGCACTGGCCATAATCCTCTGCCTCAGGTCCACACACTATTCTCTCTCCTACTTTGACTTACACTGCTCTCTTCATCACACTTCCCAACAATACCACATCAGTTTAGGATGTTGCTGTTGTAGTCAAGCTGCCAGCCTGCTGTGCAGTGTTAGGAAGTACTTAGTCTCTCTGCGCCTCAGTTTCCTTTTCTGTAAAAGGGAAATGACGGAAATTGTTTCTACCCTCTAACTTTCTTGTGAGGATTCTGGGAGATATTAAAGTATTTAAAACAATGACTGGCACGAAAGCATTGAATGTTAACGTTTCTTAGTTATAATCTACATTTTCACTTTTTTCGACCCTAAAATGCCTCAACTTCTCCAGAAAACTCTTCCTAACTAAGCTCACCACTTAGTTTTCATCACCTCTTCTGATCCTAGGAAACACATCTTGGAGAACACAGTGCTGCTATATATAGTCCATTATATGAGACTGCCTTGTTTAATTCTTCTGTTACTTAATATTGGCTTAACTTTTTTCCTCAACTAGACTATAAATTGTTTAGCAACACAGAAAATCATGTCTTCTACCTACTCACCCATTGTCATTTTTGTCCTCCAAAAAATTTTGAGTGTGAATTTTCTACCATCACATACAGAAGAATTCACCCTGCCAGCCCTTACACCCAGGGCAGACTGCCTAGCGAGAGGCTGGACTGTCAACCATGTTAAAGGGCATGGTTCAAAAGCATGAAAACAGAGAATTAGTACAGTCTTTTGTCTTTCCTCCTACTGTGATTGTTCATTTCCTTTTAGAGAATGTGAATTCCTTCCCTAACTAGATTATAAACTCACTTGAATACAGGAACCAATTCTTATTCATCTTTGTGTCTATCTTCCTTGCATCATGCTTTCAAGTGCACAATAAAAGAATATCATCAGACTTATATCTACAATCATATTGGATCTGTTAAAAATTAACTAAAATGAAAATGAAAATGAAATTTGAAAGCTGTGAATGCAGCGGGATAATACCACTGTGTGCTACTGATCTGACTTTGCTCCTGATGATGCTTCTATCATCCAAATCTCTCCATTTTACAAAGATATTCATTGCCTGGGTGACAGTTGTTGTAGCAGGAAAACCAGTAATCAGAAGTGTATTCTTAGCTCTTGAGTTTCAATGGTTTAAGCCTTTTAGGATTCAGAAGCATAAAAGTTATGTCATAAGTAAGATATTTGTAAGAATGCGTAATTAGATGGTTTTCTAGTTTCCTGGCAAATGCCAAACTAAACAAAATTATTTAGGCTGCAGAGGTATGGAATTAAGGAGACCTGGATGAAGCTCCTAGCCCAGCACTGGCTGTTGCGGCCATCTGGGGAGTGAAGCAATGGATGGGAGATCTTTCTATTTCTGCCTCTCTCTCTCTCTCTGTAACTCTTTAAAAAAATAAACAAATCTTTTTCTTTTACAACAAAAAAGCTTTCATACTTGGAGTTAAACTTTGTAAATGATAAAATAAATCTGATTAACATATCTATCACCTTTTTTACTTACTACTTTTTGTTGTGAGAACACTTAAGGCCTTCTCTCTTGGGGGCCATGACTACTGGATCAAGTTCCAGCTGCGCCACTTCCAAGCCACCTGAGAAGACAGCAGAAGATGACTAGAGTACTCCGGCCCCTGTCACGCATGTGGGAGATCCGGCTGGAGTTCCAGACTCCTTGCTTTGGTCTGGCCCAACCCCAGCTGTTGTAGTCATTTGGGGAGTGAACCCATAGACAGAAGATCTCTTTCTCTCTCTGTCTCTCCCTCTCTCTGTAACTCTGCCTTTCACATAAATAAATCTTAAAAAAAAAAAAAACTCTCAGGAAATTTAAATAATATAATGAATACATTATTTTTTAAAGGCTTATTTATTTATTTTTGAAAGGCAGAGAGAGACAGGCACAGATATGGATACATCTTTCACTGTGGGTTCTCTTCCTAAATGACTGTAACAACCAAGGCTGGGCCAGAGAACTCAAGCTAAGAGGCTAGAGCTCAATCCAGGTTTCCCATGTGGGTGACAGGGAACCAACTACTTGAGCCATAATCTGACGACTCCCAAGATTTAAATTAGCAGAAGCTGAAATCAGAATCAGAGCTTGGACTTGAATCCAAGAACTCTAATATGGGATGCAGGCATCCCAACTAGCATCCTAACTGCATGTCAAACAGCCACCTCCAGTAAATATTAATGAAAGAAATCATACTGTGCACCAGATCCACATCATTTGTTCATCTTGCATAACTGAAGCTTTATAGCCTTTGACCATTCCCCCTATCTCTCCATTCCCCCTACAACCCTGGAAGCCACCATCCTCTTTGCTTCTCCATGTTTGACTTTTTGAGATTCCACATATAAGTGAGATCATACAGTATTAGTTCTATTATGACTGCTCATTTCACTTAGTATAATGTGCACCAGATTCATTTACATTGTGAAAAATGACAGGATTTTTTTCAAAATTAGTATTCCATATGCATATGTATAATGAAAGATATATTCATATATATTAGTTGTAAATACATATATATCATAGTTTGCATATATATTATATATCACAGTTTTTTACATATTTTACATCATATATATATATATATCACAGTTTTTTATGTATTCTCCATTGACCTTCCATTGACGGAAACTCAAGACTTCATATCTTGACTGTTGTCAATAGTGTTGCAATGAACATGAAATGAAACACTCTGATTTCATTTCCTTTGGATATAAACTCAGTAGGAGATACTAGAATCACATATGGTAGTTCTTTTTTCAGTTTCTAAAGGAATCATCATACAGCTTTGCATAATAGCTGTACTTAGATTTACACTGTGTACAAAGGTTCCATTTTCTTCAAATCCTCAACAATCAGTAGTACTAACTGAATTCCAAAGAAAAACCTACCAGGTGCGTGATCAACCAAAGCAATTGTTATAAATTTTATGGTATAAATTGCAGGATTAATTTACTTTTCCTTTAAATACTACTATAATAGGCCTGAGTAAAAGCTAAATCCAGATAAGAAATGTCAAATTAAATACAGGTCAAATCTTATTAGTACTGGGATGGACATCTGGCCTAGCAGTTAAGATGCCCACATCTCACATCAGAGTTTGTAGGATTCTATTCCAGGCTCCTGCTCCCGACTCCAGCTTCCTGCTTATCCAGATCCTGACAGCCAGTGGCATGGACCAAATAATTGGCCTCCTGCAAGTCCCCATTGTGGGTATTTTAGGAATTAACCACTGCATGGAGTCTCTGTCTCTGTCTCTCTTGCCCCACTTCTCTCCCTCCATCTCCCCCCTCGTAAAACTGTCTCCACCTCTCAAATAAATAAAGCGCAGCTTTAAAATCTAATTAGTAACCAGAAAGCTCTGAAATGTGAGTTTCAGGTAGAAGAGATAGAAAAACAATAAAAAATACACAACAAAAGCACATATTTTCAGGATTTTTAATATTAGGCGATTTAGCCCCCCAAATTTCAATAGATCATGGATGTCTCATGGCATTATATAAAATACAACAACTGGGGATCATAATAATGCCTCTGATATATTAAGAAAAATGTTTGCCATCCCTCTGAGGAGGCAAACAAGCAGGGAAGGCATTTTAGAATCCTTTCCATCCAGAATATTTAGAAGACAGCTGCAGAGGCATTCCATTGAAATAGTAAATTGTCAGCAATCCTGACTACTGGTAGTTTCATTGATTCATCTAATTAAATCTGAGTACACAGCTTTTTTTTGTTCTCCTATGCATAACTGCGTATCATTTCTTAGCATCACCTGATACTGAGCAATCCTTACTCTTCTCATTTAACAACCTGATTTGTGTGGAGATCCTGATAGCTTTTGTGGCATTTGCCATTATTGCTTAGCTCATTTGCTTCCTAAGCAAACAAAATCTCTGTGACATACCATGAATACCAGCAGAACTTCCATGCCACTTAAATGAAGCTCCTGAGATAGGCCTGGGCATTCCTGGGACAAACACCACAAGGGCTCTTAGACCAACAGCATCCCCTTCCCCCCTACCCAGATGTCTGTTTGAACATTGTCTGCCCCTGCTGCTGCATAGGGGGCTTCATTTTGACAGCAGATACTCATTTCCACCCAGTCCTCCTTTTCACAAGTTCTTGGTCTTGCATATGAACCACTGACACACATGGTGTATTCCACAAACCCTGAGCTAAGAACAAAACTGCTGGCATGGGAGAGTACCCATTGTACTCGATGTCTCATCTTCAAATCTCTCAGAAGTACTGTGGGAGCGGCTGGTCAAGAAATTGAGCTGCTTGCAGCAGGCACAGTGGAACAGTAGCAGCCACACAAACAGCAAAGCAGAGAGAAACAAGATTCAGAGCCAACAGATACATTCGTAGGCAGAGGCAAATAGAGGCAACAGTCCACACACTGAAAGTACCTGCAGAATCTGCTTCATTTTCCCACAAGTCTGTATGCTCCTTGGAGGCAAAGCTCCTTTGCTTGCAACTACACTAAGGAAAATTTATGGAGAAAACACTGTCAAGTTAAACAAGCCATGCTTAACCCACATTTGATAACAAAATACTAAAGATAATAATGTCCTAAAAGAAGTTTGTTCTTGGTATTGCTGCAAGATTAAAGTAGCTATTAATTTGCACAGCTTTAATTTTCCTCATTTCCTTACTGCTGCCTGGTTTTAAGTCACCTATTTTTGGCTTTTTTTTTTTTTAAGCACAAAAGGTTCTGCTTAATTCCAAATGTCCTAATGACAGCCACTTATTTTTAATTTGATTGACTGGTCCTTCTTTCTCCTCTATTATCCTTCCTCTAGACTTCTGAATTCATCTATTTTTTCAACTTTTATTTAATAAATTTCCAAAGTACGACTTTTGAATTGTAGCGACTTTTCCCCCCATAACCTCCCTCCCACCTGCAACCATCCCATCTCCCAGTCCCTCTCCCATCCCATTCTGAAGTCATCTATTTTCCTAGTAGTAGTACTCAAAGTTCCTCCTTTTTTTCTATTCTGTTCAGCATCGACACATTTTGAAATATACAAGTCTACCAGAAAAATAACTGAAAATCAAAAGGAAAAGACTTGAGCCTATTATTTCAGGTTGTTCCTTTTTTCCCTTGTTTCTTCTAGTCCATAGTCTTTCCTGATTTTTGTATTTTTCAACAAATGAAAGTAAATATGTTGCAATTCTGAAGGAATCAGTTAAGACAACAGTTGAGTAGAAATCTTTCTTTTTAAAGATTTATTTATTCATTTGAAAGGCAGAATTACAAAGAGAGAGGGGGAGAGACAGAAAGAAAGATCTTCTACCTGCCGGTTCATTTCCCCACATGGCTGAAAAGGCCAGGGCTGGGCCAAGCTTAAGCCAGGAGCCAGAAGCTCCTTCCAAGCATCCCACATGGGAGCAGGTACCCAAATACCCAGGATGTCCTCTCCTGCTTTCCTAAGCACATTAGTAGAGAGCTGGTCCAGAAGCAGAGCAGGCAGAACACGAACTGGGGCTCATATGGGATGCATAGGTGGAGGCTTGACCCACTATGTCACAATGCTATCCCCCAAATAACAATCTTTAGAAACTAAAATTTATCTGAATGTAAAACCCTAAATTGGCTTGGTTTTCCCCAAACTAAACTGGGCAAATACAGAGCAAAAAGAAATAAAGCATTCTAACTTTTGAGTCAGACAACATGTTGGCTAATTTATATTGATCTTATCTGTCAATCTAGATGCAATCACACTTTTAAAAAAGCAGATTCCTGTAATTTGCTTTTTTATAAAATGTCACCAATGCATTAAATACTCTGGAAACAGCCTCTGTAAATCAATCTGCACTTATTAGATTTATTTAAACGATAGCATTAGAATTCCATGCCGAGATTTAATTTGGTTTTAGAATAAATCCCTACATGCAGAACATTTCCAACAGTGGAGAGGCTCATTCCTAATTATTTTCATGCCGTCAGTGGTAAATGTGTTTAATGACTCACTTACCTACTAGCTGTGGGTTGTCTGAAGTCTTCTCCGTTCAGTGGATAGACGCATTTTACCTGAGGCTATTTTATACATGGAAAAAAAAAAAGGAGACATGCAGAACCATGCGAAATGAAAAGCAAAGTCTTACTTGGTCATGTCAAAGGTATTTTAAACTTGATCAACATGTTTACTGGCTTTTTGGTTCAGATCTTGCAGACGCAAAAGTGTCTTAAATTCATGCAGAGTTTGCAAGGTGACTGGATATTCTATCATAAGTGCTCTGTACCAAACAAAAGTCTCTTGAGTAGGAATTGCTGTCTGACCACCAGCTACAGGGTCTCTGCTCCTCATCGTGAGTCAGTCTCCAGCCTTTGCTGGGTGTTTTCACGTGAATTCTTCCTGTATTTAGTCCTTTATACTTCACTAGAACTTGAGACTGATGTATGTCCTTGGAAAGCTACCCTAACCCTCTTGCAGCTACATGCTAAATACGAATAGAAAGCCAGTGAGATTAACTCAACTGTAGAGTTTTAAGACTGAGGCCACTTACCATTAACTGATAGTATTGTGCTTCCAGACGTCCAGAGGTACAGTTTTCCATAAAGGGCAGAGGCAGTATTTTGGAGAGGGTAATCCTTGCCCTATCATTGGCCATACATTTTGCCTACATTATTCATAACACAGTGGTGCAAGTGGAACAAATTCGGAACTGCAATTAGGAAGCCTGGGTTCTAGGCTTTGTTTTTACCACTTACTGACTATATCAAGAAATTACTTAGATCTTCAAGTCTCAGTTTCCCCATCTGCAACATAATAATACTTGTGGTTTTCGTACATGAGTACAGTGAATATAAATTTATATGAAGTACACTTTTAAATAGAAAAGTTAAACATTTAGTATAGTGACAAATTAAAAAGAAACATGTATAAAGAGAAGAAAATCAGTAGAGATAATCAAGACGATAAGTAGAAGAGTTATAGACACAGAAGTCAGTAAAGTGTGTGGTCTGTGGATAAATACACTGGGATGTCTTTGGACATTGTTCATCATTTTCCTTTTTTTTGGTTCTGTTTCTTTTATAAAAGAGATTTGTTGATTTGAAAGGCACAGTTACACACACATACACACAGAACAGAGAATGAGAGAGAGAGAGAGAGAGAGAGAGAGAGATCTTCCATCCACTGGTTCACTCCCCCAAATGTCTCTAAAGGCCAGGACTGGATTAGGTTCCAGATGGGAACCAATAACTCCATCCAGATTTCCCACATGGATGGCAAGGGCCCAAGAAACTGAGCCATCTTCTTATGCCTTCCCAGGTGCATTAGGAGGGAGCTGGATCTGAAGTGGAGCACCCAGGACTCACTGGTGCCCATATACAGGAGGCTGATGTCACAGGAGGCAACTTAACCCACTGTGCCAAAAGACCAACAACCCTTGCTTCTGGCTTTTCTATCTCTAAAGTCTACCTATTCATGCTTTCTGTTTTCTAGTTTTATCTTACTAATTTTGTCCAAACAAATCCCCAGTTGCCAATGAAATTGCAAACCATGTCAGTGAAATTAAGTGCATCCATGGTCCAGCAATTGAAATGAATTGCTCTGTGTGTTCTTCAAGCCATCTTGCTAACAACCATACTTAGAAGTAGATATCCCTATGTTGAAATACTAATCCTAAATTCTAGTTTCTTCTCCTAACTTCACATTATTTTTTCTCCAGTTCCCATTTTGGCTAATTCATATGTTCAGTCTCTGCCTTAGTACCTGCTCCTTTGTCCTAACTGATTTCCTACTTAGAACCCCAGGTTTCCAATAACTGAAGTCATCAGAACTTGAATATCCTGCTTTGAAAGGAAATGGGGGCGGTCATGGTGGAAATGAGTGATTTTGTTTCAAGCACAGCCATGTAGAATTTCAGCAGGACATTTCTGTTTCACACTTGAAGTAACAAATTTGAGTAAGGTCACAGAACTTGAAACTTGACCATTTGGAAATACTACTTGATACCACTAGAGTGGATAAGACTTCTGTGCAGAGTAAAAAGAATAACAATGGGATACTGTGCAGTAAGTCCTAGGGATTATTCAGTTAGGGACTGTAGGAAATATCCCATCACAATCTTCAAAAAGGGTTCTTTGAGGAAAGTCCCTCTTTAGAGTCTTTGTAAATGCCTGCCAGAAAGATGCTCAGAGATGTTGACTGACCTTAATCATCAACTTTTGAAAAACCATGCTTGTTTATTTGTTTGAAAGGTGAAGAGATCTTTTATCCATTGGTCCATTCCCTCAATGATCACAACAGTTCAGGCTGGGCCAGGCTAAAGCCAGTAGACAGTAACTCAGTCTAGGTCTCCCATGTGGGTGGCAGGGACAAAAGAACTTGAGCCATAGCTTGCTTCTTCCCAGGTTGTTCATTAACAGGAATCTGGAATTGGAAGCAGAGCTGGAACCTGAACCCAGGCACTCCAATATGGAATTTGGGCATGTCAAATGCCACCTTAACCACTAAGCCAAACACCTGCCCATCTTCAATTTTTAGATTAAAGGAAAAGTATATAGTGATGCTGAAAGAGGTAGATAATGAACATCCCCAGCAGAAGGACAACTTTGGATGGATGAGAAACACAGGACTAGAAATTCAGAATCTGTGACTCTTCATGTGAGTTATGCATATGTTGTGAATTGTGTTGTGCATGTAATTTACTAATAATTACATCCTGATGCAGAAAATGACTTTAAAACTATTTGTGGTAGGGCCCATGCTGTGGCATAGTGCGCTAAGCTTTTGCCTGTTGTGCCGGCATCCTGTTTGGGCACTGCATCTAATCACAGCTGCTTCTCTTCTGATCCAGCTCTCTGCTATGGCCTCAGAAAGCAGTAGAAAATGGCTGAAGCGTTTGGGCCCCTGCACCCATGTGGGAGGAAGCTCCTGGCTTGTGGCTTCTGCACCCAGCTCTGGCTGTTGTGGCCATTTGGGGAGTGAACCAGTGGATGGAAGACCTTCATCTCTCTCTCTAACTCTTCCTCTTAAATAAATAAATTCTTTAAAACAAACTATTTGTGGCAAAAGAATTCTTATTTTGAATACAACACAGTTGTTTAAAAATTATGAGTCGATGTTTACATTACCCAGTCAAAAGAGAATGGAGAAAAGTCACTTATGACAGGTCAAATAATAAATCAAACTAATTTAACTATAAATGTAGAAGGTGTAGATACGTAGAAGAAAATCTTTGAATGGTACTATAAAGCACCAATTAAAACTTGAACATGTAGAAAGGCATATCTTGGAGGCTGGCACTGTGATATAATAGGTTAAGCCTCTTCCTGCGGCCCCAGTATCCCATATGGGCACCAGTTAGGGTCCTGGCTGCTTGTTTTCCAATATAGCTCCCTCCTTGATGGCCTGGAAAAGCAGTGGGAGATGGCCCAAGTCCTTGGCCCCTGCACTCACGTGGAAGACCTGGAAGAAGCTCCTGGCTCCTGGCTTTGGATCAGCCCATCTCTGGCTGTTGAAGCCATTTGGGGAGTGAACCAGTGAGTGGATAGAAGACCTCTCTTTCTGTCTCTCTCTTTTCTGTAGCTCTGCCTCTCAAGTAAATAAGGAAGAAAGGAAGAAAGGAAGAAAGGGAAAGAAAGAAAAGAAAAGAAAAGAAAAGAAAAGAAAAGAAAAGAAAGAAAGAAAGAAAGAAAGAAAGAAAGAAAGAGGAAGGAGGGAGGGAGGGAGGGAGGAAGGAAGGGAGGAAGGAAGGAAGGAAAGAAGGACAGAAGGAAGAAAGAACAGGAAACACAGGCATTTCTTGGTCTTGGGTAGGAAAACACAGTTATCAAAAATTGCCTCACAATTCTAGTTCCTCTCATTTGTTTCTTATACCAAAATAAATACTAAATGGATCAAAAATGTTTAAATGTAATCAATGTAATTGTTAAATCATTATAACAAAATAAGGTAAAATCATTTTAGAATTTTTCTCATGGGTGCCAGCACTGTGGCACAATGGGTGAAGCCACCACCTGCGATGCCAGAATGCCATGTGGGACAAGTTCCAGTCCTGGCTGATCAACTTTTGATCCAATTCTGATCCAGCTCCCTGTAAATGTACATGGGAAAGCAGGTGATGATGGCCTAAGTACCTGGGCCCCTGCACCCACTGGGAGACCCAGAAGAAGCTTTTGGCATCTAGTTTTGGACCAGCCCAGCTCCAGCCATTGTGGTCATTTGGGGAGAGAAACAGTGGATGGAAGATCTCTCTCTCTCTCTCTCTCTCTCTCTCTCTCTCTCTCTGTGTCTCTCTGTCTCTCTCTGCTTTCCAAATGAATAATTTTTAAAAAACCAAAAATTTTATCATGGGAAAATTCCCTATGACTACAAAAGGATGGCAAAAGGATATTAAACCAAACTATGGTGGGCCCAGCCATTTTGCTCTTTTTTACCCTTTTTGGCCATTGCAGACCCTTGCTGCCTTGCACTTCTGGGGCACGTGGCCTTCGGGCAACCCGCACCATGATTTCTGGGCTGCTTCACTTCCAATCCAGCTCTCTGCAATGGCCTGGAAAAGCAATAGAAGATGGCCGATGTCTTTAGGCCCCTGCACCCATGTGGGAGATTCCGAAGAAGCTCCTGGCTCCTGGCTTCAGATTGACGCAGCTCCAGCTGTTGCATCCATCTGGGGAGTGAACCAGCGAATGGAAGACCTCTCTCTCTCTCTGCCTCTCCTTCCCTGTGTATCTCTAACTAAAGAAGGAAGGAAGGAAGGAAGGAAGGAAGGAAGGAAGGAAGGAAGGAAGGAAGGAAGGAAGGAAGGAAGGAAAAAGCAAGCATAGTGGCGCAGCAAGTTAAGTCACTTCTAGGGTGCCTACATCCCATACGGAAGTGCCAGTCTGTGTCTCAACTACTCCACTTCTGGCCCAGCTCTCTGCTAATGTGCCTGGAAAGAAGCAGATGATGGCTTAAGCATGTGAGTTCCTGCCACCCACATGGGTCTTTCAAATAACTAAGAAGATACATCTTTTTTTTTTTTAAAACAAGGGAGTGGTTAAATAGTCTGTATGTTGTAACTGCAGAGTTGAGGCTACTTACATTCAAGGTGACTACTGATAAGTGACAACTTGGCCCTTCCATTTTTCTGTACATATTGCTATTGTTTACTTTGAATTTCCTTTGTTCTTTTACTGGGAGAATCTACCTTCACCTTCTTTCATAGTGAAGACCATGGTTCTTTGTTTCTGTGTGTAGTCCATCCTTAAGCATCTTTTTTAAGGCTAGATGAAGTGGTGACAAATTCTTTCAATTTCTGTTTGCTATGGAAGGTCTTTATGTCACCATTATAGGATTACTTAGAAGTAACCAGAAGCAAATCCACAAATTAAAGAAATCAATATATCACACGAATGAACATTTTCCCCATGAAATTGAGATTTTAAAGAGAAATTAAAATGAAATATTGGAAATGAGTAATTTAATAGATCAAACAAAAAATGCAGTGGAAAGCCTTAACAACAGACTCAGTGAGCCAGAAAAAGAATATCTGAGTTAGAAGACAAATCTCTGGAAATTGCACAGACCAAAAAAAAAAAAAAAAAAGAAGAAGAAGAAATAAGAAAACTAAAAAACAGTGTTGAAGATTTATGGAATACTATCAAATGATCCAACATATGGGTCTTGGGAATTCCTGAAGGCATGGAGAAACAGAATGGGTTATAAGGCCTTTTTAGTGAAATAATTACAGGAAACTTCCCTAATTTGGAGAAAGTAAGGGATGTCCACATACAGGAAACACACAGAACTCCTCATAGACATGACAAGAGAAGATCTTAACCATGACACATTGTAGTCAAACCCTCCACAGTAAAACATAAAGAAAAGAGTCTAAAATGTGCAAAAGAGAAATGCCAGATTAATTTCAGAGGATCTCCAATTATACTCATAGCGGACTTCTCGTCAAAAACCCTACAGGTAAGAAAGAATGGGGAGATATATTTCAAGTCTTAAGAGAAAAACTGGCCATACCCCGTCTGCCCAGGCAAGGTCGCCGCCCTCCGCTCCCTCCCCTCTGCACCCTCTCCCCCTCCCTTGCCCACTCTTCTCTTCCCCTTTGAGGTGGTGGCTGGGCTTGCCTTCCTCCTCAGTTCCATTTTTTTTCTAGCCTCCCGCCTTCCCTTTTCCCTTAACCTGACAGCGGTCTGAGCTCCTCTCCACCTCCTTAGAGTGGCCGCAAGGTCTTTTAGCTTTTCTCCTTTCTCGAGTCGTTCGCCTCGCCCTACCCCGCCATGAATGAGGAGTACGATATGATCGTGCTGGGCACCGGCCTGACGGAATGCATCTTGTCGGGTATCATGTCAGTGAATGGAAAGAAAGTTCTTCACATGGATCAAAACCCATACTATGGAGGAGAAAGTGCATCTATAACACCTCTGGAAGATTTACACAAAAGATTTAAAATACCAGGATCACCACCATCATCAATGGGGAGAGGAAGAGACTGGAATGTTGACTTAATTCCCAAGTTCCTTATGGCTAATAGTCATCTGGTTAAGATGCCGCTTTATACAGAAGTCCCTCGTTTTCTGGATTTTAAAGTGACAGAAGGAAGCTTTGTCTATAAAGGAGGAAAAATCTACAAGGTTCCTTCCACTGAAGCAGAAGCCCTTGCATCTAGCTTAATGGGACTATTTGAAAAACGTCACTTCAGAAAATTCCTGGTGTATGTTGCCAACTTTGATGAAAACGATGCTAGAACTTTTGAAGGTGTTGATCCCAAGAAGACTGCAATGCGAGATGTGTATAAGAAATTTGATTTGGGCCAAGATGTTATCGATTTTACAGGTCATGTTCTTGCACTCTACAGAACTGATGACTACTTAGATCAACCATGTTGTGAAACCATTAATAGAATTAAACTTTACAGTGAGTCTCTGGCGCGATATGGCAAAAGCCCATACCTTTATCCACTCTATGGCCTTGGAGAACTCCCACAAGGATTTGCTAGGCTAAGTGCTATTTATGGTGGTACCTACATGCTGAATAAACCTATCGAAGAAATCATTGTGCAGAATGGGAAGGTGGTTGGTGTAAAATCTGAAGGAGAGATATATTTATTTGTTTGAAAGGTAGAGTCACAGAGAGAGACTCTTCCATCCACTGGTTCACTCCCCAAATGGCTACAATGGCTGGGGCTAGGCCAGCTGAAGCCAGGAGCCAAGAACTTCTTCCATGTCGCTCTTGTGGGTGCAGGGGCCCAAGCACTTGGTGCATTCTCCCCTACTTTCTCAAGTTCATCAGCAGGGAGCTGGATCAGAAGTGGAGTAGCTGGGACTTGAATCCCATATGGGGTTCTGGCATTAGCAGGCAACAACTTAACCCACTAGGCCACAGTGTTGGCCCCACTACCTATCCTTTCAGTGTAATAGTGGTTTAGGAAATATGGTTACTTTTTTTTAGTGGTTTATTTAGTTCATGGGTTCCCTACTTGTTTATTTTAATTTTATTGAAAAGTTTCTTATCTGCTGGTTGATTCCCAAATGCTCACAATAGGTCGGGCCAAACCCAGGAGCCAGAACTCAATCTTGGTCTCCCACATGGGTGGCAAGGATCCAACCAATTGAGCTACCACCTGCTGCTTCCTAAGATGTGCATTAGGAACTGGAATTGGCAGCAGAGACAGGACTTGAACCTAGGTGCTCTGATGTGAGAGCAGGGGCATCCAAGTGGGATCTGAACCACCAGATGAAATGCCCACCCTCAATCACTCACTTTTCTAACAGGGCATGCACATAAGAGAACCCTTATGTACATACCATTTCATTTAGTTCTGACATCAGTTCCTTGTGGTTAGGTAGAGCCAGGATTTGAACCCTGATTTGCCCAGTTCTAAATAGTCTGAATACCATGTACCAGTTTCCCTAATAGGATTTTGAATTCATGTTCTCTGTTCAATGAGAATATATAGGAATAGATGTGAGATGACAAAGGGGACAGCATCTTTTGCAAACTGTTATGAAAAGAAGTGCATGTTATGCTGCCACTGTGGCTCTAAGGTACAGCATCTTCACAAGCTGGCCTGTCGCAAATGTAGCTACTCTGCCAAGCACAAGAAAAGTATGTAATTGGAGTGCCAAGGCTAAAAGACAAACCACTGTGACAGGTAGAATGCGGCCCCTAAAATGCCTATTCTGCAGATTCAGCCACAGATGGATTCCTTGACAGAACCACCCCCCGCCCAGACAGAAGAGGGCAGCTGTTGCACTATCTAGTCCATCTTAAGAATTTCAGAAATTTCAACAATCAATCACACAATAAATGTTCTGGTTTTTAAATGTGAAAAAAAAATATATATATATAGGGATTGATGACAAAGCTATTTTCAGTACTCTAGAGTTTTATCTATAGTTTTTATATTAAATTACGAAGATACTATTTTCAGAGGTGAATTGCATTAGTGCACTGTATATAAACACTGAAAATACATAAAGTATACATAAAATTTACCATCTTAAACACTTAAGCGGGGACTGACACTGTAGTATAGTAGTCTAAGCCTCCACCTGCAGCACTGGGATCCTATGTGGGTGCTGGTTTATGTCCCCCTGCTCTTCTTATCCAGCTTCTGTTATGGCCTGGGAAAACGGAGGATGGCCCAAGTGCTTGGGGCCCTGCACCCACATGGGAGACCCAGAAGCAGCTCCTGGTGCCTTGCTCCAGCTGTTGCATTCACTTCGGGAGTGAATCAGCAGATGGAAGACCTTTCTGTCTGTCTTTCCCTCTCTAACTCTACTTCTCAAATAAATAAAATATAAAAAAAAACCAAACAATTTTTAAGTGAGTCACTGATTTTAAATTCATTCACAGATGTTTTTGTATAATTATCACCACAACCCAGATCTATAACTTTTTTTTTTTTTTAAATTATTTATTTGAAAGACAGAATTAAGGATCTTTTCATTCACTGGTTCACTACTCAGATGGCTGCAACAGTTGAGGCTGGGCCAGGCTGACGCCAGGGGCCAAAGCTTATTCTGGGTCTCCCTTGTGGGTGCTGGGACCATTCTTTGCTGCTTTCCCAGGCACGTTAGCAGGGAGCTGGATTGGAAGTTGAAGAGTCAGAACTCCAACCGGCACCTGTACAGCATGCAGGCACTTCAGACCGCAGTTTAACTTGATGATCCACAGTGCTCCCCTACAACTCTTTTCACCTTGTAGAACTGAAACTCTGTACCCATTAAACAGTAAATATTCATGATAAAATCTATGATTATGACTGTTAAGTATTAACAGGTAAGTGGAATCATATACTATTTGGTTTTGAATGGTTTATTTCACTTACTGTAATGCATTTAAGGTTTTACCTGTGTTGTAGCATGTGTCCTGTTTAAGGCTAAAATAATATAAGGAGAATTCATAAACTTCATGGGATTAAGAAAAAGCTATGAATGGATTTTGAAATTTTTGGGCCAAACCAAATTCAGCTGTTAATCCCTTTTCCCATAAACACTTTGAAGTACATTTGTATTCCATTGTGTGGATATATACTATTTTTTCTTATTTATCTATCATTAGAATATCTGGGTTGCTTCCACATTTTAGCTATTATAATACTGCTGTGAATGGGTGTGTAAATAAATCTCAAGATCCTGCTAAAAAAATGAGAGAGAGAGAGAGAGAGAGAGAGAACTGTCAACCCAGAATACTGAACCCTACAAAACTCTCCTTTATATTACCTCGTATACACTAATGGTATTGGGAATGGTAATTAAGTGGTTGAATAAAGGAATGGGATGGGGTTGGTCCTGTGGTGTAGCAGGTAAAGCTACCGCCTGCAATGCCAGCATCCCATATGGGCACTGGTTCAACTCTTGGCTGCTCCACTTCCAATCCAGCTCTCTGCTATGGACTGGGAAAGCAGTAGAGTATGGCCTAAGTCCTTGGGCCCCTGCACCTTTGTGAGAAGACCAGGAGGAAGTTCCTGGTTCCAGGCATCGTATCGGCACAGCTCTGGCCATTGCAGCCAATTGGGGAGTGAACCAGAGGATGGAAGACCCTCGCTATAGTGGATGGAAGACCTCTCTCTCTCTCTCTCTGCCTCTCCTTCTCTCTGTGTATAACTCTGACTTTCAAATAAAGAAATAAATCTTTTTTTAATAAAAGAATGGGATGAAGAGTTTTGCTATATTTTGTTGCACATGTTCCACTGGTGTGTGTGCATTACATGAATTAAAATTCCACAATTCCACAAGTGCATTTTAAAGGTTTTATTGCTTTTACACAACCTTACAGGCATTTTTAAACAAATAAAACAGTTATTAAGGAAAGCATAAAACACATTCTTTATCTATGTGTAAATGTAAAACACAGCTCTTATATATGTGTAGTTTGTACACATAGTATACTGAAGAGGTTTATTCTTTTCCTATAATAATAAAAGTATGATATAAACAATTTCTCAGGAGTGTTGGAGGTATTTATATTCTCTGCCTCACTGGTTGCTGGCTGCAGTGGAGAAAGGGTACAACATCTCTCTTTTTCAACATACACTTCAAGAGGAGGAGATTCTATATTCCTTTAAGTATTTATTTTGGAAACTACTGTGTTCAAGTTTTTACAACCATGTAAGTAAAACCTAAATTTGAACTTAAGTGAATTTTCATTTTTCTTAATAGCTGACACAGGAATTATAGAATTCTGGAGATTATTTCTGACAGAACAGGAAGAGTCAGGAAACAAGCTTGGGATATATATATAACAATCATAAATGAGCCATCATTTTGAAAGTACACAATTTTCTTAGTGTTCCACAGGACAAACTTTACAATAACACCAATAATGAAAAAAGGTTATTTTTTGAAAAGAATGTTCCAATTTTCTTAGCATCATTTAAAAAGGAATTATGTTTTCTAACTTAACTTGAGAAGACCTTCCCTTTTATTCTAAAGTAGAACTATATCCCTTACCTACGGTAACTTTATTGAAAGTGCTACAGGAAAGGAGATTGTCTTCTTTAAGCAACGCTTCTACGTAGGTGTCAATCTGCTCCAGGTCACCTGATGGACAACCCTGGAAAAAAGAAGCAACAGTCACACCAGTGAAAGAAGCTACAGTTCTCAATGCTGTAATCTGTGCCACCTCCTGCATCTTCCCTACAATTTATGGGGCAGCAACACCAGCCTTGCGTTTGCACCTTTCCTCATCTCATCTCATCTCATTTTGTGCTCGCAAGCAGGCAGGACTTTGGATCATTTTTCCTTCTTCAGTGGAGGTTAGCACAACTGGTGTCCCCCCCTGCCTTTTTTTTTTTTAATTTCCTTTAGTTACTGATCAGGACATAAGATTCTTTCCCCTCAATTTTATCATCCTCTATTAGTGTCTCTAGCCTCTGATTTTTAAAATTCATCAATTGTTAGCCTTTTCAGCAAACAGACAATTTTGACTTCTCTTTTTCTCTTCTTCCACTTTTGCATCTTTCCCCACAACCTCTGGCTCACTGCCCTGATCTCTGTCTCCATCTTTTCCTTCTCTCTTTCCCCTCAACTCCCTCCCTGGGCTCCTTGATACATGGACAGATCCTTGGGACATACGCTGCCTCCTAACTCATCAAAATCTCATTCCCCAAGACCCAACTCTGTAACTGAGCCTACAGGTAAGACAATTTTTAGGAAAGATTGCAGAAGCAACCCCAGCTTTATTACTGCTCCCACTAAGTGTCCAGCACCATTATGTTCCTGGTCTTTCCTTCCATCCTCTGGTTCCATTTGATGTGCTTCCCTCCTTCTTCCCTAGATTTGCTTAGTCATCTACCAAGGATGAACTGAAATGAGTCCCAGTTTTATGCCTGGGATCCTGTTCCTGCAAATGGGTTGTAATACCAACATGTAACTCAATTTCCAAACATCACTGACCCTGAGAAGTGTCCTGTGACCCTTCCTGACACTAACAGCTTCTTGGCCTATGAGGTTATAGTCCAATCTTGTGCTACAATTCTCCACCTGGCAGACTGGACTTCCTCCTGGCATTTTAGGTGGGTTCCATGCCCAGTTTCTTTATGTGCCTTTCCTATTCCATCAGCTGTGGGTCTACCTCATCTTGATTCTCTGCTCTATTCTTCTGTAGCTGCTCTGGCAATGACAGTCAGTAAATATGAAAAGTTCAAGTAGAGAGGTGAGAGCAGTGTATGTGGACAGGAGCCCTTTGATTACCTCTCCAATGACACTAGGCAAAATGGTTCATGCTCATTCTCTGTTGACCAAGTCCTTCACCTCCCTACCAAACACTGAATAAAACAAAGTAAATTAATATAATTACCCTAGCTACTCAGGGGGAAACCTTATAAAGCAAGCAATTAATGAATTTAGTAAATGGTTATTTTTCCTTTCCTCTTTCTAGCAAATACACATTTTTTGTTGGAAGATCCAGCACTTTTCCAGTTATTTTTTGCTTGTCAGAAAATGCTATTCAGATTTTATAATATAGTTTCTTTGCTTTTTTTCTAGTTTATTGTTAGTGAAACAACTGTCACTGTGAACTTGTACCAGTCTCCACCTCAGATCTGACACAGCCACAAGCACCAGAAAGCGCTCCACTCAAATCCCACTCTCACAGCAACAAACAAACTCAGAGTGACTGAAGCAGTGTTGTTTACAGGAGCACAAATACAAGTGCAAATTATAGTTAGCGTTATTCATCCTTTTTATTTCAATACTGTAGCTTTTTAATTGTTGGCCTAGGTCACCAAAGGGGACATTAAGTAAAAATATTTTCTGCATTTCCTTTTGTACTTAATATGAAAAGAATTCTAGATAAATAAAAACATGTATAATTGGTTTGAAGGGTGAGTGGGCTTCCATCTTAAAATGTTGACAACTGGGACTGAACCTTAAGTAGCATGGTTTCAAAGTCCATGCTCATCACCTTCTATACTGATGTATAGCGAGATTCCTTGTACCACCTCCAAACCCTTTACAGGCAACGGAACCCACTGGTCAATCCTCCAGGCTTTCTGCAGGTGACTCAATTCCTGTTCCATCACCTTGCATGGCCCAGTGAGGTCCTGTGTTCTGTCCCAGCATTCAAGGTCTATAATTACAGGATGCCACATATTCCACGTGCTCACTGTTCTGGCTTGGATTACTCTATTTGTTTATAACCTCCACACGAAAAAGATTTCAGGTTTGTACTTCATCCAATATTTCTATGTGCTATCATAGTAGTTGAGCCCTTCCTCGTTAGCTTAATCTATCACAGAAGCTCAATTTTTATGCTTTATAATATGCAGATGAAGCTGATGGCAATCTGTACTTATACAATGTTTAGCCTACAAGGTTAGAAGAGTATATTTTTATTTATTTATTATTTATTCATTTTTGCTGAAAAAAATGTAAAAAAAGAATTCCCATTGGACTATAGCACTAAGAACATATGAGGGTAAACATCCTACACCAAGCACAGAGATTCTGATTTACTTAAGATAAAGAAGAAAATCAATTTCTAAAACATTCTAATGTATATGTTATAAATTCATCAGTGATTCCCAAAGGATTATAAGTAGAGAAAGAGCTGGGTTAAGTGACTTGTCTGGGGCCCGTTAGTGCATGAAAATGGTAGAGAAGGAAGCTAGCTTAGTGCTTTTTTCACAGACTATATTCCCACTACTCAAATAAAATTTCCTCACTCACCAGCTGAAGTTTCTGCAATAGTGCTGCCAGTCGCACACGGAGATTCTCCAGTTTATCCTCAGTAGTTTTCCTTTTTTCTTCACATTGCCCCAGAGCGATTTCGTTAAGTACCCCTCTTCTATTTGCTTCATAGATAATGGATTGCAATTTTCTCTTTATTTTTTTTTCATATTGGACCATATAAACATTCTGGATCTGGGAATTTTATTAAAAACAGTTTTAGTATATTTTTGAAAATTATGTTTCTCCTTAATATCATAAGACAATTTAATATTCCAACTCTGCATATATGTACAAAATGCTGCCTCTGTTAAGTGCCATTGGGAGGTCTAAATTCGAATTATATTAATGCCCTCAAGGAACATATGCTCTGATGAAAGAGAGAAGAAGAGGAAAGATGTACAATATTCTAGTCATTATAACATAAGGATGAGTGCTGTGTTCCACCATGAGCCTAGAAGCTTTTGCTTTGAAATGAAGAAGGAACCTCATAAAGGTGAAATTTGTTCTCTCACTGGTGATATCAGATTATCCAAAGGACAAAGGAGGCAGGTGCCATGGCTCTCCACAGTAACAGTAAATAGTAGCCAATGACAGAATTGTCAGTCTGTGGGGCTGTCTTAGCAGATAATACAGTATTATTAGAACTCAAGTCTGTAGTTATCTAAAATGCACAAAAGCTATAGGAAGAGGAATTCCAGCTCCCATCACTCTTCTTGGGTTCCTTGTCTTGAAGAAAAGAGTACAGTCACACATTTGACTCAGGAGTATTGGCTGCTTTCCAAAGTTTTATGTTGTGCCAGAGGCACCCATGAAGTAGGAAGAGGTAATGAAGAGGCCAAATGCTTCCATTTCAGATGATGTTAAACTGCTTGTATCAACATTTTGGAAGGGTCTGAAGATATTCAGAGACAACCTTACTCAGCAAACCCCATTCTGACAAACACTTGAATGATTCTGTACTAAGGAGATTTCTATGCTCTACTATGAACTGGTTGCATCTGTCCTTCAAGGCCTCCCATACCTTCCTCTACCACATTCACTAGTAGGTTTAGACCCTTCCCAGACACTGTTCATCTCCCTTCTGTTACCCTCTCTTGGTCCCATGACTTCCTGCTCTTTCTTTTTTAAACAACCAATCAAATCCCCCAACATATATGAATTTCTGTCCAATGAACATTAACTAACACTTCTCAAATCCAAGGCACTGAATTTGATTATAGATGATGCAAAGATATATAAAATAGTGTGCTTTCAAGAACATCCTAGGCTACAGGATGAAACAATACAGGTGTGCAAAGGACAAAGGACATTGTGCTCCTGAGTAAGGGTCAGATATTATTAGAGTTGAGAGAGTGTGTGGATTCTCCATTGCATGAAAGACTTTCAAGTCTTGGCTCACAGGATTTGACTTGGAACTTATATTAGTAACTTATTCTCTGATTATGTGCATTTTTCATATATGGTTAATTGAAAGGAGTAGTTAGGAGCAGGGACCCAAAAAATATTCTATATCATCAAACATGAGCTGCATAACATGTGTGTGTGTGTGTGTGTGTGTGTGTGTGTTGCTATAGTAGTAGTAGTAGAAGGAGCAGTAGTAGTATCATCGCTGTTGTCATGTGGTAAATGTGAGAGCTATTGTGAGATGCATTGATTGCTATTTAAAGAAATCTCAGATTGTTCACAGTCTTAAGCTGCTGGGAAGTTTGTGTGAGGCAGAATTATCTTCTGAAATCCCTAATCTGGATCTGCCCACTCTTCCCTTATTTCCTGAATGCTAAGCCTCATTCTCCCAGGATTATATCACAGCGCCATGCTCTTGCTGCTTGCTGCTTTCTCTGTTCAGTAGGAGCCATATCAAATCTGCATAAGGCTCATTGCTTGCCTCAGGTCTCTGTCTTAACATTACCTTCCTTAAAAGAATAAATTACCTTCCTCAATACTTTTGGCCTTTTATCTGAAATAGACTCTCTTTTCTCACCCCCCTCCCTGCACACATCACTGTTTATTTTCTGGCCCTGCACAATTATTTTATGGCACATAATATTACCCTCATCTATTAATGTGTTTATCATCATCATTATGCAACTCTACATTACACTCTATTTATGTGGCTGTTATCGTTCTCTCCCTTTAAAGTGTGACTTCCATGTACAAAAGGATTTGGATATCTTTACTCCATATTTCCAAGGCCTGGCACACAGTTAACACTCTACACAAGGAAGTCAGGACAGCAGAGAAGCAGCACTTAGAGCAAAGTAACTAGTAGCCAATGACAGATGGTTAGGGAGAGATGAACAAAGGAATTTCAAACACATGGGACAATCATATAGACTGCATTCAGATGTCTCAGCGGGGAATTCACTTTGGAACAACTTCAATTCAACCTACAAGAAGCTGATGACTTACAATTAAGGCAACTGCCACCTTCTCTGGAAAGCTTCACAGATGTTTCCTAGGAAGGCTCCAGGCAAACCCAGAGTGACAACTCCATAGCCTAACAGTGGGTAGGATAAATGATTCAACTAGGCTGGAATAAGGGGCCATGGTCATATCACATAGTTCAGATGTCACCAGCCTCTTAGTTTTTGGCTTTGGAACTCGACAATTTCACACCTTCCTGAATAACAATAATTGGAAACACTTCTTAACTAAAAAAAAACAAAAACAAAAACAAAAACAAAACAAAACAAAAAAAAAACCAGCAACAATAAAAAAAAAAAACAAAGAAAAGCAAAGAAATAAAAAATTTAAAAATCAATGTTCTTTGGAAAATCAAGAGTATCACTCCTTAGCTATAAAAAGGAACATGATCCTGACATGCTTGAATGGACCTGAAATGATGCTTAATGAATAAGGTAAATTGCAACAGGACACATAGTGTATGATTTCATTTCTATGGCATTCCTGAAATGACAAAATAATAAAGATGGGGAGCAGATGAGTGGTTGCCAGGAGTTACAGGTATTTGAGGAAGAGGGGGCACAAGTAAGTGTGAATATAAATGGGTAGCACAAGAGAGAGATGTACGGTAAGGAGATTCTATTTTCATTTCAGTGGTGGTTACACAAACCTACACATATGATAAAATGACATAGAACCACAAGCGTACATTTTACCAAGTCCCTTGTTTTGATGTTATAATAATGTGAAGTGTGAGCACTGGGGGAAATTGAGTGATACATACATAGGACTTCTCATACTATTTTTGTAACTTAGTATGAATCTATAAATGTTTCAAAGTCAAAAGTAAAAAACTAAAACTGAAGAGAAATCTCAACATTGCTCATCCAGTACCAAGAACATTTATTTGACATACTATTTTCACTGAATATCGTCAGTGTCTCAAAGCTGACACTTTTGTAACCAGGAAACTATTTTCTTCCAACACTACAGTCCTCTCCTGGTTTATTCACCTGTCTGTCTCAGGTAAACCTCTCCAGGAATTTTCTATAAAAGGTATCAATTTGGACAACTTTTAAAGGTCAATGGGAGGGGCCATCGCTGTGGCATAGCAGGTAAAACTGCTGCCTGCAGTGCTGACATCCCGAATGGACACCGGTTTTAGTACTGGCTACTCTACTTCCAATCCAGCTCTCTGCTATGGCCTGGGATAGCAGTAGAAGATGGCCCAAGTCCTTGGGCCCCTGCACCTGCGTGGGAGACCTGGAAGAAACTGCTGGCTCCTGGCTTCGGATCAATGGAGCAGCCAACTGGGGAGTGTATCAGTGCCCTCCTCTCTGCGCCTCTGCCTCTCTGTAACTCTGCCTTTCAAATAAATAAATAAATAAATTTAAAAAAACACACACACACAAAAATAAAATAAATCAGCTCCCTGCTAATACTCCTGGGAATGCAGTGGAGGATGCCCTGAATGCTTGGGAGACCTGGATAGAATTCCAGGCTTCCGGTTTAAAAAAAAATTCAATGGGAAAGGACATAGGACATATAGCTGTATTAATATTTCAATTAAGCTGAGAATTGCCTTAGAATTGAGAAGAGACTTAGTTCCACTCCTGACTTTTATAGAGGTATTTATGATGGAACAAAAAATGGAATTCTTTCTAAATTCTATTAATTCATAGCAGAATTAGGATTTGAAAGAAAGGATATTCAACTGAGACTTAAATTTTCTTTCTTGAATTCAAAAAGTGAGAGCTCCAGCAGCTTTGCAGCCCCAGAATCCTAACAAGTTTGTGTCAAGTAAGGAAGGAATACACAAGTTACAGATTTTGTGCCATACAAACTGGGGTAAGTGTGTGCTTCTGTAAGCAAGCAGGACAATGGAAACAGTCAACTTTAATTCAACTCAAATATCAGTATCAGGATGCATTCAAAGGCACTGAATGCCACTGGGATAAAGAGCTTGATAAGAGAAGATTATTAACTTCAAGGATTGTATAATATAAATATAATTACTATATAATATATAATATATGTATTATATATAATAAATATATTTTATAATATATTATATAAAATATATAATGCTAACACAAGGCAGAATTTTTAATTAGGGCTACAGAAGAGCTTTGAGGTTCTCTCAGAACACAGAGGTCAAGCTTAATCACCGAAGAGACTAAGGCAGGCTTCACGTAGAAGATGATATTAACCAAGCTCTATTCAGAATGGAAGGGAAATCTGGAGACCCACTGTGCGTTGGGAGAGTAGATAGATTTTATGAGGACAGCATGAAGCAGACCAATGTAAGTAGACTGGAGCAACTCTGGGATCCTCCTTTTGGATGGAACAGATGTCCTGTGAGAAAAAAAATGAATGGTAGTGGCTGGGGTCAGGTGGTGGAGAAGCACTAACAAATCACGAGTCATTCACTACTGTTATGGTAGTTATGAAAACCACTGGCATGGTGAAGCTGAGATGAACAATGAGACGTGTGACTCGTATAGCTTCTCCACGTGCTATGTGTACGTTAGCCAGGTTGGCAATGCTACCATGAAATATGTGAGACAAGGAAAGGGAGGTGCATTTGGCTCACTGTTTTGAAGGTTCTAATAGACGCTGGACAGCCCCACTGATCTGGTCTCTGAGGAGATGGGGAGATGGCAGGGATGGAACATTTGTGCAGGAACAATCACATGATGTGTCAGGAAGCAGAAGAGCATGGCGAGGCTCAATTCAGTATTTTGCAACAACCTTCTTCAGCAAGAACTACTTGCCAAGGGCATGCTCCTAACAACCTAAGGACCTCCCACTAGACTCACCTCCTAAACACCATAACTGAATCATATCTCCACCCTCTCAGTACCATTACCATGACTCAGGTTCAAAGTCCTTCCTGAGTTTATGGCAATGTGGTTCTAATCAGTAAGAGTACACACCTCAAAGCAAGTTGCATAAATTTGTCCTCTACATGAATCTCAAGAATTTATTCAAATCATTTGTTTCATACTTTCGTTAACTTTTCTTTGAAAGGCAGAAAGAGTGGGAGAGAGGAGAACAGAGTCAGAGATCTCCCAACTGCTGATTCACTCCCCTAATGCCCTCAACAGCCAGAGCTGGGGCAGGCCAAAGTGGGGAGTCAGGAGCTCGGTTAACATCTCCTATGTGGGTGGCAGGGGCTCAGCTGCTTGGCCCATCACTTGCAGCCTCTCAGGGTGCTCATTAGCAGGAAGCTAGAATCAGGACCAGAGCTAGGACTCAAACCCAGGGCACTCTGAATTTACCCATGTGGCACCTTAACCACTGTGCCAAACACCAGACACCAGAATAACTTTTATAACTATACACTTAAACTTAATAATCATTCGGAACATCCTTAAAGCCAAGAAGTTTCATTAGGAGAGAAGTCATGATTCCAATTGTTCTATTTGGCTTGTCACATTTGTTTCAACAGGAACTCTTGATCTCGATTGTTTATTTTGGTTTCATTTCTAGAATCCAGCACTTTGGGGCGGACTCTGTGCCACAACACATTGGTTGCCACTTGTAATGCTCTCAGCGCATATCAGAGAGCTGGTTTGGTTCCCAGCTACTCTGCTTCTTATCCAATTACCTGCTGATGTGCCTGGGAGGCTTCAGATAACGCCTCAGGTGCTTGGGTTCCTGCCACCCATGTGGGAGACCTAGATGGAGTGTCCAATTCCTGTCTTTGGCTGGGCTCAGCCTTAGCTATTGCAACCACTTGAATAGTGAACCAGTGGTGATTCTCTCTCTCTCTCTCTCTCTCTCTCTCCCTCTCTATCTCTCTCACATACACAGCCTTTCAAACACATTTTAAAAATCTTAAAAAACCATTTAAATATTAGTGAGATAGAGTAAAACATATATTGAAAACAAATTTTATCTTTTAGTCTATGTAAAAAATGTTCATAAGTAAGTCTTCACACTGCAGTATGTATTGCTTTTCAGCAAAGCATTGCTCAAAAATAAATATATTCACTTTTCCTTTGAATAGTAACGGGAAAATAGGAACTACAACCCCCTGCCCACTTCATTTCCTGTTGCATATCCCAGTCCAGGAGGCACTCAACAGAAACTCTAGAGGCAAACATATCAACAAGGGTTGTTAAGTTTTAGGGCACACCCTAAAATCTGAGTGCTTTGTGCTACAGCCATTGTAAGAAGGAATCTGTTTTCAGTTCTCATTTTCATTTCAGGATTCCTCAGTCATATGTCTTTTGGGAATTTACTTCACAATTCTTTCTCATTTCTAAAACATGAATATTCAAATGTACTCCATGACTTACAAAAGAGATGAGGCAGAGCCTCTGCTTATAGTCATGCTTGCACATCTCCAGGGGGTGTCATTTACCTCCTAGTTTGTAGAGCTGCATGTTTTCATGAGAGTTTTATGGAAGATGGCTGTAAGCATAAACACATGAAGGAAGATGCTAAGGCATGTGTGCTAGTGATAGAGCTGAAATACAATGTGAGAAAATACAGATGTCCAAAAAGACTTAAAATTTCAAACTTAATCTAAATGCCATGAAAATTTCTAGGCTCTCATGGCCTGCCTCTACTATTAGTGTGGGTACCTCTATGGCCATCTTGGCTCTCATATTAATCCTTTATGTTAGCCTCGCCAAGTTCACAGCTTGGAGTTCTAGTTCCCTTGAATGTAAAATAAGGGAGTTGAAAGTATTTGAGTTTTTGAGGTATTTCTATAGTGTAAGTGAAAGATATAACTCCTGATTCCCTCACAAAATCTTTAAGGAGTAAGATGCATGGCATTACTTGATGAATGTTTAAAAAAAATCTTCCCAGAGAGAGAAAGGTTGTGATTCAATACACACAAAAACAATATTAGTGGTTTTGGAATAGTTTCAGAGGAGGGATGCATCTCTTTAAATTTGCTTTACTTTTTATATTAGCATAATTATAACTACTTATATAATAATGGAAAATCATAAAGTTAAAAACCTATAAGGGACTGGCATCGTAATGCAGCAGGTTAAACCGCAGCCTATAATGCTGGCATCTTATCCTAGCACCAGTTTGAGCTCTGGCTTCTCCACTTCTTATCCAGCTTCCTGCTAATGTGCCTGAGAAGGCAGTGGAAGATGGTCCAAGTGCTTGGGCTCCTGTATCCACGTGAGAGACCTGGATGAAGCCCCTGGCTTCTGGCTTTAGCCTGGCTCAGCCCCAGCTACTGTGGCCATTTGGGGATGAAAGATTCTCTCTCTGTCTCTCCTTCTCCGTAACTCTCCCTTTGAAATATAATAAATAAATCTTTAGCGACTGGTGCTGTGGCACAGTGAGTAAAGCTGCCACCTGCAGTGCATATGGGCATTGGTTTGAGTCTTTGCTGCTCCACTTCTGATCCAGTTCTCTACTATGGCCTGGGAAAGCAGTAGAAAATGGCCCAAGTCCTTGGGCCCCTGCATCCACATAGGAGACCTGGAGGAAGCTCCTGGCTCCTGGCTTTGGACCAGCCCAGCTCCTGCCATTGCAGGAGACCTCTCTCTCTCTCTCTGCCTCTGCCTCTCTGTAACTCTGCCTTTAAATTAGTACATAAAACTTTTAAAATAAATAAATAAATCTTTTAAAATGTTAAGATATCTTTTGAAAAGAGAGATATCAAATTTTTTGAAGTAATTTAAAACTCTAATCTACAATTTCTGCATTAGTCTACTGTTTCAAAAATTCAGTGAATATATTTCCTAGAGACTATGAACATTCCACTTCTTGCTCAAAACACAATCCTGGGCCGAGTGCTTGGTATAGTATTGGAGATGCTACTTGGGACACTGCATCCCATTTTGGAGTGTCTGTCCCCACTTCTAATTCCAGATTATTTTTGATGTACACCCTGGGAGGCAGCTAGTGATGGCTTTACTACTTTGGTCCCTGTCATCTAAGTTCCTAGCTCCTGGCTTCAACCAGGCCCAGCCCCACTCTTAAAAGCATTTGAGGAATAATCAGAGAATGGAAGATCTTTCTCTCTGTCTATTTGTGACTACCTCTCTCTCTCTCTCCCTGTGTTTCAAATAAAATGAAAATAATAAATTAAAATTAAAAACTATAATCCTGCTCTGAGTGCTTTATAAGTTTATGTCACAGAAAGATTTATATTTTCAAATTCAAAAAGATATTGCTTTATGACATCTGATATACCACACATTAATCTAAGTCTTGATAAGTAAATGTAAATTTGATTTTCTTCCAAACTCAACATTTGGAAATGTGTGTTGTTTCTCCTTCAGAACACAGGGTCATTTAGAATTTAAATGGCTACATTGAAAGAAAGCTTACCTGGTCCAAACACATTTGCAGGATTCTGTTTGTCTGCTCTGGGCATTGCTCCAGCTGTTTTCATAAATGATAATAGAACAGGATATTAACTTTTACAGAAAGAGCTGTCTGCAACAGAGCTACAACATATCCAGTATAACAAGCCATCAAAGCCTCAAACTGGCCAACTCTGGTGGTACTTCGGATCTTTTCAATCTAGGCCTAATTAAATTAATTAACTAAATTGCAGCTCACTTCATTCCAGAAAAGGATTAAGGCAGCTTACATAAATAAATACTGTGTGGTTTTTTAAAAACACAGATTAGAAAATTAAATGATAAAATAATAAATATTCAGAGATGTCAAGAAGGCAGCTGCAATACTGATTTCTTGAAATGCAATTTCAGAGAAATAGACTGAGAAGTCCCACACATGTGGAATAATATTTAGTCAGAGATGAGCCGAGGTCACCTCAAAACAGCATTAAACAGAGAGAAGAACGTGGTCGTCTCCATCAGCCAGGCCTTGGACGCATCAACACTGGAAATCATATAGAGAAGGGGTTGCCATAAAGAAGAAGGGAGAGAGGGAAGAATGAGAAATGTGTTGTCATGGACGTCACAAAGGAAGTGCATCAAGGAGAAAGGGGCAGTTGGCCTGAAGACCTCAGAGAGGCCAGGGAATGTAAGAAATAATGATGGCCACTAGTAACCCTGACAAGAACAGGTTCAGGTAAGTAGTGGAGTCAGAAGCTCCATGGGAAATGATGAGTTGAGAACAGAAGGTGAAGATGCTAAAATAAAGATTATAGGCCAGAAAACTTGGGACTTCAAGCAGGATCAGACTGAGGTAGATGGCACCTCCATCAGATTAATAATTTGTGCCTCTGCACTGGTATCTCATGCATCCAACGTCTCCATAAGCAGCTCCCTCTTGCACTGCACTGGCCCCTCCTCCCGACTTGTGCAACAACTCTTCCTGGCCACAGACATGCACACCTCACACAGCTTCACCCCAGCCCTGTGGGCACTCAGTCATCTGGGGACTGTGTTCATATCAAGCGTGGCCAACAGCTGTTCACCCAATAGCTGATCAATGTTTCCCTTCCAGTCATATACTGTACTTTCCCCAAGTAGTTCAGTAAACACCATTGCCTTCCCATTTCTCAGGGATGTGTTAGTGACTCCAGCTAAGACTAGCACTTTGGGCAGTAACAGGGCTACCCAATCTCCAGTTCAGCTATCACAATCCTCACAACAGGAAGCTGAGGAAGTGTACCTAAGGCATGGACACTCTATTTTTGGTGGAAGAGAGGGAAGTCCCATTTCTTTTTATCTCTGCCACTTTCTGTTCTAGTCTTTAATATCTTCACATTATTTTACCCATGGCCACGATGATTTCATTCTGTCACTCATTTGGTGTGAGGATTCCCATCTTCATAGAAATTAGCCACTCACCACCCTCTTATTGCTAACATTTGCCATTTTTCTTCACTGAAGATTAATTTCAGGTCACTCTGTCATCCTTTCAGAGTTATAAAACAGCCAGCTTACCTCCGAACTTGCTGCAAGTTCTTCCCCAGATATGTAGTCCAGTTCCGATGGCAGCTGGTACTCAGGGAAAAAATACAGAAGGATCTCCCTAGGGAAATAAGCACAGCAGAAACAGCATGCCAGGACAACTGATGGACCAGTCTCCTGTCAGAACTGGGTTCCTGAGTAGTAAACACCCTGGCAAAGATGAACATTAATCCCCCTCAAATGCTTTTACCATTGTAAGGAAGACTGCAGAGGGGGTCATGGGTGTGGTTTTAAAAGGGCAACAAGAGGGACCCTTCTTGTGATGAAAATGTTCTGTGTTTTGACTGTCAGTGTCAATATCTTGGTTGTGATACTGTTCTGTAGTTTTGACAGATATTACAACCGGGAGGAACTGGGTAATGGGTTCAAGGGATGTCTGTATTATATTTTACAACTGCATATACATCTACATTTATCTCAAAATAAACTTTATGAAATAAAAGAGAAGGGGGAAGAAGGGGAGGGGAGAATACAGGAGAAGACAGAATATAGAGGAGAGGAGAGGAGAGGAGAGGAGAGGGAGGGGAGGGGAGGGAGGGGAGGGGAGTGAGGAGGAGGGGAGGAAGACCTTAAAGTGCCTACCAATGTACCAGTCCAGGAAAACCCTGCACTGCTTGAGTGTTCTGCAAAGAATTCAGGATCTCAAACCTCTTGGAAAAAGACAGGCTGCCTGCAGGCTTACTGACTTTCTTTTTTCGCTGGAAAACCGAGGTTGAACTCTTCAGAACAATTCCTTTCATTAGGGCCCCCAGGAATCTTCTTAGAAATCATATATTAACCCTGTAACTCTTTCCAAAAGTGGTGGTCATGGTTCTGACAGGTACATCATTTTGCCAAAAGGCAGTAGTACCCACCCTTCTAATGTGACAGCTTTTTTAACCTTAATCATCTAGATGACATTTCATACCTAGAAAATATGAAATTTAGAAACTTATAGCTATCACGTCTTAAAAATGCATAATGAATGTGCTCCAAGATCCTCATGGATATTTATAAAAAATTTAATTATAAAATAATACAATATATCAAAGATTAAACTGGTCTTTCTTAATTTAAATTCCTAATATTAGAAGTACAGTATTTGTATTACAAGGAGGTCCAAACCAAAAAGTTAAAATTCTTAGCATTACCCAAACAGCAAATTCTCTCTCTCCTCTCTCTCTCTCTCTCGCTCCCTCTCTCTCCCTCTCCTTCTCCACCTCTCCCTCCCCTGAGATTCTGTGCCTGGACAGTGAGATGAATTGAGTAGGAACAGGGTGAAGGGGTCTTCTAGGTATATGAAAGAAGAAACCAGATGGCACAGAAAGACTGGCTGCAGTGAGTCCTGGGAAAGGGGAGTCTGGTCAAACTTACGGCAAGTTCAGGTGGACACGAGGGGTGAGCAGTCTTCTACACCAACCATCTCTGCTTTTCTGAGTGTTTGTCCTTTCCATGGTGATTATAAATTCTTTAGTGTTTAGAGTTAGAGCAAATCAGCTACTGCCTAAATGTAACTATTAGATAACCAAGCAATAGACGGCAGTGGTATTTGTTGGGGAATGAGTGAGGGTTAACAGTCAGGTTGGAGAGACAAAGAATTTTAGATTAGTGTTTGATTATTCTTAACCTGTGGGAGACAGAATCTACTTCAGACATTATCTGTAAACCTAAACAATTTCTCAAACATGCACTATTATTTCTATAAATGGATAGGTACTATTTTAAATTCAAACATAATTTCATGTAAAGGCTTTACCTAAATCATAATAGTCTTTGTTATGTTATGCTTTCTCAGATATATCTTGAACCCCTACCAACAGATAGCCTTTGTTCTGGGTCCTTCCAGAGCCTGGCATCATCCCCTATGCTAGGAGCCCAGTACGTTCTGGTGGTGCTGATTCAGCATCCTAGGGAACACAGACAAGGAAGGAGGATATTCCAATAAAGTGTGATACATGCTCAGAGGAGAATGAGAATGAAGCACCATGCATACCGAGAGCAGCGGCCCTAATTCATATACGGAGACTCAAACTAACAGCAGTTAGGCAAGTGTGGGGAATGGAGGCATGTGAAGGCTACCTGCACTATACACTGGCAAATTATTTCCTTAAAGTAAGATATCTGAGACCCCCTGAATCAGAGCTTCCTACTCATGAAGTTTCCAAAATACGCTAAGCACTGCTGTATGTTTTAAGTACATAACTTCATATAATCTGCGGAAGCTCTGATTGCGCAGTTACTCCTCTTTTGAGCCTTCTTGGTTTCCTGACCTTTAAGAACACCTTCACCATCAGGCCAGTCCGGTCCTTGTATTCTCCTTTTTCTATCTCCCTCCAGGCCACTCCAGCGTATTATAGCCTTTAAATCTCTTCTGCCTAGAGTTGTTGCTAACTAACATTTCCCATGGGGATACAATCCAACAAGACTGACCAGAGAAGACAAAGTACTCGACAACTTCCATCTCCTAAATAGAAACATACATATATTTTTCTGTAAAACTAATTCAGGAAAACTATTAGATACTACTTAAGCAAAAACTCTCAGATACTAACATCACATACGATCTGACTGTAGATGTTTAAGAACGGTACAATTCTTGCTATTGTCTTGAGTTCCTTTCTTCAATGGTATATCTTACCAAACCTTGCTGTCAAACTGCAGGTTTCCTTTAGGACAGACACAGTGATTCTTTAATCTTTGAAAGACCCTTCAAAGGAGGTGGGCCAAGAGGCACACAGCACAAGACTATTGAAATTAATCAGTATTCATTCACTGCTACCTGTGAGTTAAGCAAATGCCATGTATTTTGGGGCCGGGGGGGGGGGGGGCTCCAGAACCAAGTGCTGTCATTTCAATGAGACTCTTGTCCCTCATAGGAACAGCCTCTTCCTTGATGTATTTACTCACAATTTTCCTCCCAGATATGACAACAAAATTCGGAATTTGACTTTAACATTATCTCTCATCTTAAGAATTTAAGAGTAAGTATCTTTGAGATCTCTTCCACAGTTATTACTCAGATCCTTGACCTTAGCTATAATGAACATATCAGATGACTGTTTACAGAACCATATTCACATCTGCAGGTTATAATTGAAAACATTTTTTAGAATTGATTTATTTGCAAGGCAGAGAAACATGCAGAGAGAGAGAGCAAGCTCCAATTTACTGGTTTGCACTCTAAATGCTCACAATGGTTTGGACAGGGCCAGGGCTGAAGCAAGGAGCCCGAATACAATCCAGGTCTTCCATGTGAGTGGCAGAAACCCAATTACTTGAGCCATCATTTCTGACATCACTTCTGACATCTGACATTACTTCTCTCCTGTGATATGGGAGAGAAACAGGACTCAAGCCCCTCCTTACCTGACATGTAGCTATCTCCTAATCTGACTCTGCAACCACACAGCGCCAAACCAATCTAAAGTATAAGTGCTCACACCTTAACTGAAGAGCCCTCCAATATTCCATTAATGACTTCCCCAGCCTGTGTACATGTCCAGGATAGCAAAATATGCATGATATTCAGCCTTCCTAGAGAGGTGGTAGTGAGCATCATTGCCATTTTGAGCACGTTATCAGCAAAATAAGAAACTGCCTGAGCAGAACCGCAAGCTGGGTGCACCTCAAAGTGCCCTGTGCCAAATGGGAACCACCACACTTCCCCAGTAGATTAAAAACCCTTGCCCAGCCCCTCGCTCCTCTCCCTAAGCCAATCAGCAGAACCATCCCGTCTCTCCTACACTTGAGCATAAGCCCCCATTAAACCTTGTCTGGGTTGCACACTGGCCTCTTGTTAACTTCTATCACAAGAGAAGCAAAGAACCTTAGGTTGGTATCACCAGGGTTTGGCAGGAAGCTGTGGTCAGAAGCTACCGCTGGGAATTGAATCTGAGTTCTCAATACAATTTAAACAATAGCCTACTTAATTGGCTTAGTCTCACCAAAGAGAAAAAGGCATCTACTTGAGGTTGACTAAAACTCTTCTTCAAGCTAGTGAAAATTAAGGTGAAGTAGAAATAGTATGGCTCTATTTTCCTAAACTAGGAAACTAAAGTGGCTTTCTTTGAAACTTCTTTTTGGTATTTTTAAAATTTAAGAGGGAGCAGCTGTTGTGGCACAGCATATTTAAGCTGGTGCTTGGGACAACTGGACCCCACACCAGAGTGCTGGTTCAAGTCCCAGCTTCAAACCTCAGCCACTTCCTAACCACTTTCCTGCTAAGGCACATTCTGGAAACAAATGATGGCTCAATTATTGGGTTCCTGTGAACCAAGTGAGAATCCTAGACAGAATTCTGGACTCTTGGCCTCAGCCTGGCCAACCTAGGCTATTGTAAACATTTGCCTTGTGAATAAACATATGGAAAATCAATCTCTCTCTCTCTCTCTCTCGTCTTTCTCTCTCTCTCTCTCTCTCTGCCCCTTCCTCACTCCCCTTCCAAACAAATAAATGAATCTTTTTTTAATAAATGAATCTTTAAAAAACTGAGACATAGCAGATTAAGCTGTCACCTGCAATACTGGCATCCCAAATGGGCTGCAGTTCATATCCTGGCTGCCTCACTTCTGATTCAGCTGCCTGCTAATGTGCCTGGGAAAGCAACAGAAAACGGCCATGTACTTGGGCCCCTGCATGCATGAGATGCCCCTGGCTTCAGCCTGGCCAAGTCTTGGCCGTGTGACTATTTGGATAATTAACCAGCAGATGGAAGACCTCTGGCTCTCTCTCTGTCTCTCCCTCTTTCTCTGTAACTTGGCCTTTCAAATAAATAAATAAATGATCTCTATAAAAATAAATTTTAAAAATTAAATAAGATTTAAGAGAACGTAAAGCGAGTGTGTGCTTCTATAGAATTGAAATGAGTGAAGTCTGCTTTTTTATCACATGTTACAACACATCAATGAACTGAAGCAAGGCATTACGATTTAGCAGTTAAAAGCAAGGACTGTGAGATCAGAATGTCAGGACTGCCAGACTGTGTTTATATAATGCTGAGCAAGTTGCTTGAACTTTATACATAGCATTTTCTTGTCTCCATCTGTAGAATGGGAACAGTAAAAATATCAATTCATAGGATTATAATAAAGCTTCAGAGTGATAACATATGAAAAGGCTTTAGTAGTGGTACATAGTAAGTAAGTGTATAACAAATACATACTGTTGTCATTACCACTGTTGTTATTCAAAGTGGTTTGAAATTTGGCATTAAAGCAATGTTTAGGGCCACATGGTAAAACCGAATACCCTGGATCCTGGTTCATCTTACTTAGCTCTAGCTTAACGCGACTGAATTTCACCCTATTACTTGAAAATGTTTTAATGTTTGACAATACTATCCACTGATTTTTACATATCTCTTTCGATGCAATTAAAAATAATCTTTTGGAGTGGACATTTGGTTTAATGGTTTTTGCCTTTTTGGGATACCCTCACCCCATCACAGAGTGCCTGGTTTGAGTACTGGTTCTGCTTCTGATCCAGTTTCCCAGTAATGTACACACTGGGAGGCAGACCGTAGTGGCTCAAGTACTTGAGCTCCTGGCACAAATAGGGGGGACTTGGATGGATTTCTTGGTTCTTGGCTTCAGCCTGACCTAGACTTGGCTGCTGGGGCAATTACAGAACTAATAAACAGACTCTCTCTCTCTCTCTTCCTAATAAAATGAAAATAAATTGTTTTTAAAATTTTAAAGTAGTGCTTGAATATGTATGAGTATATGTTAGATATGGCATAAGAAACTTAATCTATTACTATTTTATTTAACATGTAATAATCCAATATGCTTGCAAAATTATTCTATTTGAAGATTGCAAAAACTAATATACATAAATGTTATACTGAACATAACATGTAATAGAAATGGACACTTCTAATTAATTTATTCAGTATGCATTAATCAAACAGAGATGGTTGACCCAATTTTGGCAGTGTAGAAATGGATGAGGAGGATTCCAGGTCCAAAGAGAACCAAGTAGAGTGAATAGTCTATAAGATAGCACTTTTTCATGTATGCTTGTCATGTGACAAATAAAAGATATATAGAGAGTAGAAGGAGCATTGTATCCAAAGCACCATATGTAACCAGCCACAATCTGTATGTCATGAGGAGTCTGAAGTCTAGTTAACTCAAGGAATAACATGTGGTTCAGATATAAAGTACTGCAGCCTACAAGAAATCTGTTTCCATGGGTGAAATGGGAGAAAATATACTGCATGTTGCTGAAGGCAGAGAGAAATTTGGTCAAATGAAGAGCTCTTTTTGTTCCAGTTAGAAGTTTTGTATTGTGTACAACTTTTTTATCACAGCATATTTTTTATAAAACAATCACCACATAAAATTTAAGCTAGTACAGAGTAGAGCTGATAGATGAACACAGTCAGCTTTCAAAGTGCTCAGTTGATAAGAGCGTGATGATTCTAAGCACTACAGGGTCTATTAGGGATGGGCTTTGGAAAATTTTAATGTTCGATTATGACTAATGAAACAAGTGGATGCACTTTAAAGTCTTTGATCACTCAATCAGATTATTCCCTTTTTGATCACATATTACTCATTAAAATACACAGAAATGCTACACTTGGACAAACAAGAAAATTTAGCCAAGTAAAAAATAAGGAAAATTACAAATCACAAAAAGAAAGCTTATCTAACTGTGAAAGAAAGCTAAGCATTCGTACAAACTGCTATGACACTCTCCGATGGGTCTCTCCAGGTCACACATTGTGCAGAGGAGGGAAATGTGTATACACATAAAATGGTGACTTGGAGCATGGCAGGCCAAAGCAGGGAGGTCTGGGCTTAAACTCCATTCCTTTCTTAGTCGCTGCATAATTATCCACACAACTTTAAATATGTTAATTAAGGATCTATAAACTACAGTTTCCTTATGCATTAACAATACATAAAAATAGTATTGGTCTTATAAGTTTATGGGAATAAGGAATAAGTTTATAAAAATATGGTGCTGGTACTTCAGCATAGAAGATTAAACAGCTGCCTGCAGTACTGGCATCCCATATGACCTTGAGTTTGTGTCCTGGCTGCTCCACTTCCCATCCAGCTCCCTGCAATTGTGCCTGGGGAGGCAGTGGAAGATGGCCCAGGTCCATGAGCCCCTGCCACCCATGTGGGAGACCTGGAAGAAGATCCTGGTTTCTAATGCTGGCCTGGCCCATCCCCAGCTGTTGTGGCCATTTTGGGAGGAACCAACGTATGGAAGATCTCTCTCTCTCTCTCGCTCTCTCTCTCTGTGTCTCTCTCTCTCTCTCTCCCCCTCCCTCCCTCCCTCCTTCTCTTCCTCTCAAATACATAAATCTTAAAAAAAAAAAAACAAGTTCATAAAAAATACTTGAGTGTGGCCAGCATCATGGCATAGCTGGTAGAGCCACAGCCTGTGAGGCTGGTATCCCACATGGGTGCCGGTTCGTGTTCCGGCTTCTCCACTTCTGACTCAGCTCCTTGCTAATGGCCTGAGAAAAGCAACAAAGATGGCCATAGTGTTTGGGTCATTGGCACCCATGTGGGAGACCCAGATGAAACTCTCAGCTCCTGATTTCAGCACTGGCCCTTGCAGCCCTCTAGGGAGTGAACCAGTGTATAGAGAATCTCTCTTTGTTTCTCCCTATCTCTCTCTCTCTGTAACTCTTTCAATGTAAATCAATAAATCTTTAAAAATAATTGGATGAATTTCAAAGACATAATAAAGTTTCAAAAATGATAGCTGTATTAAATCAAGAAGAAACTGTTGACCTGTAGTAATGTTCCAATCATTGGATATGTGATTATATTCATATACTTTAATGATATTCACACATTTAATCAGGTATATAGGGGTGCATTCATACATAATTTATTGCATACTACCATGCTTTGGTGACCAACTTTTTCCTTTTAATTTTTATTAATATAAAAATAATAGATTTCATGCATTTCACAGGGACAATTCTAAGAAGATAACCGTCTCACTTTTCCCTGCCTCAAGCCCCTGAATCTTAGAACCAGTAAATAATAAAACAAAATTCAAATTTATGGCTATCCAACTTAAGAGCTGAAGAGCTTAAATATTACTTCTAGAAAAAAACACTAACACAGGGTAAGAAACTAGTTGGAGAAACCCATCTTTTGGGGCTATATTATATCCCACAGACAGTATGATATACATTCATCTGGACTATTGGATAAGTGACCTTTCTCAACCTCCTAATATCCTAAGAGTTGTGTAACACTGAAGTATGGCCCAGTTTGTCCCATTGCCAGGCTAGAGTAAGCTTGCCAACCAAGACATAAAGGCAGATTTGCTGGGTCAGAATTTGATGTTCAGGAATGCAATCCTCTGGTTTCAGTGCCACATAATCAACTTGTCCCTAAATTCCTTAGTGTCATTTATGAAAATGGGTCCTGATGCAACATTAACGTCAATCTACCTTCATGACAATATAACGGAATGAGTCCTCTTTCCTGGGGAAGAACTGAAGTTACGCATGAGTCCTAAAGAACGGCAAGTGGGGCCTTCATGCCCATGGCAGTGTATCCCTGCATCCCTGGATACTGCTGCACAGACTTCTGGCAACTCCAGGACAGCTGCAAGTTGAAGCTCATGTCTACGGTAGAGAGCAGTCTCCCTTCGGGACCAGGGCTTGGTGCCAGAGTAGAGTAGAGGCTGTGGTCTTTTATACACATGGCAACCTCCACCTTTCCCCGTCCTCCTTCCTGACTCTACACTTGGAGAGCTCACTCTCATCTCCTGGAAGATTCCTGTCAGTCACTGGTGGGAACTTCAAGGCTACTGTCCTGAGGGAAAGAATCATTCCAGTTAGGGCCTGTTGTGTGCTCTCCTTGGCTCAGACTCTTACCCCCACAGACTCCTCAAAGCCCAGCCAAAGTCTGTGAGCCTCCACAAAGTCAAGGAGGTACACAATTAGGTGGTGACATGGTTGGTTTCCACCTTTACCTTCCTACATGATGCCCACTTTGAAACACTCTGGATACAGAATTCTTTCACTGGTAAAGGGCTCTCCTCTGACCGGACCCTGTTTGGAAAAGCCCTGAATCCTGGACTTCACCTCTTCCCTGAGGTAACCTGGGAACTGGGAGAACTAGGTTTTAAAATTCTTCAAATAACCAATGTCTAAAATGTTAACCTCCACCGGCAAAAAGGAAAACTCTGCTTCCTTCAAGAAGTTCAGTATCTGCAACAACCAAAAAAGACTTTTGAAAAGGCCATGCAAATACCAGGAAAGTCTTAAAAAGGAAAAATAAAAGGAAAATTCAGTAATAATCCTCTAGTACATCCAAAAAAGGACCAACATCCACTATATTGCCAGCCACACAGGAGATGGCAGTTGGTAACTACAGTTCTATTTCAAGGGACCTTTAACCCATGGCATATCTAAAACAGCACAGCTAGAAGGCAAAGCACAAAGTCACTCCACTGAATTGACTTAATAACATTGCTATTTAGTCAGTTGTTACTGCTTAGAAAGGTCAATAAAGCATGTGGAAGCACATTAATATATATCTTTACCTTAAATTAGACATCAGTTTTCTCACTGTTTCTTTGATAGATGTGCTTTGAGAAGACACTGTCAGCAAAGAAATGGTTTTCCAACCATCACTGGCTTTGTGTCCAGAACTTGGACTGAAGTCTTCCACTGGCACACTGAGCAAGCTAAGAGTTATAATTTTAAAAGTAGGAGCCACATTAGATACCAGTAAGTTCAGAAACATTAATATACTCATAAAACAAATGAAACAGTAATGCACAAAAACTAAGGACATAAACACAACACTGAAAATTCCCACGTATATAGTTACATAAAACCAATTCTTAATTAGAGAATTGCTATTTATTATTGTCATGTATTGCTCCAAGGTTTTTGAATAGCCACAATTAAATATAATAGGTGATAATTTATTCTTAACAGTAGTCATGTACCATTTTCCCCTTACTTGTTGAAAGAAATTTTTAAACTAATGTTCTATTTTAGTCTAGGAGAAATGCTCACAAATAAAAAAAGGGACGGAGTCAGTTGAGAGAAATATTCAGTCAACACCTGGAGGAAGAACAAGTGTGATGATCCTGGGGTAGAAAGAACAGGGCTGTTCAAAGAAGAGTGAGAAATTCAGAGCTGTTGGGACAGGGTAAATGGGAAGGAAAGGGTGATAGAAGTCAGGTGGATGCATCACAGATGGCCATAGAGAGAAAACTAGAGTCCTTCAATGCAGTGGGCCCTGTCATTGGATGTTTTCATGCATGGGAGCAAGGTGGATCTGATACAAGTGTTAAAAGGGTATCTGATTGCATCATAGAAAATGACTCTCAGTAAGAATGCAAAGCTTTCAGTATTGTGGGAACAAAATGTACAAGGGGATTGAAATGGTATAAAATGGGAGACCAAGCTGGTAGGTAGGTGGGGATCAGATCTTGGAGAGCTTTACTGGTCAAATAATAAGGACATTCTTGAATCCTTTCATGCTGACATCCATAAGCAAGATCACCACTAGAGAGAGTTTTCATATTTGTACTGTGAGGGCCCTTTAAAATCGGATAACAGTTTATATCAAATGAAATCTACTTCTACTGTCAACAGTTCTTTGGCATTAATCATACAAACTCTGGCTGATTTTTTGAAGATTAAGAACATTATATAAACTAATGCTTAATTGTCTGTTAAAGAATACTTACATTATATCTGAATGCTCATTAATTATAACCTCATTTATGCCTTTATGCTGAAATTTTACTAAGTCCTTTTAACCATTTAGAGATGCTGGAAATTCGTGCTAGTACTGGGAGTGGAGGGAACATGCGAATCCTCAGAGCACGGGTGATTCCTCTCTGAACCTCTATTCTTCTGTCTAATGTCAAATAATAATAGGACATACCTCAAGCAACTGTACTAATTGAACTAACTGAACAAGATATACAAAGAATTTAGTTCAATGTTTATTAGGCACTCAGTATACAATGAGTAATAATTATTGTAATGATTATCCTTGTCATTACTGCCACTAGCAATGTATTTGATGTATTTGTTTTAGTTGGATCACAGTTCTAACATTCATATTGTATTTATGAGTTAACAGTGATTAAAAAGAAACCCAGAATTTCATAAAGACCTGAAAGCAATAAATGAAATAATATACATACATACATGTGTTTTAAGTTTTTATATGGATCTTAACATTTAATTGCAATTTTAATACATAATTCTAGGTTAAAATACTGGTCATGAGCAGTAATAGCACTGGGGGGAAAATCACATCATTTCTTCAATCAACAAACATCACTGAGTGCTGTTCTGGATACCAGGGTCACAGAGGTGAACAAGGCAGTAACTGCTATCATGAAGTAGTTTAGCTTCTAGTGGAAAATAGAGAAAGGTAGAATGAAGAATGGTAAAAGAAACAGATGAGTAAGTAAGATACTTTAAAAAGCAAAACAGGATGATTTGATGGTGAGAGTATGACTTGTAAGAACTGGGTGGACTGTTTTAGATGGAGCTGTCAGGAAAGACCTTTCAGAGGTATAGAGTTATAAAGACAAAACAAGACTTAAGGAGCTTACACGCAATGGGAAGAGAGTCAGACAATTCCATTTGACTATAAATTGTTGCTCACCATTGTGTATCTGAACATGGTTGGTTGATATTTAACAAATAATTATTAAAGGTAAGCAATTAAAAGAAAGTCTGGTCACTGTGATAGAGGCTTTCTGAATTCTTCAGTTTGCCTGGGAGAGTCAGGGAGACCCCAAAGAAGAGAACACTTGAACTGAGTCTTGAATGTACGGGCAATCGACACTGATATACAAGTTGCAGAGTGCATGTAAGTAAAGAAGGGAGCACAGACCCAGAGACAGAGGAAATGATAACAACAGAACTGAAAGTAATCTGGAACCTCTCAGAAGCCAAGTGGGTGCTGAAAGGAGAGGCAGGAGTGAAGGGGATTGTCCAAACTAAAGATTTTGTAACTTGCCTTAAAAGTGATAGTGACCATGAAAGACTTTTGATTAGAACAGTGAAGTCATGGGGTTTGGGTGTTGGAGTGCCTGACCACTCTCCACCAGCAAGTCTGGGACACCTAAAGCCTCCTTCCTCCACCTTTGTTTTTTCCTTGCCCTTAATTCAATGTGCTCCTATGGAAAAAGGATTTAAATTCAGAGCATAGGATTTGGATTCAGAGAAATGCAATCCGAATTCCTGGAAAGCAGTTTAGATAGGTTTGTAGTAGAGCACAAGAGGTTGTTCCCTTGAAAACATTCTTTTGAGTCTACTGAATGGCCAAAATACTGAGCTGATTTTATTTTAAAAGTGGCAAAATTCTCATGTCAAGAAAATTACAGCAAGAAATGATTACTTTACATGTATGTCTGACAATAATGAGACTCACAGGAAAAAAACTGGTCATGATTTCACAGTCATACTTTATGTGTGACATTTTTAGTTCATTGATGACATTAAAGTCATTTGAATTGGTCACTTGCTGTGGGTAGGAAGTTAATCCTGCTCCATTTTATTGTTCAGAAATTCTCACAAAGGAAAGGAAAATGTTCATTGAAAAGGTGCATTTCTAGTGTTTTGTCTCTGTTGTAAAATTTCATTCCATTCTTAACAGCCCTTGTTGCTATTATTTTCTTTCTTCTTGTATTTAAACATTGATAATTACTTTTCAACAATATAACTGCACTCACTTGGGATTTGTATAATTACAGTCCACTCACCTTTGCTGGTTAGATAATGAAGAGTTTCCTTTTATTTCTGGAGCGTCATTATACAGCTCTTGTTTTTCTTCAAAAGAACATAGACAAAATGAAGACAAACATTTTAATATTCACATAATAATTTGCTCCAGAATAAATGTTCGCTGTATAACTACCTGTTTGATATGGATTTGTACTCAAACCTTCATTTGTAAAACTGAACCAATTTTAAGGCAATTTACAATATATTCTAAACATAAAAATAATCTTTTACATTTTAATTAAGTGTATGTAGTGTATATAATAATCCAAAAGCCTTTATAACTTGTGGTTTTTTTCCTCTTTTGGTAATTTTTAGCTGCCATTTATTACCAATGTATGAATGGTCAGGATTGTTCAGATTGCCCACTCTCACCAGCCTTTGCCAGGGCAATCAACTGTCTTCCCTCTAGCATGTTATTGTCTCCATTTTGGGTTCAGATTCGAAGACATTCAGACAGATCCCATTCAAAAACATGTCTCCAGTAGAGAGAAGAACTCTAGGGCAGGAAGAGTCCTGAGCATTAAATTGGTTTTCATCCTCAGAAATCTCAGAATTACAGAATCAGAGAAGATAATTATTTGTCTTCAGTTCACAGTAAAGCAGCAACTGTATGATCCCTATGAATTGTTTTTGAGTATTGTGGGGACAGTATAAGCAATAAGTCACAATGTGTTCTTCCATTGACCTGTAGAATTCTTTGTTATAACTGCCCTGATATCTTCTTTCACTAAGTAAGTCTTTCTCAACATATTGAAGGCCAAGTAAAACAGTGTGGCAACAAGGAAAGTTTTAGGTTAGGGTAAATGGCTAAGGATATGCCTCACTCCTTTAAGGAAATTTAGAAAAAAGAATGGATGGACAGAGGTTTTCCAAGCACACTGCAGGCATCAGTGGTTTTACTCACTGACTTGAATATCAAATGAAATTTTTAACCCAACAGCCCACTAATCCATAATCACAGTTATTTAAAAATATTTCACAATTTGTTCCTGGCAAATCCAAGATGAATATTTGAAATTAAATACTAATTTTAAGATCAAAATTATATTGACAATTTTCCCATTGCAATTTGGAAATCAAACAGGACCATACTTGAGGGCACAATAATAGTTTGAAATGTCTGTGAAAGAACAGCTTTAAAATTAAGAGACTTGTTCAAAAGAAATCTTGATGGTGGTATCACAAATTATTCTAATTAAGATAAAAAAGAAAAAAGTGTGATTTCTTAGGGGCTGCACTAATAGAGTCAAGCATAGAATTGTGGATAAATAGCTGCTCAGGCTACATGAGCAATAAAGTACGAAGGCAGGAAGAACTTACCACCAAAAGTGAACCAAAAAATAATGACTTGGATTGACTCAAAAAAGGACTGGGCATGATGGAGCCAAATTAGCTGAAATTTGCTAAGGAGACTAAGAATAGCTTTAAAATTTATTTCAGAATAAGAGAATGACAATGAAAATAATGGATGTGCGGCTTGGGCCCAATGGCGAAAGGTATAATAATCATGATATTGTAAAACAATCATGATATTCTAAAAATAATAAAAGTCACAACAATCAGTAGATACCAGGAAAACAAAACACTTTACATCCAGTTTGTTTCCAGCTTTTTGATCCAAGGAAATTATTTCTGAATTGAGTATTATAAGATGGCAGGGTTTGGTCTTGTGGTATAATAGATAAAGCTGCTGCCTGCAACTCTGACATCCCACATGGGCATGAGTTTATGTCCCGGCTGCTCCACTTATGATCCAGATCCTGTTAATGACCTGAGAAAAGCAGTAGAAGATGTCCCAAGTATTTGACCTTCTGTCTCACACACTGGGGATCGGATGAAGCTCCTGGCTAGGCTTCAGCCTGGCCCAGTGCTGGCTATTGCCACCATCTGGGGAGCAAAGCAGCAGATGGAAGGTATCTCTACTCCCCGCCTCAATCTCTCTCTCTCCCTCTCTGTAACTTTGACTTTCAAAATAAATAAATAAATAAATCTTAAAAAAAAATAAAAAAATTTAAGATGGCAACTTTATGCTTTAAAACTAGTCCAAGTCTTTCACCTGAGATATGATATCCCACGGACATGAAGGAACCTATCAGAGCATTTGCTGAACTACTCTTAGAAATCTAAGAGGAACTGAAAAAAAATGGGAAAGGGACTAATAGGCTTAAAACAGGGAAATGTTGTTATGGGTTTGAAAAGAGATTCTGAAAATTTTAGATCTGATACCCTCAGTAAAACTCTAGACAGTATTCAAGTGGGAGAGTGACACAAGTCTTCGAGAATTTCAGACACAGTAGCAGTCTTAGAGGCACTATTCTCCATCAGGAAAAATCTTTCTGCCCTGTCCAAACACATGAGTTGGCAACTCACCCTCTCTCTCTCTCTCTCCTCCTCCCACTTCTGGAACAACACACTTAAAAAAAAATCCAGACTGCTAGCAAACTTCTGATCCATACCTCAGGCTGTCACATAACCATATTAAAAATGCCTCAAATATTACAGCTAATATACATAACTTCAATGCTTTTGTGTTTACCTTTGTTTATAAGAGGAAATTCCTTTTTTTCTTGCTTCAGTGAAACATCAGTGTCACTTTCATTTAAAACCTGAAAAAAAAAGATATTTCTTTAAAACTGTACAAAACACAGTGCCCATTATAAGCTGAGCAAAGACCTTCAAGAGCAGTGCCCACATCAGTGGAAAGAGATCATAACATTACCAGTGGCAGAGTTACTGTGTATGATGAAAGCAGAGAAGGGAACAAGCTGTACATACAGCTCAAGGATGACTGCATCATTTCTGTCATGTTTACTCCTATCATTTCTTTAAAGGGATTTTTACGTTTCTATCAATATTTGTACAGATGTTTTAAAAACCAATGTTCTTACATGGCTGTAACAATGTCTCCAACTAATTAGTCAAGTCTTGGATTCCCCAGGAACCACCATGGAGCCTCCAGTCTCCTGAAGGAGCTGATCATCCCTGATTGTTGCAAGGGTTTGCAGAGAGGCAGTTAACATCAGTGCAATGAGAGCTTTGGGGAGGTGGGATCTGGGCCCTGAAGCATGATGGGTCAGAGAATGCAGAGAAGGATGAGTTTACTTGGAGTATTGGAGGACAGGACATCTCTTCCCACATAATCCTAGGGACACTGCATAAAAGTGGCTATGGAGCCTTAATGCATGGAATGCAGGAGCCAGGAATGCTGGTGGCACCTGCAGCAAGGGGGTGTGCATGTGAGATACAGGACTTGGGGTCGGGGCAAAGAGGGTGGAGGCAGTGGGAGGTGTGCTGTCACTTTGGGAGTCCTGAAAAACTCATTTTATAAAGCTCACATGAAAGAACATAAAAGAAACTCACACTGTGGGAACGTGCTTCTTTTTTTTCTTCTTAATGTTTATTGCAATACAGTATACATACCAGAAAATGCACATATATATACAGATAAATGAATTTTTTGTCATCTGACCACACTCATAACACCCAAATTAAGAACAAAGAAATGTAGGGACTGCGCTGTGGCATAGCAGGTTAAGCCGCTACCTGCAGTACTGGTATCCCATATGGGTGCCAGTTCAAGTCCTAATGGGGGAAGGAGGGAGGGAGGAAGGGAGGGAGAGAGAGAGAGAGAGAGAGAAATGTGTGTTTCTACCCTTCAGGAAAGGGACCCCACATGCTCCCTTGGTGTATTATGTAAAATGGCAAGAAGGTAGAAGATGGGATGAAAAAAAAAAAAATGGAGAAGTAAGGTCTAAGGCAAAAGCTCCGGTCTGCTGCTTGATCCTGAAAACAGGCCAAAACACAACCATGTCCTTCATCTCTCTCTCCGGTGTAAGGTGAGTTGTCACCTTTTATAAGCATTCTCATGCTCATCCCTCATCCTTCACCTTTCAGGCCCCCATAACCTGCTAAACAAACATGGTACGGACAGGATGTCAACACTCCCCCCCGCCCCCGGGAAACAAAAGGCATATTTTTATATAGCATTCTGGAAACTGTGCTCCATCAGACAGAAGGTTAAATGGGCACACATGTAGCCTAGCAACAGAGCAACTGTGAAGCTATCTATCATTGCTATGTTCTATTTCACCCAAATCAAAAGAAAAAAAAAAAAGCCTTGTGGGTATGAGATAATAAAACCACTTGTAAGCTACTTTTGTCTTTTTCAAAGTATGTTATATTGTAAGTGCATGCTCCAAGAAGTAATCAAAATTCATACTTCATAAAATTTAGTTTTCTGATGTGCAGATACATAATGAAAGTCTATATGATATTGTGTCTTCAATTTTGTACTAAATATTTTTGACTAGTTATTAAGCAGGATAGATTATTTTCCACATGATTTAATAGTGACCACAAAATACATTTATGAAAGGAACTACTTAATGCCTTTTTTATAACCATTTTGTAATAATCCATGATGATCCTATGTAAGATTTCTTGATTTTCTTTTCTAACTTCTTATGTAATCAGAAGAGATGAAATTATCCAAGATTTAAAAAAAAAATGAGAATGCTCCAAGCAGAGAACTTTTGTTGTGTTTTCAACAGAGTCTCATGAAATTAATTATTTTTGCATCCTATTATTTAGTTCTTTGCTTTGAGTTCTGCCTTGCAGGTGTTTCCATTAGTATTAGATAAAGTCCCGCATCCCCAAAATTGTACAAAGCTTTACCATTTCAATTGCAAGAGATACTTCTTTTTATTTTCTGTATTTGCTTCTTTGGATTGAAAGTACATGCAGGTTCAAATGATTTTTGGATAAGCTGTTTTTATCCTACATGATTTCCTTTAAATAGTGTTTAAACAATGTTGTATAAGTATTATAGGACGTTTCCTTCTAGACCATTGAAGTTGTAGCTTTTAGGGTCTGAATTTTTTCAAACTGATACAAGACACAGAGTTCTCCTTTCAATGACATTGTTTGTATATTTTGGTCCATCTGACACAACTTTCTTCCATACATTAACTCATTTCATTATGAAATTCTTCTTCAGCTAAGGCTCAACTGTGTTTCATTCTCTGCAGTTCGGGGATATCTCTTTTGTAAGATTTTGTATCTAAATCATGAAATTGATAGCACCTCCCACACTGTAAATGAGATTATAGTTAAGTCTTAACATGAGCTTTAAGACTCTTCAATTAAAATTATGTTAACAATGAGCAGGGTGTGATTTGTCAGTTCTCCAAGGGATGCATGCAATGGATCAGCATAATACCACATGCAAGTTTGTAAAGTATCTATTTAAGAAGATAAATAAATTACAAATAAGTCAGATAGAGGGGGAGAAAAGAACATATCACAGGCAGGTGTTTAAAACATCTCATTCAATTCTTGGTAAGGAAATTTCAGCGCAAGATGGCACTGCTTCATTTGATTTCTTTCCTCCTGTATCTTTGCCTTGCATTCTCACCCCGAGCACTTATTATCAAGGACACTTTATGTTTATATTCTTCCATAGTTAACACTATGTTCTAGGCCACTTCCCTTCACTAATTCATTCCTTCATACTACCTATTTTACCTATTCATCTTGTCTATTGTCTGAACCCACAGCAGACTGGAAGCTCCATGGGGGCAGGGATATTATCTGTTTTGTCTTTCCCTGCTGAATATTTGATGTCTAGGAATATAACATGGCAACATTCTCACAGGACCACAGAAAGTAAAAAAGCAAGTCATGAAAATACATATGTGCTGTTGACAGTGGTAGTGGAAGCAGTGTGCACACTACAGTGCAAATTGGATAAACATTAAAGGAAAAGGCTTGGGTTTACATCTCTCTCTCTCTCCACACCCCGTCCTTCCCTCCTTCCCTCCTTCCCAATCTCCTTCCCGCCCTCCTCCCTCTTTCTCATTTTTCTTCACAGAACTTATATCACCTGATATTATATAGAGTAAATAGTCCTAATCCGAAATTCTGTGACTAGAAGTGTTTCGAATTTCTGATTTCTGTAGATTTGGAGTATGTGCACATATATAATGAGATATCTTGAGTTGGGATTCAAGTAAAAACATGAAAATCATTCATTTCATATATAACTTATACACACACATACACAGTATAAATATATACTACATTTTACATATTATTAAGAATATATATACTATTCCAAATAATTTTATGTATTAATAAAAATTTACAGAACTGTCAGATTTGTGGTATCATATCAGTGCTCAAAAAGTTTTAGATTCTTGAGCATTTCAGGTTTCCAGATTTGAGATAAAGGATACAGAATCCCCTAGTATATATTTATCTTTTATTATCTCTTAGGGTGTTAGAAAACAAGGATATCAGAAAGCCTACAGTGGAATGAGAGAAGGGATGAGCAGTGGAAGTCAAAGTCTCAAAAGATGTAGAGTCAGGTTGTCTAGGGCCTTGGGAGGTCACAATAAGGACGCTGAATTCTGTTCTAAGTGTGAGTAGAAGTCATTGAAGATTCTGAGCAGGAGAATGGTATAATCTGACCTATATTTTACATGGAATATTTAGTTTTGTAGACCATGGTGGACAAGAGAAACAGTGTGATCATTTAGAGGACTACTGCTATTGTCTTTATTGGTAAGGTAGTCTTAGTGGTAGCTGCAGAAATAGTAAAATAAGCTCTATGTGTAAAGACTGATTCAACTATATAGTAGAACAAAAAAGAAATCCTGTCGTTTGCAACAAAATGGATGCAACTGAAAACCTTTATACTTAGTGAAATAAGTCAGTCCCAGAAGGCAAATACCATATGTTTTCCCTTATCTATGCCAATAGAGTACCTAAAAGATAATCAATAGATGTGAAATTGATGCTTTGTGATGGGATAATTTTGAATAGCCCTTGTCTTGACTGTTGAGGAGCAGTACTTTTTTTCCATACTATTTGCTGTACTCTTTACTTAGTGTAGCGTTGATCTTATGAGTATAAAATTAACTGAAAATAGATGTTTGTAAGAAATAAGACTGGGAATAGGAGAGGGAAGGAAGCATGGTGGGAGTATGGGAAGGAGTGAAGTAGGAAGAAAAGAATCACAGTGTTCTTAAATTTGTATATATGAAATGCATGAATCCTGTATACCTTAAATAAAAGGTTTTCAGGTTTAAAAAAAAAGGCAAAATAAAAACTTTAGACAGACTGTGGCTTTTTCTAAAACAAAAACAAAAACAAAACAAAACAAAAAAACTGGTTCACCAAGATTGATTCATGAGTTGAATGTAGAGTATGAAAGATGATTTCTTCCAGGTGATATTTAGGTTTTAGTCTCAGTAACCCTGAATGATGGTGCCATTTATTAGTTGAAGAAGCATAAACACTCGTATGTCTCTTAAAATTCATTCCTTTCCTTTCTTAATTTCTATAGCATTCCATGTCTCCACTCTCCTTAGGTAATTTATTCTTTTTCTGTCTACTCTGAATACCTCAATGAAACTATTAAAATTTCAAGTATTTAAACTATTCCATTTTATGGATTCATCAGCACCAGGAACCCTTGGCTCCAGTCTCTTTCCTAGCGAGCTCATGACACACTTGAATACTCTGTTGAAACTTCAAATCCTCACTCCTACCTTTGTATACTTAAGATTCTTCTCATCAATTCTCCTTTTCCTGTTTACAGCACCATCTTTCTTGCTGCTTGCTACCTAAAATTACTTTCATTAGTCTTCCACACTCCCTTACCAACTTGTGCTATTTGTCCTCCAAAATTTCCTATTTTCCTTCTTTTATGCTACAACTTAGGCAACAGTGCTCTATTTTTTTCTTTTTTGTTGTTGTTTTTGGTCTTTAATATTTTTCTTTCCAGTCTAAGCCATTTAATAATCTGATTATTTTAAACAAAATCTTCCTAATTAGATATCCTTTCTCAAAATCTTCACATGGGTCTTTTCTATTTCAGGTACAAACTCCTTATTTGGCCTTCAAAGTTTTTCCTCAAAGGATATACTGTTAGTATTTCTTAATCATCCTCTGTTATAAAAACATTGCTCTTCAGATTTACCTATACACACTATAGATACTCCTGTTTGCACACTTTTACCCATGTGATAGATCTACCTGGAATACCTTCTCTCCTTTCACCCTTTCTTAAAAGTTTCCCCACATTTAAAGACAAGTGTAAGTCCTACTCATTCCAAGATCTTTTTCCTGCAGTACATATTGATTTTTCCTATTAACTTAGTGTTAATAATTGCTAATACAGTCTATTTTTGCTATTCTGTTTTAAATGTGTGCATGCATGTATACATTTTATTTATTCCCATTTTTATTTGAACTGCAGAGAAAAAGAGAAAGATACAGATAGAGCTATTCAATCCACGGGTTCACTCCACAAATGGCCTCAACGGTTAGGCTGTGATAAGCTAAACCCAGAAGTCTGGAACTCTATCTGAATTTCCCATGTGGGTTGTAGAACCCCAGGCACTTGAGCCATCACCTGCTAATCCCTGGGGGCAGGAAGTGCGATGGTGAGGTCATGAATAGGAAACTGGATTGGAAACAGAGGCAGGACTGCACTCCAAGTGGTATCTTAACCACTGGACCAAATGCCCAGCCCTATTAGTACTATTCTTTTTAAAGTTACTATTGTTAATAGCTCAGCATCTTATCTGTGTGATCCAGATAAGACTATGATCCTATAGCAGTCTTGATTCTTCCCGTAACACTTCAAAGCAAAACTCAAAACCAGTTTCAGCTTCCCAAACAAATGGAACTCTGCCAAGCATTAAAGAGTATACAGATTTTAATGCTGGGCTAGCTGACTCTGCCCCCTGCTGCCCAATGTGGCCTCCACAGTTCTGCAGCTACAGGCAGCTCCATGTTTCCTTCTTTGGGGATTACCTTGTTCCCATTACCCACACGAGGTCATTCTTTAGCTCTCTCTCTTCTTCCTCAAAGCAAGTTTATTCTCTCAATTTTCATTCTAGAATAAAGGTTTAATTTGCCTTCTTTTAAATTACTGAAGAGGCTTCAAAATTTTTGATAACACACATAATTATTTTCATTCTATAACAAAGAATCACATTAAAACAACCTTAAGAGTAGGTGATATTGTTATTTCTATTTTATATATAAGAAAACAGAAGTGAATACAATTGATAACTGGCACATAGGTTTGAATTTGAACCTGAGTCAGTCCATCAGTGAGCAGAATGTGCTCTATAACATACTGCTGCTTCATGGTTTTAAAGAATTATCAAATTTTCCTGTTTCTTCAGGATAAGGGTCATTATTTTGGGGGTGTCACTCATCATCTTTGTTATGGTAGTTCAATAAATTTGTCTTGACTATTTGGCTCATAGCTGCTGGTAGTTTACACACTGGTTCTTGAATATTTAGATTCATGGCAAGTCACCCACAAGATTTTCCTTTTTATTTTTCTGTCTATCTGTAAGTATGTTTGGATAGCAGATGAATAATACTGTAGATGGTAAGGATAAACAATTTTCCTCCAAAGCTCTTGCATAAGCTCTGGTTTGTATCTTAACAACTGATTGCCAGTGAAATTTCTAGTACTGTTAGCAATGATGACAGCATTATACGGATTCATAAAGAAACAGTGATTGCATCATCAAACAGTAAAGTTGACCAATAAATATCCTGCTTTTAAAACTAAGGCAACTTCAATAATTTGAAATTATGTTATTGCAGTATCAATGAGCTTTCCTATTTAAAAAATTCTGTTAGGAGTCAGAAAAATGATGTGTATTTGATGTGAAAGCAGCCAATTTACAGACTGGCTGTGCAGATCATCTGCTTTAGTTCTTTTTATTTAAAAGCTACATTTAGGTTACTTATTCACATTTTCATTCTCAATGTCATATAATACTAATGCTCGAACAAGACACTTGTAGTTGCTTTTTTGTTGTTGTTGTTGCTTGTTTGGTTTTTGGCCACCACAAAGCAGAAATCTAGGCTTTGGAACCCATAAGTTCTTCCAGATGTTCTTTGGTTTTGTAACTGACTTTGGAGGCCATGTCAATGATCCTAGAATGCTCTGACTCCTTCTCTGAGTTGGAATAAGCCTCTTTCAAAACATGTCCCAAACAGCTAATCAGGTGCAACTGGTGAAGAACTGACTGTTCATTCCTTTAGTCACATTCCTTTCTTGAGCTCCAGAAAGTACCACATTCTGTGCTAAGCACCAGAGGTTGTATCTTTCATAGTAAATACCAGAGACTCCACTGCCAAACTTAAAATACTCCTGCTAATGGTGATTTGGCCATCAATTTTGTAAAAATGTCTACAGATTGGGATAATGAAAGAAAAATTCCTCTGCTATTCTGCTCTTGAGGCTTCTTACAAGTCAAAATGAATACATGAATAAATACAAGCAAACCGGCTACAGAGGACAAAAGGGCTGAAGTCAGTTTAATCAAAAGGCTGTATTGACCCTGATTATTAAACAAGCAGATCTAGTAAAACCTTAAACAACCACATCAAAGATATGCTTTCATGTTTTAGAAATCTGAATTTGACTCCGATGATTCAGAATAGTACCAAAAAGACTATTATAATGAAATATAAAAAACAATGATGGTCAATATTTAGGAAAAAGGTAATTGTTTCATTTTACAAATGGAAAAATTGTACAAAATCAATGTGGAATATGTGTTCCTCCACCAAGGTGAACAGAAGTGGGCAGATGTAATAAAAAGTACTTTCATCATTCTGTCTTAGATCTCAACAAGTCATTCCTGCACAGCTTCTCAACTTCAGTCTTCTCAAATTGAGTTTCCTTCAAATTGACCATTTGCTTTCCCATCCATCTGTCATGGTCTGGCAACTGAATTTTCTCAGCTGCCTTTCAGAACAGATCCCTTAGGATGGTTAGCCTGTACAGTTGATTCATATTTCTCATCTGGTGATATAACTAGAATGAATATTGCTTACTTCTTGGATAAAATGCTTAGTAATTTAGTCCTATTGCTTAATTTTCATTTTTATTGATTCTACTAAGTGTAAGTACAGTAACAGCTAGTCAGACTATATTGTTTGGAAGGGCACATTTCGTGGGTGGTATGAAGCTCATATGCCAAATTGTTGCCTAGAGTAAAGTCGCACTACCAATTTATCACATAGCAGTGCACAGGGGTTTTAACTGACCTTAGACAAACCCTTAATTACACAGTCCCACAGGAACTCCAGTGCAGCAGAACTATAGCAACATTTACCCAGACACTGACCCTCCTGACCAAGGCTGGCACACCTATATAAGAAGCTACAGAAGAATTTCCACTGCTTACCCATCTAGAATTAACAAAGACAAATCTGAACTTTACACACAGATTTGGAAATGACTGAGACAGAAAATATTGCAGAATATCAAGTATTCATGGCAAGAGAGAGCAGGACACTGTGATGAGCATGGAAAACAAGAACTTACACGATGTTTTCTGGAGGCCAAATGGAAAATGATACCAGCTTATGGAACTAGTTGTGGGAAAGGTTATGACCACAACAGTTGATTGCATTACTAGAGTGATAACCTGGACAAGGAAAAGACTTTCTTTTCCAGAAGCCAGGATTAGTGAATACTAGAAGGAGATAATCCTGATGACTATTATGGGACTCTAGCTTGACTAGAAGGAGAAGAGTCAGGTCTTAAACAGAAAAGAAATGCACTGTATAGTTAAGATTTGCAATGGATGGCATGGGTGCATGGCACAGCAGTTAACGTTGCTTGGAATACCCTCATCCCATATAGGAACACTAGTTTGAGTCCTGGCTACTCTGCTTCTGATTTAGCTTCTTTTTTAAAAAATTTATTTGACAGGTAGAGTTACAGACAGTGAGAGAGAGACAGACAGACAGAAAGGTCTTCCTTCTGTTGGTTCACTCCCCAAATGGCCGCCGTGACCGGCTCTGTGCCGATCCGAAGCCAGGAGCCAGGTGCTTCTTCCTGGTCTCCCACGCGGGTGCAGGGGCCCAAGGACTTGGGCCATCCTCCACTGCCCTGCTGGGCCACAGCAGAGAGCTGGACTGGAAGAGGAGCAACGGGGACTAGAACCCGGCACCCATATAGGATGTCGGCGCCGCAGGCAGAGGATTAACCAAGTGAACTACGGCACTTGCCCCATGATGTAGCTTCTTGCTAATGTGCAACCTGGGGGGCAACAGATGATGGCTCAAGAGCTTGAGGTCCTGCCATCCATGTGGGAGACCTGGATTCAGTTCCAGGTTCTTGGTTTCTGCCTGGTCTAGCCCTGCATATTGCTGGCATTTTGGGAGCAAATTAGTGGTTGGATTTCTGTGTGTGTGCAAAGGGGTGAGGGAGAGATTTGTTCCTGTGTATGCATGTGTATGTGCCTTTTAAATAAAGTGGAAATAAATAAAAATGTTTAAAAAAGACTTATGGTTGAAAACAGGCATTATAAGACAAAGAAAAGTTAGTTTAATCTGGGCAAGAAAGGGCTAATACACTGATCTTTTAAGGTGTATTTAAGATTCTTGGCTGGACATGCCCTTCTGTGGAACTTTGGAAGCCTGACTAAGGCAAAACACTTAATTTCAGTTAAGGTAATATGAGGGAACTTGAAAAGTTTTTTGGAAAATGGGATTAAACAATGTTTATTTTGGTGCACAAAATTTTTGAAAGCCATGCATAATTTTTTCAAAATACATATTCTCCATGAGCTTTAATAAACATTTTTTAAGATTTTATTTTTATTTGAGAGGTAGAGTTAAACACAGTGAGAGGGAAAGACAGAGAGAAAGGTCTTCCATTTTCTGGTTCACTCCCCAAATGGCCATAACAGCCAATCCGAAGCCAGGAGCCAGGAGCTTCTTCCCAGTCTCCCATGCAGGTACAGGGGCCCAAGGACTTGGGCCATCTTCTACTGCTTTCCCAGGCCACAGCAGAGAGCTGTTATTGGAAGAGGAGCAGCCGGGAGTAGAACAGACGCCCATATGGGATGCTGGCGCCACAGGCCGGGGATTAACCTACTGCACCGTGGCGCCGGCCCCTCTCCATGAACTTTTTGTAGATCCGTTGTACATATGTGTATCTTGAAATTCTTATGCCCGAGTAAAACACATTTGTGCACATCAATTGGCCTCAGCAGAAGGGGCTGTCTGAATTAATGTAGGTGACAGTTGAAAGGTGGCAGTCATAATGAGGTGTGGTTAAGAAAGTGGGAGTTTATGTCAAACATCCAGGGTTCAAAGAAACGTAACAGTGTCACTTTGCAAGTTTTACTTTCCCAGTTGCCAAACAGGGAAGGAAAGAATACTGAGCCCTCAGGTTTTTAAGTTTTGGGTGAGATGATACCTGGAAAACATAGTTCCTGAACTTCATCATGGCCACATGGAAAGAGAAAAGACTAATAACTTCACTAAAGCAGACCTGTCTATCCCTTCCAACACAGACACACACACACACACGAATTTCAGGACAATCCAGTTTTACAAGGTCAGAGATAATAAATTTGGATCACACTAGATTGGTTCACATGGCAGCAAGAAATGTCGCTATACTAAACAAGACTGTGAAAAATAATGAAGAAGTTTGCTGTAGTACAGACTGACAGTCCCAAACCAAATGTCTCCAAAGGTCCAACTGAGAGGCTATCTAGGACATTTTGAAAAGGATTAAGATGTCTTTTGTAAAAAAAAATCCCATTATTTTCATGACAATTTTTTAATCTCTAGAAAATGCCTGGAGCTTTAACTGAATCTCTGTTGGAAACTTTCACATCTCTAAATCATGTGCAAAGTCTTACGAAGAACATTCTATTCTCACTGTATGGTCTTTGAAAATGAATGACCTACACAGGCTAAAAGGGCAAGTATAAATTAATATCAAACAGGAAAAATGCCATGGAAGTGACACTACAATGAATATGACCAGAAGCAAATGGAGATAAGGTCAAATCAGGCCTAACACCACTTGAATGGCTTGGGAGCACATTAAGTGTGACGCATTATATAGAAAACAAAGATTATCCCACTGGAAAAGAAGAAACAAAAGAATATGACTTTTAAAAATAGCTACAATAGATCACAGGCCTTGGTGTAAAAGTAATAGGAAGAGCAAAGAATCTAGGGGAGAGTAGGAGGAAGAAGTTAGAAAAACAGATCAAACTGTTCTAACACTGAGCCACACGAGCGAGTTAATATTGGAGTATAAGTGATCATATGGCTGGCAACATTAAATATAAATCTGAAAACTAATCAGCACTTTACATTTACATTAACATTTCACTTGAAATCACACAACTGTCAGTGTAAGAGCCAGAATGAAGGAGCTGTGGCTGAAAACTCAAGAGAGAAATAAAGTATCCTCATACGAAAAAAAAAATCCTTTACAAAAGCAGACTGACATTATCAGCACAGCAAAATAAAACAACGTGCCTGTCAGAAGGGAGTGTTCTCCTGAAAAAATGAGAAAACACAGCTATACGGCAGGGTTCCCTAAGCCAGTGCCCTTTTAATGTTACAGACGCATGGGTAACATCACCCTACTCATCCCTGGTGGGGAGGTGGACACAGCAGTCTGTCTTAGTGGAAGAAAGCCTTTTAAATATTCAGGTTCCTGGCTTACCAGTGGCTGTTGGGCTGTAATTCACTAACCGAAGCAATAGGCAGAAATGAATGTGCTTTCCAGTTACTGATGCTGACTTCATTTTAAACAACTAAACTATCATTATTCTACTAAACAACAGTATCATGAATTTGGATAAGGAGAAATCATCCCTGTGAGACAGATTTTCTTCCATGTCCTGAACACATGGCATTTCTGAGTCTATTACAACCAAAAATAAGGCCCTGGATCCCACATCCAGTAAATTCACCAAAACAGTAAATGCCACCTTGGGAGGTACAGGAGAAGGTATCCTGTGTGGTGACTAATTGTTCTTCCCAAATGACATCTCCTGCACTGAGCACCTTCCTGCTTTAAATTTAACAGGCACCAAGTCAAAATGCAAGCATGAGTGCATGCCCAGCACTCTTGTGTGCTATAATTGGAAGGCAACTGGGAAGGAGTCAGGGGTTAAGCAGAATCTTCTTTTAATTTCTTAGTTTAGGAGAATAAAGACAGACAACCATTCAGAAGCAATTATCTCCTACCTGAATTATTGCAGCTGCAGCCCAATAGAGAAACTACTGTGCATCTCTGGATTATGCATATTCATCAAGTTAATTAGGCACCATAAGTTTGAAAACAGACTTCCTGCTATGTTCACAGAAACACAAATAATTCATACCATATGCATATAATAGTAAAGTAAGAACTTGAGAGATATTACATAAAAAGACAACAATATTTTTAATATAAATGTCACATCTGATTCATGGAAAAGCATTTCCTTAGAGAGGTGACAAACTAATGGTTACATGAAAAACACACAAAGACTTTGAAGAGTCTGCAAAGCAAACAGTGACGAGTAATATTTACAGGTATACCAAACTTTGCTTCAAAGAGGTAACAAGCAGTGGCATTATTTACAACACTGGCTGCAATTCCATCTTTCTAGCCCCTGATTAAATGTTGACCATTTCCTTCTGAAAATGTTTCAGTGTTTATATTCTTTACAGCCTGGATTAAAGTTTTTTTCTATCCTATTTACAAAAATCATCTTAGACCTTTTCAACATCCTTTCAATCATTCTTAAAACAACTATAACTTATGGATGAAATGATGTGATGCCTGGGAGCAATCGAGGTAGGAAGATGAAAAATGACTGACCATGGGTTAATAATAATTGGAGTTGGGGAAAAGGCACCATTGAGTGTATCACATTTGAAATTTCCCATAATGAAAAATTATAAAAACAAAAGTTTCATTATGGTCATTCTATGACCCTTATGACAAAAATTTTCTGTTAGTAAGCATATAAACTAAATTAAAGTTAGAAGAAATTATAAGCTGAAAATGGCAGAATAGATAGGGAGCTTATTGCTCTAGTCTGGGGGAAAATAGTTTAAAAAAAAGTGGAGCGAGTGCAATCTCAGGGAAGAGTTAGGGGGAAAAGTGAAGTGGAAATTCCATGCAAGTTAGAAGGACGCTGTGGATCTACATGGAGGGTCTGGATGCACACCACAGACACGAACACAACACAGGACCCCAGCAACAGAATGGAAGAAATTATTTACAAACTATGCAACTGATAAAGGATTAATATCCAGAATTAATAAAGAGCTCAAGAAACTCAACAACAACAAAACAAACAATCCAGTTAGTAAATGGGCAAAGGACATACGGGCATTTTTCAAAAGAGGAGATCCAAATAGCCAACAGACATGCACAAATGCTCAGGATTACTAGCCATAATCAGAATGCAAATCAAAACCACAATCTAGTTTCACCTCACCCCCATCAGAATGACTTCCATAAAAATATCAACAAACAACAAATGCTGGTGAGGATATGGAGAAAAAGGTACCCTAATCCACTGTTGGTGAGAATGTAAACTGGTGCAGCCACTGTGGAAGACAGTATGGAGATACCTCAGAAATCTGAATATAGATCTACCATATTATGCAGTCATCCCACTCCTAGCAATTTACCCAAAGGAAATAAAATCAGCATATGAAAGAGTTAACTGTATCCTCATGTTTACTGCAGCTCAACTCACAGTGGCTGAGATATGGAATCAACCCAAAGGCCCATAAACTGATGACTTGATAAAGAAATTATGGAGTATGTACACCATGGAATACTATACAGTGGGAAAAAATGAAATCCTGTCATTTAAAACAAAATGAATGCAACTGGAAAACCTTTACTTAGTGAAATAAGCCAGTTCCAAGAAGATAAATATCATGTGTTCTTGATCTGTGGTAACTACGGAACACCTAAAAGGTAATCTATGGAAGTGAAATTGACACTTCAAAAAAGATGTGATGACTTTGAACAGCCCTTGTCTTGACTGTTGAAGTACAGGGTTTTTTTTTTTTTTATACTATTTGTTGAACTCTGTACTTAGGGTAGGATTAATCTTATGTGTATAAAGTTAACTGAAAATAGATCTTAGCAAAAAATAAGAATGGGAATAGGAGAGGGAGGAGGAAGAAGGGTGAGAGTGCAGGTGGGAGGGAGAGTAGAGTGGGAAGAATCACTATGTTCCTAAATTTATATTTATGAGATGCATGAAGTTGTATACCTTAAATAAAAGGTTTCTGGGAAAAAAGGAAGTAATTATATGCTCATTGGTTCACATATAATTTAAATCTAATCCACAATTTTAAATAGCATATTGGGGTACCTTCCCTATAGAAATGTAAAATGAGGTCAGGCTCTTTTCTAAACACTGTCACTTAGATTATCAAATCAAAAATATCAACCTCTATTTAGGTTACTGTAGTTACTCTAATGTAGCATGAACTGTAACTATAACACCACTGTAAACAAGGTAAAAAGAGAATTGTAATGAGTGACAAAAATTGTACTGCTATAAAAGAAAATATCAAATTTTTCCTGACATTAGGTTCTAAGTTCTAAGAAAACTTCTAACATTTTTTAATTATACAAAGGACACGATGTAGCATAATGGATAAATATTTAATTCAACTTGACAAATGAATTGCTATGCATATGGTCAGTCCTTGAGTCAGTCCTTGCTAAACATCAAAGGATTTTGACTCTAGGCTTGGTGAAGATAAAGTGACTGTAGGATTCAGATATGTAAATCTTTGACAGAAACTATCAGGTTAAAATCACAGATACCTTATGTAAGTGGAAAGCATACCCTTGTTTGATGAATAGACTTTTCTTAACAGGTCTTTGGCAGCGGCCTACTATACATCAACTCAGAATTACACTTTCTAGTGATAATTTTTATCATGAATTATAGGAAAGTTCAGATGCTTCAGAGTTAGGCCTGCAGTCTAGATAATCTTCAAGTTACATATACATAATTTTATGTACTTACATATATATTATATTTCCATGGTAACTAACATGAAAAGGGCACAAGTACTAGGGGTCAGGAAGTATAAGTTCCAGTTATATCTGTTCTATTTTATGTAGTCCTGAGAAGGTAACTACCTTTTCTGAGTCTTGTTTTTCTTAAAAAAAAAAAAAAAAAAAAAAAAAAAAAAAACCGGCCAGCACCGCGGCTCACTAGGCTAATCCTCCACCTTGCAGCGCTGGCACACCGGGTTCTAGTCCCGGTCGGGGCGCCGGATTCTGTCCCGGTTGCCCCTCTTCCAGGCCAGCTCTCTGCTGTGGCCAGGGAGTACAGTGGAGGATGGCCCAAGTACTTGGGCCCTGCACCCCATGGGAGACCAGGAGAAGCACCTGGCTTCTGCCATCGGATCAGCGCGGTGCGCTGGCCACAGCGCGCCGGCTGCGGCGGCCGTTGGCAAAGGAGGACCTTTCTGTCTCTCTCTCTCACTGTCCACTCTGCCTGTCAAAAAAAAAAAAAACAAAAAAAACAAAAAACAAAAAAAACAAACAAACAAAAAAACACTAGGTTATTCAACTAAAGTTTCAGTGACCTTGAGACACTTGTGTATTCCTGTAATCTGTATGAAGGTGAATAAATCTCGATATCATTTAGTCTGCAGAGTTTATCTCACCAGAATTACATCTGGATTGTTGTTGCTGGTTTCAACTTCCGTCAGCACTTTACATTTCTTTACAAAGTTTAGTCGCTGCTTCCTTTTCATTCCCCATGAAGAGGCCTGTAACAAGGTATTAACAAGAAATGCACAGGGATCAGTAGTAATCAACATTAAACCACCTTTACTCTTTACTTTATTCAGCCCCTATTAACTGCACACTTCCATAGGGTATAGTGAAAATCCAATTTCTGATCTTTGCTCTTATGAAGTATATGACTAAGATCAACACATGGAAAGTTAAATAACAATGCTCGGCAATAAAAAGGAACATCATCTTTTTATATTAGGAAAAATGTAAATAAAAGGAAAAAAATAATAAAAAGTAAACAAACCTTTTAAAATAAGAGAACACCCAAAAAGAAAAAAAGAAAGTAAATCGCAAAGTAAATTAAGTACGAATGAGCGGTAAACACTATGATGTGCAATACAGAATCAAAAGGCCTGCAGGATGGTGGTCCCTTCCCTTATCTGCTCTTTCATTTTCCAGTTTCAGAGTCCCACATTCCAAAAATATTAACTAGAAAATTCTAGGATTATACTGTCTCAGTTTTCAAATTGTGTGCCATTCTGAATAGCATGATGAAACACTGTGTCCTTCTGCTCCATCTACCCAGGATATGAGTCGGCCCTTATCCACTCTGTCGATGCTGTATACAGCACACACTCGTTAGTCACTTAGCAGCCATCTCAGTTATCAGACTGACTGTTGTGGTTTCACAGTGACTGAACACACAATTTGGCACTATCTGTGACTTCAGATATCCATGGCAGTCTTGGAAGGTTTTCCCTGTGGAGAACATGGAAATCACAGCTTTTGCAGATTCTGAATGAATTATTGTCCAAAGAGTCAATAAATAATGTCTCATATGGATAGGAACATTGTTCTTCAAACTTAAGTAGACATTGCCAAGGAGAAATTACAAATCATCTAACAGATTTTTCTTACTATATGGTTATTAATCAATAGACACCAGACATACATTAGATTGAGATGTGTGCTGTGTGGTTTTGAAAACATGGTCTCATACTTGAAAAGGTGGGAAGACACAAGAATGGGAAATCTATGATACAGGAATGGGTTTCCATTAATTGAAGTGGCTAGGAGTAGATTCTTAGCTTTCTGGGGACAAGGGCAATGCCATCTTAACGGTTGGGCCTCAGCACCTAACCCAGAGTAAACACTTAACACGTTTGTTGAGTGAAATGAATTAATAAAGGATGTTAATGTAAAATGCAAAGAGTCAAAGAGGCAGAAATACAAATCAAAAACTATGTTGTTATTATGGGGAGCACTATTTTCAGGAAATAATGGAAGAAGTTGTCTAAGATAACTGTGACCTAGCAGGTAAAGCTTCCGCCTGCAGTGCCAGCATCCCATATGGGCACCAGTTCGAGTCCCAGCTGCTCCACTTCTGATCCAGCTCTCTGCTATGGCCTGGGAAAGCTGTGGAAGATGGCCCAAGTTCTTGTGCCGTGCACCCGCATGGAAGACCTGGAGGAAGCTCTGGACTCCAGGCTTTGGATTAGCCCAGCTCCAGCCATTGCATTCATCTGGGGAATGAACCAGCAGATGGAAGACCTCTCTCTCTTTCTCTACCTCTACCTCTTTGTAACTCTGCCTTCCAAATATGTAAATAAATCTTAAAAAAAAAAAAAATATGGGGCCAGCGCTGTGGCGCAGCAGGTTAACGCCCTGGCCTGAAGTGCCGGCATCCCATATGGGTGCCGGTTCTAGTTCCAGCTGCTCCACTTCTGATCCAGCTCTCTGCTATGGCCTGGGAAAGCAGTCCAAGATGGCTCAAGTCCTTGGGCCCCTGCACCTGCGTGGGAGACCCGGAAGAGGTTCCTGGCTCCTGGCTTCGGATCAGCACAGCTCCAGCTGTTGCGGCCACCGGGAGAGTGAACCATAGGATGGAAGACCACTCTCTCTCTATCTCTGCCTCTCCTCTCTCTGCGTAACTCTTTCAAATAAATAAATAAATCTAAAAAAAAAAGACAAGTTAACTGAACACTTCTAAAAAAGCCAGGGGCATGATAAAAACAATTCTCTAAGAACAGTCACCTATTTAGCTACTTGTCTTCATATTGCAAAACTGTGGTACATACAAGTGTAAGCTAAAATATTAACTAATTCCAAAGCCATTTTACCAAGCTTTTGAAATGCATGATCAGATTTACTCAGAGCATATCTACCTACCTAATTCCATGCTGCTTAGCCTAATATTAAAAGAAATTACATTTACTATATCTTCTCTGCCAGTTAAGGAAAAACATGGTGTTTTTTTAATGGGATGGAGATTAGACATTTACTGCAAAGAATCTTCAAATATCAAAGTTTCTTTCAGGTACAGACTAAAATCTGATTAAATTCATTTTTAAGGGTTTATAAACAGTTTCACTGCCTCCTGATTTATCCACCTAATTTTTAGATTTTCTTTAATACAGAATGTCCTCTGAAGTGAAATTAGCTTACTTCTCCAAGGGTTGATATGCAACATGTATCCATTTCTTCATCATCTACTTGCTAATCAATCCATTCTAGCCTTGTTTCTACCATATTTACTCAAATGACAAGTTACTCCTGAAATCATCCTACTCACTGTTAAGTCATTAAGCCAATGGACACCTTTTAAGTATTGGGCCAGCTGAGTTGGCCTTTCAGCAGAAGTCAGCCCTATTCACCACCTCTCCTTGAATCATCTTTTTTCCCTTTTGGCTTTAAAGATAAGACAAATTCCTGGTTTCTCCTATTACTGCTCAGGTGATTTCCTCACAATCATCTGTGCACACTTATACTCCAACTGAGGTCCCCCAAATTCCTCAACTCTGTGTAGTCCTTCTTTACTTCTTACCCTTCAACCTTTCTCACCCAGACATTCAAATACTTCACAAGCTTGCATCCCATACTTAAACCTCACTTCCAAAGTCTAGACACTATCTCACTTCTTATCTGCCTTGTCCTTTTAGAAGTCTCAAACTATGTAAGCTGAACTCATGCTCCTCTCCACAACTCCAGTTACCTCCAAGGTAACTGCTTTAATGTATAGAATCATCATCCAGTCAGGTGAAAATTCTGGAAATTCTACAACAATTCTTCCCACTTCTCTCTGCTTTGCCTTCCATATACAATACAGTATCAAAGTAGGGCACTGTAGCCTTCTCCACCAGCAACAACTTAGCCCACATTAGCAAGACTTTTCAATTAGACCACTACATCATCTGCCTAGCTAGCCCTCATCCACTCCTGTGATGCGTAACTGGTAAGAAATGACATGCACCAGTTATCAATGCCTGGGAAGAGCTGTAAATAATTCTTGCACAATATCTTCGTATTAGTGTTGTCAAAAATACTACAATGCAGTCAAGCATTGGGGGGAATAATGCTTTCCTTACACAGAAAAAAGACAGTGCAAGATCAGTTTCAGTAGTGTCCATCTACCCTTTATGTCCATCAGGTCCTCCTGGCAGCCAAAACAGAACAACTGGCTATGCATGCTCCTTGTACGCTATAGTAGAGGTACCCTATCACTTCCACAAGTAGAACAGATACAGTGGTAGGGTCAACCAGGTGTCATGTGAAGCACATACTTCAGAAGAACAAAGAAGCATGCATTTAGCTTACAGCAGAGAAAGATATTCCCAAATGAGGCAATCAGCCCAACACAGGACCTGTAGGCTTTTTATCTCTTGGTAAGGAAGTGTCCCAGGCCCAGGGTCTGTTCTAACATAGCCAAGAGGCATGAAACTGATTTTCCCAACAATTCTACTCTCTGCTACTTTTCTTTCTTAGTTGGTCAAAAGCAATTCTTTATAAAAGAAAGCTTGGTTATGTCATTTTCTTGCTTGGTACTATTTTATTTATTTTTAAAATTGATACATAAGATTTCTACATTTTATGAAGCATAGTGTAACATCTCTATACATTTATACAATGTGAGAAAAATCAAACCAGAAGAACTGTGATTTCCAAAATCGCAAACATTCCCATTTCTTTGTGTTGGGCACACTGAAAATCTTCTCTACTAGCACCTGAAATATATAGTAACTTACTGCTATTGTCACGTCACTATACTATAGAACATTAGACCATCTGTCCAATGTGAAGTAATGCTGTAACTAGTACCCAAACAGTATTTTACACTTTATGTTCTGTGTGGGTGCAAACTGATGAAATCTTTACTTAATATATACTAAATAGATCTTCTGTATGTAAAGATAATTGAAAATGAATCTTGATGTGAATGGAATGGGAGAGGGAGCAGGAGATGGGCGGGGTGCAGGTGGGAGGGAAGTTATGGGGGGGAAGCCATTGTAATCCATAAACTGTACTTTGGAAATTTATATTTACTAAATAAAAGTTTAAAAAAAAGAACATTAGAACATCTACAAAACTGCAATTTTGTACACATTAACTAATCATTTTCACCTCTGGTCTTCTCCCCTCCACCACACACACACCTTTCCTAGTTGTTGTAACCACTATTCTACTCCTTACTGTAGAATATCAATCCTTCTCTAAGGGTTGATATGCACATGTATCCATTTCTCTCTTTATACACATATTTTGTATATACACCACAGATTCCTTATCTATTTATTCCTTATTTTTCCTTATCTATTTATTCGTTCACCCACTGACGGACACTTAGATTGATTCCCTGTACTATTGTGAATAATGCTGCATAAAAACATGAGAGTGCCGATATGTCTTCCACATGTGATTGCATTTCCCTTGCTTGAAACTTCAATGGCTTCCCTTTGGAATTAGCATAAATATAAAACCTCCTAATCAAGTACTATCTTACCTGAATGGTCCTGTCACTCTCTATTCATCTCAAAGCACATCCTCTTTCCATCTCTCTGTCCTTCTAGAGCTTAGCTGTCATCTTGAAATGCGAGGTATCACCATGCTCTCTTATGAGCAAACACACTTTGCATGGACTGGAACTGCTCTTCCTCTCCTTTTGCCAATCTAATTGGAATTCAATCCTAAGAGGTTACTCACTACTTTTTCTGGGAAGATGTCCCACCAGATAGAGTCAAAACCTCTATTATAAGTACCTGCCCTTGCTACTGTGTCATAAAAACTGTCACAGTGCTTGTTCCCATCTGTTTGTACAGTTTTTGTATTGTCTGTCTCCATCACAAGACTTCAAGTTTGATGGGGGCAGGAACCATAAGTAGTTTGTTTACTACTGAATGAATCCTCTGTAGCTGATATACTAAATAGTACATTTCAAGAAAATACACAATCAAACACACACACACACATACACACACACACACACGGGGTCTTCAAAAGTTAGCAGAAAAATGCATGTTATTTAAGAATGCGTAAATTTCAAAAACTGTTTTGCATAAAATAAACTTAATCTTTTAATTTGATTTTTCTCACAAACTGTCTGGAGTATCCTTGTATACTTTTTTATGTAAAGCTACACGAACTGAATATACACTGTTAATTTATAGCTTCAGAAGTCCATAAAAGATACACATTATCTATTTAAAAAAATTATTAATTTTATTTATTTGAAAAGCAGAGAGAGAGAGAGAGAGAGAGAGATGGAAAGTGAGATTTCCCATGCCATGATTCACTCCATCCAGGTCTCCAATGGGGATGGCAAGGACCCAAGTACTGGTACCATCATGTTTGCCAACCAGCTCCCAGGTAGCTGAAATCGGGAATATACCCAGGACTTGAACCCAAGGACTCTGATATAAAATGCAGCCATATCAACTGGCATCTTAACCACTATGCTAAATTCCTGCCCACATTATCTTTTAATTCAATTTTTTCCATGAACCTCTGAAGCACCTTCATATTTGTATAGTTTTACAGATAGTATACATGCTAGTCTAAATAAATTCCTATATTTAGAGTCTAATGTCTTGTAACACTTGGGCAAACTCTCAGTTCCTCACTCAAATTATGTTTTTAGAGCATGCAAGATATTTACAAAATAAATTTAAAAATTTCAAAGCTTGAAATTGCACTGCTAATGAGTTTTTAAGGAAATCAGTATTAAAGGAGCTATGATGAAAAACATGATAAAAATACTTTGTATTACAAACATGAAGCACTTTGATTACAGCAAGGTTTGAATAAATATTTTCAGAATAGATAAACCCATAGATTTAACTATTATTTATAATGCAAGGCAAAATAAAAATTGAAATTCTGTAGATTGTAGATGGATTCACCATGGCTCATGTGCCAGGAAAATATTTAAGGCAAAAATTTCAAAATCGTAGAGAAATAGATTTCACATATTTTAAAAGCTACTCAAAAATGATTGTCTCAGGAAGTAAACATTTTCACTAAAGATTTTCCTAAAGAGTCTGTGTACCATTTTCCAAAGGTTTTACCAATGAATGTGTGAATTTTATAATGTAACTATTGTTCAAAATCCTTCTGAAAGAATCATTCCTATGATATCTTGTGCCCACCATGCCTAAGACAGTGTTTTAACCCAGGGTGGAAATTTGGTAGATACTGCTCATCAAATGAGTTTAGAATTTGACAGCTCATCTGAATATAAATATTTTAATTTTATGCATTCATTTGAAAGGCAGAGTGACAGAGAAAGAGTGCACTAAGAGATGCTGAGGGGGAGAGAGAGAGAGAGAGAGAGAGAGAGACAGAGAGAGAGAAAGAGAGAGAGAGAGAGAGATAGTTCTTTCATTTTCTGGTTCACTCCCCAAATGTTTGCAAAAGCCAGGGCTGTGCCAGGGTTAACCCAGGAGTCTGGAACTTCATCTGCATCTCCCCTGTGGGTGGCATGAACTCGGGTACCTGCTGCCTCCCAGGATGTGCCTTAGCAGGAAGCTGGATCAAAGTGGAGTAGCTGGAATTCAAACCAGGCACTCGAATTTGTGATGTTGGCATCCCAAGTAGAGATTTTACTGGTGCACCATAGTGTCTACCTCTTGAGTATTTTTGCTGGTGGCACATATTACCCTCCAAGGGTGAATTCAATTTGCAAAAAGACATTAGAAGTAAAACTAGATAATCAAGGTAGATAAAATAGTTTATATATTTATATATATGCTTATGAAGATGTAAAATGGAAATAAGTGAGATAGTCTATAACCACTCAGTACTCAATATGGCACATATAAGTGTCCATTCAGATGGAAGCATTGTTATTATTATTATAAACTAAATGTGGAGGAAAATTCTGAAAAGGAATCAGGTAATGGTAAAACTGTAATAATGAACTTGGTGTGATCCTTTTGAAAGAAACAAACTCATGAACACACAGAAATTCTAGGGTGCTACATTTGTTAATCATTGTCAGCATCTCATTGTATTTTGACCTTATACCCCATTTTCCAGAACATAATCACACGGGAAACAATCTGTGCATAACTTGGCTAAGCATTTTTCCTATAAAGTGCTGAATGCCAAATCCTAAAGATTAAGGGTTTATTCTATCTGAATACTTCTCTCTTAAATGTAAATTTGAAATTGTTTCCCATCCAGGCATTCTTCAGGGGTCCTTCAAATGGCTGATCTTTCAGGACACTGTGCTGATATTAGCAATCTACATTTTCTTCCAAAATAGAGAATATAGGAAAAACTAATAGAAATTGGGTCCTTGTCCAGGAAACAGATTGCAATGTATAGTCTATAATTACAGTGCTTTAAAAATGTGGAAATGAAGCAAAACCTTTACCAAGTGCTATTTCTGGAAAAAAGTGAATTATTATACACCTTGTGAGTAAGAATGAAAACAATACCTGGAACGTCTCAGGTAGCCTGACACCTCCTGACAGGGCCGCTGCACGTCTCATTCTCTTCTGCATTGACTTTTTCCCAATTTTAGTCTCTGAAACGTACTCTACATCAGAGTCTGTCTCTTCTGGGAGTCTTTTTTGGCTTCTATAGCTGTCTGAAAGCTCAAAGGATGAAAGAGGCTCATGCTTCAAGTCGTCACCTGAAGGCCTGATTTTCTGACTTCTGACATTTTCCTTAAATAACAACAAAAAAAAAGTGTTTTTGGCAACCTGCTTATTTATAATTACCTGCCATTTCCCTCATAACCTTCCCACACTGGGTGATACTTCTTAGTACTAACAAAAATTGTAAAGATCAGAAACTTAGAAAATCAGCTTTAGCAAATGTAGCCTGCTGTACGGGCTCGTTAAGAATTTGATTCAGAAATCACTGCCGAGCTCTGTTGAATCAACAGGTCTGATTTTGAAGGAAACAGAAGACCCTAAATTTAGAACATCTTGTGCATCCTGACTTGCTCCCAGCACAGTGCATTTGCCTCTGGCTCCCTGGTGCACACAAGGTCAGTCTCCATCCCTACCCCCACCCTACAACCTGCTTCCTGGCCCTTGCTCATTGCTATTTCTTCATCCACTGAAGCACATCCTTGCTGATGGACCTAGAATATTGTGCCTGTTTGCTATGTATGAGGCAAAAATGAACCATTAGAAGGAGAGGCATTTATGGATCAGCAGCAGTGACACTTGCATTCCTATGGATATTATTATCTACATAGTCCTCACTGGCATCCATCAGCTCTCTCCCTCACAGTGAGGGCACAAAGAAACTGTCTGGCTTCCATTTTCCTTCACATAAATGACCATCATTAAGAAAAGTTCACTACAATTGAATATACTAGTTTGTGCTTATCTAGATGAAATCTTCAAGGCACTGGATTATATAGTTGTTACAGCAGGCTTGTAACAACACATTTACCATCAATTTCCCAGAGCAAGTTCCTTGCAAATGATTTTTACTTCTCTCCATTCCAAAAGAATCCCTTTCCTCATCTGTTTGACTCAAGTGATAACTTGTAACAAATAAAATGTGGGGATTCTGAGTATGGTTCTGCCGTTCAGCCAGGTAGTGATCTCAGGTAAAAGTAGTATGAAAGGAGGGATTTAAGTGTCAAGACTATACCACTTTCAAATTATTTGGGGGTTCATGGATCCCTGACACCTTAATCTAGCAGCAGAAGATGAAAATCAAGGAAACATAAACTAAAAAGATACTTTGGACACAACAGTTCCTATATCCAACACGAACAGTGAGGAAATGCCAACAATCTGCAATATATTATATACATCTATCATGTATTTATCTAGTGGTTGACTGGTGTTTACCAGTCCTACATTCTGTTAGAAAGTATAAGTAAAATGATAGTTTTCCAAATGCTTGTGTGTGACTGATGTGACTGAGAAACTCTTAATGTTCACAAATGCTGCTTTTTAAAGAAGTCTGAAAAGTTCAAAAGTGTTCCCCTCTAAATCCTAAATTTTAGAAAACACTGACATTATGCAATATGACATCTAACAAACATAATAAGAAATAGAAATATTCTGTGTACATACAATTTCTATATTATTTTTGTGTTTTCTGGAAAGAATATATTAAAATATCTTAAATGGCCATCATGTCCAGGCAGTAAAATAATGCTTAATTCAGATTTTATTTTATTATGTATTTTATTTTCTATGTTTTCCCTAAGAAATATATATCACTCTATTAAGAAAACAAAAATGTTAGTAAAAATCTATTAGTGTTTCACTTTCCGAACCTCATAAACCATAACATCTGGCATTTAATAGGACCTATCCCGCAGGTGGGAAATATGACACAAATGGATCAATCCTACTTTACTCACCTTAGGTGCTGAAGTGGGGCAGGTGGAAATGAACTCAGAGATCCTACTTGTTGGTATAAATTGAGGCTTTTATGAAGGAAAAAAACAATGAAGGCAAGCGTAAATAGAATAGCTTTCAGTCAGCACATTACAGTAATCCAGCAGTCTTTATTTCCTAGAGAAGTTAAGGCAGCACGCTCTCGCCTGTGACTGCCTTAGAAGTCCCTTTAGTTTAGACATGCTGTGTGATGTCTTGCTTAGCAGTGATTAGATAGTACAAGAGAGCCCAAAGGCTTGGTGAAGTACTGCAGGTCAAGTCTTATGACTACTCCAGGATGACACCACGTCAAACCCTGTCAGGGTTCCAGATCCCCCAGCCCTAGTCCCCTTCTCTTGCCAGAAACTCTGCAGAGCCCAGGGTCTGGAATGAATCCTGATCTTAGGCAGCAGTTCTCTCTGGTTTAGAGTTCTGGGCATGAGCTTCAGTGGACTTGTGAGGGTAAACTGGCCCCAACTCTGTCCCTAAAACCTAAGATGATGCCTTATCACCAACATCTAATTGCTGCCTTGTACTGAGAAATGCAGCTAGGGAAAGGGGAGCAGTGGCTCTCTGAAAAAGAAGCACCTTTTAAGCTAGTATTTTGACGTGATCATATGTTAAAATAATCAAATGTTAATGAAATACAAGCATAATAGAGAGCAGTGTAGGCTCTGCACTCTGGGCAAAGGTTCATTCCCTTTGGGGTGAAATCCTGCCTAGGTGTGTGTGTGCACCTCCTTTACAGTGCACACTCACACACACACAAACACACACACACACGCCATCCTTTCCTGTGTCACAGACTATCATGGCATCTGGTGGGAGCGAAATTTGACCTTGCTCTCATAATTATTCTACCCCATAATCTGAAGTCTCGGCTTTCAAAAGGTTTGGTTCCAGTCTTCGCGGAAGCATTTTTTTTTCCTGTGGATTGCCTATGCAGGTGTCTTTTCCTCTGTCCTGAAATCCTGGTCTTTCATTAACTGTAGGTATCGTCACTGAAACTCCTCCAAAACCAAACTCACTATTTCATCTCTGCATCTGTACCTGCCCTAACCAGCGCCTCCCATTGTAATCCCTCTCTTGATTAATGGCATCGCCAAGCACCCAGACATACAAACTAGAAGCCTCAATTATACTTAGCTCACCAACATGCTCAGCCCCACACATCTAACCAGGGATCCAGTCCTGTGGATTTCTCAAATTAAAACACTTGTAAATTCAAAACTATTCCCTCATAAGTAGCCTCCATTCACCTCTCTGTTTAAAGGTTTTTGTCATCTCTTGCTTTAACTACTTTCTATAATCTTTCTTACTTCTTGTTCAACAATTTCCCTACATCTATGTCACAACCACTTGCCACACTATATTATTCCTTTTGCTAAAGTAAGGTGGAGGGGTGATGAGAAGAGAGGGTAGTAGAGGAAGTTAATAAGTCTGTTAGGAATGATTAATGCCAAGTTCATAATTAAAATTTAATTGTGTGGAGTGGGGTTTGGTGTCACTATTTTCTGATGTTCTCCAAGTGATTCTAATACAGCTATAATTGACAACTAACCTAGAAGGGAGAACTTCATTTCTGTAGCCCCTAGAACATGAAATGGCACATAAATATTCAAGTTTATTGAATGGAACCTGACAGCACCTAGGATGACAAACAACTTGCTTCCAGTGGTTACACCCGAGCTTTCTAAATGCTTCTTCTGAGCCGTTTCCCATCCTTCTGTCATCTTCCGCTGCCTCCACTAACCTCATATACTCAATGTCCAATCACGTTTACTACTCCTCAGGTTTACTTTAATGTTACCAGGCCATCACATAACCCAATTCTTGTCCTGAAATGATCTTTCCAATCTGTCAAATCAGTCAAATTCTACTCATCCTTCATGTCTCAGTTTAAATATTGTCCACTCCAAATATCTCCTCTAATTCCCCAAAGAAGAATTAGTTACTTTATCATATGCTCCTAAGGCACCTCTTTTGAGAAGATGTATAGATACTACATTCACATGCAACAATGTACATTTTTGAGGTGCTGTGATTTTTCTTCTAGTTAACATACTTTCTATTTCCATTTGATGCAAAACACTTGAAGACGTGGCTGCTTTTTCTTCTTTAATTTTTTTATAATTTTAATTTTTAATTAGTTTAACAGATTCAATGTGAATATATATATATAATTCTAAGAACACAATGATATTCTCTTCCTCCCTGCCTCCCTGCCTCATCCTCTGTCTTTGCTATCCTCTTTTTTTTCTCATTTTCTCTTTGTTAGTTTTGGAGATAACATATTTTAAAATTACATTACAGTAAAAAGGCTTAATACTTCACCAAATAAGAGGTTTAACCAGTAAAATGAAAAAAAAACCTAGTTTAGTGAGAATATAGACAATGACTGTAAACAATAATCAAATAGAAAAATGTTCAACTTACACATGTATAGTAAATTTTAAAGCAGTCACAGATCATTAAAACTATAGCAGTGTAACATTTTTAACCACTGGTTTGACCAAGACATAAAACAAAGTTCAACAAAACTATTTTTGCAGCAATTCTGATACACACAGACATGTATTTCTCTTTTTCTTTTTTGTTTGGTTTTTAAATTTTAGCTCCCAGACATATGGGAGAACATGTGGTATTTATCTTTCTGGGTCCAGCTTATTTCACTCAACATCATGACCTCCAGTTGTGTCCACTTTGCTTCACAGTAGAATCCCATTCCTTTTTAAAGCTAAATAATATTTCATTGAGCATACATGTCACATTTTCTTTATCCATTTATCTGATGATAGACACGTTGGTTGATTCCAAATTTTGGCTATTGTGAACAGCACTGCTATAAACACTGTGGTGCAGATATTTCTTTGATACATTGTGTTCAAGTCTTTTGGGTATTTACCCAGTAGTGAGAGTGCTGGATCACATAGCAAGTCTACTTCCAATTTTCTAAGTAATCTCCACACTATTTTCTACAGTGGGTGCACTAATTTACATTCCCACTTGCCAGTGTTTGTTTCTCTCTCTGTTTTGGACTTGAGCCATTCTGACACTGGTGAGGTGACATCTCATTGTGGTTTTGATTTGCATTTCCCTGATGGCTAGTAATGGTGAGCATCTTTTTATATATTTGTTGGCCATTTGTATTTTCTCCTTTTGAGAACTGTCCATTGATATCCTTTGCCTATTTCTTAACTGGATTGGTTGGTTTTTGTTGTTGAGTGTTTTTTCTTTTCCAAAGATTTATTCATTTACTTGAAAGTCAGAGTTACAAAGAGGCATATGCAGAGAGAGAAAGAAACGTCTTCCATCCACTGGTTCATTCCCCAAATAACTGCAATGGCCAGAGCTGGGCTGATCCAATGCCAGGAGCCAGGAGATTCTTCTAGGTCTCTCACATGGGTGCAAGGGCCCAAAGACTTGGGCCATCTTCTACTGCTTTCCCAGGTCATAGCAGAGAGCTGGATCAGAAGTGGAGCAGCCAGACTCGAACTGCCGCCCAAATGGGATGCCGGCATTACAGGTAGCAGCTTTACCCAATACACCATAGCACTGGCCCCTGTTTGAGTTTTTGAAGTTGCTTATATATTTGGGACACTAATCCTTTGGCAGATAGATAGTTTGAAAATATTTTTCCCATTCTGACAGATGTCTCTCCACTCTATTGCTCATTTCCTGTTCCGTGCTAAAGCTTCTGAGTTTGATATAGCCCCATTTTTTAGTTTTGCTTTTGTTGCCTGTGCTTTGGGGGTCTTGTCTAAGTTGTCCCCTGTGCCAATGTATTAAAGTGTTTCCCCTACATTTTTTTTAGCAACTTCATAGTTTCAGTTCTTAAATTTAGATCACTGATTCAATGGAGGGGAAAAGGAAGGAGGGGGAGAAGAAGAAAGGGAAAACTGAAAATAGTGTTTGAGATTTACAGGACACTATCAGATGATTAAAAAAATGTCTAAGGAGTTCCTGAAGGTGTGTAAAGAGAGAATGGATGAAAAGATCTACTCAGCAAATAATGGAAGAATACTTCCCTAATTTGGAGAAAGAAAGGGACATCCAAGTACACTGCACATAGAACTCCTAACAGACATGATCAGAAAAGATCTTCACCATAACACATTGTAGTCAAATTTTCAACAGTGAAACATAAAGATCCTAAAATATGCACGAGAGAAATGCCACATTACCATCACAGGATCCCCAGTTAGTCTAACAGCTGATTTCTCATAAGTGACCCTATAGGCTGGGACAGAATGCAGAGACATAGTTCAAGTCCTAAAAGAATGAAATGTCAACAAATAATACTGTATCTTGCAAAGCTCACATTTATAAATGAAGGTGAAATAAAGACATTCCATAGCAGACAGACACTGCAAGAATTTGTCACCCTTCATCTAGCCTTCCAAATGATTCTTAAGGCTGTGCTACCTACAGAAACACAGATAGTCATCATTATGAAATAATGTGAAGGCATAAAATCTCCCAGTATAAGAACAAAGGAAATCCAAAGAAAACAACATGAACATTTATGGAAATGGTAATAAAATGATACCTATCAATAGTCACCTAGAATGTAAATGGCTTAAATACTCCAATAGGGTGCCAATGCTCTGGCATGGCAGGTTAGTCCAACTCCTGCAGCACTGGCATCCCAAATGGGCTGGTTCAAGTCCTAGCTGCTCCACTTCCAATTCAGCTCCCTCACAATGGGCCTGGGAAAGCAGCAGAGGATGGCCCAAGTGCTTGGACCCCTGCACCCATGTGGGAGACCCAGATGAAGTTCCTGGCTCCTGGCTACAGTCTTGCCCACTCTGGGGTGTTGCAGCTATTTGGGAAGTGAACCAGCAGATGAAAGACATCTCTCTGCCTCAGCTTCTCCTTCTCTGAAACTCTGCCTTTAAAATAAATAAATAAACCTTTTTTAAAATTCTCCAATTAAAAGATACAACTAGTTTATGGATTAAAAAACATGACCCATATATATGCTGTCTACAAGAAACATACCTCACCAGAAAAGTTACATGCAGACTGATACATGCAGACTGAAAGTGAAAGGATGAAAAGATATTCCATGCTTATATAAAGCAGAAATGAGCAGGTATAGCAATCCTAATATCAGACAAAATAACTTTTAACACAAAAACCGTTAAAAGAGACAAAGAAGGGTACTATGTAACAAAAAGGGATCAATTCAATAGGAAGGTGTGACTATAATAAATTTCTATGCACACAATGCCAGGGTGGTTGGCTATTTCAAATGTTATTGGATCTAAATGGAGACATGGACTCCAATACAATAGTAATAGGGTACTTAAACACTTTCAAACAATGGACAGATCAACTAAACAGAAAATCAACTAAGAAACAACAGAACTAGTATCCACTAGGGACCAAATAGACCTAACCAATATCTACAGAACATTTCATCCCATCCCACAGTTGCAGAATACACATTCTTTAAGTCAGGGCATCTAGGATAAAGCAAGCTTCATCAAATTAAAAAAAATTGAAATCATACCATGCATCTTTTCCAACCACAATGAATGAAACTGGAAATCAACAACTCAAAATTTCTAGGAAATATGGAAACACATGTAGACTGAACAACATGCTCCTGACTGAATAGAAGAAATCATATGGGAAGTCAAAAAATTCCTAGAAAAGAATGAAGATGACAGCACAACATAACAAAACTTGTGGGATACAGCAAAAGCTGTGCTAAGAAGGAATTTTATTGAATTAGTGTCTACACCAATAAATTGAAAAGGCATCAAATAAATGAGTTATCAATGAATCTCAAGAACCTAGAAAAACAACAAACCAAATCCCAAATTAGTAGGAAGAAATAAATTATTAAAATTAGAGAAGAAATAAACAAACTGAAACAAATATACAAAAGATCAGTGAAATGAAGAGCTGGTTTTTTGAAATAATAAACAAAATTGAATGAAAAAAGACCTAAATCGGTAAAATCAAGATGAAAATAAAGATGTAACATAGGACACCGCAGAAATAAAAAGAATCATCAGGAATGACCACAAACAGCTCCATGCCAACAAATGGAAAAATCTTGAATAATGGATAGATTCATAGACACACACAATCTATCAAAATGATTCTTGAATGCATAGAAAACCTAAAACTGAATAATAAAGATGGAGATTCAACCAGTAATGAAGACCCTACCAAGAAAGAAAAGCCTAGGGACAGATGGCTTCACTGTTAAATTCTACCAGTCTTTTAAAGAGGAATCAATTCTAATTCTTCTAAAACTATTCAAAACAACTGAAAGGGAAGGAATCCTCCCAAACTCCTTCCATGAGGCCAGTATCACCTTAATTCCTAAATGAGAGAAAGATACAACAAAGAAACAAAATTATAGACCAATAATCTTGATGAATGCAGATGCAAAAATCCTCAACAAATTTTAGCTAATCGAATCTAACACATCAAAAAATCATTCATCTGGACCAAGTGGAATTTATCTCTGATGTGCAAGGACAGTTCAACACTCACAAATCAGTAAATGTGATACATCACATTAATAATCTGAAGAATGAAATGACATGATTATCTCAATAAATGCAGAAAAAGTATTTGATAAAATCTAACATCTTTCATGATAAAAACCTTAAGGAAACTGGGTATAGAAGGAACATTCTGCAAAACAATCAAGGAAATTTATGACACACTACACCCTGAATCTTATTCAATGAGGAAAAAGCAGAAGCATTTCCACTAAGATCCACTAATATTATTATAAATAAAAATTCCACTAAGATCCACTAAGAACAGTCAAAGATGCCCACTTTCACCATTGTTATCCTGGAACTTTTAGCCAGAGCCTTTAGGAAAGAAACAAATAAAAAGGATACAATTTGGAAACTAGCCCTATTTGCAGAAGACATGATCAGATAATCCTATATACAGGGGAAACCAAAAGACTCCACTAAGAGACTACTGGAACTCATAAAAGAGTTTGGTAAGGTGGCAGGATATGAAATAAACACAAAAAAATCAATAGCGTTTGCATGCACAGACAATGCCATGGCTGAGAAAGAACTTCTAAGATCAATCCTATTCACAATAACTACAGAAAAAATTAAATATTTTGGACTACATTTAACCAAGGAGGTGAAATATCTCTATGATGAAAATTATAACATATTAAATAAATAAATAGAAGACACAAAAAATGAAAAAATCTTCCATGTACATGGGTTGGAAGAATTAATATCATCAAAATCTCCACACTACTTATAGATGCAGTGTGATCCCAATCAATACACCAATGATATTATTTGCAGATCTTGAAAAAGTGATGTTAAAATTCATATGGAATCACAAGACACTCCAGAAGATAACTAAAGAAATCTTACACAACAAAAACAAAGCCTGAGATATCACAATACCAGGTCTGAAGACATACTACACAGCAGTAATTTTCAAAACAGTCCAGTACTTGCACAAAAATAGACACATAGATCAGTGGAACAGAATAGAATCCCCAGAAAATAATCCAAGATGGTACAACCATCTAATCTTTAACAAAGGGGAAAAATTCAATACCTGGAACAAGGATGGTTTATTCAACAAAAGATGCTGGGAAAATTGGGTCTTCATGTACAGAAATATGAAACAAGACTCCTACCTTACATCTTAAACAAAAATCAACTCAAAATGGATGAAGGATCTAAATCTATCACCTGATACCATAAAATTCTAGAGAACACAGGGGAAACTCTGAAAACACTGCTGGCATAGGAAAAGGCTTTTTGGAAAAGACCACAGAAGCACAGGCAATCAAAGCCAAATTAGACAAAGGGATTACATCAAACTAAGAAGTTTCTTACTGCAAAGGAAACACTCAACAAAGTGAAGTAGCAACTGACAGAATAGGAGAAATATTTTCAAACTGATAAAGGACGAATATCCAGAATCTATAAGGAGTTCAAGAAACTCAACAAAACAAACAATCTAGAAAAGAAATGAACAATGAACGTGAACAGACATTTTTCAAAAGATGAAATTTATATGGCCAACAGACAAATGAAAATGATGCTCGCTGGTGCCGTGGCTTAATAGGCTAATCCTCCACCTAGCGGTGCGGGCACACCGGGTTCTAGTCCCGGTCAGGGTGCCGGATTCTTTCCCAGTTTCCCCTCTTCCAGGCCAGCTCTCTGCTGTGGCCTGGGAAGGCAGTGGAGGATGGCCAAGTGCTTGGGCCCTGCACCCCATGGGAGACCAGGAGAAGCACCTGGCTCCTGCCTTCAGATCAGCGCGCCAGCCGTGGCGGCCATTGGAGGGTGAACCAATGGCAAAAGGAAGACCTTTCTCTCTCTCTCTCTCTCTCTGTCTCTCTCTCTCACTATCCACTCCGCCTGTCAAAAAAAAAAAAAAAAAAAAAAAGAAAAGAAAAGAAAAGAAAGAAAGAAAGAAAAAAGAAAATGATGCTCAGGATCACTGACCATGAAGAAAATACTAATCAAAACCACAGTGAGGTGAGATTACACCTCATCCCAGTCAGAATGGTCTTCATACAGAAAACAATGAATAATAAATGCTGGTGAGGATGTGAGGAAAAGGGTTCCCTAATCCACTGTTGGGGGCATGTAAAATAGTACAACCACTGGAACAGATAGTATGGAGATTCCTCAGAAAGCTGAAAATAGATCTACCATATGATCAGCCATCCCACTCCTGGGAATTTACCCTAAGGAAATTACATAATCATATGAAAGAGTTATATGTGCTGCCATGTTTATTACAGCTCAATTAACAATATCTAAGATATGGAATTAACCCTGATGCCCATCAACTGATTACTGGATGAAGAAAATGTAGCATATATATGATATTAAATACTCAGCTGTCAAAAAGAATGAAACCCTGTCTTTTGCAACAAAATGGATACAACTGGAAACCATTAGACTAAGTGAAATAAACCAATGCCAAAAAGGCAAATATATTTTCCCTGATCTATTGTGGTTAGTAGTACAAACAATATAATGTTCATGAGCAAAACTGACATTTTGAGATCTCATTTTTTTATAGTCTTTGTCTCAATTGTTGAGTAACACTGTTTTTTTTTCGTTACTTGAATTACTTACTTAGTGTAAGCTTATATTTATGAGTATGAAATAAACTGAAAATATGTCACTGTAAAAAGTAAAAGAATAAGAAAGTAAGGAGAAGTGAGGGTGGGAGCACAGGCAGGAGGGAGGTTACGGTAGATGGTATTACTACACCCCTAGATCTGTATATATGAAACACATGAAATTTGTTCACTTTACATAAACAAAAAAATTTTAAAAATTCTCCTTAGTATTACATTCTCCTTTTCCCCAGTTCATATTCTATTAGCAAGTAACCACTGCTACCACTTTCTTATTTTTCTTCATATTTACAGAGTTTTGTACATGTATGTGTATGTGTATGTTGATGTATGTGCATGTATGTGTATGTGTGTACATGTATGTATAAATTTTCTCCACTTTTTTGGTATGGAAAATTATTGTATAATATATACACAGGCTGTATTCTGCTTTTTCATTTCAGGATATATCTTAGAGATCATTCTTTTTTTTTAACACTTAAAGAGCTATTAATTATCTTCTGCAATTGCATTGTATTTCAATTTATTTTTGCACAACAACTCACTTAACCAGATCTGTTGACATACATTTAGGTCTGTAATATACAAACAATTTTATACTGACTAACCTTGCAAATAGGTAATTTTCCCATTTTGGTAAATGAGCAGACCATCAATTTCTAAAAGGGAAATTTCTTTTTTTTCTTTTTTTATAATTTATTTATTTATTTTTTATTTAGTAAATATAAATTTTCAAAGTACAGTTAATGGATTACAATGGCTCCCCACCCACCACAATTTCCCTCCCATTCACATCCCTCCGATCTCCCGCTCCCTCTCCCATTCCATTCACATCAAGATTCATTTTCAATTATCTTTATATACAGAAGATCAATTCAGTTTATATTAAGTAAAGATTTCATCAGTTTGCACCCACACAGAAACACAAAGTGTTAAATACTGTTTCAGTACTAGTTATAGCATTACTTCACATTGGACAACACATTAAGGACAAATCCCACATGAGAAGTAAGTACACAGTGACTTCTGTTGTTGACTTAACAATTTGACACTAAAAGGGAAATTTCTAGAGCAAAAGTATATGCAGTTGAAATTTCTTTTAATTTTTATTTATTTGAAGAGCAGAGAGAGACAGACAGGCAGAATACAGACAAACCAAGAACTCCCATCCAGTGGTTTACTCCCCAAATTCCTGCAACAGCTGGGGTAGATAAGGCCAAATCAGGGAGCCAGGAACCCAATCCAGGTTTCTCACAATCACTTGAGCCATCTCTGCTGCCTCCCAGCATAAGCAGGAAACTGGAGTTAGGAGCCAGAACTGGGAACTGAACCTGGGTACTCTGGAGTGGCAATGTACCATTTTCTGTGTAATTATATGCATTTTTTCATAACATATTAATTTTATTTGCTTTTCCACTTTTATCCTGTTTCAGGGAACAGCAAATGTTTTCTTTTAAAAATAAGAAAATGAATAGTTTAGACTTTGCATCTCACGTACACTGTTGTCCCTCCCCCAACCATTTAAAAATGTGGAAAAATTCATCTTGAGGGCCATAAATGAAGATGTAGTGAGCTATATTTGGCCTGCAAATAATTATATCTGATCTCTTTCTCCACCAAGTTCATCAAGTGGTTATTTGCCTTAGTGTGCTTTCCAACTGCATGATTTCATTTATTTCTGTTTCTGTCTTGAATTCTACCAAATAATGTTTCATCTCATTGTCTCCTATTACGTCAGCATCTCTTCATGAATCATTCTGTAGGACAAGTAGGCAGAAAGTAAGGTTCTAGGCAAGTTCTTTTTGGCAAGCAAACCCCTTTCCTTCTCATCCCTACAAAAAATGCTGCTTCCCCAAGTGTTAAGAGTTTGAGTATGTTCATGTGCATGCCACGTTTGCTTCTGTGCACCAAAGCTGGTTTAGTGGGATTCCTGTTGCCTGCTGGCTACTGCAAACAATGGCTATAGCTTTTCCACAGATGCATCCTCCTTCTGTAAGTCTGTTTGTATTGATACTTTTGATGTGTGATTGCTGGGCTCTTTGAGTTCTCACCTCTTTCTCCTGTTGCTCTCTGCATCATCTTGACTGCTTTGAATAGCACCAGGAAATATTTTGGTGTATGTCTACTAGTTTGATTGAAGCTTCCATTTGCTTCTATTTCCTCTATTTTCCTTATTTCTTTCAGAAGACTTTCAGAAAGACAAAAAAAATCTGTCTATATAATCATATTTTTACCCAAAGTTCCCTAAAAAATTTTAATCTGCCCTCACCCTCATCATTGCATACATCCCACTGCATTATGATTAGGTGTTTCCTTGTATGTCTCTTGGAATAGACTGTGAGCTCTCAAACTCATTTTTTAATCTGCAGTACCTAGCACAATACGTACAGTATGATAGATGCTCAATAAAATGCTTATGACTGGCAGTATAAACAGAAGCTCTTAGAGCTTATTGCTCATCACTTCTACAATTGAACGACTGCCACAGTCTATCCTTCATTCATAATATCACTATTTCTCCACTCCCTGTTATATATTATCACATCTTCATATGCTTTATATTAACTGACAGTATATACTTTCTGTCAGTGTCTGCTTCACCCTGGCATAAGTTGTTCCTGAGATAGCAGAATGAATTGATCCTAGATGGGAAATAAAACATAATTCAGTTAAATTACTTGGATTTGCAACACTGTTTTTTTTTTTTTTGCTAGCTTAAAGGTAATGAATTTTATTATATAGTTTTATTGGAATGCATTTTGACCTGAACTACTAATCGCATCAGTAAACTGGAGCTGTGAGTAAATAAAAAATGTATAAATTTAATAAATTTTATTTGGCCAGCGCTGCGGCTCACTAGGCTAATCCTCCGCCTTGCGGCACCGGCACACTGGGTTCTAGTCCTGGTCGGGGCACCGGATTCTGTCCCGGTTGCCCCTCTTCCAGGCCAGCTCTCTGCTGTGGCCAGGGAGTGCAGAGGAGGATGGCCCAAGTCCTTGGGCCCTGCAACCCATGGGAGACCAGAATAAGTACCTGGCTCCTGCCATCGGATCAGCACGGTGTGCCGGCCGTGGCGGCCATTGGAGGGTGAACCAACGGCAAAGGAAGACCTTTCTCTCTGTCTCTCTCTCTCACTGTCCACTCTGCCTGTCAAAAAAATTTTTTTTTCTTCTATCATTTTAACTTCAGAGTTGTCTCTACAAAAGAACTTAAAGCATTATAGAAAAAAAGCAAATATTTCTAAACTAATCATTATGGTCAACAAAAATTTAATACCATACATAGGGGCCAGTGTTGTGATACAATTGGTTAAGCCACGACCTGTGATGGCAGTACCCCAAATGAGTACAAGTTTGAGTTCTGGCTGCTCCACTTCTGATCCAGCTTCCTGTTAATGTGCCTGGAAAGGCAATAGAGGATGGCCCAAAGACTTGGGCTCCTGACACCAACGTGGGCCCCGATGGAGTTCCAGGTTCCTGATTTCAGGTTGGCTCAGCCCTGGCTGTTGCAACAATTTTGGGAGCGAACCAGTGAATGTAGATTGATCTCTCATCTCTCCCTTTCCATATATAACTGTCTTTCAAATAAACAATTTTAAAAAAAATTCTATACATAGGCAACAAAAGACACTCCAATGACCTCTAATAACAGTATGTAGAAAAGGGCTGGCACTGTGGCATAGTAGATTAAGTTTCCACCTGTAATGCAGGCATCCCATATAGGTATCGGTTTGTGTCCCGGCTCCAGTTTCAATTCAGCTCCATGCTAGCCACATGAGAAAAGCAGTAGAGGAAGGCCCACGTGCATGGGTCCCTGCAACCCACGTGGGAGACCTAGAAGTTCCTGGCTCTTGTCCTCAGCCTGGCCCAGTCTTGGTGGTTGTGGGCATCTGGGGACTAAACCAGCAGATGAAGATCTTTCTCTGTGTGTCTCTCCTTATCTCTCTATAATTCTGACTTTCAAATAAAAATAAATCAATCTTTTTTAAAAGTACATAGGAAAAATTACTCATAATTGGAAGAACACAGCAGGTGGTAGATGAACAAGCACTTGAAAATAGCTGCACTGAATATCTATCTTAGTTGTATTCTCAGAAACCTTTGCTAGTCAATAAATGGTTTCAATTTAATTATAATTCTAGAAATTGTGCACCATATGCTTAGGAATATTAAATATCATTCTCATTCATCCAAGTTCTTTTCATCTTCCTCAATTTTGTCACATAAATAACTCCAGGGATAGCTCTAGCTCAGTGAATTTGAGCAATGTGCATTCATAATCTCACCTCTTAGTAAGTACTCACTTCTGAAGAATAAATTTAACCTAGTAGTTGAAAACACTCTACATGAAAACTATAAAACACTGATGACAATAACTGAAGAGGACTCACCCCCAAAGATATAGACATTCTGGTTCATGAATTGGAAAAAACAATACTGCTAAAATGTCTACATGACCCAAAATGATAAACAGAATCAATACAAAATGCCACTTTGACATTCTTTAGAAAAATAGGAAACATTTTAAGGTTTGTGTGGTACCACAAGAGATCCCAATAGGAAAATCCTAAGCAAAAAGAGCAAAGCTCTAGACATTATAATTTTAAAACAAACTACAAAGCTACTTTAACCAAAATAGCATGGTACTGTCATAAAGAACAGACTTACAGACAAATGAAACAAAATAAGAAAAACCCAGATACAGATCTATGCATTTAGAGTCAACTACTTTTGAAAGATTTTTTAGATAGTCCCAAAAAGCTCGAACAAAATCAAAGTGGACTAACGGAATTAAGTAAAACTAAAAACACTCTGCCCCATAAATGAAATGATCAACAGAATGAAAAGAAAACCTACAGAATGAAAGAAACCATTTGAACTGATAAGAGATTAGCAAATAGAATTTATGAGGAATTGAAAACAGTCAACAGCAAAAGGGGGGGAATGATTTGAATAAATATTTCTTAAAAGAAGTCATATACTAATGGCCAGGAATTAAATGAAAAAAAATTCATAATTTATTATCAGGGAAATGAAAATCAAAACCACAATGAGATATTAAGAATGGGTATTGCCAAAAACAGAAAACAAGAAATGCTGGCTGAAATGCAGAGAAAGGGAACTCTCATACATGGCTGGTGGAAATGTAAATTAATGCAGCAATTATGGAAAATACTATCAAAGTTCCTGAAAATGTAGAAACAGACCTACCATAAGATCAAGTAATGCCATTACAGGTTATTTCTACATAGAAATAAATCAACATGTTAAAGAAACATATACCCTACATGTTTATTGCAGCACTATAGCTATGGAATCGATCTACATGCTGATCAATGGATGACTAAAGAAAATGTTGCATGATATGTTTTCCCTGATCTGAAGTAACTAATAGAGTACCCAAAATGTAATGTATTGGAGTGAAATGGAAATTTTGAGATTTGCCCTTGTCTCTTCTGTTGTGGAACAGTGTTTTTGTTTTCTTTCATACTATTTGTTGAACTCATTAATTTAGTGTAGGATTAACTTTATGATCATTAAGTAAGCTGAAAGTAGAGCTTTGTAAAAACTAAGAGTGGGAATGGGAGAGGAAGGAGGAAGAAGGGTTGGAGCTTGGGCGAGAGGGAAGGTAGGGTGAAATTATCACTATATTCCTAAATCTGTAGATATGAGATACATGAAACTTGTATAACTTAAATAAAATTTTAAAAATGTGTATGAACACACAATGAAGTATTACTTGGTCAGAAAACAGGTCGAAATCACATCATTTGTGGCAATATGGATAGAACTAGAGGATATTATGTTAAGTAAGTGAGGCACAGAAATATTGTATGTTCACATTCATATGCAGAAGCTAAGAAAGTTGATGTCATAAAAATAGAAAGTGTAACAGGGGTTATCAGAGTCTGAGAAGTATGGCAAAAAGGGAGATGAAGAGAGGATGGCTAGGGAGTACAGAGGTGTAACATAATAGGAGAAATAACTTCTAATGCTCTATAACACAGAAGGGTAACTATGGTTGACAATAATTAATTATACATGTCAAAATAGTAGAGAGGATTCTCAATGTTCCCAAAATAAAGAAATGATAAATGTTTCATGTAATGAATATACCAATTACCCTGATCTGCTCATTACACATAGTGCAACAGAACCTCACAAAAGTCTATGGAAACTGGAATTAAAAGATACTTTGGTGCAAAACATTCATAGAATCAATCCATGCATACAAGGAATCTTCTAAAAGTTAATGGTTACTGAATATCAAAAAGTTCATATGAAAAAGACATATATGAATTTTTAAAATTTTTTGCAGTAGGACTGGTGCTGTTGCATAATAGGTTAAGCTTCTGCCTGTAGCACCAACATCCCAAATCGGTGCCTGTTTGAGTTTCAGCTGTTTCACTACCAATCTAGTTCCCTGCTAACGGCCTGGGAAAGCAGTGAAGAGTGGCTCAAGTGCTTGGGCCCCTGTATCCATGTGGGAGACCCACAAGAAGCTCCTGGTTCCTGGCTTCGGATCAGCCCAGCTCCGGCTATTGTAGCCATTTGGGGAGTGAACCAGTGGATGGAAGACCTCTCTCTCTATCTCTTCCTCTCTGTGTAACTCTGCCTCTCAAATAAGTAAATAAATCTTTAAAACAATTCTTTTGCATGGTTCTCATCCTCTTCAGGAGAATCCTTTCACTTGTCCCTAATAAACTGTTCTGATCCCATGAAAGTTTTTTGAAATCTTCATTATACCCTCTAACAAAGTCTGCCTCTTTCACTAGCAGCAGAAAGCTCTGTCATTCTTTAAAAAAACTTATTTATTTATGTATTTAGATAAAGAAAGATTGATTGATCTTCCACCCACTGGTTCACTCCCCAAATGGTGCAACGCCAGGGCTAGGCCTGGCCAAAACCGGGAAACAGAGCTTTATCTGGGTCTTCCCGGTGTGTGCAGGGACCCAAGTACTTGGGTTGTCTTCCACTGCTTTTCCCAAGCAATTAACAAAGAGCCTGATTGGAAGTGGAGCAGCAGGGACTCAAATGGGCACCCATATGAGATGAGATGCTGGTGTAGAAGGCAGCTTAACCGGCAACATCCCAGGGGCCAGCCTCTCTGCCTTATCTTTAGAAAACAGAAAACAAAATTAATGTTCTTAGATGTGTGAGAACATCCTGAACTTCTTTCCCACAATCTCAGAGGGAAAAAATGTCCTTACTTCTACCCTAACTTAAACGCTCCACCTTGATCCTAGCAATCCTTCTTTCTTACTTTTACTGGATTCTTTCTATGTAATTCAGGCTATACCTCCTATGTGGGTTAAGTTTCTCTAATTTCACCAGTTCTACATCCTCAGTCCAGAAACATTGTGAAATCTCACCCAACCACAAATTTGCCTCAATCCTACGAACCCCTCTAGATGCATCCTTATCTTTCTCTACTCACTCAGTATAAAACTTCTGAATCTGGTTTATTACCCATGAATCCCATTTCTTTACTTTCCAGGAGCTATTTACCCTCAACTCATCTAATTTCCCCCTAAAACTTAACTTGCTTCGGTTAGCAATTGTATTTAAGTAATATAATCCAAGAAACTCAGTACTATGCTGAGGTCATTAACAGACATAAAATACCTGTATATTTAATTTAATAATCCAGCAAAATTGAAGAGAAAAAGTCACTGCAAAGTACCAAAAGTAAGATTAGGAGACTGTTTTCTAAAACATCAAACAGACAGAAAGTAGGATATTGCCATTTCCCTATTGAATCATCTGCTGTAGCAACAAAGACATGTGTATAATTAGTGTATAAAAATAAATATTCACATAATAAATTAAGTTGACCTTAAAGTTTAATAGTTTCCCCCATTTTCTTCTAATTCTAATTAGAGACAGATATTTCCATTAGTAGGTACAATTCTGCTAATAAAAAGAATTTCAGCATCAGTTTAGTCTATGATTTTTAAAGCCACATATATACTTCTTAAAAATTTGAGATTACATTTTTGTAAAACAGAAATATAATACAGATAATCTTCAAATTCTGTCTCAACTACTTAATGCTGTTCACTAATGATAGCAGCTTTTTTATCATCACCTTTACAGGTTTCAAAGAAGAGTCATTACCTGAGAAATCTTGCAAAATCAATATTTATTTTTAAATGACACTCATAAACTCTTCCAGAAAGTCTATCACATTTCTTTATTTCAGAAATCCTGCAAACCACACAGTAAATCAGTGAAAACTATGTAGATGAATTATCTCTGAAAATATTAAAAAAAAAAAACCTGAGAAATCCTTAAAGAAGGATCAAAGGTGTAGCTATTTGTGGTGCCTGTGATATTTCTGGGAGCTAGGCAGAAATTCTGATGCCAAGGCTCCAGTTCCAGAGATTTATGTTTATTCTATCTGGTGTAGACTGCAGGAATCTTCATCTCCACTAACATGTGAAGTTCTTACCCAGAGGATCAAATAAGCTTAGCCAAACAGCCTTGCAAAATAGAAAATTTTGTATCAATGCTTCATGGGACTATAGAGAAAATATTTCTATGTTTTTGTATGGTTAAGACTTTCTAATTAAATGTTATACAACTTGGAGCTATATAAAAGAACAAATCTTGGAATTTACATTACGCCTGATCAATACTGAGGGAGAACTGGAAGATCTCCTCAGTTGCTTAGATCAGGTCATTGCAGCAGGAACTGTGCTCACAATGAGAACTGCAAAGATAATTTGTGCAGTTCATACAGTGGCATGGAAAACACAGGGGGCTAACACCAGGGCAGTGAGATCTACCATGCCAACTTGGGTGTTACCCTGGATGCTCACCCACCCTGGAGCACTGACCAGAGCTCCCTGGCCACACCCAAGACACATCTCTTGGTATTCACTGAAAGAGCAGACATTCCACTAAGCCACAGTGGAATAGCTCAAAGATTAAATCCAACAGAAGAAAAAAAAAATCAACTCCACAAAAACCTAAAAACAAATGCAGAAATTCAAGAAACAAGAATACTTTCTGGCAAGATGGCAGAATAGGAAGGGAGCACACTGATAGTCTGGGGAGAGACAGTTTAATAAAAGTGGAGATACTGCAGGTTCAAGGAAGAGTAGGGGAGGAAACAGCAGAAGAAACTCTTCCGGAACGCGTGACTCACAGCGGACCTGCGTGGAGAGCGTGGGAGCCCACAGTTCGGGACACCAGCGGCAGACTCAACACACCAGCGCTGGAACGCGAGGTGAGCCGAACCTCAATAGCCCGAGACACCGGCAGGCAAGCGGAGAGAGGAGACTAGAGGGAACGACCCCCGGGGGGGGGAAGTTCACAAGGCTAACTGGAAGAGAGAGAGAGAGAGAGAAAAAAAAAAAAGGGTGACTAGTACGGACACGGGTTTCTCTCTCTCCGCTCACCTCTCAAGGGCGAGCAAGACAAAGAGCAGGCGCCATCTTGGACATACGTCATAAGCAGAGCGACCTCAGGTCTGCACCGGCCCTGAGCCTAGCAGAAAAACCTGACTCTGGGTGGGGCGAATTAACAGGAGATTAGGACCTAGTAAATTTGTGGTGCTACTGAACTGAGACTGTGAAAAAAGAGACGGTGGGGGAGAGAACTCACGAATTCACATGAGCACTCTCCAGAGACGCTACAATTCCGTAACTTTGGCAACCCAGTGGGAGGCTGAAGGAGAATTTGAGCCCACTCTGAGGGCCGAACAGATTCCCTGTGGGGTTCTTGGGAAAGAGCTTCTGATCTCTGGCTCCTGTGGGTATATCATTTGCCTGCTAACTACCTCCAACTTCGTTCAGCTGTGCGGAATTACTTCCCTTTTGAATCAAAAAAAAAAAAAAAAGAAAGAGAGAGAGAGAGATTTACCATGCCTAACCTGGGAGTGTCACCTTTGGCACACCAAACAGAGCTCTCAGGCCACACCCATCTCAAGCCCTAAGGCTCCATCAAAAACAGATAATCCACTTAATCTAGAGTCATAGTATAACAAGAAAAAGCACCACAGTGAAGAAACCAAATATCTCCAATATGCCAAATAACAAACGCAAAAACCGAGGTAATAAAAACAAGGAAGTCACCATGACGCCCTCAAATGAAAAAGACACCCCAATTCAAGATTATGAAGATGATGACATAGAAGAAATGCAAGAAGCAGATCTCAAAAAATTGATAAGAACATTAAGAAGTTCTCAAAAACAAATTCTGGAACTACACAAATCCTTGATGGACAAGATAGAAAATCTCTCTCGTGAAAATGAAATATTAAGGAGGAATCAAAATGAAACGAAACAACTAGTACAACAGGAAACTGTGATAGTGACTGAAGTGAAGAATTCAATAGATCAAATGAAAAACACAATAGAGAGCCTTACAAACAGAATGGGTGAAGCAGAAGAGAGAATATCGGACTTAGAAGACAGAGAACAGGAAAGGATACAGTCAGACCAAAGAAAAGAAGAGGAAATTAGAAATCTAAAACATATTGTCAGGAATCTTCAGGATACTATTAAAAAAACCAACATTCGGGTTCTAGGAGTTCCTGAAGGCATGGAGAGGGAGAAAGGATTAGAAGGCCTTTTTAGTGAGATATTAGCAGAAAATTTCCCAGGTTTGGAGAAGGACAGAGAAATCCTAGTACAGGAAGCTCACAGAACCCCTAATAAACACGACCAAAAGAGATCCTCACCACGACACGTTGTAATTAAACTCTCCACAGTGAAACATAAAGAAAAGATACTAAAATGTGCAAGAGAGAAACGTCAGATTACTCTCAGAGGATCTCCAATCAGACTCACAGCTGACTTCTCATCAGAAACTCTAAAAGCTAGGAGGGAATGGCGAGATATAGCCCAGGTACTAAGAGAGAAAAACTGCCAGCCCAGAATATTATATCCTGCAAAGCTATCATTTGTGACTGAAGGTGAAATAAAGACTTTTCATAGCAAACAGAAATTGAAAGAATTTGTTGCCACTCGTCCAGCCCTGCAAAAGATGCTTAAAGATGTGTTACACACAGAAACACAGAAACACGGTCATCAATATGAAAGAAGGTAAAGGAAGGAAACCAAGGAAGGAAACCTCACAGCAAAAGATCACAGGGAATTCAAAGCATATATTAGAACTTATCTTTGGCAAATGGCAGGGCAAAGTTACCACTTATCATTAGTCACTTTGAACGTGAATGGCCTGAACTGTCCAGTTAAAAGACACCGATTGGCTGATTGGCTTAAGGAACAAAACCCATCTATTTGCTGCTTATAAGAAACACATCTTTCCAACAAAGATCCATACAGACTGAAAGTGAAAGGCTGGAAAAAGATATACCATGCCAACAGAAATGAAAAAAGAGCGGGCGTAGCCATCTTAATATCGGACAACATAAACTTTACCACAAAAACTGTTAAGAGAGACAAAGAGGGACACTATATCATGATTAAGGGATCAATTCAACAGGAAGATATAACAATTATCAATGTATATGCACCTAACTACAGGGCACCAGTTTATCTAAAAGATTTATTAACGGACTTAAAGGGAGACTTAGACCCCAATACAGTAGTACTGGGGGACTTCAATACTCCACTCTCAGAAATAGACAGATCATCCGGTCAGAAGATCAACAAGGATACAGTAGATTTAAACGACACTATAGCCCAAATGGATCTAACAGATATATACAGAACTTTCAATCCTACAGCTAAAGATTTTACATTCTTCTCAGCAGTACATGGAACCTTCTCCAGGATTGACCACATACTAGGCCATAAAGCAAGTCTCAGCAAATTCAAAAGAATTAGAATCATACCATGCAGCTTCTCAGACCATAAAGGAATGAAGTTGGAAATTAGCAACTCAGGAATCCCTAGAGCATACGCAAACACATGGAGATTGAACAACATGCTCCTGAATGAACAATGGGTCATAGAAGAAATCAAAAGAGAAATCAAAAACTTTCTGGAAGTAAATGAGGATAACAGCACAACATACCAAAACTTATGGGACGCAGCAAAAGCAGTGTTAAGAGGAAAGTTTATATCAATAGGTGCCTACATCAAGAAATTGGAAAGACACCAAATAGATGAGCTTTCAATTCACCTCAAGGATCTAGAAAACCTACAGCAAACCAGACCCAAATCTAGTAGGAGAAGAGAAATAATTAAAATCAGAGAAGAAATCAACAGGATTGAATCAAGAAAAACATTACAAAAAATCAGCCAAACGAAGAGCTGGTTTTTTGAAAAAATAAACAAAATTGACACCCCATTGGCCCAACTAACTAAAAAAAGAAGAGAAAAGACCCAAATCAATAAAATCAGAGATGAAAAAGGAAATGTAACAACAGACACCACAGAAATAAAAAGAATCATCAGAAATTACTACAAGGACTTCTATGCCAGCAAACAGGGAAACCTATCAGAAATGGATAGATTCCTGGACACATGCAACCTACCTAAATTGAACCAGGAAGACATCGAAAACCTAAACAGACCCATAACTGAGACAGAAATTGAAACAGTAATAAAGGCCCTCCCAACAAAGAAAAGCCCAGGACCAGATGGATTCACTGCTGAATTCTACCAGACGTTTAAAGAAGAACTAACTCCAATTCTTCTCAAACTATTCAGAACAATCGAAGAAGAGGGAGTCCTCCCAAATTCTTTCTATGAAGCCAGCATCACCTTAATTCCTAAGCCAGAGAAAGATGCAGCACTGAAAGAGAATTACAGACCAATATCCCTGATGAACATAGATGCAAAAATCCTCAATAAAATTCTGGCTAACAGAATGCAACAACACATCAGAAAGATCATCCACCCAGACCAAGTGGGATTTATCCCTGGTATGCAGGGATGGTTTAATGTGCGCAAGACAATCAATGTGATACACCACATTAACAGACTGCAGAAGAAAAACCATATGATTATCTCAATAGATGCCGAAAAAGCATTTGATAAAATACAACACCCATTCATGATGAAAACTCTAAGCAAACTGGGTTTGGAAGGAACATTCCTCAATACAATCAAAGCAATCTATGAAAAACCCACAGCCAACATCCTATTGAATGGGGAAAAGTTGGAAGCATTTCCACTGAGATCTGGTACCAGACAGGGATGCCCACTCTCACCACTGCTATTCAATATAGTTCTGGAGGTTCTAGCCAGAGCTATTAGGCAAGAAAAAGAAATTAAAGGGATACAAATTGGGAAGGAAGAACTCAAACTATCCCTCTTTGCAGATGACATGATTCTGTATTTAGGGGACCCAAAGAACTCTACTAAGAGACTATTGGAACTCATAGAAGAGTTTGGCAAAGTAGCAGGGTATAAAATCAATGCACAAAAATCAACAGCCTTTGTATACACAGACAATGCCATGGCTGAGGAAGAACTTCTAAGATCAATCCCATTCACAATAGCTACAAAAACAATCAAATACCTTGGAATAAACTTAACCAAGGACGTTAAAGATCTCTACAATGAAAATTACAAAACCTTAAAGAAAGAAATAGAAGAGGATACCAAGAAATGGAAAAATCTTCCATGCTCATGGATTGGAAGAATCAATATCATCAAAATGTCCATTCTCCCAAAAGCAATTTACAGATTCAATGCAATACCAATCAAGATACCGAAGACCTTCTTCTCAGATCTGGAAAAAATGGTGCTGAAATTTATATGGAGGCACAAGAGACCTCGAATAGCTAAAGCAATCTTGTACAACAAAAACAAAGCCGGAGGCATCACAATACCAGATTTCAGGACATACTACAGGGCAGTTGTAATCAAAACAGCATGGTACTGGTACAGAAACAGATGGATAGACCAATGGAACAGAATTGAAACACCAGAAATGAACCCAAACATCTACAGCCAACTTATATTTGATCAAGGATCTAAAACTAATTCCTGGAGCAAGGACAGTCTATTCAATAAATGGTGCTGGGAAAATTGGATTTCCACGTGCAGAATCATGAAGCAAGACCCCTACCTTACACCTTACACAAAAATCCACTCAACATGGATTAAAGACCTAAATCTACGACCTGACACCATCAAGTTACTAGAGAACATTGGAGAAACCCTTCAAGATATTGGCACAGGCAAAGAGTTTCTGGAAAAGACCCGGGAGGCACAGGCAGTCAAAGCCAAAATCAACTATTGGGATTGCATCAAATTGAGAAGTTTCTGTACTGCAAAAGAAACAGTCAGGAGAGTGAAGAGACAACCGACAGAATGGGAAAAAATATTTGCAAACTATGCAACAGATAAAGGGTTAATAACCAGAATCTACAAAGAGATCAAGAAACTCCACAAAAACAAAACCAACAACCCACTTAAGAGATGGGCCAAGGACCTCAATAGACATTTTTCAAAAGAGGAAATCCAAATGGCCAACAGGCACATGAAAAAATGTTCAAGGTCATTAGCAATCAGGGAAATGCAAATCAAAACCACAATGAGGTTTCACCTCACCCCGGTTAGAATGGCTCACATTCAGAAATCTACCAACAACAGATGCTGGCAAGGATGTGGGGAAAAAGGGACACTAACCCACTGTTGGTGGGAATGCAAACTGGTCAAGCCACTATGGAAGTCAGTCTGGAGATTCCTCAGAAACCTGAAGATAACCCTACCATTCGACCCAGCCATCCCACTCCTTGGAATTTACCCAAAGGAATTTAAATTGGCAAACAAAAAAGCGGTCTGCACCCTAATGTTTATTGCAGCTCAATTCACAATAGCTAAGACCTGGAACCAACCTAAATGCCCATCAACGATAGACTGGATAAAGAAATTATGGGATATGTACTCTTTAGAATACTATACCGCAGTAAGAAACAACGAAATCCAGTCATCTGCAACAAAATGGAGGAATCTGGAACACATCATGCTGAGTGAAATAAGCCAGTCCCAAAGGGACAAATACCATATGTTCTCCCTGATCGGTGACAACTGACTGAACACCAAGAGGGAAACCTGTTGGAGTGACGTGGACACTATGGGAAACGGTGGCTTGATCAGCATAGCCCTGACTGTTAATGAACAACTTAATACATTATCCCTCTTAGTAGTTTTTTTATCTGTTCTACTTAATATGACTGGTTTAGTTCTGTAATTGATGCACAGTTATTCTTAAGTGTTGAAAATTAACTGAAATGTGATCCCTGTTGAACATGGGAGTGGGAATGGGAGAGGGAAGAGATGTATAATTTGGGACATGCTCAGGCTGACTTGCCCCAAGTGGTGGAGTTGGAAGCATACCAGGGGATTCCAATTTAATCCCATCGAGGTGGCATGTACCAATGCCATCTCACTGTTCCAGGTGATCAATTTCAGTTCACAGTTGGTCATGGTGGAGGGAATGGGAGTCAAAGGGAGCACATAGACAAGTCTAGTACCTGCTAACGCTAACTGATGGAGTAAATAAAGGGGAGAGTGATCCAACATGGGAAGTGAGATACTCAGCAGACTCATAGAATGGCAGATGTCCTAAATAGCACTCTGGCCTCAGAATCAGCCCTAAAGGCATTCGGAGCTGGCTGAAAAGCTCATGAGAATATTTCAGGCATGGAAAGCCAAGACACTCTGGCAAAAGATCTCTGCGAGTGAGATCCCAGTGGAAAGAACAGGTCATCAAAGAAGGAGGTACCTTTCTCTGAAGGGAGGAGAGAACCTCCACTTTGACTATGACCTTGTCTAAACAAGATAAGAGTCGGAGAACTCAGAGGGCTTCCATAGCCTTGGAAACTCATGACTGGAGCATAGGGAGATTACTGATGCCATATACAGGAGTGTCAATTGGTAAAGTCAACAACAGGAGTCACTGTGCACTTACTCCTCATGTAGGATCTCTATCCTTAATGTGCTGTACATTGAGATTTAATGCTATAACGAGTACTCAAACAATATATTTCACTTTGTGTTTCTATGGGGGTGCAAACTGTTGAAATCCTTACTTAATGCATACTAAACTGATCCTCTGTAAAAAAAAAAAAAAAAAAAAAAAAAAAAAAGAAATTATCAACTCCCAACTTGACTCTCACTGGGATTAAACATGACAATAGGTCTGCTCTGATTTCATCATCATTTAAAAAAAATCATCTATTATTTTTCACTTTATGTTTCTGTGTGGGAGCAAACTGTTGAAATCCATACTTAATGTATACTAAGCTGATCTTCTGTATATTAAGATAATCGAAAATGAATCTTGATGTGAATGGAAGGGGAGAGGGAGTGGGAAAGGGGAGGGTTGTGGGTGGGAGGGACGTTATGGGGGGGGGAGCCATTGTAATCCATAAGTCGTACTTTGGAAATTTATATTCATTAAATAAAAGTTTAAAAAAAAGTAACATGGTTCACTATGAAAATAAAAAAAAATAAGAAAAGCAAATAAATTTTATAATATATGGAAAAAAAAAAGAAACAAGAATAAGGAAGACACCATGACCCCCCTAAAGGAAAACAACAACATTTCAATATTACAATATGAAGATGAAGAGATTGAAGAAATACTGGAAATGGAATTCAAAAAAATTAATCATAGGATTACTCAAAAGCAATCAGAAGCAAATATTCAAACTAAAGAAAACCATACATGACATTAATGAATTTTTTCTGATGAAACTGGTATTTTTAAGGAGAAATCAAAATGAAATATTAGAAATGAAGAATTCAATAGAACAAATAAAAATGCAGTGGAAATCCCAAGAGTAGACTTGGAAAGGCAAAAGAAAGAATATCTGAACTAGAAGACAACTCTTTGGAAATCTTACATTCAGATCAAAGCAAAAAGAAGAAGAAGAAAATAGAAAACTTAAAAACAGTGTTGGAGATTTATGAGCTACTATCAAACGACCCAACATACAGGTCTCAGGAGTTCCTGAATGTGTGGAAAGAAAAAATGGACTAGAAGGTCTATATGGTGAAATAAGTACAGAATACTACCCTATTCTGGAAAAAGAAAGGGACGTCCAAATAGAGGAAGCACTAGAAAACCTAACACATGGCCGGCGCCGTGGCTCAATAGGCTAATCCTCCGCCTGCGGCACCGGCACCCCAGGTTCTAGCCCTGGTCGGGGCGCTGGATTCTGTCCCGGTTGCTCTTCTTCCATTCCAGCTCTCTGCTATGGCCCAGGAATGCAGTGGAGGATAGCCTAAGTGCTTGGGCCCTGCATCCACAAGGAGACCAGGAGAAACACCTGGCTCCTGGCTATGATCAGCACAGTGCGCCGGCTGCAGTGCACCGGCTGCAGCGGCCATTGTGGGGTGAACCAACAGAAAAGGAAGACCTTTCTCTCTGTCTCTCTCTCACTGTCCACTCTACCTGTCAAAAAAAAAAAAAAAAAGAAAAGAAAACCTAACACACGTGACTGGAAAAGACCTTCACCATGACATATTGTAGTCGAACTTTTCACAGCAAAACATAAAATGAAGATTCTAAAATGGGCACAAGAAACATGCCAAATTGCTTTCAGAAGATCTCCAACTAGACTCACAGCTGACTTCTCATCAGAAACCCTATAGGTTTAAATGAATGGTGAGATACAAGCTAAGTCTTAAAAGAAAAACACTGTTATCCCAGAATACAGTACCCTGCAAAGCTCTCATTTATGAATGACGGTGAAATAAAGACCTTCCATAACAAACAGAAATTGAAAGAATTTTTCCCCACTCATCCGGCCTTACAAAAGATGATTAAGGGTGGGCTATGCACAGAAACACAGAAAGATAGCCATCATTATGAAAAAATGTGAAGGCAGAAAATCCCCCAGTGAAAGTACAAAAGAAAACCAAAGTAAACAATATGAATATTTATGGAAAAATGACAGGGCCAATTTGTTAATTATGAACAGTCACCTTGAATGTAAATGGCCTCAGCTCTCCAATTAAAGGATACAGACTCTATCAGATAATGAATGGATTAATAAACAAGACCCATCTATTTACTGCCTACAATGAACACATCTCATCAACAAAGATGCATGCAGAATGAAAGTGAAAGGATTGAAAAAGCTATTCCATATTATCAGAAAGCAAAAAAGGGCAAGCTATTCTCAAGCTATTCAAAACAACTGAAAGGGAGGGAATCCTCCTATCTCATTCTATGAAGTCTGTGTCACCTTAATTCCTAAGCCAGAAAAAGATACAACAGAGAAAGAAAACTATAGACCAATATCCCTGATGAACATAGATGCAAAAAAATCCTAAATAAAATATTAGCTGATCGCATCCAACAATACATCAGAAAGATCATTCAGCCAGAGTAAGTGGGATTTATCCCTGGTATGCAGGGATAGTTCAACATTTGCAAATCAATCAATGTGATACATCACATTAACAAACTGAAAAACAAAAGCCATATGATTATCACAGTAGATGCATAGAAAGCATTTGATAAAATGCAACGTTCTTTCATGATGAAAACCTTAAGCAAAATGGGGATGGAAGGAATATTCCTCAAACAATCAAGGCAATTTATGAAAAATCCATGACCAGCCTCCTACTGAATGGGGAAAAAGCTGGAAGAATTCCCCCTAAGATCCAGAACCAGGCAAGGATGTATACTCTCGCCATTGTTATTTAATATATTCTTAGAAGGTTTAACCACAGCCATTAGATTTAGCCACAGCAATTAGGCAAGAAGAAATCAAAGGTATAAAAATTGGAAAGGAGGAAGTCAAACTATCCCTGTTTCCGATTATAATACAGTATATACAGGGGATCCAAACCACTCCACTGAGGGACTACTGGAACTCATAAAAGAATTTGGTAAAGTAGCAGAATATAAACTCAACACAGAAAAATCAATAGCCTTTGTATACACAGAGATATCATGGCTGAGAAAGAATTTTTTTGATCAGTCCCATTCACAATATCCTAAAAAGAATTAAATACCTTGGAATAAATTTAATAAAGGATGTCAAAGATCACCTCAATGAAAATTAGAGAATACTATAGAAAGAAATAGAAGAAGATATTAAAAAATAGAAAAATAATCCATGTTTGATGGATTGGAAGAATCAGCATAAACAAAATGTCCATACTACCAAAAGCAGTTTACAGATCCAATGTGATACCAATCAAAATACCAAGGATATTCTTCTCAGATATAGAAAAAAAATGATGCTGAAATTCACATGGAAACACAGGAAACCTCAAAAAGCTAAAGCAATCTCACACAACAAAAATAAAGCCAAAGACATCATAATACCAAATTACCAAATTTCAAAATATACTACAGGGCAGTTATCATCAAAATAGCCTGGTACTGGTACAAAACAGATGGACAGACCAACGGAACAGAATAGAAATGCCAGAAATCAATCCATGCATCTACAACCAATCTATCTTTGACAAAGGAGCTAAAATCAATCCCTGGAGTAAGGAAAGTCTCTTCCACAAATGGTGCTGGGAAAGCTGGATCTCTGCATGCGTAAGTATGACACAAGACCCCTACCTTATACCTTACACAAAAATCCACTCAAAATGCATCAAAGACCTAATTCTATGACCCGATGCTATCAAATTACTAGAGAACATTGGGGTAACACTGTAGGACATTGGCATAGACATCTTGTAAAAGACTCTAGAAGCACAGGCAATCAAAGCCAAAATAAACAAATGGGATTACATCAAGCTGAGAAGCTTCACACTACAAAAGAAACAATCAGCAGAGAAGCAATTGAAAGAATGGGAGAAAATATTTGCAAATATGCAATTGATAAAGGGTAAACACCCAGAACCCATAAAGAGCTCAAGAAATTCAACAACAACATAACAAACAATCCAGTTAAGAAATGGGCAAAGGACTTGAACAGACATTTTTCAAGAGAGGAAATTAAATGGCCAACAGACCTTTGAGAAAATGCTCAGGATCACTAGCCATCAGGGAAACAGAAATCAGAACCTTGGTGAAGTTTCACCTGACTCCAGTTAGAATGGCTATCATACAGAAATCAACAAATGACAAATGCTAGCATGAATGTGGGAGAAAAGGTACCCTGGTCCACTGTTGGTGGGAATGTAAACTGGTGCAGCCAATGTGGAAGACAGTATGGGGATACCTCAAAAATCTGATTATGAACCTACTGTATGATCCAGCCATCCCACTCCTTAGGAATTTACCCAAACCAAAAGAAATCAACATATGAAAGAGTTATCCATACCAGCATGTTCAGTGCAGCATAATTCATAATAGCTAAGATTCAGAATCAACTCAGAAGTACAGCAACTGTTGAATGGATAAAGAAATTATGGCATATGCAGCCTATGGAGTACTATTCAGCTATAAAAAGAATATGAAATCCTGTATTTTGCAACAAGATGGTCACGACTGAAAACCATTACACTCAGTGAAATAAGCGAGTCTCAAAAAGACAGATATCATATATATTCCCTGATTCTAAGTAACTAATAGAGTACCTGAAATGTAATGTTTTTGAGTGAAATAGAGATTTTAGGATTTGATGACTGTTTATAGCCCTTGATTCTTCCATTAAGGAACAGTGTCTTTTTTTTCTTCATACTATTTGTTGAACTCTTTTACTTAGTGTAGGGTTAACTATATGATCATTAAGTAAACTGAAAATGAATCTTTGTAAAAATTAAGAGTGGGAATGAAAGAGGGAAGAGAAGGGATTGGAGCATGGGTATGAAGGAGGGTAATTGAGAACACTGGGGAAACCCTGCAAGACATTGGCACAAGCAAAGAGTTCTTGGAAAAGACCTGAGAGGCACAGGCAGTCAAAGCAAAATTAACAAATGGGATTACATCAAACTCAGAAGCTTCTGCACTGCAGAAGAAACACTCAAGAAAGTGAAGAGGAAACTGACAGAATGGAAGAAATTATTTGCAAACTATGCAATGGATAAAGGGTTAATATCCAGAATATACAGAGATCAAGAAACTCCACCACAACAAAACAAACAACCTCAGTTAATAGATGGGCCAAGGACTTAAAAAGAATTTTTTTCAAAAAAGAGGAAACCCAAATGACCAACAGACACATGAAAAAATGTTCAGGATCACTAGCTGTCAGCTAAGCTGAGCAGCTTAATATGTTATCCCTCTTAGTATTTTTTTTGTTTGTTCTACTTAATACTTTTGGTTGAATACTGTAATCAATACACAATTATTCTTAAGTGCTGAAACTTAACTGAAAAGTGATCGCTGTTAAATATAAGAGTGGGAATAAGAGAGGGAAGAGATGTGCAATTCGGGACATGCTCAAGCTGACTTACCTCAAACAGCAGAGTTAGAAGCATACCAGGGGATTCAAATTCAATCCCATCGAAGTGGCATGTATCAATGCCATCTCACTAGTCCCAGTGATCAATTTCTGTTCACAATTGATCATAATGATAGGACTAAGAGCCAAAGGGATCACATAAACAAGAATAGTGTCTGCAAATACTGGCTGATAGAAGCAAAAAGGGAGAGAATGATCCAACATGGGAAGTGAGATACACAGCAGACCCATAGAATGGCAAATGTCCTAACAGCACTCTGGCCTCATAATCAGCCCTTAAGGCATGCAGATCCGGCTGAAATGCCCATGAGAGTATTTCAGGCATGGAAAGCCAAGACACTCTGGGGGAAAAAAAAAAAACCTAAATGAAAGATCTCCGTGAGTGAGATCCCAGTGGAAAGAATGGGTCATCAAAGGAGGAAGTACCTTTCTCTGAAGGGAGGAGAGAACTTCCACTTTAACCATGGTCTTGTCTAAAAATGATCAGAGTCAGTGAACTCAGGGGGCTTCCATAGCCTTGGCAGCTCATGACAAGAGCCTAGGGTGATTACTGAGGCCATAAACAAGAGTGTCAATTTGTTAAGTCAACAACAGGAGTCACTGTGCACTTACTCCTCATGTAGGATCTTTGTCCTTAGTGTTCTGTACATTGAGATTTAATGCTATAACTAGTACTCAAACAGTATTTTTCACTTCATGTTTCTGTGTGGGAGCAAACTGTTGAAATCTTTACTTAATGTATGCTAAACTGATCTTCTGTATACAAAGAGAATCGAAAATGAATCTTGATGTGAATAGAAGGGGAGAGGGAGTGGGAAAGGGGAGGGTTGCGGGTGGGAGGGACGTTATGGGGGGGGAAGCCATTGTAATCCATATTCTGTACTTTGGAAATTTATATTCATTAAATAAAAGTTAAAAAAAATCAAAAAAAATCAAAAAAAAAAAAAAGGAGGAAACCCAAATGACCAACAGACACATGAAAAAATGTTCAGGATCACTAGCTGTCAGGGAAACACAAATCAAAACCACAATAAGGTTTCACCTCACCCCAGTTAGAATGGCTTTCATACAGAAATCAAATGCAGGAGAGGATGTGGGGAAAAAGGTACCCTAATCCACTATTGGTTGGAATGTAAACTGGTAAAGCCACTACGGAAGACAGTATGGAGATACTTCAGAAATCTGAATATAAACCTACCATATGACCCAGCAATTCCACTCCTGGGAATTCACCCAAGGAAAATGAAATCAGCAAACAAAAGAGCTATCTGCATCTCCATGTTTATTGCAGCTCAATTCACAATAGCTAAGACATGGAATCAATCTAAATGCCCATCAACCAAAGACTGGATAAAGAAATTATGGGATATGTACACTATGGAATATACATGGGGTAAAAAAAAAAAAAGAAATCCAATCATTTGCAACAAAATGGATCAACCTGGAAAACTTCATACTTAGTGAAATAAGCTTCCATAGCCTTGGCAGCTCATGGCAAGAGCCTCAGGTAATCACTGACATCATAAATAAAAATGTTAATTGTTAAATTAACAACAGAATCCACTGTTCACTTACTCCCTGTAGGACCTCTATCTTCAATGAGTTATACTATGAAAATTAACTGCAAAACTTGTTCTCAAACAGTACTTTATACATTCGTGTGTGTGTGGGTGCAGACTGTTGAAATCTTTATTTAGTATAGAGTTGGTGTTCTGTATATGAAGTTAATTAAAAATGAATCTTAATGAAGAATGGGACGGGAAAGGGAGTAGGAGGTGAGAGGTGAGTATGGGCAGAAGAACCACTATATTCCTAAAACTGTACCTATAAAATTTGCATTCATTAAAAAAAGCTTTTAAAAAAATCAGTGAGAGCATTAATGCACATGTTGGTAAAGTACTAGATGGAAAATAGAACCCAAATGAAATTCAATTTAATTTTACTTGATACTACAGGAGCTGAGACAAAGGAAGGAACAGTTCAAGAATATGATAAGAAACAAAGTTTAACAAGGTTAAATCAAGGGCATTAGATGCAAAGTTTGAGTTCAGAATCAAAACAACTGAAGTCAAGTTCCCTGTACCTAATTCAAAATGTGAAGTGATATCTTTAGTAAGATGAGATTAGGTCAAACAAGAGAAACTAGATTCAAATTCAAACATGAGGACTCAGTTGTGCCAGCATCCAGAGGTACAGTCTCAGAGGTATGGGCTTCCTTTAAAAGGGAGTAGTGCATGGCTTGATCTGGACGGAAGCCAGATATCTGTATGTTACTCAGTAGAGTCAGGGAAGAGACCTTGAGATACATCCAGAGTAACAGGCAGCTTCTGATACTTCCGGATTAGCATACACACTAATTGAGAGCTAGTAGTACATACAGTTCAGGTGCTGAAGAAGTCTTTGCAGGGCAAAGATCAAATAGGTATATTTGCATTAAAATTAGTATCCAAATTAGTATTCCCTCCAAGAAAATTATTTCAGGCAATACACCTGAACCCTCTACTTCTCTCTCCACCTCTGTCGCTGTGAATAGAAATGATTGATTGGCATACAGGGAAAGAGATGTAACGTGGCAGGACTGTCTGCCACTGTTAAAGCATTTCTGTCATTCTCAGAGAAAAGATGTGTTCCCTCTAGAGTCAAAATCCTTTTGGTCTTCAGCAACAGTGTTTGGTCACTTCTGTGAATCCAGAAGCAAGCAACAATGGATAATAGTCATCAGTTCTAATCTCTAGGGAAAATATGGAGATTATGAAGGCAGTAGCTGGGAATATCCTGGGTTTCCCACTCCACACTGTGCCATGAAGCCAGGCTGTGCTGATATTCTTCTAATCCTTGGTGCTGACCAAATTTGCTTAACAAATTAAGAATCCTATTTTGTTAGGAAGTATGACTACAGCTGCTCCACAAAAGGTGAGTAAGAAAATAATCTGGACAAACAATTCAAGTTAAGAAATTCAACACTTTCTGCTATATATCTAGTGTGTCAACACTGAGGCAGGTATGGTGGTAGAATTACCCAGAAGTAAAGCAGCTAATGATACCTGCCTTCAAGGGACTTCTAGACTAGCTAATCATAAATGATATGTTTAATATATAATTGGTAGGCTGTGAACATGGAACAAATAGTGTGAATAGATTATGCATTACCCCTCTTGGAAAAGCAATGCATCAATATAGAGAAATGAGATCTCTGTACCAAGAGTAATAAAGTAAAACATTTCAACTACACTGAATATAATAGCCTCTTGCTAGACAAGGATCATTATGTGTCATAAATTTTAGATCATGGCAGTTTATGTAAGGAGGCTAGAAAGTACTCTTGATGAATAAATATATTTTCTGAGGCATCTGTCACTGTAGTTATACAGACTTGAAATCTCAGCATCCTACACAACAATGACACATTAAAAAGATTAAATTCTAAATGGGAAAATGTGTTCATATTCTTCATTACAAAATTTTACTCAGATATGCCGTTTCAACTTGAAAATCATAGCTGAAAGTTCAGCAAGCCTTCTTTGCTCAACATTTTCTACTAAAACAACCAATGTGGGAATTGTCAGATCATACAATTCCATTTTTTTGTGTATGTTTACATGAACACTGCAAAAGAATAGAATGCTATTGCTGGTGTTCCTTTCAATAGGCATAGAATTTTATAAAGGCTATTCATCTGATGGGGAGACTATGAACATGACAAATTAAGTCCAAATTCAATCCCTATACTCCCATAAAAATGTATCACTTTATTCTGACCAAACGTAAGGGTATCTGGCCTCCAATAATATATGAGAAGATAAATCTCAGCTATGTAGAATCAACCAATCTCATCAAAGAAAATATATTTGCTTCTGTGTAGAATTCTGCATAAATAAATTACTGCCATCCTTCATTTTATAGTAAATACCTATTACATGAAAGACCCAAGCCTAGGTGCTATTGGAAATGCCAGGATGAGTAAAAAAAAAAAAATAGTCTATTCTTTCAAAAATCTTATCATTTAATATAAGAGACATATTAAGTACACATAATATCAGGTGATAGCAAAATATAAAGAAAGACATACAAAGGACTAAAAGAATTAGAAGAAAGGAACTATTTTACAAGTAAGAAAATGAAAGAAAACTTCATATAGGGATTAGCAACAGTTTGGGATCCTGAATAACTAGGAAATGGCCAGAGGCCACTCCTGACAACAGCAGCAGAGATAAGGCCCTCTTGTGTAAGCAACATGAAGCACCTAAAAAGGGGCACAATGCAGAATGGAAGAAACTAATGCTAGAAAGGCAAACATTGCCAGATTAGAGACAGCTTGAAATGCAGGCTACAGAAATAATACTAATCCAAAAGGATTTAATTAGAAGGACCTAGATAATATAAAGGCAAGGTTACACTGAGTAAACATACTGTTATACAAACATATTGCCCATTAGCATTATTTAGATACAAAGGGATTAGTATAGGATAGTTTATTCCATAGAATGAAATAACGTTGTATTTTAATTATCAATATATTAAGTGGATTTAAAGTACTAACAGAAATACCCTGAAAAAATGTAACTAAAAATATATTCTCTGTACATGATAGTCATTATTATCATACATAGGGGGTAAAAGAGGATTATAATTTGTGAGTTATAACTGAGAAAGAGGCAAATATGAGGTCTGAAATTGATTTTATAACCCTGCTTTATGTCTTTAAAAATTAACTTTTGGTTTTACTGAAAACTAGAATAAAAACTATGCAGTTAATAGCTGTAAACAGCTGAGCAATCAAGTGACATAATTAAAAGTGAAAATGCTTCATCATTTGGCCAGAAGGTGGCACTTGTCACCTGGTATAGGAAACATTCAGTAATGAGAAATGATGCTGAAAAGTGGAGTTAGGAACAGATTATTCATTCATCTATTCAGAAAGAAAAGGATTGGAATAGGCTGTTTCAGAAGCACAATTTATAATCAGGGTCTTGGCTTGTCGACACAGTTTATCAATTACATGTAGGGCAACCCCTGTACTCTATAAAATGCAACACCAGTAATAGATCTTGGATTTGCGCTTCCCTATTAGGCTTACTGGGCTTCGTTATTTCCCTTAAAAATATGATTTGCAATATATCAGTTTTTTGCCTTTATAAATGTTCCTACATCCTTTTTGCTCCCAGGAGATGAGCAAAATGGTGCTAGAATTAGGCAAAAAGGAAACAGATTCCAACTTCACCATTCAAAGTTGTGTGATTTGATGGGAGATCCATAAAACAGGGCACAGGCACACTAACTTCAGTTGCTCTGGGATATGAAAAGAACAAATGACCACATTTCCAGGAGTCTGGCAGATGCATATTTTTCTGTGAAGTTGTGAAAAATAACAGACTCCATGGGGCAAGAGGATTGAAGACAGAAGCACCACTGTAGACAGCCATGTGGCACAGCCAACAGCTGACTTCAAGTTTCCATCTTAACCACACCAAGGTAGGAAGAAATTATGGTGTACCTTGCCTCTTGAAGTTCTAGATTAGAGGGAATTCCATAGACAGACACTGGTTTTGCTTCAGCCTGGGGAGCTGACTGGTATCTGAGCAACTGACATACTTGGAGCAGGTAAGCCATATTGCTTCCTTTTTCTCCCCCACTGCTGCAGAGAGCCATACTTGGCAGTGAAAAGTCACACACTGCACCTTTGTTCCACTCCTTACCAACATCAGAGTCAGTGTCAGGGAAACGTGTAGGGCAAAGGACAGACTGCTCCAAACTTCAAGTTCTGAGGCCAATAAAAAATCAGCTCCCACATTGAGAGATTTGGATAATGACCCCACTAAATCCTGAAACACCAGACTGTAACAATCAGCTCTAAATTTCTCAATGCCACTGGAATCTACCAGGTGGACTTATGGAAGAACCTACACTTCACCACTCTGGACTCATAGCTTCCAGAGAAAGCTCTCCTGAATACTTTGTAGTTCCCCTGTAGGACTGGAACAGGGTTGAGATCATACCCCCTAGTCCAAGGCCTAGGGTTGTAGATGTTATAAGCAACAGCACCCACTGGACTCTCCCAGCAGGACCTGAGAAAGGGTTCACACACATCACATAGTCCTACCCACAACAGTTGGTGCCACAAGCCCCGGCATAGCTGAGGCTTCCCAGTGCTACACTAAGGACTACACAGGTTGTAGTGCAGGGCTGTGCCGGTGAGTGTTGCTTCTACTGTGGGCTAACCCTGGGCACTGATCACCTTGGAAGAGGAGAGGGAATGATTACACAAATAGAGGTGATCATACCCTCTCCCTGATGACAATAGAAATATACCATGCCCAACTTGGGTGTCACCCTGGATGCTCTCCTCACCCTGGAGCACTGACAGAGCTCCTTGGCCACTTCCAGCACACATCTCTGATTATTCAGCAAAAGAGCATACATTCCACTAAGCCACAGAGGCATTGTTCAAAGATAAAATCCATCAGAAGAGAAAACCAACAAGTATTTCCACAAATGCCTAAAAATAAATGTAGAAGGTCAAGAAACAAGATAAAGAATAAGACAACATGACCCTCTCAAAGGAACAAAACAACACTTCAATGTTAGAATGTGGAAATGAAAATATTGATGAAATACTTAAAAATGAATTCAAAGGAATGATCATAGCATTATTCAGAAAAAATGAGAAGCAAATTCATGAGATAAATCCCTACATGACATGAAGGAAAAATTTCCCCATGAGATTGAGATTTTGAAGAGAAATCAAACTGAAATATTACAAATGAAGAATTTACTGTCAAATACAAAAACAGTGGAAAGCCTCAGCAACAGACTTGGTGAGGAAGAAGAAAGAATATCCAAGCTAGAAACCAAATCTTTGGAAATATCTCAGGAAAAAAAAAGAGGAAATTAGAAAAATTAAAAAACAATGTTTGAGATTTATGGGATATTATCAAACAAATCAACAAACAGTTCTTACAAGATCCTGACAGTGGGGAAAGAGAGGATGTATAAAAGGCCTACGCAGTGAAATAATAGCAGAAAACTTCCCTAATTTGGAGAAAGAAAAGGACATTCAAGTACAGGAATCACATAGAACTCCTAATGGACATGACAGAAAGATCTTCACCATGACACATTGAAGTAAGACTTTCAACAGCGAAAAATACAGAAAAGATTCTAATATGTGAATGAGAGAAGTGCAAGATCACTTTCAGAGGATCTCCAACTAGACTCACAACTAGCTTCTCATCAGAAACCCTGTAGGCAAAGAGAGAATTGAGAGACTTAAACCATGTCTTAAAAGAAAAACAAAGTCAATCCAGAATACTGTACATTGCAGAGATCTCATTTATAAATGAAGGTGAAATAAAGACCTTCTATAACATACAGAAATTGGAAAAAATTGTCACCACTTGTCCAGCCTTACTAAAGGTGCTTAAGGATATATGCTACACACACAAAGAAACATAGTCATCACCATGAAAGAACATGAAGGCAGAATCTCTTTGTAAAAGTACAAAGAAAATCCAAAACAAATAATTGGAATATTTGTGGAAAAATGGCAGGACCAAGTCATTACTTATCAACAGTTACTTTGAATGTAAATGGCCTCAACTCTCCAGTTAAAAGATATGGACTTGCTGAGTGGATTAAAAAACAAGACCTATCTAATTACTGCCTGTAAGAAATATACCTCACCAACAAAAATGCATGCATACTGAAAGTGAAAGGATGGTAAAAGCTATTCCATGCTACCAGAGAGCAAAGAATGGCAGGTGTAGCCATCCTAATGTCAGACAAAATAGACTCTAACACAAAAATTGCTAAAAGAGACAAAGAAAGGCCTTATGTCATGATTAAGGGATCCGTTCAACACCCAATGCCAGGGCATCTGGCTTTTTTAAGCAAATGTTAATGGGTCTAAAGGGAGATATAGATGCCAATACAATAGTATTGGGGGGCTTAAACACCCCACTTCCATCAATGGACAAGTCAACTAGACAGAAAATCAACAAAGAATCAATAGAACTAGTCTACACAATGGGTCAAATGGACCTAATTGATATCTACGGAACCTTTCATCCAACATTTCCAGAATACACAGTCTTTTCATCAGTGAATGGAACTGTCTCCAGGATAGACCACATACTAGGCCATAAAGCAAGTCTCAGCAAATTCAAAAAATTGAAATCATACCACACATCTTCTCTGACCACAATGGAATAAAGCTGAAATTTAACAACTCAAGAATCTCTAGATCAAATGCAAACACATGAAGACTGAACAACATGCTCCTTAATGAATAGTGGGTCATAGATAAATCAAAAGCATAATCAAAAATTTCCTGGAAAAAATGAAAATGACAATACAACACATCAAAACTATGGGAAACAGCAAAAGCAGTGTTGAGAGGGAGATTTATGGCAGGTTGTGCCTACATAAAAAAATTGGAAAAGCATTAAATAATGGAGCTACCAATGCATCTCAAAGACCTAGGGGAAAAAAAAAAAACAAACCAAACCCAAAATTAGTAGAAAGAAAGAAATAATTAAAATTAGAGGAGAAATAAACAAAATTGAAGCACGGCGCTGTGGCTCCTTGGTTAATCCTCCGTCTGCAGCGCTGGCATCCCATATGGGTGCCAGGTTCTAGTCTCGGTTGCTCCTCTTCCAGTCCAGCTCTCTGCTGTGGTCTGGGAGGGCAGTGGAGGGTGGCCCAGGTCCTTGGGCTCCTGCACCCGCATGGGAGACCAGGAGGAAGCACCTGGCTCCTGATGCCGGCCATGGCGGCCATTTGGAGCATGAACCAATGGAAGGAAGACCTTTCTCTCTGTCTCTCTCTCTCTCACTGTCTATAACTCTACCTGTCTAATAACTAAAAAAATTGAAGCCAAAAAAGCAATATAAAAAATAAATGAAAAGAAGAGCTTGTTTTTTTGAAAAAATAAACAAAATTGACACACCATTGGCCCACCTAACCAAAACAAAGAAGGAAAGTCCAAACTTAATAAAATAGGAGATGAAAAAGGAGATGTACCAGTGGATAACACAGAAACAAAAAAGAATCATCAGGAATTATCACAAATAACTATATGCCAACAAACTGGAAAATCTAGAAGAAATGGATAGATTCCTAGATACATACAATCTACCAAAATTGTCTCATGAAGACACAGAAAACCTAAGCACAGCAATAACCAGGATGGAGATTGAAGCAGCAATAAAGTTGGTTTCACTGCTGAATTCTACCATTTAAAGAATAATTAACTCCAATTTTTCTCAAGATTTCCAAAGCAATTGAAAGATGGAATCCACCTAAACACTTTCTATGAGGCCAACATCACTTTAATTCCAAAACCAAAGAAAGAATACAACATAAGAAGAGAACTCTAGACCAATACCACAGATGAACACAGATGAAAAAAATCTTCAACAAAATACTAACTAATAGAACCCAAATCATATCAGAAAGATCAGTCACCTGGACTAAGTGGGATTTAACCCTGGTATGCAGGGATAATTCCACATACACAAATCAATAAACATAATACATCACATAAACAAATTGAAGAATTAAACCATATGATTACCTCAATAGATGCAGAAAAAAAGCACTTGATAAAACACAACATGATAAAAACTTTAAGCAAATTGGGTATAGAAGGATAATTACTCAATACAATCAAGGCAATATGTGACAAAACTACAGCCAGCATCATTCTGAATGAGGAAAAGTTGGAAGTATTTCCGTTAAGATCCAGAATCAGACAAGGATGCCCACTTTCATGATTGCTGTTCATTGTAGTCCTGTAAGTTTTAGCAAGAGCCATTAGGCAAGAAAAATATATTAAAGGAACACAAATTTGAAAGGAGGAAGTCAAGTTATCCCTGTTGTAGATGACATAATTCTATATGTAGGGGAAAAAGACTCAACTAAGAGATTATGGGAACTCATAAAAGGGTTTGGTAAAGTGGCAGGATATAAAATTAACACACAAAAATCAATAGCCTTTGTATTTACAGATAATGCCATGGTGGAGAATGAACTTCTAAGATCAATCCCATTCACAGTAGCTACAAACAATTTTTTTTGACAGGCAGAGTGGACAGTGAGAGAGAGACAGAGAGAAAGGTCTTCCTTTGCCATTGGTTCACCCTCCAATGGCCGCCAAGGCCAGCGCACTGTGGCCGGCACATGGCGCTGATCCGAAGGCAGGAGCCAGGTGCTTCTCCTGGTCTCCCATGGGGTGCAGGGCCCAAGCACTTGGGCCATCCTCCACTGCACTCCCGGGCCATAGCAGAGAGCAGGCCTGGAAGAGGGGAAACTGGGACAGAATCCGGTGCCCCGACCGGGACTAGAACCCAGTGTGCCGGCGCCGCTAGGTGGAGGATTAGCCTACCGAGCCACGGCGCCGGCCTACAAACAAATTTTAATACCTTGGAATAAATTTAATCAATAAGGTAAAAGATTTCTATGATGAAACTTACAAAACATTAAAGAAAGAAACAGAAGACACAAAACATGGGAAAACCTTCCATATTCATGGATTGGAAGAATTATTATCATCAAAATATCCATACAACCAAAAGCAATTTACAAATTCAATGTGATTCTATAAAGAACTCAAGAAACTTAACAACAGCAAGAGAAACAATCCAATTAGGAAATGGGCAAAGGACTTGAATAGTCATTTTTCAAAAAAGAAAATTCAAATCAAATGTCAACATACATGAAAAAAATATGTTCAGGGTAACTAACCATCAGGGAAATGCAAGTCAGAACAATGAGGCTTCAACTCACCCCAGTTAGAATGGCACTCACAGAAATCAACAAACAACAAGTATTAGTGAGGATGTGAGGGAAAAGGTACCCTAATCCACTGTTGGTGGGAATGTAAACTGGTAAAGCCACTATGGAAGACAACATGGAGATACCTCAGGAATCTGAACATAGACCTACCATATGACCCAACCATCCCACTCCTGAGAAATGACCCAAGGGAAATGAAATCAGCATATGAAAGAGTTATCTGCACCCCCATGTTTAGTGCTGCTCAATTTGCAATAGCTAAGACATGGAATCAACCCAAATACTTGTCAACTGAAGACTGGATAAAGAAATTGGTATGTATGTGTGTGTATGTGTGTATACATATCCATATATGTTATGTATTACTACTAAGCTGTAAAAAAGAATGAAATCCTGTCTTTTGCAACAAAATGGATGCAAATGGAAACCAAATAAGCCACATCCCCAAATAACAAAATAAGCCAAGTCCCCAAAAAGAAAATACTGTATATTTTTCCCTGTTCTGTGGTAACCAACAGGGTACCAAACATTATAATGTAGAGGAGTGAAATTTGACATTTTGAAATGCAATGATTGCTTACAGTCTTTGTCTCTTCTGTTGAGGAACATTTTTTTTTCCTTATTATTTGTTGAACTCTTTACCTAGTTTAGGGTTACTCGTATAAGTATAAAATAGTCTGAAAGTAGATCATCAAAAAATTAAGAGAAGGAATAAGAGACAAAGTAGGAGGAAGGGTGGGAACACAGGCAGGAGGGCTGGTAGGGTGGGAAGTATCACTATATTCTGAAATCTGTATATGTGAAATATGTGAATTTTGTTCACCTTTAAAAATTTTTAAATACATTTTTAAAATTTTTATTATTTCTTTCGGAAAGTCTTATACAACTTTTGCTGGATTATTCTTAGGTTTCTTGCTATTAAAAAATCACATTTTAAAATTCCCATTTTGTACTTATTTTTTGGGGTAAATGGTCACTTTTGATGTTCTGATATTGTTGATAAGTCAAGCAGTATTACTTGCCTTGTTGATAAATTGTAGTAGTCAAGTATTGTGGTTTCTACATAAACATGCATACAATTTGCACACAATAACATATGTAAATCAATTTTTCTTCTCTTATTGTGCTAACAACAACTTCTAACTTTGTGCTAAATATGAGCAAAAATAGAAAACAAAAGTATGCAGATTTAGGTTGTAATTTAAAAGTCTGATTCCATGAGAAAAAAAATCATTGCTCATCTCCAAATCTCCCTTTATATTGTCCTTCTTACCTGGAATGCCCAGTCTTTTCCCCTCTATTTTCCCTAAATTTATTTCAAGACACAAGTTCAATGCCCTTTCCCTTTCCAAAATTCATTTGACTGAAGTTGCCCTCCTTTGAACAAACTTCTATTGCAGTTTCAGTTAAGATAAACAAGTATTGAAGTAATATTACCTTATAGCGGTTGTTAATTTTTAATAGCTGTTAGACGTGGTCCACAAAGAAGCCATATATTATCTGAAAGTGTATTTTATTTTTTGATTCAATAACAAACTACTGAGTTCCTAGTATATATTCCAGCCACTGTTTTAGGTTATGCAGATTCAAAACCAAAATCAAGACAACCCTTGCTCTTGTGAAGTTTATACTCTGGTACTAGTTAAGCTGCATTACCACAAAGCCTGACTTGGAACACACACAAAGGCAAGTACATGCTCACTGACCACCTCAAAATTAGCTGTTCTGCAGTGTTCCTTGATTACTACATATTAGGGTCAGTTATAGGAATTGAGTCCTACTGTATGTTAAAAAGGCTAAGATTCTTTTCACAAAAGGATTTCATGAAATCTTCCTTTCACAAAAGGTAAAGAGAGGATGGTAAGGATTCTTATGTCTTTGGAATTATATAAACACTGCTAACCTTCTTTGTATGCACTTGAAGCAAACTGAATTTTTATAACCCTGGTTTAATTTTTACAGGAAAATAAAGTCAACTACCAAAAAAATAAAAAGCAGAACTGATGGCATAAATCTGTTATTCTATCAGTTGCCATCAAAATCTCTATCTCCATGATGAATAAAACATCTAATCCTAAATCAACAACAAGCTAATTAAGACTTTGTGATTGGCACTATTAATATCCATGGGTCAGCTCTGACCTCTACAGGAAAGGAAAAAAAAAAAAAACAGAGATGACTACAAAGAGAAAAATCAATTCAGTATGTGAGTGCCTTCACAAGCTGTAATGCCTAAGCAAAATAAAAAACAAACAAAAATTAAGATATTCTGCAATGTAAAGGTCTGAATTTGCCCAATCGTTTATCAGTTAAAGCACCCACAGGCTGTTATATCTTTACTTTTGATCTCCGTTACCAAATCCACATCTAGAAACTCTATGGATTATAGAAAGTTGAGCTGCTTTTTTTGGAGGTGTGAAGCCCTTAAACAATCTGCTTCCAAAATGATTTTAGCATGTTTCCAGGAGAGACCAAGACTCTGTGTTATAAGGACAGGGCCAGATTTCATTGGTTGTAATCTCAGGTGGTGACTGACTTGCACTGCATATCCCTAGCAAAGTGGGAAAAGACATGAGATAAAACTGGAGCAGAGAAGAAAATTTATCTTTTAAGAGCCCAGGATCAGCCCTTAAGCCATTCGGATCTGGCTAAAGAGCCCATGAGAGTATTTTAGGCATGGAAAGCCAAGACACTCTGGCAAAAAACAAACAAACAAACAAACAAAAACCCTAAATGAAAGATCTCTGCGAGTGAGATCCCAGTGGAAAGAACAGGGCCATCAAAGAAGGAGCTACCTTTCTCTGAAGGGAGGAGAGAACTTCCACTTTGATTATGGTTATGATTATTATTATTATATGATTATGATTATTATTATTTAGATTAAATAATATCAAAGTCCGCAAACTCAAAAGGCTTCCATAGCCTTGGCAACTCATGACTAGAGCCTAGGGAGATTACTGACGCCATAAACAAGAGTGTCAATTTGCTAAGTCAACAACAGGAGTCACCGTGCACTTACTCCTCAAGTAGGATCTCTGTCCTTAATGTGTTGTTCAATGTGAATTAATGCTATAACTAGGACTGAAACAGTATTTTACACTTTATGTTCTATGTGGGTGCAAACTGATGAACTCTTTACTTAATATATACTAAATTGATCTTCTGTATATAAAGATAATTGAAAATGAATCTTGATGTGAATGGAATGGGAGAGGGAGCGGGAGATGGGAGGGTTGCAGGTGGGAGGGAAGTTATGGGGGAGAAAAAGCCATTGTAATCCATAAACTGTACTTTGGAAATTTATATTTACTAAATTAAAGTTTTAAAAAAAGAGCCCAGGAACACACAAACTAATTAGGTATTCAGGCTTAATATCCTCGCTGTCACTAAATTTATTACTCTAGTGAGCATTTTATTTCCTGACATCTACAGAGCAATCTACACATTTGGACATCTGCTGTTGACTTTTACAAATGCTGCTTGAGGAAGCTGACTGGCTATCCAATTCTAAAATGCTCAAATTGGGTGCTTAATCTATAGTGTAAATAGATATCTAATTATCTTGTTAGTTACAAAAATAAAACAAACATTCTACATGATTTTTTAACCTTGAAATTGTCATGGTTATCAATGTTTATAGATAGTAATATTTTATTTACTGAATTTTCTTAACATTCAAATATGACTTTGGCTTTCTGCACTAATAAGCTAATTTAAAAAAAGACCTCTATATCAAAAATATCCATTTTCAGGTAAAAAGCCTAGTGAAGTAAAAATAGCCTAATTTTGAGGCATACAGACTTGTGTACCCTCCTTGAGCACGTACCTTGGGCACACTTGTTGACCTCTGCAAATCTCTACATGCAGCAATAGAGTGGAAATGTTTCCATCACACTGTGGTATGGATGGACTTAGATATCACATGCACAATATTTTTTACAGAACTCTCCTCCTTCCCCTGATCTACACTCTAGAACAGTCCTTAATCCAAAATTAAAAGATGATCAGAAGGATGGATAAAAGAAGCTACACATTTTTGTATGGTAATACACATTAGTCAATTGACACAGATGACACCGACAGCTCAAGAGCTACCATAGAGTTTGGAAAGAATTAACAACTCACCTGTGGCTGCGTCTCTGCCAGTTTGTTTTGATACCTTTGAACTGACTCTCTAAGCTTCTTTGCTTTCTCACTTTTTGATGGTAACATTGTACTCATGGTGCCCAGTGGGATGGAAGGTAGATGTTCTACATGATGACAACTTTACAATCAACAAGTACAATATTAGTATAGGAGGAAATATAAAACAATTTACTGTGTGTGAAATATGATTTAATTCTATAAGGAGTTATACTTTCTATCATATTGCCAAAATTCAAATGAAAAGGAAAATCATTAAATTGATGACATTTTGTAATATATGACTTTAAATCTCCAATTTGCCTGGAAAAGAGCTTAATGGTAAATGAGGGGGATAGTTAATATTTATGAGAATGGGAGAGTATTATTTCACTAATGCTTCCCTTACCCTACATTATTATGAAATGAAGTCTTTTGCAAAAATGTTTTTGGATGACTGATGCTTACATCATTACTGCAAAACATTATTTTTTATGAAAAACTGGGATGGGGATCCATAGGTCTCTGTAAAATATATCAAATTATTCTGCCTCTGAAACAAATGCATCCTTGACTTGATGATTCAGAATCGCTGTGAAGACCACTGAGTACATGATGTAATGCAGTACTCAGGGACAGCCTTGTGATGAAGACCAGTGACCGGCTGAAGTGATGGATAGTACTGACTGACAGCTTTGGGCATTACTGGGACTTACAGAGCCCTTTCACCCAAATGGCCCCAAGTACCTGCTGCCATTAGAGTACCTGCATTTGACAGTCACTAACCTCCCAGGCTTATGGATGTGTGTTTCTCTGGTAACCACTGGGTTGATAAATGTACATAATCAAGTGGAGCTGTGTGTAAGTGAACATAAACAAGCTATGGATAAATACTCCTTTGTTATGGTTACAATAACAATATATATACAATATACATATATATATTCAATATATATACAATAACAATATATATATTCTTCCTACCAACAGGGAAGAGTGAGGAACTACAATCAATTTCAAGTACTACTGTGAAAAAACACTTAATTCCACTCACATGTTATATCTGTGTTATTGCTGTTGTTTTCAAAGATAGGCACCAGGTAAACAAATCCTAATGACAACTACTATATATACAGCCGCCTGGAGTACTGGTCTGAAGACATCTGTGGTATGTGGTCTAAACTGACTTCTGTTTCATTTGAGAAAAAAATCTGTGGCAACATTAAGGTTTTATTCAAAAAAGAGAAATCCTCAGGTATTAAAGCACAATCAGTTGTCTTCATTTAATGATTTCTGGAAACATTTTGATATGCATTACAACCCATAGATACTTAATCTTTTCCAAAAGTCAGACATTGTTTGCCTCCACCAAGTAATAGGCGTCATTTTTGCCCTGCTGGTGATCCTTATTTTCAATGCAGACAAATTCAAAGCATGAATGTAACAAGCATACTGATATCTATTTCTCAGGTACTGTGATAAAAATGTAATAGTCTCCCTCTGAAGTTAAAAGTGAAGAACAAAATAAGACTTCAGTAGTTGGAAAAAGAATGGCTCTACTCTACCCTCAGTTTGTAAAATGGTGAATTTTGGTCACTAAATTGTATTTGGAAATGGAAAAAGATGCCTTCCAAGAGCAAGCACAAGGTGGGGAAAAGTTCAGTTTTGCAACAGGAGCTTGACTTCCAGTTTCATCGCTAGAGAAAAATGTTGGGCAAGTCACTGAAACTTCCTCAGCCTCTCTGTTTTCTCTGCTGAGACATAGGGAAAGGTCATAGGACTTTCATAAATATGGAATGAGACAGCATATGTAATTGCTATGTAAGAGAAAGCTATTACGTTTCTGGCCCAAGTTCTCATTAAACAAACATCATTCATTCGCAGGTTGTTCATTGATCTTTAACTCTGGTAACAACAGGCAATTAACTGTTGGCAACAAACTGCATTTTATGTAAATATATACAATGCCACTTTTCACCATATTATTAATATTATTCTGTCCTGTTGTTCACAGAATGTTACCTAATAAATAACTATACTTAATTCACTTCCTTTATGTGACTATCCAAATCCAATGGCATATATGTCTCAGGTTTTTGCCTAACAATAATCTATTTCAAAGTCTATTCTCCAGGTATGTCTGGCCCACCTGTGTGAAGGCTGAATGAAGTCATCAGATGACTTAGTCTTGGAATCTAAATCCACATCTACATAAATGTAATGAGCTAATATAAAGAAAGCTCCAATTCTCCATAAACTTCCCCTTGCAATCAGGAATTTTTCTTTATGTCTCCCCTAAACCTCTTGCTGTCATTCCATGCATATTTTTATCACAGTCTTTTCAGTGGAAATCAAACAGATGGTCAATATTATGACTGTGTATTTTAAGACTGAAGAAGTTAAGAAAATTATAAATACAAGTCTTTTTGCATTTTAGACTTTTAAGGTCCATCAGTTTTCTGCCAACATAACTAAATTTATCTTGACTCGCATCACAAGTGGCACTATTTCAATGTGTAAAAGAGACAGAATTAATGCAGTTTTGAAACTAATTTTGCAATACTCTGTGATGGTATCGCTTCTTTTTAAGAGAACAGTATGGGAGCATGCCTCCCCAGGGATGGTGGTAAGTTGTAGAGAGTAGCTTCTCTGTTCTGTGGGTCTGACAATGCCCAAGATTAGTGAGTATGATAGCTAAATGAATAGATATTACAGAAGTAGCCTAAATTTGCTACCAAGAGGCCTCCAAGTGACTAGGAATTTCAGAAGTATCTATCAAGATATTACTGCTATACCTCTTTCCAGGGAATGGAAAGCTGAGTTAAAGAGAGGTTATCTTGGGGCTGGCTGTGGCATAGTGGGTTAAGCCCCTGCCTTTGACGCTGACATTCCATATGGGCACCTACTGCTCCACTTCCAATCCAGCTCCCTGCTGTTGGCCTGGGAGAGCAGTGGAGGATGGCCTGAGTTCTTGGGCCCCTGCACCCATGTGGGAGATCTCTATAAAGCTCCTAGCTCCTGGCTTCGGATTGGCCAAGCTCTGGCCAATATGGCCATTTGGGAAGTGAACTAGCAAGTGGAAGACCTCTCTCCCCCTCTCTCCTTCTCTCTGTAACTCTGCCTCTCAAATTAATATATAAAATCCAAGAGATAGAGAGAGAGAGATTGACTGATTTTGCCCAGGGTCTCACAACTACTGGATCCAGGAGTCAAATCTAGATATTCTATACCCAGAGTCCAGACACTGAACTCCATCTTACAGTATATGAAAAGTTCTTAGCTCACAGTAAGCAGTTAATTTTGTGAACTATTCCTAATAAGAGAAACTGAGCTAATGTTTTGCCCCTATTTAGAAGATAATCAAGTGAGGGATGGAATCAGGTTAGGAGTCAAAAGATCTTGCCAGTGGCTTCAGGAACAGATTTCTTGGCCTCAATTTGGACTTCATTTCTCTCTTTGTGAAAATTAAGAATTAAAACTAGATCTGTGTTATACAACCCTAAATCCTGGAGCTCAAGGCTTTATACAAGAAGCAGGGAACAGAAATGGGAAGTAGACATCTTTGGTTCCCAGGTTCTCAGTTTCTAATTCAACCAAGAGAGTTATGCATTTATTTGCTTTATATACTTGGACTTTGTGACAAATTTTATTTGAGACACATATATTTGTATTGCAAAACAAGAAAGGGATGTTGAGAAATCCTGGGTTCTGTAAAATCTAAGCACCTTACCACCTCTGAAATTTTTCTTGTCTCTTAATATAATTAACCTGAGAACTGCAGGCAGAAAGGATTTTAGCAACAGCATCTGAATGTTTTCATTGTTTTAATTTTGTAATTTTTGCTCTTTTGTTTTAAGTGCTAGATAAAAATAACCAAAGAGATGTTATCACCATAATAAATGTACTAGCAAAATATATCCACTTATCCAGCCAAAAGAACTTTGAACAGCCTTCGTGGAAAAAGAAGGCTTGATTTAGGGGTGTCTTTATAGAAGGGGGGTATTAACTCTTTTTCTATAGGAAAGAATATTAGTCCAAAAAAAGGGCTTGTAATAGCATTGACATCCTTCAGTATTTAATCAGTCTTTTTCCTGTTTTAGTCTGAATGTCTTCCTCCAAGAGCATAAAGCAATAAAATCAATATATGACTTCAATAGAAAAAAGCACATAGTCCAACAGTTTAAGGCCGCTGGGAGACACCCTCTGAGTCCCATTCCTATATGATAAGACTGCATGCTGTTTGAAAATGAATTGGGAGGCAGAACTCTTCAAAACTGGGGTGTATTCTACCAGCAGTGGAAGTGCAAAGCTGTGTATTCCAATGTCTGACATCCAGATTTCTTTTGTTTTATGGAAAAGTACACTAATGCAATAATCTTTTCACAGATTGCAAGGGCTACAAAGAGTTCAAAGAGATACCAGCTACTAAGCAAAAATGTATCATTAGCTGACATTTTTCAGTTGCACACGTAAGAACACTAGGAATTAAAAATGGATAAAGAATTTCAGGAAAATATCAAAAACTACCTGTTCTCCGAGAGGTTAGGATTATTAGCACAAATCCACATGTCAAGAAATTCTTTGTCCTGATAATTGGTAGAAGGCGGCAAGACTCTCCACTTACGGCAAAGATCTGATGATCAGTACACAATCATACAGAGGAGAGACCATTATCAGAAATGACTCTATCATAATGTCAGTTTACATATACAAAACAGTTAATCCTTCACCACATACCATAATGCCTGACAGTTAAATTATTCTAGGGTTCTGTGAACTACTTTACAATCCCACCAAAGAACTATTGTTATTGCATCGGTTCCCCTCAGTCGGCTTCTTTCAACCAAAAGAATCTCTTTGCCTCTTCGTAAATATTAAGAATTCCAGTGCCTTGACTTTCTCATTTTCTCCAGCCTATTACCCATCTGCTGATTTCCTGTCTCCAATTGTGTGACTACCAAAAGAAGGAAAATCAGGTCGCTGAACCATTCCCGTTTTCTTCTGTGTTTTTTACTGCCCTGATCACACTCTCAAGTCTACCATTTCTGATCTCTTTGTCCACTTTCCTCTCAGAGTCCCTCCCGCATGACCTTAAAGACCAAGACACCTTGTTCACTCCAAGCTACACTTAACATTAACCCTGATTTCCTTGCAACACTTTGCTAGTGGCTGTTAGGTAAGTAAATTGTCTTTGTTCATTTCAGGTGTAGGTGGTTGGCACAGTGATTATGAACCTGAACTGTTCCCACCTCTGTTACCTTAAGACAAATTACTCAACTCAACTGAAACTATGTTTCAGTATCACATTTTTAGAAAGATTAACATTACTACTTACCTAAAAAGGTTATTGAGGATGAGATGACATAATAAAAATTATGAAAAAAGCAACACTGCTGAACATTATCCTAAACTCTTAGTAAACTTGACACTTGGCAATTCATATTATTTTCAAAGAAAGTTTACAGTGTAGCTACTGGTACTAATCTAATTTTATAAATGAACAAACAGAGGCTTAGAAAGGTTAAATGGTATTTCCAATCTCTTGTAGTTCTTGGGTAATAAGATTAGATGTAATGGAACAGATCAAAAACACAGAATAATTATAAGCTTTTAATATCATCTAATAGATTGTCACAAGTTGTCATCAGTTTCTTCAATTATGAGGGGCACTCATAAAGTTTGAAGAAAATGTATAATGTGAAAAATTATACATAGATTTGAAATTACTTTGTGCCAAAATAAACCTATAATTCCATTTTTCCACAAAATTTCTGAAGTCCCCCCAAATACCTTCAAACCATCTGTCATGTGTATTACTCCTAAATCTCCTTGATTCAGACATTTACAATTTCTCAGTTGGATCTTAGATTACAAGAGCAGTCTCCTCAGAGGTTTGAAACTGCATGTTTTGTTCTAGTCCATCACCAAATCATCCTTCCGTGCAACCTTACTCCACATTATATCTGACTAGGAAGGTGCACCCACTGGCATGGTGTAAATACTCTGACAGAATTTTAAACACTGTCAGGTGCCTGTCTTCTCAATTGCACTGTTCAACGAAGATAGGATGATTGTCTTTAATTCCATAACCCTTTTTTTGTAGCTAAGAAAAATGAAGAAATGATCAGCAATGTTATTTTTTCACTGGAAAACTTCCAATACCTCCTAATTTCTTATCAAAGTAAAATGTTATGCTGGAATTCAAACCCTTTGACATGTTTATCTAATGTGATACTTCTTGTTTCTATTATTTATTCATTATTCATTCATTTGCTATCAATATTAGATCTCTGCTATGCATCAGATACTGTTATGGATTACAAATAAGAAGATAGCTATTTCTATTACTCTACGACCATGAAAGTGCACACCTGAATTTAACTCTCATTTCCTTATGTATCATCACTATCTAGAAAATTCTATTTTAAAGTCTGCAACGAATGCTTCTTCTATGACAAAGTCTGGCCTCTACCTCCCTCTCCTTTTCTTTAACTCTCAGAGTTTTCTGCTTCTATTAAATAATTTATCCAATTTGCTCATCTTTTATAAACAATCAGTTTAATCTCTCATCTAGATTGTAACTTCCTTGAAAGCAAGGCCATATTTTATCTACTTTGCCCCCTTTTCTTAGTTCTTAACACAAGCATTTGCATTTTTAAGGAATTAATTTATACATGTTTGCTAAATAGAATGGAATTCAACACTCACCACACTGTATGATGAATGGGATGGCCATGGCTTGTCTTCTTCTATACTGAATAGAAGCTAACGGTCTCTCTATATCTGTGCTATTCTGATATTCAAACTCATTCCAAAAGAAATTTAGATTTCGATTACCTAGGAAGGAAAGAAAGAAGAAAGGAAGGAAGGGAGGGAGGGAGGAATCAAGGGATGAACAAAACAGGCAAAGAAAAATGAGAGAAAATAAAATCAGTGTAGTAAAGATGATTACCAAAGAAAAATTTGAATGTAGGCATGTATACACAATATTATCTCAATGGTGTAACAGCTAATACATTTACAGGAATAAGAGATGAAAATATTAATATTGGCTACATCTAAGTAGTGCTATTACAGGTGAAATTTGTTTTCAGATTTATATTTTCTTGCATTTTCCAAATTATATGCAATAAATGTACAATATGTTAATAATAAAACTAAAGACAATAGTAGTTATAAAAATTATACTTTTACTGATACAATAAAACATGCTTATATTAAAACTTTATTCTTGAATATTTCCAGGAAGTACTCTTCTGATTAAACTTTAAATGCCACCCCCTTAAAATTATTCATACTAATCTTTATCAATCCTGTCTCACAACAATAATTTCTTTCCTTTCTTTTATCTCTGACTTCCTCTCCTTCTTGTCTTTATGGTTCACGGCTTACCTTAGCCCCAAATTCTTCTCTCCCTTCTTGTTTGAAACACTACTTACTATGGAAGACCATTATTGTTATAGAGTTCTGTTTAAGTAGCTATGTTCTTATCCTTTGAATCAGCAATTATATTGCTATGAATTTTCCCTACACACATACATAAATTGCCTTAGATACTGCAGTACTGCATTAAGAGACAAAGTTGGAAATAATATAAAAATTTACAAATAGGTATCTAGTAATTCAATTATGAAACAATGGAGCAGAGGACAATCTTAAAAAAGAGGTAGAGCTAAGGGCAGTGCTGTGGAACTCTGAGAAATAACTTTCATTTTAAAAAAAGGATTAAAATAGCATCCACAGTATCATCAATATTTGTGATTTGTAACAATCACAAGCACACAAAGTTGTGATGGCCATACTTGCATTTTCCCGAATGAATATAAAGGAAAGTGTAACAGTGGAAATGTAAAGGGAAATTGAAGAATAAGAAAATATTTTGGTTTTTACTTTTCTGAACACTCTGACTAGCTTTCCATGTGGATCTATTACTTTAAAAATTTTTTAAATAAAAAGAATCCATGTTTTAATGCTTTATCCATCACGGTAATCACCAACCACAAGCCCTTGTGACTACTGAGATCCTGAAGTACGGCAAATGTAAAACATTTTCATCAATGTACAAGTTTCGAAAAGTGTGATCTGAAATATATACCTTGAATGTACATGAAATAAAGCCAGATGTACAACTTTAACAAATGATTGTAATCTGAGCAAAATACAAATAAGTGAGCTTCAGAATCAGCCCTTAAGGCATGTGGATCTCGCTAAAAACCCCAAGAGAGTTTCTCAGGCATGGAAAGCCAAGACACTGTGGCAAAAAATGACCTAAATGAAAGACCTCTGTGAATGAGATCCCAGTGGAAAGAACAGGCCATCAAAGAAGGAGGTACCTTTCTCTGAAGGGAGGAGAGAACTTCCACTTTGACTATGACCCTGTCTAAATAAGATCGAAGTCAGCGAACTCAAGAGGCTTCCATAGCCTTGGCAACTCATGACAAGAGCCACGGGTGATTACTGACGTCATAAATCAGAGTGTCAATTGTTAAATCAACAACAGGAGTCACTGTGCACTTACTTCCCATGTAGGATCTCTGTCCTTAATGTGTTGTACTATGTGAATTAACGGTAAAACTACTACTCAAACAGTACTTTACACTTTGTGTGTCTATGTGGGTGGAAACTGTTGAAATCTTTACTTAGTATATACTAAGTTGATCTTCTGTATTTAAGATAATCAAAAATGAATCTTAATGACAAATGGGATGGGAGAGAGAGTAGGAGAAGGGATAGTTTGCTGGTGGGAGGGTGATTATGGGGGGGAGGGACCACTAATATTGTACTTTCGAAATTTAAATTTGTTAAATAATAGTTTTCTAAAGAAAAAAAAAAACAAATAAATGAGCTTACAGTTTATATTCCTATTAGAAACTTGACCTTAGAATGCTCTGTGTTTTTAAGACTGACAAATGACTCAGCCTTGAAGCAGGGACTTTCTACTTGGGTTAAGCTAAAAGCAGAACCCAGAACTGTCTTTTCCCTAAAATTTCCTTGGCATTCTGCTTCTTGTGCATTCAGTTCAGAGTCCTGGTTGCTGTTCTTTGGCCCTTGGTCTTCATCAATCCCATAGTCCACTTCTTCTCTGGACACCAGGTCCTGATGTACTACTCTCTAGTATCTGGAAGGAAGCACTAGGCTTTGCTCCTCTGATTTTCATAACAATTATTTTGCCTTTATTATGTCAAGGCGGGGCATACGTGGATTAAAATTTTAAAAAACATGGATTGAGTCAAATAGCCATGTAATTGTTTTAATCAAAAAGTTAGTATTATAACTTGCAGTACCCCATGGCCTCTGACTACAGGCCAGTATCTGATGACTGAGCCTTTGCAGCTTATGTAAACAGGTGGTCCAGGGACTGCTCCTATCACTCGTATCCCAACCTTCAGCAGACAGTAGACAAACCTCTAGTTTATGGGAGTAGGATGGGAAAGTGAACTTAGGACTTTTTGCCTTGAAACTCAGTGCTCAGTCTGCCATGTGTGCAACCAATCACCAAATAAAGACCAAGAGGCTCTATCTCCAGACCACGGCTCACAGACACAGCTTTTTGATTTGCCCTGTCACCCTGGGAAGACCTGCACTCTTGTGGGATGGATTAGTTTCAGCCTGGCTCACCACTATCCTTGTGCACGCCTAACACACACCCAGAGACTGCACAGGGCCTGGAGACTCTGGAACAGCCTCCATCAGCTCTTCCACAACCTCTGGCATTAAGGAGAACAATACCACACTCATTAGATAGTAGAAAGTGAAAGTGAAATTACAGTTTGGACTTGAGGCTCAGAGCTAACCCTGCCAGTGAGACTGTAATTATAATGAACACATTTTCCTTTTTTATTTCCACTTTGCATCTAGCCACACATCTACAGCAATCAAGAGAGTACATCTTCTCTTTTCACTTTATTTATTTATTTACTTATAAGTCAGTGTTACAGACACAGAAGGAGAGACAGATTGCTTTACTCACTAGGCCACGATGCCGGCCCCTTCTTTTCACTTTTTAATTAACAAAAGCTAACTGCTAATCTTATGGCTGATCAGGATGTTTGTTCAAGAGATAACAGTTTGGGACTTCCCTGTGGCACAGTGGGTTAAAGCCCCAGCCTGCAGCGCTGGCATCCCATATAGGTGCCAGTTCAAGTCCCGGCTGCTCCTCTTCTGATCCAGCTCTCTGCTACAGCCTGGGAAAGCAGTAGAAGATGGCCCAACTCCTTGGGCCCCTGTACCCACATGGGAGACCCAGAAGAAGCTCCTGGCTCCTGGCTTCAGATCAGCTCAGGCCATTGAAGTCATTTGGAGAGTAAACCAGAGGAATGGAAGACCTCTCTCTCTTTCTCTCTGGCTCTACCTCTCTCTGTAACTCCTTCTTTCAAATAAATAAAATAAATCTTAAAAAGGACAGAGAGAGAGAGAGAGAGAGAGAGAGAGAGAGATAACAGCTTAAGAATTCCAGGGGCAGACCTCAGACAAGTAAGGAATTTACAATCACCAGCCCAAAACTGCAAAGCCAAGGCTGGGACAGGCCAAACACAGGAGTCCAGAATTCCATCTGGATCTCCCACGTGGGTGGCAAGGGGCCCAATTATTGGGCAATCTACTGCTGCTTTCCAGGCACATTAGCAGGGATCTAGATCAAAAGTGCAGTAGACAGGTCTTGAACCAGCAGCCATGTCACAGACAATGGCTTAATTGGCTGTGCCACAGCACCAGCCCCTGCCTGTTAAATTTTTAAAAAATGTTTTTTAAATAAGTAAAACTGAATTGTACTGATAAAATAAAAAGACACTGCATAGGCACCTACAATCAACATAATAAGAATTTGTGTGCCTCTGCCATATGTCGGTGAATGCTCCCAGACCTCAATCATGGCCCTGCCAAAACAGGTACCTGACTTCTCCATGAATCTAGCCCTGAGCTCTCACAACCCTAGTCACCATGGACTGAGGGTGATGGGCCAGGACTTAAACAAAATTTTTTTCAAAAAAGAAGAAACCCAAATGACCAACAGACACATGAAAAAATGTTCAGGATCACTAGCTGTCAGGGAAACACAAATCAAAACCACAATGAGGTTTCACCTCACCCCATCGAGAATGGCTCACATTCAGAAATCTACCAACAATAGATGCTGGCGAGGATGTGGGGAAAAGGGGACACTAACCCACTGTTGGTGGGAATGCAAACTGGTTAAGCCACTATGGAAGTCAGTCTGGAGAGTCCTCAGAAACCTGAACATAACACTACCATACTACCCAGCCACACCACTCCTTGGAATTAACCCAAAGGAAATGAAATTGGCAAACAAAAAGCTGTCTGCACATTAATGTTTATTGCAGCTCAATTCACAATAGCTAAGACCTGGAACTAACCCAAATGCCCATCAACAGTAGACTGGATAAAGAAATTATGGGACATGTACTCTATAGAATACTATACAGCAGTGAAAAACAGTGAAATCTGGTCATTTGCAACAAAATGGAGGAATCTGGAACACATCATGCTGAGTGAAATAAGCCAGTGCCAGAGGGACAAATATCATATGTTCTCCCTGATTGGTGACAACCAAGCATCAAATAGGAAACCTGTTGAAGTGAAATGGACACTATGAGAAACAGTGACTTGATCAGCCCTTATCCTGACTGTTGATGTACAATTTAATACTTTATCCCTTTTAGTTACTCCTCTTCCAGTCCAGCTCTCTGCTGTGGCCCAGGATGGCAGTGGAGGATGGCCCAAGTGCTTGGGCACCTGCACCCGCATGGGAGACCAGGAGGAAGCACTTGGCTCCTGGCTTCAGATCAGCGCAGTGCACCGGCCGTAGCAGCCATTTGCGGGGTGAACCAACGGAAGAAAGACCTTTCTCTCTGTCTCTCTCTCTCACTGTCTAACTCCACCTGTCAAAAAATAATAAAAAAATAAAATAAATGATAATAATAGTCACAGAGATATAATGCATATAGCCAGTTTTACAAAATCATGATATGATTGATATATTTAGTGAAATGGAAGAGGACCACGAAAAAGAACCAAACAGAATATCGGAAATAAAAAATTCAATGACTTAAATAAAAATAAATAAATAAGTCAGTTGAAAGCCTCACCATGAAGTCAGGCAAAAGAAAGAATATCTGAACTTGAAGACAGATCTTCTGAAATCTCTCTCTCTCTCTCTCTCCTTCCCTCCCTCACTTCCTCCTTCCCTACTTCCCTCAAATACACACACATACACACAAACACACAGAGATAAAACACTAAAAAGGAGAATGAGGAGAGCCTCCAAAACCTTTGGAAATCATTTTTTTAAAGATTTATTTTATTTATTTGAAACACAGAGTTACAGAGATAGGTAGAGACAGAGAGAGGGGTCTTCTATCCACTGGTTCACGTCCCAGTTGGCCGCAATGGCCGGAGCTGCTCCTATCTGAAGTCAAGAGCCAGGAGCCTCTTCCAGGTCTCCCACATGGGTTCAGAGGCCCAAGGACTTGGGCCATCTTCTGCTGCTTTCCCAGGCCACAGCAGAGAGCTGGATTGGAAGAGGAGCAGCCAGGACTAGAACCAGTGCCCATATGGGATGCCAGCGCTTCAGGCCAGGGCATTAACCCGCTGCACCACAGCACCAGCCCCTGGGAAATTGTTAAATGAAAAAATATTCTGATTTTGGATATTTGTAAGGGTGAACACAGGAGTAGAGGTTTAGAAAACCTACCCAAGGGGCTGACATTGTGGTGCAGCAGATTAAGCTGTGGCCTGTGATGTCAGTATCTCATTTGAGGCATTGGTTTGAGTCGCTGTTGCTCCACTTCCAATCCAGCTCCCTGCTAATGTATCTGGGAAAACAGCAAAAGATGGCCCAAGTGCTTTGGTCACTTCACCCATGTGGGTGACCTGGACAGCATTCCAGGAGCCTAGCTTCAGGCTGGCCAAACTCTACACATTGTGGCCATTCAAGGGAGTTAACCAGCAAACAGAAGCATTCTCTGTCTCTTTCTCTGTCTTCTCTCTCTTTCTCACTCTCTCTCTCTCTCTGTATGTGGTCACTACAGACATGTGAATCAAAACTGTGATGAGATACCACCTCACACTCAATGGAAAGGCTAGTATGAAAAACAACTAAATAAGAATTATAAGTTAAGGATAGAAGAAACTGGAAACCCTGTGCAATGTATGGTGGGAGTGTAAAACAGTGCAGACATTGTAGAAAATAGTACAGTCGTTTTTCAAAAAATTAACAATAGAATTGTCGAGCAATCCAGCAGTTTTCCTTCTGGCTGTTTACTCCAAAGTATTGAAAATAAGCTCTCAGTTTTCAGAGAAGTCATATAAACGCCCAACAGGTTTTTGGGAAAATGTTCAACATGAAGAACTGTCATGGATTTGCAAATGAAAACTACAATGAGACAGTAATTCACATCTCACAATTCATATTCCCCATAACAGAATGACTATCTTGTCCTGACTGTCAAGGAACACCTTATTTCTTTATTCTTTTTAGTATTTTCCTTTTCTACATAATACCATTGGTTGAACTCTTTACTTAACTTAGAATTATTCGTAGGTGTTTAAATCCAATTGATAATCCCTGTAAAAACTAAGAATGGGAAAAGAGAGGGATAAGATGTACAGTTCGGCATACAACCCATAGACTTACACCTAAGGGTAACTTGCCATCAGACTCCAAATCCCATTAAGTCGGCAGGTACTAATGCCACCTTACTAGTTAAATTGATCATTTTAAGTGCATAACTTATCATAAAGATAGGATTAAGTGTCAAGGGGATCACATAAATAAGATCAAGAGTCTGCTAATAATAATAGAATTAAAAAGGAGAGCATGACCCAATATGGGAAGCAGGTCACACAGCAGACTCATAGAATGACAAATGCCCTAAACAGCACTCTGACCTCAGAATCAGCCCTTAAGGCATTTGGATCTGGCTGAAAAGCCCATGAGAGAATCTGAGGTATGGAAAGCCAAGATGCTGTGGCAAAAAATGGCCGACATGAAAGATCTCTGTAAGTGAGATCCCAATGAAAAGACAGGGCCATCAAAGAAGAAGATACTGGGGCCTGCATTGTGGTTCAGCAGGTTAATGCTCTCGACTGGAGCACTGGCATCCCATATGGGTGCCAGTTCAAGTCACGGCTGCTCTACTTCCAATCCAGCTCTCTGATATGGCCTGGAATAGCAGTGAAGGATGGCCCAAGTCCTTGGGCCCTTGCACCCGCATGGGAGACCCGGAAGCAGCTCCTGGCTCCTGGTTTCGGATCGGTACAGCTCCAGCCATTCTGGCCACCTGGGGAGTGAACCATCGGATGAAAGAACTCTCTCTCTGCCTCTCCTCTCTGTGCAACTCTGACTCAAATTAATAAATAAATCTTTTAAAAAAAAAAGGAGATACCTTTCTCTGAAGGGAAGAGAGAACTTCCACTTTGATTATGGCCCTATCTAAATACTGATGGAGTTTGTGGCTTCCATAGCCTTAGCAGCAGCTCATGACAAGAGCCTTGGATGACTACTGACATAATAAATAAGATTGTAAATTGTTAAATAAACAACAGGAGGAACTGTATACTTGCTTCCCATGTAGCACCTCTGTCCTTAATGAGTTATGAAAATTAATAGTCTAAGTAGTCCTAAAACAATACTTTATACTTTGTGTGTTTATGTGGGTTTAAACTGTTTGAATCTTTACTTACTATAGAGTTGATCTTCTGTATATAAAGATAATTAAAAATGGGTGAGATGGGGGTAGGGGTGGGAGGGCGAGTATGGGGGAAAGTACTGCTATATTCCAGAAGGTGTACCTATGAAATTTATATTTATTACATAAAAGCCTTTTAAAAAATAACAGAATTGCTTTTATGAAAAAGACAAAAGATAGTACTGCTGAAAATGTGGAAGAAAAGGGAAACCTAGCTCAGGAATGTATATTAGTACATTCACTGTGGAAAACAGCATGGAGAGTCCTCAAAAAATAAAAACAAAACTATCATATTATCCAACAATCCCAGTTCTCAGCATGTATTTGAAGGAAATGAAGTCAGCATGTGGGAGAGGCATCTTTATACTCATGTTTACTACAATATAATTCACAATAGTTAAAGCATGAAACAAATTAAGTGCACATCAATGGATGAATGGTTAATAATACATACATTGACCCATAACCAAGACAAAAATTCAATCAGTAATAAAGACCTTCCAAATAAAGAAAAGCCCAGGACTGGATGGCTTTACTGCTGAATTTGACCAGACATTTAAAGAAGAACTAACTCCAATTCTTCTCAAGTTATTCAAAACAATTGAAAGAGAGAGAATCCTCCCAAATTCTTTCTATGAAGCCTGCCTCACCTTAATTCCTAAACCTGAAAAAGCTGCAACAGAGAAAGAGAATTACAGACCAATTTTCCTGGTGAACATCCATGCAAAAATCCTCAACAAAATTCTAGCCAAAGAAATGCAACAACACATTAGAAAGATCATCCACACAGACCAAGTGGGATTTATCCCTGGTATGCAGGGATGGTTCAACATTTGCAAATCAATCAATGTGATACACCACATTAACAAACTGCTAAACAAAAACCAAATGATTATCTCAATAGATGTAGAGAAAGCATTTGATAAAATACAACACTCTTCCATGATGAAAACTCTAAGCAAATTGGGTATAGAAGGAAATTCCTTCTATAAACATTCCTTCTATAAAACTCTAAGCAAATTGGGTATAGAAGAACTGGGGCTGGTGCCGTGGCTCACTTGGTTAATCCTCTGCCTGCTGTGCTGGCATCCCATAGGGTGGTGGTTCTAGTCCCGGTTGCTCCTCTTCCAGTCCAGTTCTCTGCTGTGGCCCGGGAATGCAGTGGAGGATGGCCCAAGTGTTGGGCACCTGTACCTGCGTGGGAGACCAGGAAGAAGCACCTGGCTCCTGGCTTCGGATCTGCGTAGCTCCGGCTGTAGCGGCCATTTGTGGGGTGAACCAAGGGAGGGAAGACCTTTCTCTCTGTCTCTCTCTCTCACTGTCTAACTCTATCTGTCAAATTAAAAAAAAAAAGAAAGAAAGAATATGCCTCAATTAAGGCAACTTATGACAAACATACAGCCAGAACCATACTGAACAGGGAAAAGTTGGAAGCATTCCCACTGAGATCCAGTACCAAACCAGAGTGGCCACTCTCATAATTGCTATTCAATATAGTCCTGGAAGTTTTAACCAGAGCCATTAGGCAAGAAAAAGTAATCAAAGGGATACAAATTGGGAAGGAGGAAGTCAAACTATCCCTCTTTGCAGATGACATGATTCTATATATAGGGGATCCAAAAGACTCCACCAAGAGACATTTGGAACTCATAGAAGAGTTTGGTAAAGTACCAGGATATAAAGTCAATACACAAAAATCCACAGCCTTTGTATGCAAGATGAGATTGAGCTTCTAAGACCAATCCCATTCACAATAGCTACTAAAAAAATCAAATAACTTGGAATAAACTTAGCCAAGGATGTCAAAGATCTCTAAAATGAGAATTACAAAACATTAAAAAAAGAAATAGAAGATACAAAAAATGGAAAAATCTTCCATGTTCATAGATTGTAAGAATCAGTATCATCAAAATGTCCATTCTTCCAAAAGCAATTTACAGATTCAATGTGATACTAATCAAAACACCAAAGACATTCTTCTCAGAGCTAGAAAAAAATGATGCTGAAATTCATATGGAGGCACAGGAGACCTCAAAGAGCTAAAGCAATATTTATACAACAAAAATAAAGCTGGAGGCATCACAATACCAGATTTCAAGACATCCTACAAGACAGTTATAATCAAAACAGCCTGGTACTGGCACAAAAATAGATGGATAGATCAATGGAACAGAATAGAAACCCCACAGAAATCAATCCAAACATCTACAACTAACTTACATTTGACCAAGGAGCTAAAACCAATCCCTGGGGCAAGGATAGTCTCTTCAACAAATGGTGCTTAGAAAACTGGATTTCCACATGCAGAAGTATGAAGCAAGACCACTACCTTACACCTTACACAAAAATTCACTCAGCATGGATTAATGATATAAATCTATGACCCAACACCATCAATTATTACAGAACACTGGGGAAACCCTGTAAGATATTGGCACAGGCAAAGAGTTCTTGGAAAAGATTCGAGAAGCTCAGGCAATCAAAGTCAAAATTAACAAGACAATCAGATTAAGAGATGAGCAAAGTACTTAAACAGACATTTTTCAAAAGAGAAAATTCAAATGGCCAACAGACACATGAAAAAATGTTCAGGATCCCTAGCTATCAGAGAAATGCAAAATAAACCATAATGAGGTTTCACCTCACCTCAGTTAGAATGGCATTCTTACAGAAATCAAAAAACAACAAATGCTGGTGAGGATGTGGGGGAAAGGCACCCTAATCCACTGTTGGGGGGAATGTAAACTGGTATAGCCACTATGGAAGACAGTATGGAGATACCTCAAAAATCTGATATAGACCTACCATATAACCCCGCCATCCGCTTCCTAGGAATTTATCCAAAGGAAATGAAATCACTAAACAAAAGAGTTATCTGCACCTCTATGTTTATTGCAGCTCATTTCACAATAGCTAAGACATGGAATCAATATAAATGCCTGTCAAACAAGGGCTGGATAAAGAAATTATGGGATATGTACACTATGGGATATTACACAGCAATAAAAAAAAATGAAATCCAGTCATTTGCAACAAAATAGATGAATCTGGAAAACATCATACTTAGTGAAATAAGTCCCAGGGGACAAATACCATTAGTTCTCTGTGAGAACTAATAGAGCACCTAAAATGAAATCTGTAGAAGTGAATTTGACACTTCGAGAAGGGAAGGCTTGAGCCACCCTAGTCTTGACTTTCAAGGAACAGGTTTGTTTTTTTTTTTTCTTCATACTATATGTTGAACTCTTTACTTAACATACACATACTTTATATGTGTATAAAGTCAATTGAGAATGGATCTCAGTAAAAAATAAGAGTGACAATAAGAGAGAAAGGAGGAAGTTTGTAACGGTAAAGCTGTACAGTTCTGCATACATTCCTACGGACTTACTTTTAAGGGTACAGCTTAAAATGTGCCTCCAAATCCCACTAAGCTTGGTTGGTAAAAATGCCATCTTAATTGTTAAAGTGATCATATTAAGTGTTAAAGTGAACATATAAATACGATCAAATGTCTGGTCATCATAATAGATAGAATTAAAAAGGAGAGAATGTTCCAACATGGGAAGCGGTCCCCACAGAAGACTCATAGAATAACAATTGCTTTAAGTAACACTCTGACCTCAGGATCAGCCCTTATGGCTTCCTGGTTTGGCTGAAAAACCCATGAAAGCATTTCAGGCATGGAAAGCCAAGACACTGTGGCAAAAAATATTCTATATGAAGGATTTCTGTGAGTGAGATCCCAATAGAAAGAAGTGGGCATCAAAGAAGGATATACTTTTCTCTAAAGTAAAGAAAGAACTTTCACTTTGCTTATGACCTTGTCCAAATACTGATGGAGTTTGTAGATTCAAAAAGCTTCCATAGCCTAGGCAGCTCATGTCAAGGGCCTCGGGTGCTCACTGCTGTCATACATAAGAGTGTTAACTGTTAAATTAACAACAGGAGTCTCTGTGCACTAACTCCCCATGCAGGACCTCTGTTCTCAATGAGTTGTATCATGAAAGTTAACTGTAAAACTAGTTTTAAAACAGTTTTGTGTTGTGTGTGGAAGGAAATTGTTGAAATCTGTGTAAAAAGTTAACTGAAAATTAATCTTAGTGGAAAATGGGATGGGGAAGAGGAGAGGGAGAAGGAGGAGGGGTACAAGTATAGTTGGGAGGGTGGGTATGATGGCAAGAATTAACTATATTCCTAAAGTTATACTTATGAAATTTGTACTCCTTAAAAATAAATTAAATAATACATACATATACATACACACATACACACATATACTATTACTCAGCCTTAAAAAAAGAAAATTCTACCTTTGCAACAACTTAGATGAACATGGAGAACATTATGTTAAGTGAAATAAATCAGGCACAGAAAGACAAATAAATAAATCTGACTGGTAGGTGGAACCTAAAAATATCAAAATCATAGAATCAGAGTAGTCTGGTAGTTACAAGAGGCTAGAGGTGGGAGTTTGAGAAGCTGCTAGTGAAATGATACAAAATTCCAGTTAGATACGAGAAATAAGTTCAACAGGTCTGTCATACATCCTTAAAACTATAGTTCATTACAACACATTATACGCTTGAAAATTTCTTTACAAAAAGCAAGTTGGCAAACACATGTTTAAACATTCATGTTCATATAAGCATTACAGTAGCTAAAATATGGAAGCAACCAACTGTCCATCAATAGATAAGCAAAATGTAAATATACACAATGGAAGATTAGCTTTAAAAAGGAAGAAAAATCTGACACAGGCTGCAACGTGAATGAACCTTAAGGGTATTTATACAAAGTGAAATAAGCTAGTCACGTAAGGTGAAATTCTGTATAACTCCCTTTCATGGGACATTTAGAGTAGCCAAAATCAGGGACAAAAAGAGAATGGTGGTTACCAAAGCATGATAGGAGGAACAGAATAAGGATTTCTTGTTTCATGGACATAGTTTCAGTTTTGCAAGATGAAGAGGTCCGGAGACAGATGTTGTTGATGTTTCTACATGATGTATGAACTTAGTCCTGATGAACTGTGCATTTAAAATGTTAAGATACTAAATTTTATCATGTGTATTTTTTACTAAAATTAAAAAATGATAATTAAAACACTACAGAGTCCTACAGAGATTTAAGTTGCTGTGGTATTATACTTGTCCTCTTTCTAAATGTTACTCTCCCATGAAAACTGCAACTTTCCAAAAGAAGGACTGTGCTTTATAATGTGGCATATCTTCAGCACAGAACTCAACATTCTAACCTATCAACCCATCAAAAGATGTTGCTGCCACTGTTCTTGGCAAAATAACTCATTAAAATGCTGTTTGGAATAAGATGAAGGTAAAATAATTTCTTTCCTTGACACTATTAACTAAAATCGTTAATACAACACAGCTAACTTATTAAAGGAGTATCAACTGAGATCCCTAACACACACATTTTAGCAGTGACAATACTGCTAGGTTGTTAAAATGCATAAGCACACACTCCTCAAGGGTGGAGTGATCCTCTCCCTCCCTGTGTTGTGATCACACCATTCTCACACTCTTAGATGTTATGCAGTAATTCCCTTTCCACCTATCTTCTTTGGATGGAGAGGTACTTGAAGACAGTAGCTATGCTTAATTAAGACCTTGTTTACAATTGTTGATACACAGTGCTTCTTTTATAGAACTAAATAACACTGCAGCATTACTACTAAAGGCAGAAATGGAAAAATCACTAGCTAAAACACTTAAAAGATCAGGCCTCAGAGACTTTACAATATACAGGGCCACTTTCAGGGCAAAGAAATCAACCAAAATGGTTTTTTGGTAAGGGAGGTGGAAGAAAGAGGATTACAAATGGTTTCTATCTGTAGTCGTGGCTGAGTGGTTAAGGTGATGGACTAGAAATGGTTTCTGTCAACTTATGATGAATGGAGTCTTAACTATTTGCCTTCAAATAGATGCTACTCCAACATGCACTACTTTCATTTGCTATTAAATAAATTTTATTAAAACATATTAAACAATTATTAAAACAAATTTTCCATGATGTAGATCCTGAGGACAAGGTAAATGATTCAGCAAGCTGATAAGAAAGCCAGAGGGATGGTATTTGGAGGAAACATATCACAACAGTTTCTGTTTTCTTTTATGCAATGACTCAGTCTACAGAGATTTATACAGCTACTGTATCCCTTAAAACTGAGGACTGACATTATGGCACAGTGGGTTAAGCCACTGCTTGCTACACTGGCGTCCCATATCAGAGTACTAGCTGTTCCACTTCCAACCCAGCTCCCTGTTAATGTGCTGGTAAAACAGCTGAAGACATCCCACTGCTGCCCATATGGGAGACCCTAATGGAGTTTCAGGCTCCTTTCCTTGGCCTGTACCCATTCTGGTAGTTGTGGTATATGGGGAGTGAATCAGAGGATCTCCTCCCCCCACCCACACCCATAACTGTTCTTAAATAAATCTTTTTTAAAGTTCTGTGTATCCCAAATTATAGTGATGCCTGACACTGGAAGGTGCATACCTACTGACATTTTACAAAGTGTGTATGCAGAGAACTCTATGCTGAGAGTTTGCATCTGTAATAGTTCTTGTCTATCCTAGTCTGGTAAGAAATGGTAAAATCAATAACAATGATAATTGGCTGTCTTAGATTGGCCTCCACAATCAAAGTAGTGTATAAATTTGGATATTATTAATATAAGCTTTTTTATAAGATTTTTTATTTATTTATTTGACAGATAGAGTTACAGTGAGAAGGAGAGACAGAGAGAAAGGTCTTCCTTCCGTTGGTTCACCCCCCAAATGGCCGCTACAGCCAGAGCTATGCCGATCTGAAGCCAGGAGCCAGGTGCTTCTTCCTGGTCTCCCATGGGGTGCAGGGCCCAAGCACTTGGGCCATCCTCCACTGCTTTCACGGGCCACAGCAGAGAGCTGGACTGAAAGAGGAGCAACCGGGACTAGAACTGGCGCCCTTTTGGGATTCTGGCACCGAAGGCAAAGGATTAGCCAAGTAAGCCATGGTGCCGGACCAATATAAGCTTTTAATAATTGATCTCTGCATTAATGTGTACTCATGAGGCTTTTAACCTGCCCTTTCACCAGACATGAATGAATTGCAAAGAACAAAACTTCAAAATCTAAAGAAGTTATTGATTTTTAATGTAAATATTAAATATTTCCACTCACCTACACAGAGAGTCATGCAGGAAACACACAATTTATTAACTAAAAAAAAATTATTTTAGTATCCTCAAGTTGATTCATTTGAACATTCAGCTTACTGTTGTCAAAAGTAAGAGGCTGTGGCCCAGCGCTGTGGTATAGTGGGTAAAGACATCACCTGAATTGCCAGCATTCCATATGGGTGCCAAATCAAGTCCAGCTGCTCCACTTCTGATCTAGCTCTCTGCTATGGCCTAGGAAAGTAGCAGAGGATGGTACAAGTGCATGGGCCTCTGTACCCATGTGAGAGACCCAGAAGAAGCTCCTGGCTCCTGGCTTAGGATGAGCGCACTCTGGCCACTGCAGCCTGGGGAGTGAACCAGCAGATGGAAGATCTTTCTTTCTCTCTGCCTCTGCCTCTCTGTAACTCTGCTTTTTAAGTAAATAAACAAATATTAAAAAAAAAAAAAGTAAATGGCCCAAGTGTTTGGTGTTTGGGACCCAGCCAACCACGTGAGAAATCCATATGAAGCTCCTGACACCTGCCTTCTGCCTGGCCCAGGCCTGGACATTGTGGTCATCTGAAGAGTGAACCATTGGATGGAAGATCTTGCTATCTCTCCCTCTCTCTGCGTAACTCTATCAAATAAATATATAAATCTTTTAAAAATAGTCATTGGCTGAAAACAGAAAGCTAATATTCAGAATTATGGACTAATACATGTCTTGAGGCTTTTTTTTTTTTTTTTTTTGACAGGCAGAGTGGACAGTGAGAGAGAGAGACAGAGAGAAAAGTCTTCCTTTGCCATTGGTTCACCCTCCAATGGCCGCCAAGGCCGGCACACTGCGGCCGGCGCACTGCGCTGATACGATGGCAGGAGCCAGGTGCTTCTCCTGGTCTCCCATGGGGTGCAGGACCCAAGCACTTGGGCCATCCTCCACTGCACTTCCAGGCCATAGCAGAGAGCTGGCCTGGAAGAGGGGCAACCGGGACAGAATCCGGCGCACCGACCAGGACTAGAACCCGGTGTGCCGGCGCCGCAAGGCGGAGGATTAGCCTGTTGAGCCACGGCGCCAGCTATGTCTTGAGACTTTTGTTGGAAGAACCAACAAGCTAATTAATAGGATACTCTAAGATTAATACACACAAAATTAAAGTCTCAATTTCTCTAACAAGTATCTGAGAGAAGCTGTGAAAAGTTAATTTCCTGCTAGCTATGTACATAATGCTTTATGCAGAAGATTCCTAATTCTTAACTTAGTCTGATCGATTTTTCAGGAGTCTCATAAAGCCAGGAAGAAACAACCACAAATACTGTAATAATTTACTAAAATCTCACCAAAAACAAGTAACTACAAGAGCAGTTCACACAGTTAAATTTTCCTCTTAAAAATATGAGAAATGCAACATTCTCTTAGATATCAGTTTCATATATGTCCATAGAATTGACAATGACAATCAGGGAATCAGTTAGTCAAGGAGAGAAGCAATGTAATTCAATAGTAAACCACCAAAGCAAAGCCTTGATAATCTCCATCATGATAAAGGAAGCTTAAAACTCACCCAACCAGGAAAACAATTAGAGAAGGTATTTAAATCAGTTCTCTGCCTTAGGTAGTTCTGCATCTCAATAGATGACTGTATTCTATTTTTAAAGATCTCCCAAAATAGAAATTACATATGCATTTTCAGGGAATTATTAAATCACTTTCCTCCTCTGGTTTTGTCTTGCCTGTCATTACCACTTTTACTTTAACAGATGGACATCAGACCCTGCATCTACAGAGTTGTTCAAATCCACCTAATTATCAGCTTCCTCATTTCAGCTGGCAATGTGGTAAAACTTTCCCTACCTCCTTTTCAGGGCTTACTCTCCTTCTTAAACATGAGGATCCCCATAAGCTGAATAACTTTTTTACCACCATTCCCTAAACATATGATGATTAAAAAATTTTAAATTATTAATTTAATAATACTTCTGAATAATTTTATACTTTACTACCCACAATGACATCTGAAAAAGTTGAAAAATTTGCAACAAATGTATGCATGAGCCCTACTGCCATTTTAGACAATTACCAGTAGACACAGGCATTTGAGAACTGGAACCCTAATGAACATTCCAGGCTAGTTTTGCTGCCATCACAATTGCCTGGCATATTCTGAGGTCCCTCAGGCCATCATGGCTCCCTGTTGGGACCATGTAATTCTCCACATGGAAACAAGATGGGAGAGGGTGGCAGGATTCATTATGACAAATATCCAAGAATAGGGAGGCACACTGTTTCTTTTGGTTCCTTCTTTTTTTTTTAGGTTATATTTTTAATGTAGTCAATATTAACTGGTTTTCCTTGGGTACATTTCCAGTTTCTCTAATTCTTTTTAAAACATAGAAATAAAAATGAAACATAATAATCTAAAGAATATTCATAAAGGGTTCTGTATTACTGTGGGCAATAGTATCACCCCAGTATCTGATAGAATAGATTATGTTTCTACAAGGACTCACCTTCTTCTTTTTTTTTTTTAACTTTTATTTAATGAATATAAATTTCCAAAGTACAGAATATGGATTACAATGGCTTCCCCCCCATAATGTCCCTCCAACCCGCAACCCTCCCCTCCCCTTATCCACTCCCTCTCCCCTTCCATTCACATCAAGATTCATTTTCGATTCTCTTTATATACAGAAGATCAGTTTAGCATACATTAAGTAAAGATTTCAACAGTTTGCTCCCACACAGAAACATGAAGTGAAAAATACTGTTTGAGTACTAGTTATAGCATTAAATCTCAATGTACAGCACACTAAGGACAAAGATCCTACATGAGGAGTAAGTGCACAGTGACTCCTGTTGTTGACTTAACAAATTGACACTCTTGTTTATGGCATCAGTAATCACCATGAGCTGCCAAGGCTATGGAAGCCCCCTGAGTTCACTGACTCTGATCATTTTTAGACAAGGCCATGGTCAAAGTGAAAGTTCTCTCCTCCCTTCAGAGAAAGGTACCTCCTTCTTTGATGGCCCATTCTTTCCACTGGGATCTCACTCATGGAGATCTTTCATTTAGGTTTTTTTTCCCCCAGAGTGTCTTGGCTTTCCATGCCTGAAATACTCTCATGGGCTTTTCAGCCAGATCCGCATGCCTTAAGGGCTGATTCTGAGGCCAGAGTGCTGTTTAGGACATTTGCCATTCTATGGGTCTGCTGTGTATCTCGCTTCCCATGTTGGATCATTCTCTCCCTTTCTGATTCTATCAGCTAGTATTTGCAGACACTAGTCTTGTTTATGTGATCCCTTTGGTTCTTAGTCCTATCATTATGATCAATTGTGAACAGAAATTGATCACTGGGACTAGTGAGATGGCATTGGTACATGCCACCTCGATGGGATTGAATTCGAATCCCCTGGTATGTTTCTAACTCTACCGTTTGAAGCAAGTCAGCTTGAGCATGACAAGGACTCACCTTCTATTATTCACACACATGAAACCTACTGACTGATTTAATGTTCTTGAAAGTCTAATTACTCATATTGATTTAATTAATACAATTCATGTTTATGTCTAATTGCATTATTTTTATAGATTAGAAGAATAATATTTCAAATAAATTTTCACATATATTTAAATTACATATGATATTAGATTATACATATAGGTAGTAAAAGGTTATGATATAGTGAAACAACATATCCAACCTCTCGCAGTTACTCATTTTTCACGTTTTTATGGCAAGAGCAGCTAAAATCTATTTTATAAGCATGAATCCCACATACCATACAATTTTATTACCTGTACTCTTCATTTTGTACATCAGATTACTGATTGGAAAACAGTCTGACAATGTGATTTTTTCTTTTTTTAACAGAGGTCAATCCAATGAACTCCTGAATTACCCCATCATTTGCTGGGAACTGACATAAATTAATAATTTTAAACACAGTATACATTTATAAAATACAAATCAATTATGAAAAATGCCCCCTTTTTTAATTGTTATCTCTAACTCTTCTTACATTAAGATTTTATCCAAAGCACTTTTAGCAGTACTGTCAACCAATAAAACTACCAACTAACATGGATGGGTAACCAAATCACAGATTAAAAGAAGCTTTTCTTTAAAGAACTAGAAAAGCTATTTATTAAGGAAGAAATGTTAGAATTAGAATAGAATATTTTGGAACTCAGGAGAATATGAGCATTCCCATTCTTCATTAAGACACATATTTAATTATCTTTATGTATAGAAGCTTAACTCTATACTAAGTAAAGATTTCAACAGTTTGCACTCACATAGACACACAAAGTATAAAGTACAGTTTGAAGACAAGTTTTACTGTTAATTCTCATAGTATAACTCATCAAGGACAGAGGTCCTACATGGGGAGTAAGTACACAGTGACTCCTGTTGTTGATCTAACAACTGACACTCTTATTTATGACGTCAGTGATCGATCAGTGGAGACTCCTGTCATGAGCTGCCAAGGCTACAGAAGCCTTTTGAGTCTACAAACTACATCAGCAGACAGGGCCATAAGCAAAGTAGAAGATCTCTCCTCCTTTCAAAGAAAAGTACCTACTTCTTTGATGGCCCCTTTTTCCACTGGGATCTCACTCACAGAGATCCTTCATGTAGGTCATTTTTTGTCACAGTGTCTTGCCTTTCCACGCCTGAAATGCTCTCATGTGCTTTTCAGCCAGATCCGAATGCTTTACGGGCTCATTCTGAGGTCAGAGTGCTCTTTAGGGTGTTTGTCATTCTCTGAGTCTGCTGTGTGGCCTGTTTGCCATGTTGGATCATTCTCTCCTTTTTAATTCTATCTACTGTTATTACCAGACATTTGGTCTCATTTATGTGATGCCTTGAGAACTGATCTTTAAACATTAGTTTTACCATAGGAGAGACAATCAGACAAGTTATGCCTCCTGATGGAAGAAGGCACTACCATCTTTGAAGCACACTAACAAAAACCCCCACTAATCTTATCAAGATGCTAGTCCACAGGCACCAATTTATAAAGCAAAAACAACAAAACAGAATGGAAGAACCTGAAAAGCTACACAGCAATACAGTGAGAAAAACTGCAAGACAACAAATCCAGTTTTTCCTTCAAAAACATGGCAAAGAAGAAGGAGAGCAGTAATGGGGTGGGGGATTATATTATGACTGGAAATAATTAGAAATATGAACATGTGAATGATAAACTGCTTATTTTATGATGGCAAGGAAATATGGGTAATTTTTTCTGAGATTTTAGAAACTGAAGCTCATCAAAAGTGAAACAAAATTGTCTCCATAGCTAGCTGTATCCAGGTACCAGAACATTATCCATCTTTAAAGAAAATTTTCACTTAAAAAATTTTATGTCTCATTTTTTTAAAAAAGAATTATTTGAAAAACAGAGTTATAGAGAAAGAGACAGAGACTCAGACAGAGAGAAAGAGATCTTCCTTCTGTTGGCTCACTCTCCAGATGGCCATAACACCTAGGGCTGGGCCAGGCTGGAGCCAGGAGCTAGGAGCTTCTTTAGGTCTCCCAGTGAGGTGTCAGGGGCTAAACATTTGGACTGTCTTCTGTTGCTTTTCCCAGGCCACTAGCAGGGAGCTGGACTGGAAGTGGGGCAGCTGGTATATGAACTGGCACTCATATGGAATGCCAGCATCACAGGTGGTGTCTTTACCTATTATACTACACCACCAGCTCCACCCTGACACTTTTAAAATATACAAACTGGGAAACAAATATGAGTTAGATAATAACAAACTCAGGAAAATGTATACGTGGTTAACTGTTCTCAACCAGTGTCATATCCACCTACGTAGCCATTTCATCAGTGGAAATCATCATTGGATGGCTACAATACTTGATTTTCCTGTCATATGCAAAAGGATTTATATGAAGCCAGACTTTACATAAGTTGGAAAGATAATACACTAGTTAGAATTCAGCATTCAATTAAAAAAAAAAAAGGTCCTGACAGCTTGAAAGAATGTATTTAATAATGTGATAAAATGCAACTGGAATAAATGTATGATTTTACATTAGGGGCTAAAAACACTTACTGGAAAACCATAAGGAGGAGAGGTATAGCTTCACAAGATTACACATTAGCAGTTTTGTTAACAGTTTAATTGCTGTGAAAGACACCAACGGTCAATAATCTGCTCAAGGAAGAGTTAATACATTATTGGACAGCAGCAGATTTACAACTCAGAGGCAAGACGATGGTTCTATTTCAGTCGTGACTGCTTAGGTTCCATCTGGAGTACTTTGTAGGTGATATACTATAAAAGCATAGTGCTAGAATAGTGAGCATATTTGACATCACATTGAATACAGAGTAGAAATAGAACACGTAAGTGATAGGATAAAATAAGGCTCAAATGAGAAATAAGCTTGTCTTCAACTCTCTGGAGGCCTGTCATTTGCACAGGCTTTAAGCCTATTCTCCATGGTCCTGAGAGAGAATTCGGTTGGCGTGACTAACTCCTCCTCTTCCTTCAGGAAATATCGCTTCCTCAGAGGCCTTCCTGGCCTCCGGACTCCAGGCTCCCCACCACTGGCTTCTGAAGCTTTTGCTCTTCTCCGTTGGCCACACCAATCATATTTCTGAGCGTTAAGTAGTGCTAACCCTGTGTCTTAGCCCATTCAGGTTGCTACAACAAAATACCATAGACTGGGTGGCTTGAAAAAAAGAGAAATTTATTTCCCACAGTTCTGGAGGCTGGGCAGTCCGGAAGATCAAAGTGCTGGCAGTCTGTTAAGAGCCCACTTCCCTGTTTACATGTGGTGCTTTCTCACTCTAAAGACACGCTGTGGCTGCGGTGGAGACTCTCCCAGGCCTCTTTTACTGGGGAGCTCATTCTAATCACCAGGCCTCCGTAGCTATGACATAATCATCTCCCAAAAGTCCTAATACCATGATCCTGGGCATGAGGATTGCAGCATATAAATTTGAGCAGAGGCAAAAATTAGCCCATCTCACCCTGCTAGAATGCAAGTCCAGAGACAGAGTGGAATGTGTCTGATTTGTTAGTCCTAGCACAGTTGAGTGAAAGGACGAACACATGAGAAACAGATTTGGACTTAATATGAAGACATATTGTCAAATAGAGTTGTGCAGAGATTTATCGTCTCCGCAGGAGTTGGCAGTTTCCTGTTATAGGATGCCTTCACCTGGCTTAAACAGTAGTGAGATAAAAGGGATTAAAGGTAACTAGACTATAAGATCTTTTGCTTTCTTGCCAATGGAGATCTTACAATTTGAATTCTGCTGGGAAATGTTAACCTTACAAGTAGGAGAGAGTTTCTTTCATCACATCAGCTCAATTCTTGGCCATTTTGGAAAAGTTTAGTAACACATTCTTACATAATTGCTTCTGTTCAAACCCAAATTTCATTTAAAGTTTCTCCTCATCTTTTATTTTGCCTCTTTTTCCTCCCCAAAGCTGATGATTAATATTTCCATTTTACTTTAAGGATGCATAAAGCTCCAGAAAACAGAGTAGTAGACAGTAATGTGAGGTCAGACTTGTGGACAAGAAACATATTTCTGAGATTCTTAGCATCAACTATGCCAAAAGTAAATGCAGTTTTGATAAATGACACAAAGTCATTACCTCTCCACTTCCCTTTTTGCTGATTCGATTTTTACTAGGGCCCAATTTTCCATAGAAACAGATCAGATTTACAGCAAATGCAAAGATTGCATCTTTTATTTATAAGGCAAAAAGATCTTCCCAAATACTTTTCATTAAAATTATGGGCACTGTAATATTGGCTTTCAGAGTATTAGTCAAGCATTGCATAACTGGTTATTCCTAAGGGAATTAATGAGCAAAGCCCTTGAAGGTCGATCTCCTCAGAAATTACTGAGACTATCAATTCTGATCTTGATTACTTGATTTCATTTGTTAATGAAGTTTGCGAATGAAGCTGGGAGAAATACGAGCAAACACATGTGCTTGCTGTCCTTTCTCTATTCTCCATCTTTCTTCAAGGGGAACACTTTTGTGTGAGAGTATCATATAGCCCTAAATCAATTGGTAGACAAATATGGAATTAGGAAAACAATATTATTAACCATTAATTGTAAAAATGCAAACATAATTTTGAACATAATCACATCTGTTGAGAATGTTCTGAAAAAAACAGTGAGTGGGCGTTTAGCCCACTGGTTAAGTCACTTGTATCCACATCAGAGTACCTGGATTCAAGCTCTATTTCCTGGTTCTTACTCATCTGGATCCTTGGAGGCAGTGGTGATGACTCAGGGACTGAGTTTCTGCCACTCACATAGGAGACGTATACTGAGTTCCCAGCTCCCAGTTTGCTGCTGGCATTTGGGTAATAAACCAGTGGATGGGAGTGTTCTCTCTCTCTCGTTAATAAATAAATCTAATTTTTAGAAAACAGGCAAGTAGGGTAGGAATAGGGAATTATACAGAGTGGTAGGGGAGGCTGCCAAGTGTCAGCCTAGAGTTGTTGAGTACAACTGCTGTGATGATATCCACACACCCGGCAAAAGAACCTAGAGCTCCACCCACGAAAAGGACTCAGGACAACTCTACCAAGTGTGGTCTAGATGGAGAAAATTTAGTATCTATCTCTTTTTGAGGACTTAATTCCTTATGCTAAGGATGAGGAAGACAAGGAAGGAATTACAAAGATAATATGGGGAAATTCTGGGGAATTACACACACAATTTCAAATGCTTCATGTTGTCCTCTTGTATAGTGTCATCCTAGTATTTAGAATAGAAAGTTGAGACATCAGTTTGGTACAACATTTAAGATGCTGCTTGAGAGATCCACATCCATATAAGAGTACCCGGTTTGAGTCTCAGCTCCACATCTCTGGAAGGCAGCAGATGAGAGCTCAAATACTTGGATCTCTGCCACTCAGATTGAAATCCAGTCTCCTGGCTTTGGATTGATCCAGCCTTGATGCCACGGGCATTTGGGGAATAAACCAACAGATGCCAAGATCTCTGTTTCTCTGCCTTTAAAATAAAATAAAAATGAAAATAGACCAGAGAGTATATGCTTGATTAATAACATTTTCTACATGTTTAAGCAAATTTTGCTGAATAATTTAATTACTTCAAACATATCTGAAAAAATACATATAAAAACATGTATTCCCCAAGACACTGGCACAGGCAACAACTTTTTGGCTAAGACCTCAAAAGTAGAGGCAAAAATAGACAAATGTGATTATACTAAATTGAGAAGCTTCTACACAGCAAAAGAAACAATCAGCAGAGTGAAGACAACCAGTAGAATGGGAGAAAGTATTTGCAAACAATGCATATGATAAGGGATTAATACTCAGAATATACAAGGAGCTCTAGAAATTCAGCAACAAATCAAACAATCCAAGTTGAGAAACAAGCACAGAATCTGAAGAGACATTTTTCTTTTTCATGTATGTATGCACTTATTTATTTATCTGAAAGGTACAATGACAGAGGAAGAGAGGGAGACACACACATACAGAGAGAGAGGGAGAGAATCTTCTGCTCACTGGTTCACTACCCAAACACCAGGGCCAGCCTGAAGCCAGGATCCTGGAACTCCTTCCAGGTGTCCCATATGAGTGGTTATCTAACCTGCAATACCATAGCACTTGCCCTATGAATAGACATTCTTCAATGTAAAAATTACAAACAGCCAATAAACACATGAGAAAATGCTCAGTATCACTACTCATGAGAAAAATGCAAATAAAACCCACAATCAGATATCACCTTACTTCACTTACAATGACTAGTTCCAAGAAGTCAAAAAAATAATGAATGATGGCAAATATGAAAAAAGGGAACACTTAAATACTGGTGCTGAGGATTAAAATTAATAAAACCAGTATGGAGAATTCTCAAAAAACTAAAAATAGATCTACTATATGACCCAAATTCCCACTTCTGGAAATACATTCAAAGGAAATGAACTCAGCTATGAAAGACATAGCTGAATTCTCATACTTATTGCAGCGCTATCCACAACTGCAAAGCTAGGCAATTAACTTAGTTGCCCACCATTACATCAATGAATAAAGTAAATGTTACACATGCATATGATGAACTAATGAACAAAATGATATGCTTACATCTGGAACAACATAGAACTGGAGGACATTATGTTGAGCAAAATAAACCAGATACAGAAAGACAAATACCACATGTTTTCTCTTATATGTGGAAGCTGATTAAAAAAAAAAGTGTGGATACCATATTCTTTGGGATAGAGATATTTACAAATGTTACTTTCACTGAATTATATCCTTTAAATAATAATATACTCCTTTCCTCCTTTTTTGATCTTTGCTATGTTCTTTCTCATCCTCCTCCCCTCCCTATCTTTCTACTTTCAAAAATAAATGAATACTTACATACATAATTTTAAATGGCATATTATGATAATGGAATACTCACTGATCCCAGTGTCCTTACAGTACTGGACCAAGTATTGTCCCATAACTTTTAGTAGATTATTATATTCTTGGACATTGAGAAATTCCTGTTTATTATGAGATGGTTCCATGATCTCCAAAGGTATATTAACAACTCCAACCACACCTGCACCAAGTCTGAAGAAAAAAATGCATAAACATAAATATGTATTTTGTGAAATGTGTCTAAAGAGAAAGAAAAAAGAAAAGTCAAATATATCCTGTCATTTGAAATCATTTATTTTCAAAAACAAACTCATTCATTTGGTCTGAGCCACATCAAAGTTTAATAATCTATCTTATATTTTATATCATAAATCTGTGTGATCCGAGATGCATTTGGCCCTATAAAACAAAATCACTTTAGTACATCGTTTCTGAAATAATGTTGTTCTTTTTCCAAACTTACCACCTTACAAAGTGTGTCAGGGTAGGAGAGAAGCAGGGGCTTTTTATCAGGGAATACGTGATTCTCCTACTTGCACTGGTCAGAATGCCCTTTGCCTTCATCTGTCAGGCTGGATTTCTTTACATCATTGCAGAGGTTCATGGAGCGTTCAGTGAAATCCACTAAGTGAATACAAGGACTGGATTGCCCAGAGGGTAACAGGTATCTGCTGTCAGCTTAATGGATAAACTTGATTTTTCCCCACTTTTTAGTCCTGCTTGGTGATATGACCTGCTTGGAGAAGGAGCATCCATGTATCTAACCCATCAGAACTCCCCACTGCCCTTTGGCATGGCACACAGTCATGCCTGCCCAATTTGGGGCCCCTTCCCATGTTGTCTTTCTTCACCTTTCTCAAATACCCTAACTTCCCTTCACTATTCTGTAAGTCCGTACCGTGAGTCCATACTGGGGCATCACTTCTTCCAGGAGACCTGACTTGACTTCCTCCCATTTAGTTTTCTACTCCTCCACACTCATCTATAACACAGCTTTCTTTCTCCCTTTTCTCCCTTCCTCCCTTTCACTTTTTCTTTCTTGTTCAGCACAAGGCCCTGCCCCAGGACCTAGGAATACATTGATGGAAAAGAAACACAAGATTCTTGGTCATGAAGTTTCTTTTGTACTAAAGTGACAGGCACTACATTAATAAACAGATAAATGCATAACATAATTTAAGATGGCAATAAATGATATAAGGGAAATATACCAGGTACTATAATATGTGAAAAGTGACATGTGGAAGTGGCTGATGGCAGGGGCCAAGTTTAATTAGACAGTCATGAAAAAGTTTCCTGTAAAGGGGAATTCAGAGTTAATGCCTGAATGGTATGCTAGGGCCAGCAGTAAGATCTGAGTACAGAAGGTTCCAGGCAGAGAGAATCACAAGTGCCAAGGCCTTAAGACAGGAATGAGCTTAAGAGGTGTGAGGAACAGCGACTGCAGAAAGAGTGGCAAATGGGCACACAAGTGGGGTCCAAGAGCCAGGCAGAGGCCACGTCACTGGAAGACAACAGCAAACAGGTCTGTTCTAGATGGACTGAGGTTCTAAGCAACACAGTCAATTAGGTTTTAAAAGATCATTCTTCCTGTTTTCATACAATATTTTACAAAGTACATTTACAATCTTGTCCCTTCCCCTGCACTATCTATTCCTTAGCAAAAGACAGTGGGTCTTGATTATTTTTTCAGCAGAGCTCAGGACAGGACAGTGTGTAGCACATGATAATAAGTACGTGTTGTATGAACAATGAATGAGTTGCTTCACAGTGAGGGAGCAAGATGATAAATGTTCTCCCAATCCATGCTGCTGGTCATGGGTATCCTGCCTGATTTTGCCCTTTTTTGATGGTGCCTCTTCAGGGCGCTACATGTTTGATGAAAGTAGCTTGTGGAATTTTCGACCATTGGGAAATTACTAGAATGTTTTACTCTATACTCCAAATGAGCAGACAATTTTTAATAACATATGCTCATGCAGGTAACATGCAAGTACCTGTAGGGATGCAAATATCCCTAAAAGATTGTAGATTTTTCTTTTCTTTCTCTTCTAAAAATTCATATTATTTTTAAATTAGGAAATGGTAAGACATCAAGCTTGAAAAACTTCTAAAAAAAGTATGCTTTTTACTTAGAGCATGCTTGTAGGTTCATCGGCATTATAAATTAGCCAGATTAATGTCTGGTCATTGACAGGAAAGGTGAACAGAGGATGATGTCTGCTCCCATTATGATTGATCACTCCTCTCAGTCTGCAGACAGAATCTTAATGCAACCTCCCACTTCCTACGTGTGCATCTGAAAACAAAAATATACTTACAAGGACTTCAATTTCAACTGTGGACCCACTTTCTCATGCATTTTGATCAAACGGTTATTACTGTAAATGAACATCCCAGCTTGGTTTCGGTTTTCTATGTTCACTCCAAAGAACAGGGAGAGTGTTCTTTTTTTTTTTAGTTCTCTAGAGTTATATTTAGAAAAAAAATTATTAAATAAAAGTATGCAGTTTACAAAACAGTTAATAATTAAACTCAGAAAGTAAACATAAAAGGAATGATATATAAGATATAGATACTTTGCAAAAGCAGTGTATATACTCAGTATCACTGTGTAAGCTCATGTTATGCATAAATATGAAGAAACTAACTATACCAGTCAAATACAAGCATTTGCTACTTCAGAACAACGCTCCAATTTAAGTTTACAAGAACTAGAAAATGCCAAGAGTTTTTTGAGATGTTAACATACCCACAACATACAATGACAAGTGATGATTTGGCTGTATTACATTTTAGGTATTTCTAACACTTGATTCTAACTTTCAGCATGTTCTCAAGTCTCCAAAAACCCTACACAAATTGGAATGTGCCAAAACATACTCTCTAGCTTTCTGTGTAAACTTTTCCAAAACTAAAAGTAAATAAAAGTTAATATAGCAAGTTTACAAGCACACCAAAAATAAGCACCTGTTTTTCTGACTCTGTCATTCTACACTGTTTTGGGTGACTTTTCTATTAAAAGTATACAAACAGAAATTGAGAACCAGTAAGCTACAATAAAAACAAGGATAGTAACAGGAGTTCTGAAAAGTGCCTTGGTATGAGAGGCAGCTCTTGCTTCAAACACAACGTCTTTGTAGTAACTGTGCCTATGAATGAGCCACTTAAACCTTTCTGTCTCACCTGAAACACAAAAATGACTCCTCCCTGGTCACTCAGCATATCATGAGGACTAAGAGATAATGTTAAATATAAACCTGGAATAGGTTAGGTCCATAACAATTGTTATTTTCCTTTCCCAACCAAGAATGGCACCAAATAAAATTCTTCCCCTGCATTCACCCTGAGGCTCCTCATACTCCACACACTTTTGATTTTCAGGTCATGACCACGCAATAAAACAAATTCACTGGACTGATTAAATGTTTATATCATGAAAAGACAAGGGCAATCTGTTAGCCCTTCTATGTGGACACATAGCACATTAGGCTTTCTCAGGAAGCAGACTTGGAGTAGTATGTGTTTTTTAAATGTGTGTACATATAAAGCTAAACACATAGAGGCCACACTTTTTTCCAAGAAATCTCAATTCATTAACAAGATCCCAAATCTTCAACAATACAAAGTACCAATTATATAAAAGAGACCCTAAAACAAAGTAATTTAGGATATGACAAAATCATTCTGCGATATTGAGTGATATACTGTTTTCAGATTTTTTGAAGCAGAATTTTTCTATGAAAACAAATTCAGAGCAACTAGCAGTATTATTAATAAGTTGTGCATGGGCCACTTTTCATATATTTTACTGTAATTATAAACAAGTTAACAGAAAGGTTTTTCTTTCTAATTACTTTAGAAAGGATTTTGTCAACTAAAATTTCTGTGACACCTATTTAAATTACTTTGATAAATGTTAAGTAAAATTTTTCAAATTTATTTTCATAAATGCATAATTAATATTTCAAATTTGTTCTGAGAAGAGCTATGGTTATATGATAGTGCATGGTTGACCAAACAAAATGCTACATCCTTAACATACTTCCCTAAAAATAATTTCTCAAAGATACTGCAGTTTTCAAAGTCTGATCCTATTTGGACAATAATAATAATTTTAGCATTTGAGCTAGAGAAAGCAAATCAACCTTACAAATGAAAATATATGACTGGCGCCGTGGCTCACTAGGCTAATCCTCCACCTAGCGGCGCTGGCACACCGGGTTCTAGTCCCAGTCGGGGTGCCGGATTCTGTCCCGGTTGCCCCTCTTCCAGCCCAGCTCTCTGCTGTGGCCCGGGAGTGTAGTGGAGGATGGCCCAAGTACTTGGGCCCTGCACCCCATGGGAGACCAGGAGAAGCACCTGGCTCCTGCCATTGGATCAGCGCGGTGCACCGGCCGCAGTGCGCCGGCCACGGCGGCCATTGGAGGGTGAACCAACTGCAAAAGGAAGCCCTTTCTCTCTGTCTCTCTCTCACTCTTCACTCTGCCTGTCAAAAAGAAAAAAAATGAAAATATGTGATTTTGTTAACACAGACTTGCTGTTTCTATTCTGACTCTATAAGCGATACACTTACTGGAACACTATTTCATATCTTAAATTTTCAGCTACTAGACAAAGGAAGAGAACAGAGATCAAGCCTTTAGAGTTGAATGGCACAGCATACAGAGAGACAGTGAGATTGTCAGCTGATTCCCTGGGTAGTTCTTCATCTAAGTATTTTCATCCAATCAAATGCTGATCTAATTTTTCATTCTTTTTCCAGAAGTTTTACTATACTGCAGACGTATTTGTGCACATTAAAATATATACTTCAAAAATATTTTCCATTGCTTATCTTGGCTGGAGGAACCTTGATCATATTCAGATTAGAATTACAAAACAGCACAAGATGCGAAAGAGAAATTGTCACAGTAACAACAGTATCTTCCTTCTTAGACATAAGAGTTTGTTTTAACATCATAGAGGATTCCTGCAAACAGAAAACCTTATGCCTTACCTTCGTTTCTTTGTAAGATTCATTTGCTTTGCTTCTACATCCTCCAAAGCTTTCTGTAATTCATCCTAAAAAAGAACATTGTTTTATGGGAGGACATAAAGCCACTGAAGTGATGAAAGGTGAATTTCATATTATCCTATTATCCAAATGCTTCAAGACTAACAATGATAGGTCACATTGCCTACTGCAGTTTTGCCATGGTAGATACTCAACAAGCAGTTGACAAATGACTAAGTTCCAATAGCTTAGAAGGTAAACAGAATGCTAGCCCACTGCATTTTTTTTTTTTTTGCACGTATTCAGGTGTCCTCTCTGCTTTTTAGAAGGAAGAAATTTTATTCCTTACAATGGCATAATGGCTTTGACATAAGCTACCTGAAAATGTGGGTGAGTTATTCAGTGCACCCTGGCTTTGGCTTTTGTCTGCAAAAACAGGAAATGCTCAATTATGTGATGACTAAAGCTTCTATAGAAAGAGAAGGCAATTAAAAGCTTTTGTTAATAAGCGAAAGAAACTGCTTGGATACTTCTCCCTTTATAGGAAACCTCATTCCTAAGCTTTTTGCCTTTCACGTGCATCAATACCAGCACCCAGTTGTCTTTCTTATCTACTCCTTTAATTATTTGATTTACTGGCTCATTCACTACCCTATCTCTAGTATGCCCCCTCTAGCCAAGAAGAAAGGAAACAATTCTTTATCACAGTTTTCACAAATAAGAATAAACTTTCATTGTGTTTAATTCACCAGATATGAAAGAAAGGCATCTCTTTTTTATGGGTATACCACTGATTGAACATTATTTTCATTGTCTTTCAAGTGAAAGAAAATGGAAAATGACTGGTAAGTATTTCATTTCAAATTCTATTGCCTGGAAGAATTTAAGAGGTCAAAAGTTCAGGACATTCTGCTTTGCTCTCTTCTCAACATTAAAGAAACCAAAATGCATCAGAACAACAAAGCAAACTGGTCAAAGACTTCCCCAACCATCCTGTCGGTGCCCTCAGAGCACAGAGCAAAGGGACAGTGAGACGTAACAAGTTAAGGCAAGAAGAAAGCAAGGTCCTGACCCAATAGAAATAGTCAGTTTCTTTCACTCCCAAATACATAAGGAAAGGGAATTGATTTCTGAAAGACAAAATTTTTAAAAACTTAACAAAACAAAAAATCGATAAGATAGATTTACCTTTACCAAAAACAAAACAAAACAAAAGTAAGAGAATTTTGAGAAAGGTTTGGATAGATCTGGTTTGGGGCATTACCATGTGCTTCTCTTTAATTTTATCCCTTACTCATGATCATTGGATTTGAGAGCTGTTTATCAAACTTAGCACTAGACTTAGAAAGTTTAAAGAAAAATCACTAATAGATTCATATAGTTAGTCCATGACAGATGATGCATGAATGGTGACAGAGGGTATTTTTTTCTGCTTATTCCTACTTATCCCTTTGTATGCAAGACAATGAAAGTTGCTTAGTGATTCACTATGGTGGAAAAGGTTTGTTCTATATTTTTGGAAAAAATTAGTAAACTTACAATACAGGTCCTACAGTAATATTCTTTTTCTCCTAGTTGCCATGGATTATAATTAATAATAATAGTTCTTTATAACTTATCTTACTCATGGGCATTTCGCAAGGATGACAGAGAATGTTTATGAACCGTGTGGAGCAACTCATAAGAAAAGAGCTTTGTAAGCTAGAAGCATTGTTATTAATATTCATAATTATGGTGTAGAATTCCCAGCCATAGAAAGAAAGATTGCTTATTAGTCTTCTTCCTGCTTTCCCCATTTATTTGGGTCCACAAGGAGCTATAATTTGAAAAGATACTTTCAAAAAGATTTTATAGGCTGGTAGTTTTCTGCTAGATTTTCATTATTTTAGCCTTTTCTAGTATTAACTTTCCGTTTCACTTTGATGAAATTGGTTGTGATGCTTCTCCCACTGTTGTACGCAGGCATACAGAATAAAATTGATCAGGTTTGTGAGCTGAAAAACCACGCCTACACCATGCCCCAGTGTGACCTTGTGCCCCTACCTGGCCACACCTGTGTGCCCACCTGCCAATCAGGCTAATTAACCACTCCTCTTTGGAAGTGGATTAAAGGCCTGGGACGTGGTGGGCCCAGCCCTTTTGCCCTTTTGTCCTTTTGCCCTGGATCTGCTTGCAGCCCCCGTGGCTTTCTGGCGTGTGGCATTCAGGCCACCTGCCCCATGCCTCCTGGCCTGCATGCGCCTCCACATGGCTGGCTCCATGGTGCTTGGTATGAATCCAGATTTCCCTTTCCTTCTTAGACAAGGCTCTCACTCTCCTATGCATTTCTCTCCCTGAAAAAAAAAGCTTAAAACTTGTCATGCTGCCTCGTTCATTTATGCCACTATTCAGAATTCTTCTCTGAATATTAGGAAAGAGCCCTCAAGGCTTATTAATATTCCAAATTTATTAATAAGCATCCAGTAACATGAATGGCACCCTGTATTCCCCCCATGTCTGATGCATCCTTGCTCTCAGTCTCAGCCTTCCCCATCCCACCCCTCCCCCACACACTTGCTGGGTTTCCTCTCCCTTCTCTGCATTCATCTATTTTGTTTATCTGTGTTAAAATCAACTTAATCTTCTATGTCCATCTGTGTTTAAAAGTTTAAAAGGTAAATGATAAGAGACAAGTATGCACAGGAAAAAACAAATGACACTGTTTGCCATTTAAGAATACTCTTTACATGTCTTACCTTGGCAGAAGACAAAGAAGTTCTGTCAAGCTGGTTTACTTTGATTTGTGCTTCTTTCAATACAAGTTCGGCTACAAGCAAAAGCAAGATAGTAAACTTCTCTCAAACAACCTTAAGTGAACACTTTCTGTCCATGTAGCCATGACCAGTGAAAATGGCACACAGATCTTCATCTCAAGAAACTCTATGTTCTTTTCACAGCTCTTAGACATTGTAAGTTTTCTTTCCATTGGTTTTTTTCTTATGCATAACAATTTATAGGATATATATACACAGAGACAAATTCAAAAGTCATGCATGAATCTGTGGTTGACTGAAAATGCTCTCAAAAACCACAAAATAAGGATGTACGCCAATCCTCACTCCCAGAAGACTGGGAAAATGTAGATTTGTTTCCACCAAAAAATGAATGAATGAGCAGAGAATTCTTCTTAAAGTAGATGCCATGCTTGTCCCTAACAGCATTATGACAACTAGAGTTTCTAATTTTTAGCAATATAGACTGATCTACACCAACTGAATGCTAAATGTGTTCAGGATCATGATTATAATAATATTATAATTATAATTAAACAAACCCAGAGATGAAGCACGTTTTGCAATGCTCCATACAAGTAGGAACTATGTTGGATTAATTGTGGTAGTTCCTATAACGCTTGGAGTAGTTCATATCTCATAATAAGTGCACAATTAACATTTGCCAAATAGATGAAAAATAACGTGTAGGCCACGGGTAATTACATACCAATCTTTACTGCTTCTTCTGCCTTTTTAACTTCATTTTTAAATACTCCTTTAAAGGAAGATGTAACATACAAATACTTTCTGGAAAGAAAAGAGAAGAACATAATCAAGACAGATGATCATTTAAAAATGCACAATGCGAGTAAATTCTTCACTAAAAGTATATACTCGAGAGATACATAATTACTAACAAAGATTCATCAAGTAAGTTAAAGATAGTTGGTAAATGAATAAACATTATTCCTGAGAGGAAATTCCTTGCCTTTCAATACCTGGCAATTTCACTTTTGGTATTAAGGAACTTCAGGAGAGATCAGAAAATCTCTGCCCACATGTAAAACAGGGTAATTCTTTTTAAAAGAAAAATGTTTATGAGACCACTCTGTTATCAAAGTTTCCGGTTACTATGCAAAACCTTCTTATTAAGATCACCACTGATATTGGATAAACTGCTCCTCCCAGTCCCCAATTATCTGTAATTAAATGCTCAAAACCATACAGTAATACATCATATTAAACTGTTAAAAGCCCACTTTGTACTTTATTGCTGAGAAGCTTGATTTCAATGTTGGCTGTTTTAGTGACAGCAAAGATGCCTAGAACAATCAAAGCAGGGAGAAAATTTATATAGTATTCATGTATAAACTTGAAGAGAACAAAGTATAGGTAAGAAAATCTGCATACAGCAGCTCTGAATGCAATAGAAGTTATGTGCATTTGTTACAGCAGTTTCTTGGAACCACAGTTTTAAATCTAGGTTTAAATCATCATGGAGAGAAACATTCCAGAAAAATATTTGGCCTGAGAACGCTTAAAGCCCCGTACTACTCTCTGTACAGCTCAATCTTATTGAGACTTTTGCCTCAAACCACTATCTTATCAGGAGTTCACCATTATATGATATTTGAAATGTTTACAAATTTTATGAGTTATTTGACTGAGGTAAGGGTGCCCAGATAGCTGGTAAAACATTATTTGTGGGTATATCTTGAGTCTTTTCCAGAAGAGATAAGCATTTCCATCAATAGACTTAGTAAAGAAGATCCACCCTCACCAATGAGGGCCCTCAATGACCAGCCCACTGAGGGTCCAAATACAACAGAAAGGTAGAAGAAAAGCTAATTTGCAACCTCAGCCTTAACTGGAACATCCAGCTTCTGCTACTACAGGACATCAGAATTCCAGGTTCTCAGGCTTTGCCCTCAGACTGAGTTACACTATTGCCTCCCTTGGTTCTCAGACCTTTGAACTTAGATTCAATCACACCACTGACCTTCCTGGACCTTCAACTTGCAGTCAGCAGATTATGAGACGATGCCCATGACAAATTCCCTCTTATACAACTCTTTATATATGTATCCCGTTGGTTCTGTTTCTCTGGAGAACCCTGACTAATAAAGGCAGTGAATGTTCAGTAAGTGGTGAATGAAGAACTGTAAACCTTTTCTTGAAAACAATATGTTTCACAGCATACACAAAAGGAGATGGTTGGTCAGGCAGAGAGGAGGTTCTATATGTGCAGACAGTCTACACCAGACATAGTCAAAATACACCCAAATTGAGTCAATGTTTCCTTTTTTTGTTACAAACTAAAAATGGCTCTTCCATTTTCAAAGCGCTGTTTAAAGAAAAACAGAAATGTAAAATGCGAGAATAAGCAAAATGAATGAATGTGCCTGCATCTTTACTATCAGGTCTTTCACAAAAAAGATTTGCCAGCCCATGGGATGAATGCAGGTAGTGATAGTTTTTAAATGATAACTCTGTCTAGAATTGCCTTTGTAAGTTTTGACTTGCAAACAACATAAGCAGAAATGCAGACTCCTCACTGATTGCTTGCAGGCCACATATAATTTAAATATTTTTAGCTGGAGTCTGTTTGTAGTCTGTTTATTTAAGATTCCCTTCCACTATCTCAGAAGAAGCAATACAGATATATCCAAGACAGAACAGATTCATGATCAAATGTTAACAGTTGAACTGTCTGGAGAATACCTGCCATGGTTAAAGACCTAGGTATACTCCACACTAGTAGGAATAGCCAAACTCCTTCATTTACTGTGATTTCACTTCCTTATCTGCAAATGGGGATGAAAACAATGGTATCTATCTTAAGACATGATTATGAGAATTAAATACGTGAGCATACTAAAACACTTAGAATCTTGTCAATTCATAGTATCTACTTAATATGTGTTTTTTTTTAACTTTTATTTAGTAAATATAAATTTCCAAAGTGCAGTTTATGGATTAAAATGGTCCCCCCCCCAATAACTTCCCTCTCGCTCTCACCCTTCCCATCTCCCACTCCCTCTCCCATTCCATTCACATCAAGATTCATTTTCAATTATCTTTATATACAGAAGATCAATTCAGTATATATTAAGTAAAGATTTCATCACTTTGCACCCACACAGAAACACAAAGTGTAAAATACTGTTTCAGTACTCGTTATAGCATTACTTCACATTGAACAACACATTAAGGACAGATCCCACATGAGGAGCAAGTACACAGTGACTCCTGTTGTTGACTTAGCAAATTGACACTCTTGTGTATGGCGTCAGTAATCTCCCTAGGCTCTAGTCATGAGTTGCCAAGGCTATGGAAGCCTTCTGAGTTTGCCAAATTCGATCTTATTCAGACAGGGTCATAGCCAAAGAGGAAGTTCTCTCCTCCCTTCAGAGAAAGGTACCTCCTCCTTTGATGACCCGTTCTTTCCACTGGGATCACACTTGCAGAGATCTTTCATTTAGGTTTTGTTTGTTTTTATTTTCTTTTGTTTTTGCCAGAGTGCATTGGCTTTCCATGCCTAAAATACTTTTCATGGGCTCTTCAGCCAGATCCAAATGCCTTAAGGGCTGATTCTGAGGCAAGAGTGCTGTTTAGGACATCTACCATTCTATGAGTCTTCTGTGTATCCCACTTCCCATGTTGGATCATTCTCTCCCTTTTGATTATATCAGTTAGTATTAGCAGACACTAGTCCTCTTTCTGTGATCCCTGTGACTCTTAGACCTATCAGTGTGATCAGTTGTGAACTGAAATTGATCACTTGGACTAGTGAGATGGCATTGGTACATGCAACCTAGATGGAATTATATTGGGATCCACTGGCACATTTCTAACTCCACCATTTGGGGCAAGTCCAATTGAGCATGTCCCAAATTGTACATCTCCTCCCGCTCTTATTCCCACTATTATATTTAACAGGGACCACTTTTCAGTTAAAATTTAAACACCTAAGAATAATTGTGTGTTAATTACAGAGGTCAACAAATAGTACTGGAAGAAAAAAAATACTAAAAGGGATAAAGTATTATATTGTACATCAACCATCAGGACAAGGGCTGATCAAGTCACTGTTTCTCATAGTGTCCATTTCACTTCAACAGGTTTCCCCTTTGGTGCTCACTTAGTTGTCGCTGATCAGGGAGAACATATGATATTTGTCCCTCTGGCACTGGCTTATTTCACTCAGCATGATGTGTTCCAGATTCCTCCATTTTGTTGCAAATGACCAGATTTCATTGTTTTAGACTGCTGTATAGTATTCTATAGAGTACATGTCCCATAATTTCTTTATCCAGTCTACTGTTGATGGGCATTTGGCTTGGTTCCAGGTCTTAGCTATCGTGAATTGAGCTGCAATAAACATGAATGTGCAGACAACTTTTTGTTTGCCAATTTAATTTCCTTTGGGTAAATTCCAAGGAGTGGGATGGCTGGGTAGTATGGTAGTGTTATGTTCAGGTTTCTGAGGACTCTCCAGACTGACTTCCATAGTGGCTTAACCAGTTTGCATTCCCACCAACAGTGGGTTAGTGTCCCTTTTTCCCCACATCCTCTCCAGCATCTGTTGTTGGTAGATTTCTGAATGTGAGCCATTCTAACCGGGGTGAGGTGAAACCTCATTGTGGTTTTGATTTGCATATCCCTGATTGCTAGTGATCTTGAGCATTTTTTCATGTGCCTGTTGGCCATGTGGATTTCCTCTTTTGAAAAGTGTCTATTGAGGTCCTTGGCCCATCTCTTAAGTGGGTTGTTTGTTTTGATGTTGTGGAGTTTCTTGATCTCTTTGTAGATTCTGGTTATCAACCCTTTATCTGTTGCATAGTTTGCAAATATTGTTTCCCATTCTGTCGGTTGCCTCTTCACTTTTCTAACTGTTCCTTTTGCAGTACAGAAACTTCTCAATTTGATGCAATCCCAAATGTTAATTTTGGCTTTTTTTTAACTTTTATTTAATGAATATAAATTTCCAAAGTACAGAATATTGATCGCAATGGCTTCCCCCCATAACATCCCTCCAACCCACAACCCTCCCCTTATCCACTCCCTCTCCCCTTCCATTCACATCAAGATTCATTTTCGTTTCTCTTTATGTACAGAAGATCAGTTTAGCACACACAGTTTGCTCCCACACAGAAACATAAAGTGAAAAATACTGTTTGAGTACTAGTTATAGCATTAACTCTCAATGTACAGCACACTAAGGACAAAGATCCTACATGAGGAGAAGTGCACAGTGACTCCTGTTGTTGACTTAACAAATTGACACTCTTGTTTTTGGCATCAGTAATCACCCTAGGCTCTTGTCATGAGCTGCCAAGGCTATGGAAGCCCCCTGAGTTCACTGACTCTGATCATTTTTAGACAAGACCATGGTCAAAGTGGAAGTTCTCTTCTCCCTTCAGAGAAAGGTACCTCCTTCTTTCCATTGGGATCTCACTCACGGAGATCTTTCATTTAGGTTTTCTTTTCCCCCAGAGTGTCTTGGCTTTCCATGCCTGAAATACTCTCATGGGCTTTTCAGCCAGATCCGCATGCCTTAAGGGCTGATTATGAGGCCAGAGTGCTGTTTAAGACATCTGCCATTCTATGCGTCTGCTGTGTATCTCACTTCCCATGTTGGATCATTCTCTCCCTTTTTGATTCTATCAGCTAGTATTTGCAGACATTAGTCTTGTTTATGTGATCCCTTTGGTTCTTAGTCCTATCATTATGATCAATTGTGAACAGAAATTGATCACTGGGACTAGTGAGATGTCATTGGTACATGCCACCTTGATGGGACTGAATTGGAATCCCCTGGTATGTTTCTAACTCTGCCGTTTGAGGCAAGTCAGCTTGAGCATGTCCCGAATTGCACATCTCTTCCGTCTCTTATTCCCACTCTTATATTTAACAGCGATCATTTTTCAGTTAAGTTTCAGCACTTAAGAAGAATTGTGTATTGATTACAGTATTCAACCAAAAGTATCAAGTAGAACAAACATAAAAAGATACTAAGAGGGATAACATATTAAGCTGCTCATTAACAGTCAGGGTGAGGGCTGATCAAGTCACCATTTCTCATAGTGTTCATTTCACTTTAACAGGTTTCCATTTTGGTGCTCAGTTAGTTGTCACCTATCAAGGAGAACAAGTGGTATTTGTCCCTTTGGGACTGGCTTATTTCACTCAACATGATGTTTTCCAAATTCCTAACAGGGATCACTTTTCAGTTAAAATTTAAACACCTAAGAATAATTGTGTGTTAATTACAGAGTTCAACCAATAATTTTGGCTTTGACTCCCTGTGCTTCTAGGGTCTTTTGAAAGAAGTCTTTGCCGGTACCTATATCTTGCAGAGTTCCTCCAATGCTAATAATTTGATGATGTCAGGTCATAGATTTAGCTCTTCAATCCATGTTGAGTGGATTTTTGTGTAAGGTGAAAGGTAGGGGTCTTGCTTCATGCTTCTGCACGTGGAAATCCCATTTTCCCAGCACCATTTATTGAATAGACTGTCCTTACTCCAGGGATTGGTTTTGGATCCTTGATCAAATATAAGTTGGCTATAGATGTTTGGATTGATTTCTGGTGTTTCTATTCTGTTCCATTGGTCTATCCACCTGTTTCTGTACCAGTACCATGCTGTTTTGATAACAACTGCCCTGTAGTACGTCCTGAAATCTGGTATTGTGATGCCTCCAGCTTTGTTTTGGTTGTGCAAGATTGCTTTAGCTATTCAAGGTCTCCTGTGTCTCCATATGAATTTCAGCATCATTTTTTCTAGATCTGAGAAGAAGGTCTTCAGTACTTTGATTGGTATCACATTGAATGTATAAATTGCTTTTGGGAGAATGGACATTTTGATGATATTGATTCTTCCAATTCATGAGCATGGAAGATGTTTCCATTTCTTGATATCCTCTTCTATTTCTTCCTATAAGGTTTTGTTATTCTCATTGTAGAGATCTTTAACGTCCTTGGTTAAGTTTATTCCAAAGAATTTGATTGTTTTTGTAGCTATTGTGAATAGGATTGATCTTAGAAGTTCTTTCTCTGCCATGGCATTTCCTGTGTACACAAAGGCTGTTGAATTTTGTGCACTGATTTTATATCCTGCTACTTTGCCAAACTCTTCTATGAGTTCCAATAGTCTCTTAGTAGAGTTTTTTGGATCCCCTAAATAAAGAATCATATCATCTGCAAAGAGGGATAGTTTGAGTTCTTCCTTCCCAATTTGTATCCCTTTAATTTCTTTTTCTTGCCTGATGGCTCTGGCTAAGACTTCCAGAACTATATTGAATAGCAGTGGTGAGAGTGGACATCCCTGTCTGGTACCAGATCTCAGTGGAAATACTTCCAACTTTTCCCCATTCAATAGGATGTGGCCAAGGGTTTTTCATAAATTGCTTTGATTGTATTGAGGAATGTTCCTTCCAAACCCAGTTTGCTTAGAGTTTTCATCATGAACGGGTGTTGAATCTTATCGAATGCTTTCTCTGCATCTATTGAGATAATCATATGGTTTTTCTTCTGCAGTCTGTTAATGTGGTGTATCACATTGATTGGTTTGCGAACACTGAACCGTCCCTGCATACCAGGGATAAATCCCACTTGGTCTGGGTGGATGATCTTTCCGATGTGTTGAGGCCAGAACTTCACTGAGGATTTTTGCATCTATGTTCATCAGGGATACTGGTCTGTAATTCTCTTTAATGTTGTATCTTTTTCCGGCTTAGGAATTAAGGTGATGCTGGCTTCATAGAAAGAATTTGGGAGGATTCCTCTTTTTCGATTGTTCTGAATAGTTTGAGAAGAATTGGAGTTAGTTCTTCTTTAAATGTCTGGTAGAATTCATCAGTGAATCCATCTGGTCCTGGGCTTTTTTTTGTTGGTAGGGCCTTTATTACTGTTTCAATTTCTGTCTCAGTTATGGGTCTGTTTAGGTTTTTGATGTCTTCCTGGTTCAATTTAGGAAGGTTGCGTGTGTCCAGGAATCTATCCATTTCTGACAGAGTTCCCTGTTTGCTGGCATACAAGTCCTTGTAGTAATTTCTGATGATTCTTTTTATTTCTGTGGTGTCTGCTGTTATGTTTCCCTTTTCATCTCTGATTTTATTGATTTGGTCTTTTCTCTTCTTTTTTTAGTTAGTTGGGCCAATGGGGTGTCAATTTTGTTTATTTTTCCAAAAAACCAGCTCCTCATTTGGCTGATTTTTTGTAATTTTTTTTTTGATTCAATCCTATTGATTTCTTCTCTGATTTTAATTATTTCTCTTCTCCTACTAGATTTGCATCTGGATTGCTTCTAAATCCTTGAGATGAATTGAAAACTCATCTATTTGGTGCCTCTCCAATTTCTTGATGTAGGCACCTAGTGCTATAAACTTTCCTCTTAACACTGCTTTTGCTGTATCCCATAAGTTTTGGTATGTTGTGTTGTTATCCTCATTTACTTCCAGAAAGTTTTTGATTTCTCTTTTGATTACTTCTATGACCCAGTGTTCATTCAGGAGCATGTTGTTTAATCTCCATGTGTTTACATATGTTCTAGGGATTCCTGAGTTGCTAATTTCCAACTTCATTCCTTTATGATCTGAGAAGCTACGTCGTATGATTGCAATTCTTTCGAATTTGCTGAGACTTGCTTTATGGCCTAGTATGTGGTTAATCCTAGAGAAGGTTCCATGCACTGCTGAGAAGAATGTAAATTCCTTATGTGTAGGATGAAAACTTCTATAGATATCTGTTAGATCCATTTGGGCTACAGTGTCATTTAAATCTACTGTCTCCTTGTTGATCTTCTGTCCTGTTTATCTGTCTGTTTCTGAGAGTGGAGTACCCCAGTACTATTGTATTGGGGTCTAAGTCTCCCTTTAAGTCCCTTAGCAAATCTTTTAAATCAACCGGTGCCCTGCAGTTAGGTGCATATACATTGATAATCATTATATCTTCCTGTTGAATTGATCCCTTAATCATTATATAGTGCCACTCTTTGTCTCTCCTAAGTTTTTGTGGTAAAGTTTATGTTGTCCGATATTAAAATGGCTACGCCCACTCTTTTTTCATTTCTGTTGGCTGGGTATATCTCTTTCCAGGCTTTCACTTTCAGTCTGTATGGATCTTTGTTGGAAAGATGTATTTTTTGTAAGCAGCAAATAGATGGGTTTTGTTCCTTAACCCAATCAGCCAAGTGGTGTCTTTTAACTGGACAGTTCAGGCCATTAACATTCAATGTGACTATTGGTAAGCAGTAACTTTGCCCTGCCATTTCCCAAAGATATTTTCTAATATATGCTTTGACCTTCCTGTGATCTTTTGCTGTGAGGTTTCCTTCCTTTACCTTCTTTCATATTGATGACCATGTTTCTGTGTTTCTGTGTGTAACACATCTTTAAGCATCTTTTGCAGGGCTGGACGAGTGGTGACAAATTCTTTCAATTTCTGTTTGCTATGAAAGGTCTTTATTTCACCTTCATTCACAAATGATAGCTTTGCAGGATATAATATTCTGGGCTGGCAGTTTTTCTCTCTTAGTACCTGGGCTATGTCTCGCCATTCCCTTCTAGCTTGTATGGTTTCTGATGAGAAGTCTGCTGTGAGTCTAATTGGAGATCCTCTGAGAGTAATCTGACGTTTCTCTCTTGCACATTTTAGGATCTTTTCTTTATGTTTCACTGTGGAGAGTTTATTTACTACATGTCGCGGTGAGGATCTCTTTTGGTCATGTTTACTAGGGGTTCTATAAGCTTCCTGTACTAGGATGTCTCTGTCCTTCTCCAAACCCAGAAAGTTCTCTGCTAGTATCTCACTAAAAAGGCCTTCTAATCCTTTCTCTCTCTCCATGCCTTCAGGAACTCCTAGAACCCGAATGTTCTGTTTTTTAATAGTATCCTGTAGATTCCTAACAATATTTTTTAGATTTCTAATTTCCTCTTCTTTTCTTTGGTTTGACTGTATACTTTCCTGTGCTCTGTCTTCTAAGTCCGATATTCTCTCTTCTGTTTCACTGACTCTGTTTTTAAGCTTCTCTAATGTGTTTGTCATTTGATCTATTGAGTTCTTCATTTCATTTTGATTTCTCTTCACTATCACACTTTCCTGTTTTACTAGTTTCTGCATTTCATTTTGATTCCTCCTTAAGACTTCATTTTCACTAGACAGATTTTCTATTCTGTCCAGTAAGGAATTCTGTAGCTCAAGCATTTCTTTTTGAAAACTTCTAAATGTTCTTATCATAAATTTTTTGAAATCCGTATCTTGCATTTCTTCCATCTCATCATCTTCATAATCTTGGTTTGGGGTGTCTTGTTCATTTGGGGGTACCATAATGTCTTCCTTGTTCTTCTTTCCTCGGTTTCTGCATTTGATGCTTGGCATTGTGGAGATATGCTTTGGATTCTTCTTACCTTGCTCTGGTGTTTTTTTTTCTTGTTATACTATGACTGTATTAAGTGGACTGTCTGCTTTTGATGGAGCCTTAGAGGCTTGAGATGGGTGTGGCCAGAGAACTCTGTTTGGTTCCTCAGGGTTAAGGGTTAAAGGTGACACTCCCAGGGTAGGTGTGGTAAATTTTTTTTTGTTCAGAAGGGAAGTAATTCTGCACAGCTGAGCGGAATTGAAGGTAGTTAGCAGGTGAATGATATACCCACAGGAGCCAGAGATCAGAAGCTCTTTCCCAAGGACCCCACAGGGAATCCATGCTACCCTCAGTGTGGGCTCAAATTCTCTTGCAGTCGCCCACTGGGTTGCCAAGGTTACTAAATTGTAGCATCTCTGGAGAGTACTCACATGAATTCTATGAGTTCTCTCCCCCACCGTCTCTTTTTTCACAGTCTCAGTTCATTAGCACCACACATTCACTAGGTCCTAATCTCCTGTTATTTCACCCCACCCCAGAGTCAGGTTTTCTGCTAGGCTGAGGGCGGGTACAGCCCTGAGGTCATGCCGCTTATGACGTATGTCCAAAATGGCGCCTGCTCTTTGTCTTGCTCACCTTTGAGAGGTGAGCGGAGAGAGAGAAACTCGTGTCCGTATGGGTCACTTTTTTTTTTCTCTCTATCTTTTCTAATTAGCCTGGTGAACTTTTCCCCACGGGGTTTCAAGCTTCATTCCCTCTAGTCTCCTCTTTCTGCTTTCTGCCAGTGTCTTGGGCTATTGAGGTTCGGCTCACCTCACGTTCCAGCGCTGGTGCATTGATTCTGGCACTGGTGTCCTGAGCCGTGGGCTCCCACGTCCTCCATGCAGGTCCACTGTGGATCACTAGTTCCAAAAGAGTTTCCACTGTTGTTTCTTCCCCAACTCTTCCTTGAACATGCAGTATCTCCACTTTCATTAAACTGTCTCTTTCCGGACTATCAGTGTGCTCCCTTCCTATTCTGCCATCTTGCTGCTCCTTAATATGTGTTATTATTATCTAATTCCCTCAGTGTGCAGTTTGGAGGGAAAATGCATTAAGAACATGAAATGTATAGCTGGATGGCTTAGTTTTAAGAATTCGAAGGATTTGCAGGTATCTGTTAAGTTACTTACAAAAAAAGGCTAATGTTGAAAAATAACATATCCTATATTTCTCTACTTCAGTGGTTTAATAAATCATTGGAATCACAATAGCTAACTATATCTGTTACTGCTAACTGTTCATTTGCAGGTACAATTATACAATTAACTAGTTAAAAGAAACACCTATAAAATATAAGTCATAGTGATAATTGATAGTTTTTTCCCCTTGATTTTCACTTACAGTGAACATTATCCTCTTAGGTCAATTATGGATATTATTCCACATTAATATATTACATTTATAAAACAGTAAAACTTGGGTTTTATAGTATAAAACTATTCGTCACTATATCCTGACTCATAAATTTTTAAAAATCACATATCAACCACATAATCTGTCTTGAATAATGCATTTTAAATCAAACCAAACCTTTTATAAAAAAATCAAAATGAAATCCAGGGGAGACTTAGGGACCAGTGTTGTAGTGTATTAGATTAAGCCACCACCTGAAATGCCAGCTTTCCATATGGAATCCAGTTTATGTTCCTCTTTCTCCACTTTTGATCCAGCTCCCTGCTGATGCACCTGGGAAATCAGTGGAGGATGACCCAACTATGAGACCTAGATGAAGCTCCCAGCTCCTGGCTTCAGCCTGGCCCAGCCCTGGTTGTTGCAGCCATTTGGGAATTAAACTAGTGGCTGGAAGAATCTCTCACCCCTCTCCCTCCCCCTGCCCCCTGTGTGTATGTGTGTGTGTATGTGTGTGTGTGTGTGTATAACTCTGCCCGTTTAAATTTTGAGATAAGCCTTCAAAGATGATATGAATAAAGTATTTTTATATGTGTTTATAGCCATAGAAAGTAAAGGTTGTATAAAGGGTACCAACTCTGCATTGTAGCTTAGTTTTCAACATCAAAGACCAAAACATGGGCTTTCCTCCATGTCTGCCTCCATGAGATAACATGATCACAGCTGATCTGCATGCTGGTTGACAATGTAACTTTCTAACTGTTCCCTAAAAGTTTTAAAAGCTACCCAAGAATTGCATGTACATACCTTTGTAAATCCAGTGTAATGCATGTGTTCATTTTCAAGAAGGAAAGACTTTAAGCAAATTTCGACCCAGATTCAGGAACCTCCATCAGTCTAATACTTCCTCATAGATTTTTTCCTACTAACGGACTCTCCATTTCCCAAGCCTTGCATTTGTATCACCTCTGTCCACACCCTACTACAGCTTCTGCCTCCTATTTTTCTCTGCATTTTCTGTAATCCCGCCTTCTTCTGACACATCGTAGACCTGCAGCCTCTACTCTTACTCATTTTCACACAAGTCATCTACCTTCCTACCATTTTCCATCAACAAAACTACATTAAAATATTTTAGTTAGGTCTGATTTCTACATAAAATGACTTACTGGCTATTTTCTTTATAAAAGAGTGAGAATACATTAGGTTAATGAAAAGTATTGAGGGACACAAAAAATAAAACAATATATAAAGGTTTGCTCCATTATAGTAGCAAAATGAAAAAAAAAGAAAATACCATTAATAGTAAATGTTGATTTAGAGTCAGACAAAGGGGCACTCTTGTACACTGTGGTTATGTGAGTAAATTGGTTTCTGCCTCACAGATAAAAGGACACTCTTACATGCTGTTCATATGAAAATTGATTCCTATTTCTTAGAGAGTAAATTAATAACAGTCATCAAAATTAATGGTGTATATATCTTTTGACCCAGAAATTTACTTCTGTACTTTCCTCTATAGAAATAACTCCATAAATATATATGCTTAGCATGTCCAGCTCAGCATTTAGTAACAACGAGAACCTTGAAAATTCTAAATGTACATCAATCAGAAAAGTTACATAAATCACAGAAAATCATACAATATATTTAAAGTGACAAAAACACCAAGATTGAACTGTAAATGAAAAGAACACATTGTAGATAACAGGATGTTTTTAAAAGATCTGTGTGTGTGTGCGTGTGCATGCATATGCGTGTAAACGTGCAGAAAGTGATCTGGAGGATATGTATGAAACCTCTGGCAGAAGCTCCCCTTTGGAGACACTGTGAATTGCCACAGCACAGGATGAAGCACAATTTCCAAAGAAGACCTTGTTTCTTAAGATTTTTCCCATATCTAATTCTGTATTATTTGAATTTTTATCAATTGCATTATTTTAAGAATAAAGCAAAGCTTCCCTTTGCTTTCAAGAGAAATAAAAATAAGAAGAAACACTGAGTAATTTTAAAGGCTTTATGCTGAAGAAGTCCAACTGCCCCTTGGTATCAATGGAAAATTGTTCTTGGAACCCCCACAGATACCAACATTCATGGATGCTCAGGCTCCTTAAATAAAATGGGACACTCTTATACCATGAAATTAATTCTCCACTCAGAAGCCAGAGTAATCTCTAAAAACCTAATCAAGAAATGCTACTCATACGCTCAGAAGTCACTTCATTCTCAACACAGCCACTTCCTCCTGTCATATTGTTCCAGGCTCTCCCTGATCTGTCCCATCAGCCTTATCGCTACACAGGTCCCGGCCTTTAGTTACATCAGTATTTGATTCCTGCCTTTTCACTTTCCATCCTCTTTTCCTAAAACCATCTTTGCATAAAATTCTTAGATGACTCACTGTGTTACCCTCCCTTCAAGACATTCCCTAAGGGTTTTTGTCTCCTACTATTTGTGCCTTTGTGTACTAGTGGCCAACATTTAATGGAGGCTGATCTGTGTTACTGACAAAATAAGCACAGCAGTGACGATGTGTGACTTCTGAGGGTGGGTTCTGAAAGGTTGCATTTTCCACTTTGTTCTCCTGGAGTGCTAATTCCAGTGGAAGTTAGACCCTACACTATGAAAATACTCAGGGAGGACTGTGCAGTGGCCTGTGTAAAGAAGCAGCAGTTTATCAGCACTGTGAGTGGCCCACCTTGAAAGCAGGTCTTCTACACCAGTCAAGATACCAGTAACCTCACTCAAAATCTCTCAGTAACTTCAAGAAACACCTGTCCCAAAGTACTCAACCAAACAGAGTCTTTCAAATTGCTGAGCCACAGAAGCTAAGAGGTACAAAGGGTGACCTTTATTATTAAGCTACTAAATTTGGGGTGGTTTGTTATGCAAGGACAGATAACCAGCACATTCACCCTCAGTTTATTCAGATCTCTGCACAAATTACCTCGATGTTTGAGCCAAAATAGCCACCCAATCTTCTCATAATGATTTCCAACCCAGCTCTATTACTCTTCATAGCACTTAGAATTACCTAATAGTTTGTTATCTGTTTTATTTTCTTACTGTCTCACACATACGCAATAGACTGTAAGCTCCAAAAGACAGGAATGTTTTGTTGTTGCTTGTACTGAACTAATGCCTACAAGAGTGATACACAGAGTGTGTCATTCTTGCATAGCTACATGTACTGTTGGTTTACAAACAGTCCAGGAATTTTTCTGTGTTTTTTGTGTGTAAAACAAGACATAGTTTTGTTTTAATCCTGTCAACAACCCTAAACGGCAGATTTGGCATTCACAATGGAGAAGAGTAAGGCTTAAGTGATTGCTGAAGGACTCTAACTTGGAAATGACAAAGCCAAAATTCGAATTCAGATTTGGCTGGTCCAAACTTTGCTTCCAATCACTAACTTATATTGCAGAATTAAACAATATTATAAAAGTTTAGTAATAGAACAGGACAAACAGCTTACAAAGGAGATAATATTCAAAAATTATTGGTCTTTCTTAGGGTCTGCTAATACTAACTGATAGAATTAAAAAGGAGAGAACAATCCAACATGGGAAGCGAGATACACAGCAGACTCATAGAAGGGCAGATGTCCTAAACAGCACTCTGGCCTCACAATCAGCCCTTAAGGCATTTGGATCTGGCTGAAGAGCCCATGAGAGTATTTTAGGCATGGAAAGCCAAGACACTCTAGGAAAAAAAAATGACCTAAATGAAAGATCTCTGTGAGTGAGATCCCAGTGGAAAGAATGGGCCATCAAAGAAGGAGGTACCTTTCTCTGAAGGGAGGAGAGAACTTCCACTTTGACTATGACACTATCAGAATAAGATCGAAGTCAGCGAACTCAAAAGGCTTCCATAGCCTTGGCAACTCATGACAAGAGCCTAGGGAGATTACTGACACCATAAACAAGAGTGTCAATTTGCTAAGTCAACAACAGGAGTCACTGTGTACTTGCTCCTCATGTGGGATCTGTCCTTAATGTGTTGTCCAATGTGAAGTAATGCTATAACTAGTACTGAAACAGTATTTTACACTTTGTCTTTCTGTGTGGGTGCAAACTGATGAACTCTTTACTTAATATATACTAAATCAATCTTCTGTATATAAAAATAATTGAAAATAAATCTTGATGTGAATGGAATGGGAGAGGGAGCGGGAGATAGGATGGTTGTGGGTGGGAGGGAGGTTATGGTGGGGGGAGCCATTGTAACCCATAAGCTGTACTTTGGAAATTTATATTTATTAAATAAAAGTTAAAAAATTATTGTTCTTTCTTGGTGGGCAGGGTATGAGGGTGGAGAGAATGTCTCCCCTCCTCTGAAATGAGAAGCAGCACAGTATTACAAGTATTCAGCAGCAGACCATAAAGGTAGTGTCCCTGAATGACTTTTTAAAAGGCCACACTGTTTTCATGAAAGATAGGTAACTCCAAGGCCCTCTTATTTGGTTTACATTCTGTAGTATGGGTCTACAGGAAAGGAGTGACAGTGAAAGATGGAATTTTTCAGACACTTTGACTATTTCTCTCTTAAAAGGCTTTCCAAATTGACCATTTTAGTCTCCTCTCTCTCCTAGGTGCATGTATCTAATGCCTGTTAAGTTGTTTCACTGCTAAAGCTAACGGATTCAAAAGCAAAGAAAATCAGTAATGTTTGTTGCCTTAGATCAAATAACACTGCCATCTATTAACTTGTCTGTGTTATAGAAACAATATTTAAGACTCCAAGAATTACAAATTTATAAAGTCTATTAAGTTGAAATAGACCTTAGAAAGCACCCAGCAGAAATCCTTTCCAAAGAAATAATCCATTCTACAATCCAGACTCTTCCAGGGACAAACACATGCTCCTTTTGGGAGGGAGTTCCTTTCACTGTGGGAAGGCACAAGCAACTCATTTCATATCACACTCACAGCCCTCTTTGAGTAACAATACTTCATGCCACATCTTTCCAGAGAAACTAAATTACCTGTCCTGAGCACACTGGATTTGGTATTCTGAACATTAAATCTAGTAATTGGACCACACCTTTGCTGTCCAACCAAAGAAAACTAAATGTTCTTGCCATGTTCCTACCAAGTGACATGTGCCCAAACAATGCCCAATAGGGAAGCTGAAAAATACTTGATGGAAACTCACTCTCACAGGAGCAAATATAATGTACACCCAGAAAACACATTCACTAGAGCACAGGTGTTTCAGTTCTCCAGAACACTCTAGTCATGGAAACACCGAGTCAACGGTGAGGTGGTTGAACATTTCTACTACTTGACTTCTCTGAATATCCTTATACTAAAACACAGATAATAAAAGGTGATCTATGTCAAGAGTGGCTGTTGTGGCACAGTGGGGTAAGCTGCAGAGTACCTGGGATCAAGTCCTACCTCCATTTCCAATACTGCTTCCTACCAAGGCACCTCAGAGGTAGCAGACAATGACCAAAGTACTTGTGTTCCTGCCACCCATGTGGGAGACTGGGATGGAGTTCCTGACTCCTAACTCTGGCCAAGTTTTGCCTTCTGGAATTCCAACTACCAATAACAACCATTTATGTTTTCAACCATGGGATGGTCTCCATGGGAAGATCTTTTGATAGATAGAAAGTTACTGTCCTGTAAGCCAGACAGTAAGTTCATTAACCTCCTAAGGGATCCGTATCTGAGTATTTTCCACCAGACATGACATGAGCAGGATGTGCATGGTTGATTCTGTCACTGCTCACCAAGTTCCATAATTGCTTTTAACAACTCTGTGACACTTTCAGCTTATATTAATCATGTGTCAATTAAAGTATCTATGGACTCTTATAATAATCAAATCTACACTTACTAAATAGATATTTTTAATTTATTTTTTAGGTACTTGGATTTCTACTTTTTTTTAACTTTTATTTAATGAATATAAATTTCCAAAGTACAGCTTATGGAGTACAATGGCTCCCCCCCCCCCAACTTCCCTCCCACCTGCAACCCTCCCCTTTCCCACTCCCTCTCCCCTTCCATTCACATCAAGATTCATTTTCGATTTTCTTTATATACAGAAGATCAGTTTAGCATACATTAAGTAAAGATTTCAACAGTTTGCTCCCACATAGAAACACAAAGTGAAAAATACTGTTTGAGTACTAGTTATAGCATTAAATCACAATGTACAGCACATTAAGGACAAAGATCCTCCATGAGGAGTAAGTGCACAGTGACTCCTGTTGTTGACTTAACAAACTGACACTCTTATTTATGGCATCAGTAATCACCCTAGGCTCTTGTCATGAGTTGCCAAGGCTATGGAAGCCTTTTGAGTTCGCCGACTTCGATCTTATTCCGACAGTGTCATAGTCAAAGTGGAAGTTCTCTCCTCCCTTCAGAGAAAGGTACCTCCTTCTTTGATGGCCCATTCTTTTCACTGGGATCTCACTCACGGAGATCTGTCAGTTAGGTTTTGGTGGTTTTTTTTTTTTTTTTTTTTTTTTTTTTTTTTTGCCAGAGTGTTTTGGCTTTCCATGCTTGAAATACTCTCATGGGCTTTTCAGCCAGATCCGCGTGCCTTAAGGGCTGATTCTAAGGCCAGAGTGCTGTTTAGGACATCTGCCATTCTATGGGTCTGCTGTGTATCTCGCTTCCATGTTGGATCGTTCTCTCCCTTTTTTATTCTGTCAGCTAGTATTTGCAGACACTAGTTTTGTTTATGTGCTCCCTTTGGCTCCGAGTCCTGTCATTATGATCAATTGTGAACAGAAATCGATCACTGGGACTAGTGAGATGGCATTGGTACATGCTACCTTGATGGGATTGAATTGGAATCCTCTGGGATATTTTTAATTTAAATACATGTCTATTAATTGACTATATAACATTTATTTATATTTTGGACTTCAACTCTTTCACATTTTGTTACCTGAAATTAAGACACCCTTTATAGTACAAAATCAATTATGAATTCGAGAAGTATACATAAATTGTTTTTATCCAAGTTACTGATAAAAGCTCCTAACAAAATACAAATAAGGAATGAAACCACTTGCATGATGCTAAAAGTTCACCTCTAGTTCACCTCTGAACTTGTTAGACATATTAAGTAAATTAGCTAAAGCAATTATAAGTGTATTCATGGTTTTCCTTAACAAAAGTATGGAAGAATCATTGATAATTAAATACAGTCACAAATTCTTATAAATACTTCTTTAGAGTTACAGAGTCCTTTTAGAGCTACCCTGTTTTACCAGTTCATTTCAGAAGCTTACTACAGCTAGAGTGGCCAAATGCACAGAGCAATCACTTTAATATCTTTTAAATGCCTCTACTTTGGTCAAACAGGGCCAATCTCAGCCCTGTTCTATTATAGTCATTGGAGATATAATACTTTTTAGGAAAGAAAAAAAAAGTAAGAGTCAGGGATAGGAAAACACTGAGGACACTCCACATATTTCTTGTGCATGACTCTCACCACCAAAAAATATATGAGAGAATTTATATGCAAGTAAATATGGCAAATGGATACACAGGAAAGCCCTAAAGTATAAAGCCATAAAATAATAACTCTTTCCGCATTGTAGATACTAAACATCAAATTTAATAGTTTGTCTAAGCTCTAAAGGAAACTTGGCAACAGTTCAAATCTGAAATTTCCTTTGGGGAGCTAAGCATATATGTACAAGATGCCTACTTCCTGATAATAAATACTTAAAAATATCACTTTGAAAGGTGAATCAAAAATACAGTAGAATGGGAAACAGAAAACACTTGACAAAAATAATTTAGGTAGATGAAACTGAATTTACTAAAATTACTTCAAAAAATGGAGACACATATGGGGCCGGCACTGTGGCTCAGCGGGTTAACGCCCTGGCCTGAAGCGCCAGCATCCCATATGGGTGCCAGTTCAAGACCTGGCTACTCCACTTCCCATCCAGCTCTCTGCTATGGTCTGGGAAAGCAGTAGAAGATGGCCCAAGTCCTTGGGCCCCTGAACCCACGTGTGAGACCCAGAAGAAGGTCCTGGCTCCTGGCTTTGGATTGGCACAGCTCCGGGCATTGCAGCCAATTGGGGAATGAACTATTGGATGAAGACCTCTCTCTCTCTCTGCCGCTCCTGTCTCTAACTCTGACTTTCAAATAAAGAAATAAATCTTTAAAAAAAATCACTTCTTGGCCTTTTGGCTAAGATCAAGTGTAATATCTGTTCTTATCAGTTAAAAAAAAATAGAGACACATACTTATTTTCATTGGCTTAACCCATTTTTGGCCAAAACTCACTGATAGGAATAATTTAATTTGCAAAGACCAACTATATTAAATAGATTGATGAAAAGGGAACTATTGCTTTGACATTTACTTGGGAATGAACTGACTGACTGATAGGAAAAATCCCAGTCTTGGTAAAGACTGGCTGCCATAAAATCAGAACTCAAAAGCAGAGCTTTGGAGGACTCTGCTAGCATATGCTCAGGGCATATGAAACAGATCTATAATTGTTAACATTAACGTTAACATTAACATTAACATTAACATGTTTGATTTCAGGGCTCCAGGAGAGCAACTGCTTTTCCATGAAAATAAGGCAACATGAAAAAGGCCTGTTCTGAAGAGAATATACTACATATAAAGGAGCCTGGAAACTGGATTAGTAAAGAACTATAGCCAGAAGATTTTAGTTCTTCAGTTTTGACATTTTTGTATCTGAAATGATGACAAAACTTAACACACAGGGTCACTGCAGAAATCAAAGAAAATAATTCAAGTAAAAAGGGACATACGCAGACAGTGGATAAGCATTAATTATTTCTCCCAGTAAATACTATGCTTCTTAAACTAGAATTAGTCTTATCCTTTTTATGCCTTGAATTTTGTACAATCTCAGACTCACAGATGACTTTAATAAACATTTGGTATATAAATGAATCACTACTCAGAAATCATAGCCAAAAAAAAGACCATTCTCATTGCATGCATATTTCAGCTAGACAAATAAAATGCAAAAATAGCTTATGCTAGAATATAAAACAAATAAAATATAAAGGATGAGTAGTTATAATGCTCAAGTGTTCATTCTCTGCAAATAATACACATAAGTACTATCATGCATTAACAAGAGGGATACATTAAGAAAATGTTGTGATTATGTAAACATCATAGCATGTCCTTACACAAACTAACACGGTTCTGATGTCACTGAGCAATATAATCTCAAGGAATCTCCTTTACATATACGGTCCGTTGCCAGGTGAAATGTAATTGTGCAGTGCATGGCTGTATACGGTTTAATAGTTCAAATATATTCTGTTGACAAAAAATACTCATCTAAGTGAACTGGGAGCTTGTAATGGAACTGATCACAATCAAAGCACCTGAGATGCAGTGAAGTAAAAAGCAAATTCTTGGTGTGATTATCTAACACAGCATGTTTACTTCAGTATGATGCCACCACTGCCAAGTATTTTTCATACATGTTCACTCTTCATAGCAAACCTTCCTAAATGCAGTCTGCATTCTGTTTATGTTAAACTCTTACTATCAAAAACAATGTCCATACTGTAACAATCTTGGGATGCACACGGATTTTATTAACAAAAATTCTCTGAAAATAATTTAAGGAAAGCAAGTTACCTGGGTCTGTAGAGACAATAACATAGGTGTTTTGTTTGAACTCTTTTGGCTTGAATGAATATTCTCATCCAAGGGTCAAAATACAGAACAGATGCATAGGCTCTGAATGACCATCTTTCTGGAAAGCTGGAATAAAAATACAACAAAAGTTACGATGTAGAGGATACAATCATAATATCCCTTTAAGAAGAGAAAAAGCATAGTTGCTGCCTGGGACACCTGCATCCCTTACTGAGGTGCCTGGGTTGAAGTCCCAGCTCCACTTTCAATTCAGCTTCTTGCTAATGTTCACCCTGGGAAGCAGCAGGTGATGGTTCAGATAGTTGGCTCCTCACAGGGCAGAACCAGGCTGACTTCCTAACTCTGGGCTTCAGCCTGCTCCAGGCCTGGCTTGTGGGCATTTGAAGGGTGAACCAGTGGATGGGAGATCTCTGTGTTTCTCTTCCTTTGAAATAAAAATTGGAAAAATAGAAAAGGAAAAAAATAGACTATTAGCTGGCGCTGCGGCTCACTAGGCTAATCCTCTACCTAGCGGCGCCGGCACACAGGGTTCTAGTCCCAGTCGGGGCGCCAGATTCTGTCCCGGTTGCCCCTCTTCCAGGCCAGCTCTCTGCTGTGGCCCGGGAGTGCAGTGGAGGATGGCCCAAGTGCTTGGGCCCTGCACCCCATGGGAGACCAGGAGAAGCACCTGGCCCCTGCCTTCGGATCAGCGCGGTGCGCCGGCCGCAGCGCGCCAGCCGTGGCGGCAATTGGAGGGTGAACCAACGGCAAAGGAAGACCTTTCTCTCTGTCTCTCTCTCTCTCTCTCTCTCACTATCCACTCTGCCTGTCAAAAAAAAAAAAAAAAAAAAAAAAAAAAAAAAAAAAAAAGACTATTGGGTTATAATAGAAGCTTGAGGAACTTTTCTGCTAAAAGTAATGACACCACAAACACCAGAAATTTTGCAAAACTCACTTCATCAAGCGGGCCTCTAAATACAAAAACCTGTGTAAATGACCTAACCTTTTGTTAGCAAAAGGTAAAACTTCTGTTTGGTTGAACGGAAATTTGTTGGCAACCCTCCAATTCTAAGTAGACTTTTCTCAGTAATAGAAAATAGGCTTTTCCAATCTACAGATTTAATGCAATCCCCATCATAATACTAATAGCATTCATCACAGAATTAGGAAAAACAATCCTAAAATTCATATGAAACCACAGACTCTGAATAGCCCACGTGATCCTGAGGAGAGGGAAAAGAATCAAGGTGGAAGTATCACAATACCTGATTTCAAAGCACACTATTAAGCTACTGTAATTAAAACAGCATGGTGCTGGCATAAAAACAAGCACATAGATCAACGAAACAGAATAGAGAGCCTAGAAGTTAATCCACATTTATATAGCTAACTGTTTTTGACAAAGATGCCAAGAACATATATATTGGAAAAAGGACAGCGTTTTCAGCAAATGGTGCTGAGGAAACTGAACATATATAAGCACTGAAATTAGATTCCTACCTCTTACCATAAACAGCTGAAGATGGATCAAATTTCTGAATATAAGAGCAGAAATTATGTACTGTTGGAAGAAAATTATGAGACACACTGCAAGACTTTAGTGTAGATGATGACTTCTTGGATAAGACCCCAAAAGCACAGGCAATGAAAACAAAACTAGACTTAGGGGATTATATCAAACTCAGAAGCTTCGGCATAGCAAAGGAAACAATCAATAGAGTTAAGAGACATCTGGCTTTATCTAACTCTACCTTTCAAATAAATAAATATTTTTAAAAAACAAACTGAACACAGACTGTTGATTACTAGAGGTTGGGAGGGGTGGGAAGAATAAAAGGAGTTTGGATCAAATACAAAACCAAAACCAAAAAAAAAAAAAAAAAAAAAGGAGATATTGGGTATGATTCATTAATTGTGACAATGATACTAATATGAGACATTAGTAGAAATGGGGTGAAGGGTATATGGGAACTTTATGTATTACTACATCACAATTTATCTTTTGTAAATTTTTTTAAGATTTATTTATTTATTTGAAAGAGTTACACAGAGAAAGAAGTAGAGGCAGAGAGAGAGAGAGAGAGGTCTTCTATCTGCTGGTTCACTCTGCAATTGGCAGCTTCTTCCAGGTCTCTCATGTGGGTGCAGGGGCCCAAGGACTTGGGTCATCTTCTACTGCTTTCCCAGGCCACAGCAGAGAACTGGATTGGAAGTGGAGCAGCCAGGACTTGAACCAGTGCCCATATAGGATTCTGACACTGCAGGCAGGGGCTTTACCAGCCACGCCGCAGCCCCGGCCCTTCTTTTGTAAATTTTAAATGATTCTGAAATGAAATGTTAAAAAGTAAAAAAGAAAATATACTTTTATTAAAACATTGGATGGGAAGGAAAAAATCAACTCAAATAAACAAAACAATTCCCCTGTTGAAACATAACAAAAATAATGTGGGTACACATAAATGAAAGGCATTCTATTAACTAACTGTAGACAAATACAATAAAAATGTTTTGTTTCCTTTTCAAAATTATGAAGAAATGTAAAATTTTATTAATTTTATTATGTGAAATGAATATTAAAATAACTATTTATGGCTAGTTGAATGAAGAGTCCAACAACTTATTAGTGAAACAGGAGAAACTAGAAAAATAGAGAAGGCAATAAAATGGGAGGAGAAACAATGCAAATAGCCAAAGAAGAAAACTGTACAACTGCAGATTGTTGGGAAATCACTGTCCCCGCACAGTAACAACTCTAAGGACCTTCTGTACTGAAGTTCACTTATGAAATCCAAGTCTTCTCCAATTAGACAAGAAATAAAGATCAAAGGTAGGCCCAGCCGTGCTTAAGAAGTAGTGATCTCTACTACTGGATTGCTAAAAAGGCTACCATAGAAGCTGTAAAGCCACACAGTCAAACAGCCAAATAAGGAGCAGTAAAGCCATCATTTCCACAATATCACCTTAAATCCAAACTGAGAAAAGGGCTTAAGGGGATGGCCCAACACAATTACACCACGAACAGTTACTTGGTAAGAAAGGACAGAGCTGTGAAGAATTTTTGAAAACATAGATGAAGTCATAAGAAATCCAAGGATTTCCCAGTTGGTTATAAGTTCCTTCAAGCTGGATCTGCAGTTCAAAAAAAAATCAGGAATTTCTTTTAATTGTTTAACAGGAAACTACTGTTAAAATATGCCTCGAGTAGAATATTCCCAGTACAAAGTATATAAAAATATCTAGCCCAAGGCTATTATTCCATAAAAACTAATGCATATTCCATAAATACTAATGCATTTTTAATCTAACAAGAGAAGGTGATCGCATTTGGTTGGTGCAGTACAACAATGTGGTTTAGTACATCAGAAGTGCAGAATGAAGTATGAACACACTTGTTTAAAATTTTTTCTTAGGATGCTATAAACAATCCAAGGATTCTCTGCCATTCTTTAAATACTTTCTGAATCTCCCGATTTGAAATGGCCCTTACAGATAGTAATTCTTTCTTTGACCTTGCTCAAAGCTGACAGATTTCTACAATTTGAAGGTAAAAGTCAAAAGTAATTTAGAGCCAAGTTTGAGAGTTTGAGAAATATTGTGAGAAACCAAGCTAGTTAAGCAAGTGTTGGTTAACTATATTGGCATAAATATATATACATATATGTATACAATATATATGAGAACATTAATACTTTACCTTTTGATAGCTCATTTGATTGGTTTGTTAATAAATATTTACAGGGAATTATCCATAGCATGCGAATTAGAGGTCCTTAAGACCTCCCTCATGGGAGGAGATTGACTAAAGGACTCATGGGCCTCAGCATATGGTTGCATCCATGGCTAAGATTCATCACAGCAACAGAGAAAGGATGGAAAGAAGCTCATGAGTAGAGCTGGGTTCTCTTAAGTTCTCCCCTTGTCCTGAAGGACTGCACAGGGACAGGCTTCCCAAAGCTGTGAAAATGCGGTCATGTATGTGAGGTTTCTACTTAAGAATCCTCCTTGGATACTCAGATCCAAGGTTTTTATTGGGAGCTGGTCACTTAGACCCCTTTTGCCTAGCAATGTATCAATGTGCCAGAGACCCAGAAGGAAAGAAAATTTTCAAAATAAAGTATACTGCTTGCACAGTCCAGACACGGCTAGCCATCCTTATCAGTTAGGAAAAGTTTTATATCAATGCAGAGAGCTGTTCATCAGTCAAGTTTCTGAAAGCCAGCTATGGAGCAACCATGCAATCACGTACGTGCCAACTTTTTTAGTTCCTGTCTGCATGTGACAAACAGAATGGTAAAATTTCATATTTGTAATATCTGTGATAGAAAAATGACAAAAGAAGCTACATACAAAAACTGTAGGGGGTTGGTGCTATGGCGTAATACGCTAAGCTTCTGCTTGTGGTGCAGGCATCCCATACGGGTGCCGATTCTAGTCCCAGCTGCTCCTCTTTCAAACCAGCTCTCTATGACCTGAGAAAGCAGTAGAAAATGGCCCAAGTGCTTGGGGCCCTAGACCTGCATGAGAGACTGGGAAGAAGCTCCTGGCTTCAGATCAGCCACTCAATCATTCATTGTCTGCTTATCTGTGTTCCTTTCAGGCTATAAACTCTATAAGAATAGCATCCTTATCAATAAATAAATGCTTATCAATAAATATTTGTTGAATAAATAATCATTCAAGACTTCCCTGGCTTAATGTAGAATAAACAGAAGTTCCCTATATAAGAAGGATTTTTAAAAAAAGATTTATTTATTTGAAACAGTAACAAAGAGAAAGGGAGCAGAGAAAGAGGGAGAGAGGGAGGGGAGACCCTCCATGTCCTGGTTTACTCCCCGAAATGTTCACAACAGCCAAGGCTGGGCCAGACCAAAGCCAGTACCAAGGACTCTATCCAGGTCTCCATGTGAGTTACAGGGACTCAAGTACTTGGCCCATCACCTGCTATCTTCCCAAATCCATTAACTGAAAGCTGGATTGGAAGCAGAGACACTGGGACTTGAATTGACACTCTAATATGGGATGTAGGTGTCTCAAGCAAAGCCTAACACACTATATCACAACATCTGCCAGTAGAAGGACTTTTTAATGAAAGAGCACCTTCAATGATGACGTGATCAGCCTGCATAAAGCAAGCCATTCACTTGGGAAACTGAGATATAAATGTGCTAAGTAGTTAGGATTCTTCAGAAGATCAGAGGAAAAGACAAAACAAAACAAAACACTATTGCTCTCCACTTGCCAGGAGCTCCTTCACATATATTCTTTGAGAGTTTTTCTTGTTTCCTAAAGGTCTTTTCTCTCTCTTTATAGTTGTCTTGAAATTGCCATATTTGTCTTTCTATATCTCTCTCATTTTCTATTTAACTAGCTATGATAAGAAACTGAAGACATGTGGGAAAAGAAGATTTGAAGGCAGTAACTAGCTTTGTGGTCTGTGGACTATAATACAAGGATAGAGAGTGAGTCAGTAGGTCTGTCTTCTGTTCACAATCAAATATTCTTAGCAGTCTCTAATTTAGCCTCTGCGTGGCCTCTTTCTTCCATATGTCCACAGTATTCTGTGTTAATATTATCCCATGAGTAGTTATCACAGGTAGATTTGTGTGTTGTAGTCAGCAAAGTGTGTTAAAGGCAGGAGAGGGGCCAGAACATGGGGCTCCAAGCCAAGGTCACATGTCCTTTACCAATCTCATTGTGTGCATTTTTTAAAGCTGCTCAGGTGATTCCCTTAACTCTTCCAGGTATGGAAACTATTGCCTGGCAGCACAGTAGACAGGGTAGAACGTAAGGCAGGTTCCCTGAAAGAGGGAAAGAGAACAAGTTTTCAGGTTTTCAGACTGAGGACATCCGTGGAGAAACACCGCTACATGATCCATGGATCCTAAGAACTGAGCTGGCCTTATTCTGTGATGTGGATGTCTTCACCAAAGCTCATTTTCAAATTTAATCCCCATTATGAGGTATTAAAAGTCAGGGCCAGTAGGGATCTTAAAAAGGTGATTAAAGCTTTGACATTATGAACGGATTAATGCATTAATGCCTTAGCTTGAGAGTGGGTGTCTGTCATAAGAACCAGACTGTGTCTCTTACATGCACCCATTCTGCCAGATGATGCCCTGTGATGCCTCAAGACAGTGCAGAGAGTGTCATTAGCAAGAAAGCCTTCAGTAGATGTGGGTCCTGGACCTTGGACCCAGAGCATGAGATGAATAAACATATTTTTTATGAATTACCTGTTCTCGAGTATTCTGTTATAGCAACAGAAAATGGACTACAACTGTGCATAAAGCCCATGATTGAGAATACGACTCTGAGTTCAGGCACCAAACTAAAGCAGGTCCCTTTTGCTGTATCTCAGAAGTACCATGGTTTTATTCATCAAAATACTATATATTATAATCAAAATTGCTTTCTAAGTTTATTGCTCAAGTCTCTTTTAAAATGTCAAGACTTTTAATTAAGAGGCAGAGAGACACAGATGAAAACAAAGAGCTCCTATCCACTGGTATACTCCCCAAAAGCTCACAACAGTCAAGATGGGACAGGGCTGATGCTAGGAGTCAGGAATGCAATCAGGTCTCCCACATGAGTGCAGGAACCCAATCACTTTAGCCATCAACACTGCCTCCCAGGATCTGCATTAGCACAAAGCTGGAGTCGAGAGCCTGGGCAGGTATCAAACACAGGTACTCCAATGTGGGATTCAGATGCCTCAGCCATTAAAACAAACACCTGCTTCCTGAGATGTCTGCAAGTTCAAATGAACAAGGTCTATATTAATTTGACTATAAAGGAATGCATAATGACTTTTAACTAGTCTAAATTCCAAACTCTGAAGGAAATCATCAAATTTAACCTTAGATTATACCTAACAGAAATTTCAAGTCAAAGTGGTAATTTAAAAGTTATAAACTACATAAAGTAACGAAACTGCTTCTTTCGTGACAACCAGGATATGACAAACAGCACATAATAACAATCTCAAACTGTAACTTTTGATGTGTTCCCAGCCAGCTCAGTTAAGACATAAACTGGAGACATTATGGAATGCTGCCCAATGACTGTCAATTTAGAAAATGCTGGCAGCATAGCACCTAATTTTAAAACATTACTTAGTACAAAATTTCAACTCTATTACTCTGTATTATATCATCACTTTCAAAACAGTTTTTGGATGGGACTTTCTAGCTGCTGAGATACTGAGTCACAGTGGATTCCAGGATATATGGCAGGCTCTTTGGTGACAGCAAGCTCTGCAATACATCTTTGTTACTACAGGGTCTCTGCTTCCTTCCAGTTTTTTATAAAGTTGCATATGGATAATTTTTACATTGGTTAGATGACAGTAAGTAGCTGAAAGAAACATGGCCACATGGAAATGACATACATAATAGACCAGGTGAAATAAAAACAAGGTACTGACCCTCACCCAAAAAAAAGAAAGGAAATCAGCAAAGATGCTACAGGGATGATCAGACCTTCACAGTGTGGCATTCAAAAACTATTTAAAATGTAACAGAGATACCTTAACCCAAATGCCTCTGCTGACAGGCCACATCATTACATAAAGGAATATTTATTGAAAAATAAATGCGTGGATAGAATCACTTTGGTAGACTGAGAATCATATTAGTCTCTTGCTGAAATCAAGGATGACAATTAATGTGGCTGTGAGCCCAGAGAGGTTTTAGAGAGTAGAAAGGTAGTCCAGGAGACAGCATGTTACCATATCATATGGCCTGCTGAAGAATACTAGGAATACTTTGTCTTTCTCTCTGGAGTCATTGAAAAATTTTGTACAGAGAGGTTTTTAAAAAAATACATTGTACTTACTTATTTGAAAGAGTGACATGGAGAGTGATCTTTCATCTGCTGGTTCACTACCCAAGTGGCCACAATTGCCAGGCCAAAACCAGGAACCCAGACCTCCATCTGGGTCTCCATCAACATGTGGCAGGGGCCCATGAACTTGGGGCATCTTCTGCTGCTTTCACGGGCACATTAGCAGGAAGCTGGATCAGAAGTGGAGCAGCGAGGACTTAAGTCAGTGCACTGCAGCAGGCAGCGTAGCCCTGTGCGCCACAATGTTGGCCCCTTGCTCAGCAAGTTTTTAAATGATTGCTATCCCTGCTGCTGAGGGTCAAAGGTAGAACAGTTTTTAAAGGGTCAAGGGTAGAAGCAGAGACAATTGGACCAGTGGAAAAACTACACAATAATCCAGGTAAGATATAATGGTGATTTGGAGCAGGAGTACAGCAGTAAGGATGATAAGTGTTATATCTGGATTTTAAAAAATTTAGAGACAGAGAGTTTCCATTTGTTAATTCACTCCCCAAATGCCTGCAACATCTGGGCTGGATCAGGCAGAAGCCAGAAGCCAGGAACTCAATTCAGGTCTCCAACATGTATGAAAGGAACTCAACTACGTGAGTTATCATCCCTGCCTCCCAGGGTGTACATTAGCAGGAAGATGGAGTCAGGAGCAGAGTCAGTCATTGAACCAGGTACTGAGATATGGGATGCGGCATCTTAACTGCTATCTCAAACATCGCCCACTGGATTATTTTGAAGGCAGAATTAATTATGAAATAAGTTAATCTGAAGAGTCCTATGAGTGCTAAATATAATGAAAATAAAAACAACTCATGGACAGTCACATGATAGGAATGATTAAAAGTTAAGAGGAAATCCTAAGAGCTATCCAACGGAAAAAATTACTAAAATACAAAAATTCAATAATCATATCTGCATTTGGATTTCTCACCAGCAACATAGATTCCAGAAGTGAGTCGAAAAGTAAGTTCAAAGGGAAATTATTTTTGAACCGATGTTTCTATACTCATTAAAAAATGTATTAATAAGGGGTTCACTTAAGATAATATATGTGGGCCGGCACCTCGGCTCAACAGGCTAATCCTCCGCCTATAGTGGCGCCGGCACACCGGGTTCCAGTCCCGGTCGGGGTGCCGGATTCTGTCCCAGCTGCCCCTCTTCCAGGCCAGCTCTCTGCTGTGGCCCGGGAAGGCAGTGGAGGATGGCCCAAGTACTTGGGCCCTGCACCCCATGGGAGACCAGGAGAAGCACCTGGCTCCTGCCTTTGGATCAGCGTGGTGCGCCAGCTGCAGCGCGCCGGCCACGGAGGCCATTGGAGGGTGAACCAACAGCAAAGGAAGACCTTTCTCTCTGTCTCTCTCTCTCTCTCACTATCCATTCTGCCTGTCAAAAAAAAAAAAAAAAAAAGATAATATAAAGATAATATATGTAATTGTAATAAATCTAATAACTCAGAAATATACATAGCAAAAGTTGGTGGAAACACAAACAAGGACACAAACACCAGCACTATGAAAGATTTTAACATTCCAGGCTCAGGAATCGGGTGATTAAAAAGAAAAAAGACACAGACTTGAATAAATTAATTAAAATATTTACATAACACATAGGAATACAACTTTGTTCCTATCAGAGACTCATACTTTTTCTCAATGTCTAAGACATACGGGCACAAACAATCTGAACATATGGTGGGTGCTGTGGTGCACAGGTTAAGCCACTATCTGGGATCCACATATCCCATTTAGGAGTGCCTGTGTTTAAATCCATCTCTGCTTCTGGTCCAGCTTCTTGCTAATGCACACCCTGGGAGGCAACAGATGACAGCTTTACTACTTGGGTCCCTGCCACCCACACGGAACACGCAAGTGGAGTTCCCAGCTCTAGACTTCAGTCTTATAGCTCACTCCTATCTGTTGTGGGCATTTGGGAAGTAAATCTCAGATGGAAGATCTTGAAATCTATCTACCTATTTGCCTTTCAAATAAATAAAATAAAAATTTCTTGAAAAAGAATATGTTCCCCCCCCAACAAAAAGAGAAAAGGTGAACATATTTCAAAAAGCAGATTAAAAACAGACTAGATGCAATACAATTAAAACAATAAAGGAATATGGACACATCCTCACAATAACAAATCAAAATACTTACAGATATTTAAAAATGTTTTAAAAAGTAACTAACAATTAGAAGAGGTAAAAAACAAATTTATAAGATATATAGATATACACAATGAGTTCTACATTTTAAAAAACTGTAGCACAAGCCTATAATGTGAAAGAGAAATGAGCCTTCCTCATTTAGTCTCCCTTATTTAGTCTTATTTAGATTAGAAAATTAGATTAAAAGTCAATGAATAAAACTATATATCACAGGAATAGAAAATTAAACCAAAAGGAAATCTAGAAAATAAATAGTAAATAAAAATAATCCTAGTAGACTAAGCAAAAACAAGACAAAGTTGTTTTGCTTTTTGACACCAGCCGAAATTATTAAGCTCTTGCCAAGGAAAGGATAGCATAAAATACATGTTATATGAAGAAAAAGTAAAAAAAAAAAAATCAAAGGAAAACAGAAATTTTAAAAGAAAATATTATGGAAATGTCCATGTCCATCAGAAAAATTTAAATAAAATGTATATTTTAAAAGAAATTATAAATAACAAGTTTAAGCCCCTAATTTCCAAAATCTGAAGGAACTAGCAAACATGGCAAAATTAAAATGTAACAAAAATAGTAATAAGACTATCAAATCTGGCAAACAAATGGGTGAAATTCCCAAAACACTCTAGAAATTTATCATAACCTACACCAATAATAAAGAAAGAATAATATAAGCATAATCAAAACACTCTTACATGCAATAACATTTGCAAATTTACTTTTGTAAAGCTTTGCCTTATATCTTTGTCAAACCAATGGTTAAGAATGTTATAATACTACAGCTTTAATGATTCATGATAAATTTAAAATGAAATAGTTATTTTCCCTTCAATTACTTTTTGTAGCAATTGTCTACATTTCCACTAACCTAAACATAAAATCAACACAGTTAAATAAAAACTAGCAAATGAACACAGTGCTATAAAAGATGTGCTTGGATTTATCTGAGGAATGCAGAGATGATTCAACATCGCAAATTCTAATAATGAACCATTCTAACAAATTAAAAGAGAAAAAAAAACAAACAGATGTCAAAAAGCATTAAAGCTTAACACTTATTTCTTCATGTGAAAAGTTGGCAAATAAAATGTTCTCTATAAACTAGATAAACAAAGCTTTCAGATTTCACAAAAAGCCTCTGATCAAAAAGAACACAAAGTTGCCGATATGTTTGGGATATTAATCCTTTGTCAGATGATATGATGTTGAACAAGGAAAAACCCAAGCACTCCACCAAAAAGCTGTTAGAATTGATAAGCCAATTCAGTAAACTTGCAAGTTACAAAATAAACATTTAAAAGTAGCTCAGGCCCGCGGCGTGGCTCAATAGATTAATCCTCCGCCTTGCAGCGCCGGCACACCAGGTTCTAGTCCCGGTCAGGGCGCTGGATTCTGTCCCGGTTGCCCCTCTTCCAGGCCAGCTCTCTGCTGTGGCCAGGGAGTGCAGTGGAGGATGGCCCAAGTGCTTGGGCCCTGCACCCCATGGGAGACCAGGAGAAGCACCTGGCTCCTGCCATCAGATCAGCGTGGTGCACCGGCCGCAGCGCACTGGCCGCTGCGGCCATTGGAGGGTGAACCAACAGCAAAGGAAGACCTTTCTCTCTGTCTCTCTCTCTCACTGTCCACTCTGCCTGTCAAAAAATAAAAATAAAAATAAAAGTAGCTCTTATGTATGCTAATGATGAACGCACAGAAACAGAAATCCCATTCACAGTAGCCACACACAAAATATTAAATACTAAAGAATAAATTTAACCAAGGAAATGAAATATCTCTGAAATGAAAATTATCAAATGCTGATGAAACAAATCATCAAGTACATAAAAAATAGAAATATATTCCTTGTTCATGGATCAGAATAATAAGTTCCATTAAAATGTCTCTACTACTTAAAGCAATTTATAGATTCAATACAATCCCCAACAAAATACCAACGACATTCTTTATAGAACTAGAAAAACTAATCCTAAAATTTATATGGAATCACAGAAGACTCAGAGTAGTCAAAGTCGTCTTGAACAAGAAATATTAAGCTGGTGGCATCACAATACCTGACTTCAAAACATACTTCAAAGCTATAGTAATTAAAACAGCTCTGTATTGGCATAAAAACTGAAACATAGATCAATGGAACAGAATAGAGAGGCCAGAAAAAAATTTTTGAGCCCAGAAATTAATCCACATATACAGCCAACTGATCTTTGACAAAAGTGCTCAGACCATACAGTGGAGTAAGGATAGGCCCTTCAACAAATGATGCTGGCAAAACTGGGTTTAAACATGTAGAAGAATGAAATTAGATCCATTCTCTCACCATATACAAAAATCAACTCAAGATGGTTCAAATACCTAAATTTAAGACCTGAGACTACGAAGCTGCAAGAAGAAAATGTGGGGGAAACACTCTTGACATTGTGTAGGGCACAAGCAGCAAAAGCACTACTAAATAAACAGAATATATAAAACTCAGGAAACAATCAACCGAGTGAAGAGACACCAAGCAGAATGAGAAAAAATATTTGCAAACTACTTATCGGACAAAGGATTAATATCCCTAATATTTTGGCAACTTTTAAAACTCAACAACAACAACAAAAAAACAACCAATCCAGTTGAGAAATGGGCAGAGGACTTCAATAGACAGCTCTCAAAAGAAGAAATATGAATAGCCCAACAAATATATGAAAAATACTCATTATCACTAGCCATTAGGAAAATGCAAATCAAAACCACAATGAGATGTCATCTCACCCCTGTCATAATGGCTAAAATCCAAAGCACAGTGAATAACAAATGCTGTTGAGGGTGTGGACAAGGCGGAACACTTATGCATTGTTGGTGGAAATGTAAATTAGTAAACCACTGTGAAAACAGTGTGGAGATTTCCTTAAACACTAGAAATAGACTTGCCATATGATCCAGGAATCCCACTACTGGATATATATATATATATATATATATATATAAGACTTGAACACAATTTATCAAAGAGATACCTGCACAACCATGTTCGTAGCAGCACTGTTCAAAATAGCGAAATTTCAAATCAACCAAGGTATGCATCAGCAGACAAATAGATAAAGAAAAAGTAGTATGGGGGCTGGCACTGTGGTGCAGTGGGTTAACGCCCTGGCCTGAAGCACCGGCATCCCATGTGGGCGCTGGTTCGAGACCCAGCTGCTCTACTTCCCATCCAGCTCTCTGCTATGGCCTGGGAAAGCAGAAGAAGATGGCTCAAGTCCCTGGACCCCTGCACCCACGTGGGAGACCCGAAGGAACCTCCTGGCTCCTGGGTTCAGATTGGCACAGCTCCTGCCGTTGCAGCCAATTGGGGAGTGAACCAGCAGATGGAGAATCTCTCTCTCTCTCTCTCTCTCTCTCTCTCCTTCTCCCATTTTCTTTCTCCCCCTGCCTCTCCTTCTCTCTATGTGTAGCTCTTTCAAATAAATAAATAAATCGAAGAAGAAGAAGAAGAGGAGGAGGAGGAGGAGGAGGAGGAGGAGGAGGAGGAGGAGGAATGGGACTGAAGCTGTGGTGTAGCGGGTAAAGCCTCTGCCTGCGGTGCTGGCATCCCATATGGGCACCAGTTCGAGTCCCAGTTGTTATACTTCTGATCCAGCTCTCTGCTATGGCCTGGGAAAGCAGTGGAAAATGGCCCAAGACCTTGGGCCCCTGCACCCACATGGGAGACCCAGCACAGCTCCAGCTGCTGAGGCCAAGTGGAGAGTGAAATAGCAGATGGAAGACCTCTCTGTCTCTCTGCCTCTCCTTCTCTCTCTGTGTAACTCTGACTTTCAAATAAAATAAATAAATCTTAAAAAAAAAAAAAGAGGAAGAAGAAGAAGAAACAAATGCCTGTGGGAATCAGTATTGCTGCAAATATGATTTTGTAAAACTTTGTTCTATATCTTTGTCAAACCAATGGTTAAGAATGTTATACTACTATAGTTTCAATGATTTGTGAATACTTTAAAATTTACTGTACATGGATGAACGTCATTTTTCCCTTCAATTATGTTTTGTAGCCATTGTCTATATTTCCACTAAACTAAGGTTTCTTTGCTTTTTACTTGCTAAACTTCTTATTCAGTGAAGTAGAAAGCCTTTTTACCATAACATAAATTTAAAATGTGTTACCTCAAAAACTAAGGGAAAAAAAAAAAAAAAAGAAAGGGAGAGAGACTGAGGGAAGCAGGGAGGAAGGGAATATCATTATTTACTTAGAATTGTACCTACAGGGCTGGCGCTGTGGCGCAGCAGGTTAACGCCCTGGCCTGAAGCGCCAGCATCCCATATGGGTGCCGGTTCGAGACCTGGCTGCTCCACGTCCAATCCAGCTCTCTGCTATGGCCTAGGAAAGCAGTAGAAGATGACCCAAGTCCTTGGGCTCCTGCACCCGCGTGGGAGATCTGGAAGAAGCTCCTGGCTCCTGGCTTCGGATCGGCACAGTTCCGGCTATTATGACTAATTGGGGAGTGAACCATCAGAAAAAGAGGAAGACCTCTTTTTCTCTCTGCCTCTCCTCTCTCTGTACAACTCTGACTTTCAAATAAATAAATAAATTAAAAAAAAAAGAATTATACCTACCAAACACAATGAATCTATTAAAATCTAACTAAAAATTAAAATTAAAAAATTAATAACTACCTAATAGAAATATAATCAAATATACAAGCAAATTATGAAACAATGTAAGTGTCTAACAAATATGAAATACACTCAAAGTATTCAATAATCAGGATAAAAACAAATTACAGTGAAATAGTTAATCTACCAGGCAAGATTTTGAAAGATTTTTAAATGACATTTTAGTGAGAATGGGGAAAAAAAACTCAGATCACTGGATGCATGCATAATCAGCTAAAGTTTCTTTGATAGTAAGTTTGCACTATTGATTTAAAATTACTACCACTTGGAACTGACTTTGTGTTGTTGCATGTAAAGCCATCACCTGCGACACCAGCTTCCCGTATGGGCACCAGTTCAAGTCCTGGCTACTTCGCTTCGGATCCGGCTCCCTGCCAATGTGCCTGGGAAAGCAGCAGGAATGGCCCAAGTGTTTGAGCTCCTGCATCCATCTGGGAGACCTGGAAGAAGCTCCTGGCTCCTGATTTGTCTCAGCCCTGGCTGTTGCGGCCATTTGGAAAGTGAACCAGTGGATAGAAGATCTCTTTCTCTTTCTCTATAACTCTGCCTTTTAAATTAATAAAATAAAATCTTAAAATAAATTAATAAATAAATAACATTACTACCATTTAATCCTATAATATTATTTCTGAGAGTCTATACTAAAAAAAACATTATACATAAGAAATAAGAGTGGGAATAAGAGAGGGAAGAGGAAGTTTGTAACTGTGAAGCTGTATAGTTTTGCATACATTTCTAAGCACTAACTCCTAAGGGTACAATTTAAAAACTTGTCATGGAACTCCAAATCCCATTAAGCTGGGTGATAAAAACATTATCTTAAGTGTTAAAGTGATCATATTAAGTGTTAAAGTGAACATATAGATGTATTAAGTGTTAAAACGACCATATAAATAAGATCAAGTGTGAGGTAATTATAGTAGATAGCATTAAAAAGGAGAGAATATTCCAATATGTGAAGCAGTCCTCACAGCAGACCCATAGAATGACAACTGCTTTAAATACCACTATGACCTCAGAATCAGCCCTTAAGACTTCCTGAAAAGCCTGTAAGAGCATTTCAGGCATGGAAAGCCAAGGCACTGTAGCAAAAAAATATTCTACATGAAGAATCTCTGTGAGTGAATCCCAATGGAAAGAAGTGGCTATCAAAGAAGGATGTACTTTTCCCTAAAGGGAGGAGAGAACTTCCACTTTGCTAATAACCTTGCCTAAATACTGACGGAGTTTGCGGGTTGAAAAGGCTTCCATAGCCTAGGCAGCTGATGTCAAGAGCCTCAGTGGTCACTGATGTCATATATAAGAGTGTTAATTGTTAAATTAACAACAGGAGTCATTGTGCACTAACTCCCCATGCAGGACCTCTGTCCTTAATGAGTTGTATTATGGGAGTTAAATGTGATACTTGTTCTCAGTTTTGTGTGTGTGTGTGCACGCACGTGTGTGTGTATGTGCAAATTGTTGAAATCTTTACTTAGTATAGAGTTGGTCTTCTGTATACAAAGTTAATTGAAAATGAATCTTAATGGAGAATGGGACTGGGAAGGGGAGAGGAAGGAGGACGAGTGGTGCGAGTGTGGGTGGGAGGGTGGGCACGCTGGGAAGAGTAACTATATTCCTAAAGTTGTACATGTGAAATTTGTATTCCTTAAAAAATAAATTAATTGGGCCGGCGCTGTGGCTCACTTGGCTAATCCTCTGCATGTGGCACTGGCACCCCGGTTTGTAGTCCTAGTTGGGGCACCAGGTTCTAGTCCTGGTTGCTCCTCTTCCATTCCAGCTATCTGCTGTGGCCCAGGAGGGCAGTGGAGGATGGCCCAAGTGTTTGGGTCCCTGCACCCGCATGGGAGACTGGGGGAGGCACCCAGCTCCTGGCTTTGGATCAGCACAGCGCCGGCCTTGGCAGCCATTAGGGGTGTGAACCAACAGAAGGAAGACCTTTCTCTCTGTCTCTCTATAACTCTCTCTCTGTCTCTCTCTCTCACTAACTCTGCCTGTCAAAAAAAAATTAATTAACTAATTTAAAAATACTATACATGTGTCCAACAATATAACTATAAAAATCAGCATTCCTAAATCTGTATATATGAAATATATGAAACTTGTATAACTTAAATAAGAAAAAAAAAAGGAGAAAGGAGGGGAAATTTCCTGCATACACACACACACACGAGGGAAATCACTCATATTACTGTAAATAAGTTTCTTTTAAATGAAGAAATAAAACATTTCATTTATCAACAGAAATAAACATAAATAAAAATGAGATTGAAACTTTAAAAAACAAACAAAAAAAGATTGGCAGTGTTTAAAATAGCAAAATAGTTTAATCAATCTAAATGCCCTTCAATAAGGAGAGTATTGAAGTATAATACATCAATGTGTAATAATTAATATTATATAAAAATCACTATACAGTAATGTATAGGAATTATAATTATACAGCTTTTTATAAATGAGGTATGCTATTTCAAAGGATCATTTTATCTATTTCTAAAGTATATTTTAAAAGTTATTTTGGGCGGATGAAGGCAGGGGGATGGGAAAGGTTGGATAGTGGATACTAAAACACAGTAGGCTGAACATAATAGGTTCTGGTGTTTTCTAATGAAGTGTCTGTGGCTCACAATGATATATATTTTATACCAAGAATTGAAACAAAAGTGTTGATAGGTTACAAACAAAGAAAACATAAGGAAATAGAAAGCCTGATTGCTTGCTATGGCCAGTGTATGTTGAAATGTTGCATTGTATTCCTTAAAAGCATCTAAGTGTTAAATTCAACCAAAATTGAAAAAAATTTAAAAGTGTAAAATTTTGAAACATTTTGTGTGCAATCTCAATAAATTTAAGAAATATTAAATCAGTGTTCCTTTCATTATTTGTGATATCTTTTTTTAATTTATTTATTTGACAGGTAGAGTTATAGACAGTGAGAGAGAGACAGAGAGAAAGGTCTTCCTTCCATTGGTTCATTCCCCAAATGGTCACTACAGCCGGCCTGCACCAATCCGAAGCCAGGAGCCAGGTGCTTCTTCCTGGTCTCCCATGTGGGTTCAGTGGCCCAAGCATCTGGGCCATCCTCCACTGTCTTCCCGGGTCACAGCAGAGAGCTGGACTGGAAGAGGAGCAACCGGGACTAGAACCGGCACCCATATGGGATGCCGGCACTGCAGGCAGAGGATTAACCAAGTGAGCCACAGCACCGGCCCCTATTTGTGATATCTTCCTTCATGAGCTCTTCAGTGTCTTGGACAAAATCCATAATTTCCAAGAACCATAACTTTTAAACTACTGGTCAAGGTAACTTTAGATTTTTTTTTTTACTTTTATTTAATGAATATAAATTTCCAAAGTATGGCTTATGGATTACAATGGCTTCCCCCCCATAACGTCTCTCCCACCTGCATCCCTCCCCTTTCCCACTCCCTCTCCCCTTCCATTCACATGAGGATTCATTTTCGATTCTCTTTATATACAGAAGATCAGTTTAGCATACATTAAGTAAAGATTTCAACAGTTTGCTCCCACACAAACATAAAGTGAAAAATAATAGATGATTTTTTAAATGATGGTGAAATCAGATCAGACCTATTGTCATGTTTAATCCCAGTGAGAGTCAAGTTGGGAATTGATAATTTCTTCTTTTTTTTTTTTTTACAGAAGATCAGTTTAGTATACATTAAGTTAAGATTTCAACAGTTTGCACCCCCATAGAAACACAAAGTGAAATATACTGTTTGAGTACTCGTTATAGCATTAAGCCTCAATGTACAGCACATTAAGGACAGAGATCCTACATGAGGAGTAAGTACACAGTGACTCCTGTTGTTGACTTTACAAATTGACACTCCTGTTTATGGCATCAGTAATCTCCCTATATTTCAGATCAAATATACATCATCATCATCATTATTTTTAACTTCTACAGGAGAGAAAACAGCTGTATTTGTCTTTCTCTGTCCAGCTTATATCACTTCACATAATGACATGCAGTTCCACCCATTTTCTTGCAAATGTCAGAATTTCATTCTTTTTATATGGCAGAATAATACTCCATTAAGTCTACATACCACATTTTCTTTTTAACTTTAAATTTATGTCTTTATTTTGAGAGGTAAACAGACAAGGACAAAGAGACAGAGAATTCCCATCTGCTGGTATAACCCACAAAGGCCCACAGTGTCAGGGGCTGGGCCCAGTTGAAGCTGGGAGCTGGGAAGTCACCCCAGATCTTCCGTGTGAGTGTCAGGGACCCAACTATTTGGGCTATCACCTGCTGGCTTCCAGTGTGTGCATTATCAGGGAACTTGAATCGGGAGTGAAGCCAGGACTTGAACCCGGTTATGCATATATAAGATGTAGGCATCCCAAGTGGCATCTTAATGTACCATGAAATGCCCATCCCATACATACTCTGTTTTCTCTATCCATTCATCCATCAATGAATAACTATGCTGATTCCGTATCATGGCTATTATTAGTGGTGCTGCAATTGTATTTGTTTTCAAAATTTTGATAACACTTATTTATGCTTAAACAAAATTTTGAAATGTAGAAGTTAATAGGGTTGCAGGTAGGAGGGAAGTTATGGGGGGGAAGCCATTGTAATCCATAAGCTGTACTTTGGAAATTTATATTCATTAAATAAAAGTTAAAAAAAAGAAAAAAAGTTATTTTAACTGACATAAAATTGTAATTATTTATGGGTTACCATGCTATGTTTCAATACACTATACACTGTATAATGTTTAAGCAAGGTAAACATAGATAATTCTTCAAACATTTAACATTTCCTTATGATGAAAACACTCAAAACCCTTTCTTCTTCTAGCTTTTTAATTTAAAAATATATATACAATGTGTTATCATTATCTGTAACCACCCTGCTATGCAACAGAATATCAGAACTTCTTACCTCTATCGAAATATAGCTGAGTACCCATCAGTTAACCTTTCCCTGGCTCTTCCTCTCTACTTTTCTCAGCCTCTGGTAGCCTCTCAACTTTTCAAAATTCCACAAATAACTGGGATTCTGGGGTACTCATATTCCTGTGTCTGGCTTATTTCATTCAACATAATGACCTCCAGTTCCATCCATGTTGTTACAAATGACAAGATTTCATCCTTTTTATGGCTGAACTACATTCTATTTTGCTTATGTACATTTTCTTTATTCAGTCGACAGTAGATGGACATTTATTTTTTTCCACTTCTTGGCTATTGTGAATAGTGCTGCGGTAAATATGGGAGTGCAGATGTCTCTTTGACAGACTGATTTGGATAAATGTCAGTAGTAGGACTGCTGTACCTCATGATAGTTCTATCAAATACATAAAAACTGCACAAAATCACTATTCATCAGTGAAATGCCAATCAAAAGCACAATGAGATAGCCTCTCACTCCAGTTAGATTGCCTATTATCAAAAAGACAAAAGATGGCAAATGATGGCAAGGACATAGAGAAAACAGAACCCTTGCATACTGTTGGTGGGAATGTAAATTAGTGCAGTCATTGTGGAAAACAGGGTGCATTTCCCTAAGAGAACTACTTCGGAAAATTAGTTATGGCATCATCCAGTAAAATGAACCAGGGTTCCCTGGAATAGGGCTGGAATAGGGGAAGTATGTCAAGAACCTTGCATACCTTATGGTCACAGAAGTCTGAAAATATTCAAAAAAGATGGTGACATTTCAAAATAACACCAGAGCCAGTTTCAATAGGCTGTCATTAATAAAGTTAGGACAACTTTGAGCACAAAACTATTACTGACAATTATAACCTTTAGAATAGAAAAGAACCCATGAGACCATCCCATACATAAAAAGAGGAAGAGGAAGAGGATGAATGATAAAATAAGTGTGGTAAAATATAGATTTGGGGCATCTGAGAAAAGGTAGATGAGAAGTCTCCATATTACCTTTGAAAACTTTTGAAAGTGTAAGTTATATCAAAATTGAAAGTTAAGGAGAAAATGGGGTGGGCATTTGGTGCAGCTGTTAAGATGCCACTTGGGATCCCCACATCCCATATCTGAGTATCTGAGTTCAAGTCCTTGCTCCATTTTCTATCCACATTCCTGCTAATGCACACTCAGAGACAGCAGGTGATGATACAAGGACTTGGGTTCCTGCCAGCCACATGGGAAACCAAGATAGAGTTACTGGATCCTGGTTTTGGCCTGATCCAACCCTGGCGGTTATAGAATTTCTCTGTCTTTTAGCTCTACAATAATCTTCCTTCATAAAATCCTATCCTTGTCTTGCAAAGACTTTTCTTATGACTAAGTTATGAAAAGTTTTGTTAAAAAAAAATTTTAAATCCTATGTGATCAATGTTCCAAAGTGAAAGTGTACATGTCCTAGGTAGATTCATTTTCTTTTTGAATTAATTGCCTAAATGGCTTAAAAAGTTTCTGGTTTCATTAAACAATCCAAAAACAGCAAGAACTTTTCCCCAAAACTTAGCTATCAAATTATTCCTCTCATAATGTGTCGCTTTCTCATGTTAGTATTGAAATGCCAAAATACTCTTGCAGATAACTGTTTTCAAATTGGTGCCCAAAACTTTTAAATTGCATGAAATTCTGGTTTGGGAACCAAGTGTTAAGTAGAAGAGCAGGGGCAGTAGGTACGCAGGAAGATAGTAATAGAGGTATCAGTAACAGCGCTGGGCTTCCTTTTCCACCCTGGCAAGTTAATGCTAGCTAACGCATTCCCAGCATTTGTACAACAGCAATTTTTCCCAAAAGAATGCTTTATTCCAAAAGAACTCCAGGAGTAGCCATTCAGTCTAGCAGTTAACACACTGTGTCTCATATCAGAGTACCTGGGTTTCATAATTGCCTCCAGGTCCTAACTAGATTCCTGCTAATGCAGGTGCTGGGAGGCAGGAGGGACAGCTCAAGTCACTGAGTTCCTGCCACCCACCTGAGAGACCTTGAGTTGCTGGTTCTCAGTTTCAGCCTGGCTAAGCTCTGGCCACGGCAGGCGTTTGAGGACTGTACTCAAGGATGGGAGATTTCTCTCTGCTGTTCTCTCTCCTTCCCCCTCCCCCCATCTGCCTCTCAAATAAGTAAACAAACAGAAATTAAAACATGGGGAAAAAACTGTTTCTCTTTAAAAAGTAACAGAAACCCCTAATGTTTTAATTTAAGAAATATATAAGATAAAAGTAGAAAGAAAAATCTAAAAGTATGTTTTCAAATATTAAACTAACTGTGGAAGAAACTTTATAAATTTCACTTCAAGGGCCAGCGCCACGGCTCACTAGGCTAATCCTCCGCCTTGCGGCGCCAGCACACCGGGTTCTAGTCCTGTCCGGGGCGCCGGATTCTGTCCCGGTTGCCCCTCTTCCAGGCCAGCTCTCTGCTGTGGCCAGGGAGTGCAGTGGAGGATGGCCCAAGTGCTTGGGCCCTGCACCCCATGGGAGACCAGGAGAAGTACCTGGCTCCTGCCATCGGATCAGCGCAGTGCGCCGGCCGCAGCGTGCCAGCCGCTGTGGCCATTGGAGGGTGAACCAACGGCAAAGGAAGACCTTTCTCTCTGTCTCTCTCACTGTCCACTCTGCCTGTCAAAAAATAAAAATATAAGAAAAATTTAAAAAAAAATAAATAAAAAAATAAAAAATAAATAAATAAAAATTTCACCTCAAAAGCAAAAGAAAAGACACTCACTATCAACCTGATGTGGTTGAGTCTCATAAGACCACACTGTCTAGTGTTATAACTGTTGGCTATTTGCCTTTCAAATAAATGAAAAATAAATCTTTAAAAATTTTTTAAACACCTCAGTAACATTTTTCATATTGAAATTGTAGGGGTAGATTAGGACACCTGTATCTCATATTGTAGTAACTGGGTTCAATTCCCAGTTCTGGCTCTTGACTCCAGATTCCTGCTAATGCAGATTCTGGGAGGCAGTGTGATGACTTAAGAAATTAAGTTCTTGCCACGCACATGGGAGGCCTGGATTGAATTACTGGATCCTGGTTTTAGCCCCAGCCCAGCCCTAGACATTGTGAGCATATATGGAATTAACCAGCAAATGAAAGTTGTCTCTGTCTCCAAAGTGTGTGGGGGGTGAGGAGAAAAGGGAGAGAAGAAAGGAAAGAAAAAGAAAAGATGGAAGGAAAATGAAACAAAAGAAAAGGAAAAATAAAAAGGGAAGGGAAGGGAAGGGAAGGGAAGGGAAGGGAAGGGAAGGGAAGGGAAGGGAAGGGAAGGGAAGGGAAAAAGAAAAACAAGAAAAGAAAAAAGAGAGAGAGGCTGAAGTTGTGGCACAGCCAAACCCAGGCATCCCATATAGCCACTGCTTCAAGTCCTGACTGCTCCATTCCCAGTCCAGCTCCCTGCTAATGTATCAGGGAGGGGAACAGAAGATGGCCCAAGTACCTGGGCCCTTGCCACCCATGTAGGAGACCTGGATGGAGTTCCAGACTCCTGTCTTCAAGCATGGCCCAGCCCTGGCCATTGCAGCCATTTGGGAGTGAACCAGCAGGTGGAAGATCTCTCTTTGTCTCTCCCTCTTTCTCTGTCATGCTGCCTTTGAAATAAATAAATGTTTTAAAAAGCAAGTAATAAGAAACAGAGAAAGAGGGAGAGAAAAGGTGAGAAGGGATGAAAGGAAGGAGGGGGAAAAGGAAGAGGAAAAGAAGAAATAAAGAAATTCGGATTTTTTTGATACGCTGAATTAAGCAAAACAAAATTCACTTGATCTTTCTTTTACTTTTCTCAATGTGGCTATTTTTTAGAAAATTTAATATTAAACATGTCACTCATATTTGTAGCCCTCATTATATATCTACTGGGCACTGGCCTCTATAATGAATCATAATGTATTAAATTACCTTTAAAATCTCTTCTAGCACTGACACTAAGAAACTGTACATTCAAGCTAGTAATTCTTAAATAGAATTACTTCATATAAGCCTAGCTTTTGTCATTACTTCATTCTTCTTTCACATTTTTTTCACCCAGGCCTTTTAGTATCTTCTCATTCTACCTCCCACACATCCCTAACAGCAAGGAGAAATTAATGTGTCAACTTACTTACTGATAAACTGCAAAGTGCAGTTCACTGGGTCATTCTAGACAGATAATAAAATTGACATTTTGTCATATTCCTTTTTGCTTCACACTATCCTAATTTCTGTTCATTTTTAACCATCTTTAACAAGCAATGAACCCCGTGAGCTCTTTTCAGATTTATTTAATATTTACAAAATAGAAGTTACAGTCTTAGAGAACTGTAGATGTCTTATATTCCAGTGACTAGCAAATACGCTGGCATGGTTAATCACCTGGGGAACATTCGAAAAACATGGATCCCCAGGCTGAATGTTTGGGAATTCTGGCTCAGTCACTCTGGATGGGACCCAAGATCCTGTATTTCCTAAGATTCCCAGGTCACTTTGAAACTTAGATAAAGTTTGGGAACCACTGGTTTAACCTAACCTGATCTGTGACTGGGGTGAAATGAATTATCCCAGTGCTGAGGCCCACAGGCCCCAGACCTGCACACAGCACTGCTGACGGTAGCTCACTGCCATTAACAGACATTACAAAAAATACACATTACTCACTCCTCAAGAGCCCCAGTCATCAGTATATCTTCCTTGTCAGTTTTAACATCCAACTCTGGTTCTCCACTAAGCAGGAGCTTCAAGTTATATATAACCAGCAATGTACCTGGTAGAAAAATAGATGTTTGTCTTGTCAGCATTTTAAATACACCAAATGCAAGTCATTGTGCTAGCATCTCATCTATAGAACTGAGTCTACTATATATCAAATTTCCTATTATATTTCAGTAAATAGTATATTTAGATAAGATCCAAGACATGATCATATCTTGTGAGCGTGTCAAATTCCATCCTCTGCCAGAGTGCTGAGTTTCTATAGTATGTTTATTCTTATTACTATTGAATTCATTATAAGTTTTTCAATGTGGATTCTTAAATTTTAGCACTCTTCATAATTTACATTATGAAAATTGTTGGAGCCAGATCCAAATTTGAATTATAGGTAAATAGCCCATTAGAGGAACTGAAATAAACACTTATAATAAAAGATGAATTTTAAAATGTTCAAATATGAAAGACTGCTTTTAGACTCCATAGCAGATGTCGGCAAACACTTTCTGTAAGAGTTAGATAGTAAATGTTCCACGCTTTGCAGGCCATACAGTGTCTGTCACAACTGCTCACAATTCAACTCTGCCACTATAGTATGACAGCAGCCACAGAGAATATGCAAATTAATGAATGCTGCTGTGTTCCAATAAAACTTTGTTTCCAAAAATAGATACTGGGCCAAACACTACCTGCGATAAAGTTTTCTGACATGTGCTCCATCTCATAGTTAACAAAACTTTCCAAATACTTTAAGAAGTTGATTACTTTATGAAGATAAATAAGATGATCGCAGAAATTAAAAGAACAACTCAATATACTGTTTATGGTGCTTCTTTAACACATAGAACAGTTTAGTGGCCAAGAACACGCAGTGTGGAGCCTAAATGCTTCAGTTTAAATTCTGGATCTTCGTTTACTAGTGCGCTGATCTCAGGTAAGTTCTCTAACCTCTCTAAACCTAAGTTTTCCTGTTTATACAGTGAAGCTCAGTGGAATTCTTTCAAGGGTTCCTTGACTTAACTTTTATAAAGCACTTGGGAAAGTGTTCAGAAAATAGAAAATGCTTCACCAGTATTTCTATGAGTATTTCACATTTCCCTGTTAAATATAGAGTGGGAATAAGAGAGGGAGGAGATGTACAGTTTGGACAAGCTCCATCAGACTTACCCCTAATGGTAGAGTTAGAAACGCGCTAGGGGATTCCAATTCAATCCCATCAAGATGGCATGTACCAATGCCATCTCACTAGTCAAAGCAATCAGTTTCAGTTCATAGTTGATCATAATGATAGGATTAAGTGTCAAAGGGATCACATAAACAAGACCAGTGTCTGAAAATACTAACTGATAGAATTAAAAAGGAGAGAACAATCCAACATGGGAAGCAGGATACACAGCAGACTCATAGAATGGCAGATGTCCTAAACAGCCTCAGAATCAGCCCTTAAGACATTCAGATCTGGCTGAAGAGCCCATGAGAGTATTTTAGGCATGGAATGCCAAGACACTCTGAAAAAAAAAAAAAGACCTAAATGAAAGATCCCTGTGAGTGAGATCCCAGCGGAAAGAACAGGCCATCAAGGAAGGAGGTATCTTTCTCTGAAGGGAGGAGAGAACTTCCACTTTGACTATGACCTTTCCTAAATAAGATCGGAGTTGGCGAACTCAAGAGGCTTCCATAGCCTTGGCAACTCATGACAAGAGCCTTGGGTGATTACTGATGTCATAAATAAGAGTGTCAATTGTTAAATCAACAACAGGAGTCACTGTGTACTTACTCTTCATGTAGGATCTCTGTCCTTAATGTGTTGTACTATGTGAATTAATGGTATAACTAGTACTTGAACAGTACTTTATACTTTATGTTTCTGTGTGGGTGCAAACTGTTGAAATCTTTACTTAATATATACTAAATCGATCTTCTGTATATAAAGAGAATTGAAAATGAATCTTGATGTGAATGGAATGGGAGAGGAAGTGGGAGATGGGATGGTTGCAGGTTGGAGGGTGGTTATGGGGGGAAAAAGCTGCTATAATCCAAGAGTTGTACTTTGGAAATTTATATTTATTAAATAAAAGTTTAAAAAAGAAATAAACCAAGAGACTCCATTAACTGTCCTTAAAATACACTGTGTATATGAGTGAAAAAAATTACCATGGTTTTTCTTCTATGATAATTGGAAAGAGATGACTTAAAACATAACCTTTCAACAAAATGCCAAAATAAGATCTCAAGTCAGAAACAAATATCTCACAATTTCACTATAAACATTACATATATCAAAGCATTGCAAAAAGTGGCATGCACATAGCTTTCTCTCAAGTAGGGCTCTTTTCACTTTAGATATTAAAAATACTGAGCTGGGATAAAAACTGGTACTAGAAAACATCAGCAAACATAGTTCATCCCACAGTATGTTTAGCAGGAACTGAGTGGAGGCTAAAACATTGGGCAAATATCTGTTAATTTTGAGAAAAATGTCTATGAAACTTTTGCTCACTTTGTGCTGCAGAAACATGGGGTCATTATTTTCTACATCATTAAGTCTCTTATAAACCAGTCTCAGATGGTAGAATAAGTATCTCCTAACCATGCCCTATGGTGCAAGGACTGTGAAGTCCCTGCGGTCGTAACTTGGATCATCGTCTTCTCCTCCAGTTCCACAAAGCTCACGAAAGTATCACACTTTATTCCAGTATCAGGGATGTTTCAAACTCATGTTTGGTTTCTCTTAAGGTAAAACTCATATGTATAAAATGAATGATTGCTCCCATGTGATATCCTACATGAGATTATTAATACAAAAAATACGTGTGTGTGTGCGTGCGCGCGCATGTAGTACCTTTCATAAGGTACTTTAAATAAAAACTTCCATCAAAATTTCAGAGTTTTGATGATCTTACCACATTTTCCATAAATCACATCAAACTGCCGCATCAATTCAGCTTCAGTTTTAAATGGAGAGTATTTATAAATGATAGACAATTCCACTGAGAATTTTTGAGGATCATCTGCAATAGATTTTCTGGAACTTGTTAACCATGAAGGCATTGGAACTACAACCTACAAAACAATGCACATCAGTTTATTATGAAATTCACAAAAACCATCATCTTTTAGCTCTGAACAACTATTTAATGCAGATTATAAAACACAAAGTTAAACGTTTATTTTCCTTATGTATTCTACTTTTACAATGAATACACAGAACAGATAAGTATAAAGAACTTTATTTTAAAATGCTCCATTGTGGAATATGAAGATAGATGGGGTCATCTGCAGCTCCCTCTTGAAAGATGGTAAGAGTGGCAGGAGATACCTTTCACCTTACACAAAAATTCACTCAACATGGATTAAAGACATAAATCTATGACCCAACACCATCAAATTGCTAGAGAGCATTGGTAAAACCCTGCAAGATTTAGGTACCAGAAAGACTTCTTGGAAAATACACCAGAAGCACAGGCAGTCAAAACCAAAATTAACATGTGAGATTGCATCAAATTGAGAAGTTTCCGTACTGCAAAAGAAACAGTCAGGAGAGTGAAGAGGCAACCGACAGAAAGGGAAAAAATATTTGCGAACTATGCAACAGATAAAGGTTTGATAACCAGAATCTACAAAAAAATCAAGAAACTCCACGACATCAAAACAAACTGAAGAGATAGGCCAAGGACCTCAATAGACATTTTTCAAAAGAGGAAATCCACATGGCCAACAGGCACATGAAAAAATGTTCAAGATCACTAGCAATCAGGGAAATGCAAATCAAAACCACAATGAGGTTTCACCTCACCCCAGTTAGAATGGCTCACATACAGAAATCTACCAACAATAGATGCTGGAGAGGATGTGGGGAAAAAGGGACACTAACCCACTGTTGGTGGGAATGCAACCTGGTTAAGCCACTATGGAAGTCAGTCTGGAGAGTCCTCAGAAACCTGAATATAACCCTACCATTCAACCCAGCCATACCACTCCTTGGAATTAACCCAAAGGAAATTAAATTGGCAAACAAAAAAGCTGTCTGCACATTAATGTTTATTGCAGCTCAATTCACAATAGCTAAGACCTGGAACCAACCCAAATGCCCATCAACAGTAGACTGGATAAAGAAATTATGGGACATGTACTCTATAGAATACTATACAGCAGTCAAAAACAATGAAACCCAGTCATTTACAACAAGATGGAGGAATTTGGAAAACATCATGCTGAGTGAAATAAGCCAGTCCCAAAAGGACAAATATCATATGTTCTCCCTGATTGGCGACAACTAACTGAGCACCAAAGGGGAAACTTGTTGAAGTGAAATAGACACTATGAGAAACAGTGACTTGATCAGCTCTTGTCTGACAGTTGATGTACAATGTAATACTTTATCCATTTTAGTTTTTTGTTGTTGTTGTTGTTCTAGTACTATTGGTTGAACTCTGCAATTAACACACAATTATTCTTAGGTGTTTAAATTTTAACTGAAAAGTGATCCCTGTTAGGAATTTGGAAAACATTATGCTGAGTGAAATAAGCCAGTCCCAAAGGGACAAATATCATATGTTCTCCCTGATAGGTGACAACTAACTGAGCACCAAAAAGGAAACCTGTTAAAGTGAAATGAACACTATGAGAAACAGTGCCTTGATCAGCCCTTGCCCTGACTGTTGATGAACAACTTAATACATGATCCCTTTTAGTATTTTTTTTGTTTGTTCTACTTAATACTTTTGGTTGAATATTGTAATCAATAACTATTCTTAAGTGTTGAAACTTAACTGAAAAGTGATCCCTGTTACATATAAGAGTGAGAATAAGAGAGGGAAGAGATGTGCAATTCGGGACATGCTCAAGCTGACATACTTCAAACAGCGGAGTTAGAAACATACTAGGGGATTCCAATTCAATCCCATCAGGTTGGCATGTACTGATGCCATCTCACTAGTCCCAGTGATCAATTTCTGTTCACAATTGATTGTAATGATAGTACTAAGAGCCAAAGGGAGCACATAAACAAGACCAATGTCTGCTAATACTAGCTGATAGAATAAAAAAGGGAGAGAACGATCCAACATGGGAAGCGGGATACACAGCAGACTCATAGAATGGCAGATGTCCTAAATAGCACTCTGGCCTCAGAATCAGCCCTTAAGGCATGCAGATCTGGCTGAAAAGCCCATGAGAGTATTACAGGCATGGAAATCCAAAACACTCTGGCAAAAAAAAAAAAAAAAAAGAAACACCTAAATGACAGATCTCCGAGAGAGAGATCCCAGTGGAAAGAATGGGTCATCAAAGAAGGAGGTACCTTTCTCTGAAGGGAGGAGAGAACTTCTACTTTGACTACGACCTTGTCTAAATGTGATCAGAGTTGGTGAACTCAAAAGGCTTCCATAGCCTTGGCAACTCATCACAAGAGCCTAGGGTGATTACTGATGCCATAAACAAGAGTGTCAATTTGTTAAGTCAACAACAGGAATCACTGTGCACTTACTCCTCATGTAGGATCTCTGTCCTTAATGTGCTGTACATTGTGATTTAATGCTATAATGAGTACTCAAACAATATTTTTCACTTTGTGTTTCTATGTGGGTGCAAACTGTTGAAATCTTTACTTCATATGTGCTAAACTGATCTTCTGTATATAAAGAAAATCGAAAATGAATCTGGATGTGAATGGAAGGGGAGAGGGAATGGGAAAGGGGAGGGTTGCGGGTGGGAGGGAAGTTATGGGGGGAAAGCCACTGTAATCCAAAAATTGTACTTTGGAAATTCATATTCAGTAAATAAAAGTTAAAAAAAAAAGAGTGGCAGGAGAACAACCACATTTCAAGTTACTAAGCAAGAGAGGAGCTGGTACGTTCCAAACACAAAGGAAAGACTACTTGCTTGGTTTGACAGTTTTACACTGCATATGTGTGTTGAAATATTACATTGTACATGATAAAAATCTACAAGTATGACACAGCATTAAAATTTTTAATAAAATAATTTAAGAAACAAGTTGTAAAGCAGATGACAGAGAACTCAAGAAAAACCATCCAAAGCTCATGGCAGAAGAGGGATCTGACTTGCAATTCAGAATTCCTTCCCAGAAAGGCTCACAGGTTAAAGCAAGACATCAGAGGCAGCATCTATATCCCTATCTGGCAACAGCACTTCCCCAGAGACCCTGGATATTTATTCTCTGGCAAGAGTCAAAGCCTTTCTGGACAGGAGGATAGAACAGGCATGGTTCTGGGGTCCAGAAGACAGTAGGAGACTTCTCCAAATAAATCTCACCAGCCTAGACGGAAAGTCAAAAAAAATTCCACTAAGGTTCCCCCTACAAGACAGTCCAGTTAGCTTACATTATTGTGCCATTCACCACTAGCAAGCCCCACCCATATTCTCAGAATTTTCAATCAGTATGTTATTGGACTAATCTTAAAGTGCTCAGGATTAACAGAATCAAGAGGTAGATGGAGACTAATCAAACAAGCAGAAACAAAACTTATGGAAACAGAAACCCTCAGAGGAAGAAGCAAATTTCAACAGAAAAAAATCAATCATTGCTAATATCCTTAGAGCTATCAACTATTGTATTATGAAATAAGAACTAGGTATCTCTGAATAAGAAATCAGAACTAGCTATTTTCTGAGAGAATAAAAATCTTGGAAATTACAAATACAATCACAGAAAAAAATCTATTAAAGGGTTTGAAGATAAATGGTAACTAAAAAACAGGAGAGAAAGGTTGAAAAATTAAGGAACAATTCTAAGAGCTAAGGAAACAAGATTTACAAAAAGAGAGAAAAAATCATGTGGATGGAAGAAAATCACCAAAAGTTCTATTCGAGAATTGAAGCATCTGAGTCTCTAGAGTGAAAAGGTTCAACAAGTTCCTTGCACAACGGATTTCAACAGACAGCACCAAGGCAAAAAACTGTAATGAGACAGAACACTGAGGACTAAGAAGACTCTTTTGATGTTCAAAGAGTAGAGGATGAAGAAAAAAAAAAAAGAAAAAAACAGGCCATATACAAGATTAAGGAATTAAGATGACTTCAGACTTCTCACTAATATTAGATAATGAAACAATGTCTTTAGACTCTTGAAGGAAAATGAACTGTAGCCTAGAAATAATGCCAAACAAAATTCACTGAATGTGAAGTTAGAACTGGAATATTTTATTACATGCGAGATCTCATTTCGCTTCCCATGAACCTTTGCTCAGGAAGTCACTGGAGAATATGTTGCACCAAGAAAAAGAGAGAGCTTTGATAAAAGACATGAAACTTAGAATCTGACAATAGGTAAGAAGGGAGGGGAATCATCAGAATGGTGACAGGTGCAGATTCCAGATCCCAAGATGAAATCTGAACATCAGCCATGGAGAGCAAAAGTGTGGACTGCAGCAGATTAGCAAAAAGAAAGGAAGGTGAGACTGGGGTTAACATAGCAATGCAAACATAGAAAATCAAGCAAACACTCAGTGACAGGGATAAGTACACAAAAACCTAAGCAGTCAACTATTAATTTCAGGATAAATAAAAGAGTTGTGCATTGAAAGGAAAAATAATAGATATGATACAATACTAGTACTAACTGATAGAATAAAAAAGGGAGAGAAAAACCCAACATGGGAAGCAGGATACACAGCAGACTCATAGAAGGGCAGATGTCCTAAATAGCACTGTGGCCTCAGAATCAGCCCTTAAGGCATTCAGATCTGGCTGAAGAGCCCATGAGAGTATTTTAGGCATGGAAAGCCAAGACACTCTGAAAAAAAAAAAAAAAGCCCTAAATGAAAGATCCCTGTGAGTGAGATCCCAGTAGAAAGAACGGGGCATCAAAGAAGGAGGTACCTTTCTCTGAAGGGAGGAGAGAACTTCCACTTTGACTATGACCTTTCCTAAATAAGATCGAAGTCAGCGAACTCAAAAGGCTTCCATAGCCTTGGCAACTCATGACAAGAGCCCAGGGAGATTACTGAAGCCATAAACAAGAGTGTCAAATTGTTAAATCAACAACAGGAGTCACTGTGTACTTACTCCTCATGTGGGATCTCTGTCCTTTATGTGTTGTCCAATGTGAATTAATGCTATTACTAGTACTGAAACAGTATTTTACACTTTATGTTCTGTGTGGGTGCAAACTGATGAAATCTTTATTTAATATATGCTAAACTGATCTTCTGTATATAAAGAGAATTGAAAATGAATCTTGATGTGAATGGAATGGGAGAGGGAGCGGGAGATGGGAGGGTTGTGGGTGAGAGGGAAGTTATGGGGGGGAGCCATTGTAATCCATAAGCTAAACTTTGGAAATTTATATTTACTAAATAAAAGTTAAAAAAAAAGAAAAAAAAGAAATTAGATTGTATATTCTAATTATGTGCCTACTAAAACTGGCACAACCAAAATTACAGTGGTGCTATGTTGAGAGTGAATGATTGGATTTCTGTGTATATGTAATAAGATGAGAGAAAGGAAAAGATCCTTTTTTAGATGTGGGGGCTAACAGATGATGTCTGAAATTCAAGAAATAGCAATACAAGCGTGCTATTTAGAGATACACAGGTAAATATTAAAAGAATCCATTTACATTATTGTAAGCAGCTGCTTCTATGGAAATGGAATGTATACATTGTTTTTAATTAAAATTTTAAAAAGTAAAAGGCATAATTTAGGAAAGTTGTAAGCTCAGATTTAGCCCAAGATCCCATGCCCCTTACATACGCAAAATAAAACACGAATGCTCAAAGTATCACTTTTTTTCGGGTAAGGTTCCCCACTCAGCTACTCTTGCTGCCCACACACCACTGCTGGGGAGTCCCACCCCTCCGCTGGCAGCCTCACACCTCCATATTACACCCCCAAAACTCCATGTGCATTCCCAGGTCTAGACTGGTTACACCAGGCCATTTGTCTCCACACACCAGCCCCAGCTGCAAATTTTACTGGCCACTTGAGGTTCTCTGATCTTTCTGTCCATACCATTGCTTTTGACAATATGGTGACAATTCATCGAACAGTATTCTTTTGTTTATGTAAATCATTGCATGCATGCCACATTTTGTGAAAAGGCTGAAAACTCTTTCATGGTCTCATGGTCTTCTGGGTTTCTACTTTCCACAGAGTGCATCCAGTGCTGGGGCAGTAGTAGTTACTCAACATGTGCTTCTTTTGTGAAATTACAACTGATGTTCATAACAGTAAAACTCAGGCATTATAACTTAATAAAGGTCTGGATGAGCAAATGAGAGTTGAACTACAGTTATAGTTTTAACTCTAATTTGCATTGTTTCTTTATATTTTATACTCTAAGTTTTTGACTCCAATATACTTTTCACTTCAATATATTTTTAAAATGATAATCCATTTAAGAACAAGTAAGGAAGGAATTTTTAGACATCTTCTTTAAGTCCTTTGTGCTAGGGCAGCCTCTTATTCTGAGAGATTTGAGTACTTGGATAATGAAAATAAACTTCTCATTAAAGGGACACAACAGTCCTCCCATGACCCCAGAAGGTCTGGTAACTCTCTCTCTATTTATCAAGCATATTCCTAAAGATCTAAATAATAATCAGAATGAACCCATGACAGACTTCACCTCCTGAGAGGGCAAATTAAAACACCACTGATTCCATGGGAACAGAAGGAAACCCTCAAATCTTACCTCACTAAGGCCTTCTCTTTCACAAAATGTCTGAGAAAAAAACACACATGTCATTGTTTCTTCCTTCTTTGTAAAAAGAATAAAGTCTTTTCCAATCCTCATGGACCCACTATATGAAAAATGAAGAACATAATGGTTTATATCTCAAACACTGAAAAAGAAGAAACAGGTAGGCATCCTATTATATACTGTAACAAATTATCCTTTTCAATAACCCCAACTTTGCTGATCTACCATGAAGAGGGCACAAGTAGTATTCTTATGCGTAAAGTGGAACAGACAATTTGGAATGGATCCAGCCCCACACTCCTGCTTTAGACATGGCTTCTGGAGACAAGGTTGCACCCAGGGCTCAAAAGAACAGCTGTCTGGTCCTACAAGGAGCCACACAGATGAACCACATGTCCTTGTTTTCCCTGAGGCAAACTACAAAAAATAAATAAATAAAAATAAAAACTAAAGACAAACCACCAAGCCTTAAATATGCTTTGAGAATTAAGACAGCATGGAGATGCAACTAAGTTGTTGAAGTCCACAAGCACTGCTTCAGCAATCCCTAAAAGACTTCTCTTCCTACCGTATGTGAGAATTAATTTTAAAATTTTGTAAAGATCCAAGTCAAGTCAGAAATGGGTAGTGGGGGAGGGGAGTGGTATGTAGAATTGTGGCACAGTTGGTAAAGCTGCTGCCTGCAAGGCAGGTGTCCCTGGTGGGCAACAGTTTTGTCCTGCCTGCTCACCTTCCTAAACAGCTCCCTGAAGATAGGAAGTAGAAGAAAAGAAGTGGGCCCCTGCCACTCACATGGCAAACCTGGCTTCAGCCTGGCCCAGCCCTGGCCATTGTGGCCATCTGAGGAGTAAACCAGCAGATGGAAGATCTCTCTCTCTCTCTCTCTCTCTCTCTCTCTCTCCCTTTCTCTCTCTCTGTCTCACTCTGACATTCATATAAATAAATAAATCTTTCCCAAAAAAGGCAGCCAATGTTGTAGCACAGCTGGTTAAGCTGCCTCCTGTGACACCTATATCCCATACAGAAAACAGTCTGGGTCCCAGCTGCTCCACTTCCCATCCACTTCCCTGCTAATGCAACTGGGAAAGCAACAGAAGATGGCCCAAGTGCTCTGGCTCCTGCAACCCATGTGGGAGACGCGGATGGAGCTCCACACTCCTGGCTTTGGCCTGGACCAGCCTCAGCCTTTGCAGCACATGGAGAGTAAAGGACAGGATAGGAGATTTCTCTCTCTCTTTCTCTCTCTCTGTCTCTCTTTCTCTGTCCTCTGCCTTTCAAATAAATACATTTTTTAAAAAAATGAGTATCAGGATGCAGAAAATATGAGAGGTCCTTTCCCCAAGTTCATATTTTTTAAAGCTTCACACAATTTAATCATTCTATTAAGACTGTCTTTAACTAAATATTGTTCTCAATAGAGATAAGATATGTGTTAAAAGGGGAAAAATACTCACCTTTTAAGACCATTGCCATACTGCCCAATGAACTTCATGGTAGACAACCGTTTCTTGGATGTTCCAAAGTATATGATGTCTGAAGCTTCTTCTGTAATTGACAGAGGCTTTTTAAATGATTGATTAGGGACAGTCTCTGACATCAGCCTGACGTCCACTCATCAAGACTTCACGTGTCTCAGGATATTAGGATAAGTCTACAGCTGTTACATTAGGTTATAGACAAGGAGTCTTGCCAGGTTCTACAATCTAAAGCATGATCTTTATGGTATTAAATTGAAGGTCAGAAGATGTAACCATGTGACCTTGGGTAGAATTTAAAACTCTGCACCTTGGGACTAGGGCGGTGGTGTAGCAGGGAAAGCCACTGCCTGTGACGCCAGCAATCCCATATGGGTGCCAGTTTGTGTCCTACCTGCTCCACTTCTGATCCAGCTCCCTGCTAATGTCCTGGAAAGAGCAGTAGAAGATGGCCCAAGTGTTTGGGGCCCTGTCACCCATATGGCAGACCCAGAAGAAGCTTCTGGCTTCTAGCTTTGGCCTGGCCTAGTGTTGGCTGTTGTGATCATCTAGGGAGTGAGGCCACAGACAGACAATCTCTGTCTCTGTCTCTCCCTCTCTATATATCTCTGACTTTCAAAACCAATCAATCAATCTTTAAAAAAGTAAAAAGAAAACCTCTAAGACTTAATTTTCTTCCCTCTAAAAGTAAATTACTGGGAATAGGCATTTATCCTAGTGACTAAGACACTTGTGTCCCACATCAGAATGCCTGGATTCAATTCCCAGTTCTGGGGCCTCATTCCAGCAACATAGACCTCAGAAGGCAGTGATGACAGCTCAAATAATTGGGTTCCTGCCATCCATACTGAAGAGCTCAACTGCACTCTCATCTCCTAGTTCTATCCCAGGCCCAGCCCCAGTCATTGCAAGCAATTGGGAGTGAAATGTGAATTTGCATGTTCTTCCTCTCCCTCTCCCTCTTCTTTTCCCTCTCCCTCAGCTTCTCCCTTGTGTATGTTGATCTGTCTGTCTCTCTGCCTCTCAAATGAATAGAAAATTATAATAATTGTTTTAAAAAACCCAAAGGGTACTATTAACATTTATTTAGTATCACAGAGTTCCTGATGGAGATAAACGAAACAAATTAAATGAGATGATAGAGTTGTGAAACTTTGAACTCTACTCTTGGCACCTGAAAAGCACTAGTGAATGGTTAAGTGTTACAAATATTTGCATCACAGACTCATAGAATGGCAGATGTCCTAAACAGCACTCTGGCCTCAGAAAAAGCCTTAAGGCATTCAGATCTGGCTGAAAAGCCCATGAGAGTATTTTAGGCATGGAAAGCCAAGACACTGTGGCAAAAAAAAAAAAAACAACAACCAACCACCTATATGAAAGATCTCTGTGAGTGAGATCTCGGTGGAAAGAACAGGTCATCAAAGAAGGAGGTACCTTTCTCTGAAGGGAGGAGAGAACTTCTACTTTGACTATGACTTTGTCTAAATATGATCAGAGTCAGCGAAATCAAAAGGCCTCCATAGCATTGGCAACTCATGACAAGAGCCTAGGGTGATTACTGAAGCCATAAACAAGAGTGTCAAATTGTTAAGTCAATAACAGGAGTCACTGTGCACTTACTCCCCATGTAGGATCTCTGTCCTTAATGTGCTATACATTGTGATTTAATGCTATAACTAGTACTCAAACAGTATTTTTCACTTTGTGTTTCTGTGTGGGTGCAAACTGTTGAAATCTTTACTTAATATATGCTAAATTGATCTTCTGTATATAAAGAGAATTGAAAATGAATCTTGATGTGAAAGGAAGGGGAGAGGGAGTGGGAGAGGGGAGGGTTGTGGGTGGGAGGGAAGTTATGGGGAGGGGAGCCACTGTAATCCAAAAATTGTACTTTGGAAATTTATATTCATTAAATAAAAGTTTAAAAAAACAAATATTTGCATCACTAATAATGTTTCTGTGAACCTGCCCTTATCTAGGTTCACGCTTCGAGAATAAACAGAGCAGAGACACAACTAAACTCCAAGAAGGGCAGAATGGCTTCCACTATAATACTACCTGGGGCAGAGGAGCTCATCATTTCAGTATGTCAGAGTCATTTTCTTGATCCCTCCAGCACAATCTGGAACTCTAGAGATTTATCTTCTAGACTTCAGAATATACTGAGCTATAGAAACAAAAATGTTCTTCTTGTTGGCCTACCTGAAGACACATTTTAGTATTGCCTGGAGAATTCTGTCAGTCTGGATATAGACATGTGACAGTGTAGTGGTACCTGGTACAGGGTATGTAAAAGTTATCAAACACCCTGCTTGTTTGAAGCTAATGACATTCCTTCACAAGTTCTTTTAATAGTTAGCCATTAGGTGAGGATATCTACAATGACAATATCAGATACCATTTACGGAATGATTGTTATGTGCCAGGTACTATGTTATATATGGGACCTGCACAGTCTATTTAACCTTCACAGCAAATCTACATGGAAGATATTATAATGATCTGCATATTATAGAGAAGGAAATTTAAAGAGTTCAATAGTCTTCCCAAGGTTACACAGCTGATAAATGCTACAGCCAACAATTAAGCGAGAGCAGTAGGTCTGAATATGACTTGCTATAGTGTTGTGTCAAATCACAGGAACTTGCATACATGGCTGTCAGTTCTCTGGGCACAATGATAGAATGCTGCCCAGGCCAGTCATGACCTCTGCGTTCAACAATGTTATTGTAATGGTAGAAGAAACAGAGTATAAGCAATAGACAAATAAATACGACTATTTCTGAGTATTAAGTGATGAAAACAAAATCAAGGTGATGTGATACAAGATGAACAGGAGCATGGCTTTCAGACACAATGAATATGGAAAGTCACAACTAGAAGGCTGGCATCTGAGCTGAGATTCAAATGATGAGGTATAAGCCAGGTGGGGATGGAGTTAGTCAAAAGCAAAGAAGTGTGTAACATGAGAAAAAGTCAAAGAGGTGGACGCAGCCAAATCATGCAAGAGCTTGGAAGCAATGCAGGGCAATATGAATTCTATTATTAAGCAGTGGAAAACCACCGAAGTGATTTTCAGCAAGACAATGATGAGATTTACATTAAAAGAAAAAAAATTACACAAAATACTGTGTGAGAAATGGATAGTACTGAAACAAGACTAGAGGGTAGGAAAAAAAGAAAAGAAAACTTGGAAATGACCACAGCCATCTTGCAAGGGTCAAGACTGATCTAGCTCAATTTGGACAAGAGATTCTATTTCCAGGAACCAGTCTGCTGTCGAATTTATTACTTGATTTCCAATGCTAATTGAGAACTGCTCTCACAGCCAGTGTGCTTTTTTATGGATACTTCTATATGTCTCAAGTGAAGTGTGAGTTCTTTCTGAAGATCTGAATATTCATCACTTGCCTGTGTTTTGATCATTGTGTTCATGACCCATATAAAAGGACTTGCTTCTTTTTACAAGGAATTCCCTTAGAATATATCACATGTATTCTGTCATTTATTTTAAGAAGTTAGTAAAATGAACTTAACAGTTACTCTGTGAAAAATGAGATTATTTTTTCAGCATGTTTTTCATACTCTATTCTTTCTCATATTTAAATATTGACAAACCACTAACATTTTAAGCAAAATTACCTTGAAAAACCAAAATTATGCAACTTAGTAGGTAGCTTTGCCTAGCATTTTTTAAAGTTGTTAATAAATATTCCTTGGGGTTGGTATTATGGCACAGAAAGTTAAGCCACCACCTGCAATGCTGGCATCCCATAGCAGAGGGCCAGCTGGGGTCCCAGCTGCTCCATTTCCCATCCATCTCTCTGTTGATGCACTTGCGACTGCAGAAGAAAATGATCCAAGTATTTGGGACCCTGCCACCCGATGTGGTAGAACCAGATAGTTTCAGGCTCCTGACTTTGGTCTGCCCCAGCCTTGGCTATCAGCAATTTGGGGAAGTGAATCAGTTCCTCTCTCTGTCTCTCCCTCTCTGTCTCCATCACTCTGTCTTTCAAAGAAAAAGAATCAATATTTTAAAAATAAATAAATATTATTTAAATCCTCAGACTACAGGTGTAGACGACACTTCTTGACTTTGCCGTCTCAGTTGGTGTCAGCACTAATGATCATCTTTTACTTGGGTGTGGAACATTCCAGAACAGTTCAGTATTACTTGAACACCCTCAGCATTTTTTAAATGCAGTAGTCAAAATGTCTAGCTTGTAGAACATAAAGTATTACAAGAATTTAGGAATACAATGCCTACAACAACTCGAAGCTCATATCAGAGGAAGTAGCATTTCGATTCCACAGCACACAGAAATTGTGCACCTATTGTGTGCTGGCTTTGTGTTAACCTTGAATGCACAAAGGTAAGTCATGCAATATATTGTAGATGTCATATTCATTATGGTGCGAACATTCATTTGAAGCAATAAGCCTTTGAACATGTGGGGAGAAAAAAACACACAAAAACTTCTGAAAACAAGGAAAGGCGACCTCTGCCTCAAGGTTATGCAGAAAATTAAAAACAGCTTAAGGCAATGGAAACTGCCTCAGGGCTCTCACAAGCAATGCAGAAAGGACGGGACTGAAATAATCTTGGAATCCACTCAGCTACTATGTGCTTCCCCACCATTCCCAGATGCTTTGTCCTTACAATCAGTAGCATTTGCCTTTCGTTTTCTAGGAGTATTTATTTAAGTTCAATTTTTTTTTCTGGTATATATGGCTAGAATGCATTTACTCTGCTTGCTGACATGTTTAAACCTAAAAAGTTCAACAGTAAATTAAGTCTGAAGTTTATTTCCCTGAATAGCTCCACACCTGTGTTCACGTAGATAGCTCCATTTATTTTTATTTATTTTATGGGTTTTCAGAATACTTTTTTAAACAGCCAGTTAGGTAGCTAGATAATTAACTTACCAGGGCTCATGCCACATCCATCATCCAGGAAGCACAGCATGAATCCACCCTGCAGTTTTTCATTATCCACTGTAAGAGAAAGCAGTTATTACTAATAAATATTGGGTTTAATTTGTTCATCAGAAAGTCATGCTGCTCACATAATTATTCGTCCTTCTCAAATGTGGCCACAGAGTGACAGAGTTATGGCACAATGATGGGGCTCAGAATGGAGTTTTGGCTACAGATTCAGAAGAAACTGCAGGGGGAAAACAATCATGCAACACAAAGGTTTAATTCACACAAAACACCAACACATTAATAAACTGCATATACAGCAAGATATGGCTTGCCCTAGGAACTGGATTGCTCCTTTGAACTCCAGCGATTTCTCCTTCAGGGAAGGCAAAACGTAGGTGGTGATGTGACCCCAGCTTCCCCCATCACACTGATCAGCCTTCATGCCCTTCCACCAAAGTAGTAATTCTAAAATAAATCTAGGCCATTCTTAGATTCATCAGGCTCCCCTCGAAGCAGTTAATTCCCGTAAGAGCCATTTGTGGTGGCAAATATTTGCCTCTTGAAGCAGGAGTTGATTTTTTTAAATGGCTAAGTTAGTTAGAAATAATTTTGATGATTAAGAGATATCATCAAATTATATAATATAGTCCCTGGCTGTTAAAAATGGTAAAGGTGTGAGTAAAACTAATGAAACTAATTTTAGAGCAGTTTGTAAACTTGTTCTAAAAACAATTTCAACAACTGGATATGTGAGTTCCATCACATTTCTCTTTATAAATAATAATGTTATCAAGGAATAATTTATTCACAATAAACTGTGCATGTTTAAAGTGTATAATTTCAGGGCCAGTGTTGTGGCATAGAGGTAAAGCTGCCACCTGCGAGGCCAGCATCTCATATGGGTGCCAGTTCGATCTCCAGCTGTTCCACTTCTCATTCCTGCTAACATGCCTAGGAAAGCAGTGGACGACGGCCCATGTACTTGGGCCCCTGCACACATATCAGAGTCCCAGAAGAAGCTCCTGGTTCCCGGCTTGGGCCTGGCCCAGCCCTGGTCAATGAGGTCAATTGGGGAGTTAACCGGCAGATGGAAGACCTCCCTCTCTCTGCCTTTCAAATAAATAAAATAAATCTTAAAAAAAATTAAAGTGTACAGTTTCATAAAATTATCATATACATGTGTATATATCCCATCACTACAACCAAAACAATGAACAAATCCATTACCCCAAATGTTTCCCCTGACCCTCTGTAACCCCTCCTTCCATGCCCTATCCCTCTACCTCTTCCCCAGGCAATCACTGATCTGCTTCATCCCTATAAATTTTTTTCTAGTACATTTGTTAAGTCAACCTCTGTGTTGAAAGACCCCCTAGAATTCACACTGAAGAATTAAATAATGTCCAAAATAGTCCACATACAAATATATAAAAGATACAACTGATCTTAATGGGTTCACAATTTTATGGTCATGTGCTTACTCCAAAAACTTCTTAATGGTTACCCCAGTGTCATTTAAGATTGGGAACCCCTTGATCCAAGACCAGAGTCAGCCTTGGGCAGCTTTGCACAGTACCTACAGCTGATGTTGAAGTTCTTGCCACAGACTTCTCTTGGAAGCAGTGTTCAGAAGAAGGGCATTCTTTAAGTGACTATCTGGGAAAGACTCAGGATACTGTAGCACCTGCTTTTTAGGTAAATCTTCATCAGGGATTGGGGTCAAACAAGTATAGCCTCACATTTTAATATTTCCTATTCGCTACCTGGAAACTTGTCCTTTTCTAGTTCAATTTCAGATGGATTGCTACCATTGCTTAATTATGTAAATCCAAAATGAAATCCACACTTTTCTTTCGTCATATTTCCTTCTCCTTTTAGTGCTGTCTGTTCAATAAATGGCATTAGCCTGCCAGGAGGGTTTGGCTCCTCAAGATGAGACCTCTACCTCATGAAGTTCTCCGTCTCCTCATCCCACAAACACGCAACTCTGTTCTTCTCGATTCCACCTCATTAATGGCTCTCTAACGTGCCCACTTCCTCTATTCCCTCTACACTTTCTTAGTCCCACATTATAGCAACAACTTCCCAACTTCCTGCTCTCCCTAAAATGAAAGGGAACCACCAGTCTACAGTCCAATGTGCATTCCACTATCCTCCTGCTTAAAACACTCCCATGACTCCACACTGCTCTTATGATAAAATCCAAGCGCTTAACAAATCTTACTTGCCCTTCATGACCTAATCCTCTTACCTCTCCAAACTCACCTCCTGTCAGTCTTATACAAATATTCCCCTTGAACTAATCTTGAACATTTCAAACACTTTTCCTATCTTCTTTTCAAATTAAAGCCATGGCACACATGGCACTTCACTTTTCCCATGCATTCACCAGGCGAATGCCTATTTTCCCTCTCTATTAGTTCATATAGCACTTCTAGGAAGGCTTCATATTCTTTCACATCATTAGATGCTCTTAATGAATGATCTCTCTTTAATCTATTTTACCACCTTCATAGAATATTGAGACACTTGAACCAATTGATGTACCTATTTCCTGTTCAGACCAATGGTTATTACATTCTTAAAAAATTTATCTGAAAAGCAGAGAGAGAAGACTTACCCACTGGATTGATTACTCTCCAAATTTCCCACAACCTTAGGTCACAGTCAGTTTGAAAGCTATGGGCTGGTAATTAAACCCAGATCTCTTATGTGGGTGTCAGGAACCCAATTACTTGAGCCATCACCACTGCCTCCCAGGGTATGCATTAACAGGAAGCTGGAGTCAGGAGCTGGAGGCAGGTATGAAACCCAAGCATTTCAACATGGGACTTGGGTATCCTAATGACAGTATGACTATGAAATCAAATGCCTGCTCCCTTGATTTTTTGGAACAGTTATTTCATGGGTAGAACAAATGGTATAAGCTCTCTACTCACATATACATACAACATTTTCCATGGACCACTAGAAAAGGATGCCAATTCCTTAAAAATGGCTATTGTATATATACTCAGCACTACATCTAGTGCCTGGCACATGGTAACCACTTAAAAATGTATTGAATGTATATCAATATCTACTGGAATGAATATACACTGATGTACAGGAGATCATAGTGAAGCATATTTACTTTGAGTTATACTGCCATCAAATTACTTGAAGGAAACTTAAGTTTGGTGAGTAATTCAGGTATACAGTAAATAATCTGAAAACTAGTACAATTTTAGATTAACCATGCATTTCCAGAACAATTCTACTTATTGGTGTATAAGCACTGGCTCCAGCTGTTATTCTTTTCTTCCTGAGAAAAATCAATTTGCTAGGCTGATAGCCATATGTTGGTTCACTGCAATAAAAAAATGTTATAATGTGAATAGGTAATTTACAACCAAAAACCATAAGATCAGTTTTTCACAAAATATGTGTAACTCAGAGAAAGTAGGGGCACTTTCATCTCAAACTGGCCAAGATCCTGTTGTGTTTGTTTATGATAATGGCAGGTGTTGGGAAAAGTGGGGTGAAATGAGCACTCTCATGCCCTGTGGTATCACATACCCAGAAGAACATAGAATCTGTATTCTGATTGCATTTGCTGTACTTTGTGATTCTGGATAAATCTTCTCAGCCCTTCATCAATAGTACATGTACTCTGAATGAAATGAACCTTACACTATTCTTCTTGCTCGATTTTTAGGACCATTTCCCTGGTTCTAATTATTACAATATCTTGCTGAGGTAATTTCCATGCCACACCTTCCTACTACCTCTGTTTTCATACTTCTTCAGACTGTCTTATGTGCTATTCCTGGGAAATCTTTCTTTAAAAAAAAAAAAAAGTGGAAAAGGAGGACAGGCATTTGACTGTATCCCATCTGGGAATGCCTGGGCTCATGGCCCAGCTCCTACTCCGAACTCCAGCTTCTTGCTAACGCACACCCTGGAAGGCAGCAATGATGGCTCAAGTACTTAGATCCCTGCCACTTATGTGGGAGACCTAGACTGAGTTTCTGGATCTCTGCTTCAGCCTGACCTGGCCCTACCTATTGCAGGCATCTGGAGAGCGAACCAGTAAATGGAAGATTTCTCTTTCTTTCTCTCTCAAGATAAACAAATAAGTAAAAAGTTATACTATGGCCCAAATGTTTAAAAAAGGAAAAACAGTATATCTACTTAGGGGAATGACATTGCTCCAAATTCTTCAATTGTCCAAGGAAAAGCCAGAGTGCAATATTCAACACATTCATCCATGTAGCTCTAATATTTTAGTCAATCTAGCTCATCATTGTTCTCTGAATGCTTTTTCTTCAATTATTTAATGGATCACTCCCTCATATCAATCTGATCTCCGCTGGTCTATCACCTATTCAGAAAAAACTTCCCAGATCATGCTGTGAAAAACTACATACCATTGCTTTCACTCTCAGCTGTCTAATCTTGCTTTATTTTTCCCTCTTCAGTACCTACTGTTGCCCAGTATATTATTTGTTCATTTCTTTATTGTCCATCTCTCCCCACTAGAATGCAAGTTCCATGAGAACACATTTTGTTCAATGCTCTTATCCGCTGCACCTATAACAGCAGGCACTTAATAAACTGATCACCACTCTTTTTTCTCATAATTCTTTGGTCAAGAGTATTCTTTTCTTCTTAGACTATCTGACCAAAAATCTCACCCATACTTCAAGTTCTAACTCCTTAACATGAGTCATAATTTCTCCTTTCTCTGTATCTCCACCATTCTTTGAGTCTCTTTAAAGGTGTACAGAAGATCCAGATTTAGAGTTGTTTGGCTTGGTTTTCTGCCTTTATGATGGTGTGAAAACGGCACACATTCAGTAGAACAGCACACTTCAAATTTTGAATTTTTATCTTTTTCTGGGATAATGGCATATTTTTCATAGAGAGACAGAGACAGACAGACAGGCAGACACACACACACACACACAGAGAGAGAGAGAGAGAGAGAGAGAGAGAGAGAATGCTGGAAGCCACAGCTCCCAGGCAGCCACAAGATCATAAGGGTAAACACCTGACCCCCTGCGATGCACTCAGTCGCTGAACTAGAATGTTCTCCTAGGGTATTTTCAATTTAGGATGGGGATACTGGGACATAACTCCATCAGAAGCTGAGAAATCTCTGTAGCTGGACATGTAAGTGAGACCATGTTTTCTCCACCACTAACACTGTTGTGCCCTTTCACTCACTTTTCCCCTGTGAAGGTAAATCCACTCACCACACTGTTATCTTAGGGATTAATAAACAAGGAGGGCAGATGCTTCGCTTTCCTCTTGGCATTGAGCTGCCTGCAGAGAGCATGGGATTTGCTCTCCTCTCTCCAGGGCAGGCCAGTTTTGAGAGGAAGCTGACTCCACAGCAGCACGGGCCTGGTCCCAGGGTTTGATCCCCAAGCCCATTTGTTCTCTCACACTAACCTACATACTGCAACTGAACTTCCTCCCATTTATCAGCAACAAGGGCTGACTCTTTTGTTCATTTCTCAAACTTTTGAGAACTTGGAGAGTAGAGGAGGGAAAATAGTGTCATTTATTGTTTCCTCAGGTATCTCAAAACATCCATATCTGTCTTCCTCATGAGCCATAGACACTCAACTCGAAGAAAACTCAAGTGAACTGAGCTGTTTTTTAAATATAGACAGGAGATTTTCATCAGGAACCCTATCCTCTCGCCTGTGACCGATAGCAAGTATTACAAAAACAGGTAGCATGGCTGGCGCCACGGCTCACTAGGCTAATCCTCTGCCTGCGGTGCCAGCACCCTGGGTTCTAGTCCCGGTTGGGGTGCCGGTCCTGTCCCGGTTTCTCCTCTTCCAGTCTAGCTCTCTGCTGTGGCCCGGAAGGGCAGTGGAGGATGGCCCAGGTGCTTGGGCCCTGCACCCGCATGGGAGACTAGAAAGAAGCACCTGGCTCCTGGCTTCAGATCGGCGCAGCGCCGGCCGTAGCGGCCATTTGGGGGGTGAACCAATGGAAGGAAGACCTTTCTCTCTGTCTCTCTCTCTCTCACTGTCTAACTCTGCCTGTCAAAAAAAAAAAAAAAAAAAAAAGAAAAGAAAAGAAAAGAAAAAAACAGCTGGCAGAATTGGAGTAGGAAGCAGTGCTACACCATGGATACTTCTCTAGGTAGTGTTAACTAAATGAGGGGCTAAATCAGATAACCTAATTTCATTAGCATTATATTCTATTGCAATTAACCAACAAGTGCAAAAAGCACTTGGTGACTACAAGTAAAGTCAATGAGGAAAACATATTTGGTGTGAATGTTATAGCCCTCAAACATTCATAGTCCATATTCATTTATGCATTTCAAAATTGTGCAAAGTTGGAAATGAGGTATGCTGGACTATGAATAACTATTAAATTAATATACCATTAAAAATAAAACTGTTTCTAGTGGCAGACAAATTTACTGTTCCAAAATCATTCTGATGCTTTCACAAAACTCTGGAAGACCTAATTTTGTAAATGAGTCCTCTAACAAGTGAACAATTTGACTTCCAGAGTGTATTTTTCTCATGGCTCCCCATAGGGTACTACACTCACAAAGCACTTAGATTACATTAAAAATCTATAGAATGTGGTTTGATTTCATGAAATAAAATAAAAGCAAAATAACTACAGGCTTTTCCATTAGATGAAAAAGAGAAGAAAGTAAATCCACTCACCTGAAAACACATCAAGTCTTGCAGCCCCTGCATCTCTGGAAACAATACAAAAAAATCATTGCTTCAATATGAAATTATGTTTTTAAAAATTACACTCATCTGAACTGCTCATGTGAAGTAGTAACCTATTGTCAGATATCAAACAATGCAAAAATTCACTTAAATTGCTTTAAAATCAATTACTAAAATTATTCACTGTGCATTTATATATTAAGAACTATGATGACTTATAATTTTACAATATTACAAAGCCTGAAATTCAGAAATTCAAAAGAAGAGATAGAACTTAGTAGTAGTTACACAAAAAGTTCCACAAGATGAATATCAATACTTTTTTTTTAAAATGGCTGGAGAAAAAAAAATCTAAAATCAGAAGTTACAGAATGATTTTCATCACATATTTTAGTCCAAAGAAGTGAAAAGAAAAAGCAAATTACCATATAATATGTACTGTATACTCATATTTTTAAGAACATATTTGAGTATGATACACAGAGACATATCTAGAGATAAAGAAACCAAAATGTTAACAGTGGTTTTCTGTAGGTCAAAGGCTGGTACACTGATCTATTGATCAAATCTGCTCTAATAATTGTTTTGTATCTAAAGATTTATGGAAATACAATTATGGCCATGTATTTACATACTGTCTATGGATGCCTTAGCACTATAATGGCAGGGGTGAGTAGTTTCAATAGAGACCACATGGCCCATACAAGTGAAAAAACTATTTGTGTTTTACAGAAAAGTGTGCTCATCCCTGCATTATGTAATGAAATTGCTAATAATATTTTTTGTTTATTTTCTAACACACTATTTTTAGATTTAAAAAAAATTCTAAAAGTAATAATTTAAAACAGAAAAGGAGGCACAATATTCTGACCATAATATCCTGGGGAGACAGAAGGAAAAAGACAATGAGGAATGAGGTTTTAACTAACAAGGAGGAAGTTTCACTAAGGGAAGGAGGATTCCGAAAGGATGCTCAGTACATTAAGAACAACCACTGCTCTGATGGGGAAACACGTCTCTCCCCAAAATTCCCTCAGTCCCAACCCAAGACCACCCATGTAAATCAAAATAGATAAAGAATCAGGGGGAGATTCCAAGATGGTGGAGTAGGGAAGGAGCTTACTGCTCTGGTCTAGGAGAGGATGGCATAAAAAAAGTAGAGAGAGTGCAGCCTCAGGGAAGAGTTACGGAGAAAATGGCAGAGGAAACGCTATGCAAATTAGAGGAACACAGTGGACCTTTGTGGAGGGCGGGCACACCCGCAGCTCAAGACTCCAGCAGCCAAGAGCTTTCCTACCATCCTGGGAGGAGGGAAAAAAATGCATCAACAAGGAAAACATTACAGATGGCCTGTAAGCGGGCTGAGGTCCACGGCTCCTGAGTGTCCTATGAACGCTGTGGGGCAGAACGTGGGTCTGCCCCTTACTCTGCCTGCTGCAGCCCTCTGGTTCTTGTCCTTGCTCAGCTGTGACTGGAGCCAATGCAGACATGCTGTTTTCCTCAGCTGGCAGCTGCTGCCTGCATCACCTGACTGTAGTTGATTTTCGACCTGGTATTTGAGAAGATGAAAGTCAAAAGATGTTGTGTCTAAACATCCAATCTCTACTAATATTGACTTTGTGTATACTTCCTAAAACAGGTGGCGTTTATTTTGAAAAGAGACTATGCTAAGTACGAGATAAAGTTCAAGATCAAAGTGTTTCCAGGGAGAAGAAGAATGACCTTCCTGGTTAAAGTGGCTTTAAAATCTAGACAGACTGCAAACCAAAGACAAGCAATGAACTTCTGGGTGGCATGCAAACCTCTAGCAAAACAGGACCAGAAAGGCAACCTTACAGCCAACCTTGGTCAAGATCGCACAGCTCCCAGCTGATGGAGCATGGGCAGGATGAGGTTCTCCACTTCGTCTACAGGAACATACCTGCTGACTCCCAAGGTCCTAGGGCAGAAAGAGGCCTGCCCTGACTCCACAGATGCAAGAGGGAAATAGTATTGTGGACCTTGCATGCAGCTTCTTGAGCCCCATTCACTGGGGACTCGTACCATGGAGAGCACTGGGTCAGGCACTGGGTAACTGGAGGTATAAGGAGGACCTAAGGATATGTAATATACAGGTCCTGCTGTGAAAGAGCTTGTAGAAGAATAAATGCATTTACGGGGCTGGCACTGTAGTGTAGTGGGCTAAGCCTCCACTTGAGGCGCCAGCATCCCATATGGGTGCTGATTCAAGTCCCGGCTGCTCCACTTCCAATACAGCTCTTTGCTATGGCCTGCAAAAGCAGTGGAAGATGGCTCAAATCCTTGGGCCCCTGCACCCGTGTGAGAGACCCAGGAGGAGCTCCTGGCTCCTGGCTTCAGATCAGTCCAGCTCCAGCCGCTGCACTCATTTGGGGAGTAAACTACTGGATGGAAGAGCTGTCTCTCCCTCTCTCTGTAACTCTACCTCTTAAATAAATAAATAAAATCTTAAAAAAAAAAATATGCATCTCACAAAGACTGTGAATGCCCACTGCATGCTGGTATTGCAGGCAGCAGGGTTCTTTCCTCCATACACACACACACACACACACAGACAAAAAAAAAAAATACATGGTACGTGCTCCATAAGCCTCATAGCTCTTCCTTCAGTCAACTGCTGCTTCTAAGCACTCTCTATATATAGAAATTCTGGAATTACCACTGCCATTTCTTGAGTGTTTCCCATATGTCAAATAAACACTGAATGAGTGTTTTTGAAAATTCTCTTCTAATCTTTACCACAGTTGCTTGACTCATAGGTATCCACAGCTCCATTATACAATCATACATTTTCAGAAAGAACCATGTTCACAAAAGGTGCTCAGTAAATGCCAGAGTACTGAAATGGAAGCTTTTAAAGAAACACTTTCTTCATATAGACCTTCAATAATTGTTAATGCATAAGATAATAACTCACCTTCACAGTATATGAAGACCTTTTGTAATAACCTTTATGCTTTAGTCCACGATGCTTTCACTCTGAATAGGTGCCGTATGAGGAGGTGGCTCCTGCCATCGCTTCATACACCATATTTTTTTTCTCCCCCTCTACAGTCTTCCAATATACTTCAGCTATGATTTTCATTGAAACTTAAATATAATGACCTAAAATAATTTCTTAGGATAACAAGGACTTCATAAAGACCTCCCTCTTGGGACCAACTGAGCATCTTGAGTAAGCTTACTAGATAGCTAAATGTGATGGCAAATACTGATCCAACCAGTGGTGGAGAATTCACAAGTTCCACAAAGGCAGAGGATCTGAGCAGTTCAGTCTGCCTATCAGAGTACACTGGAAATGGAGCAAAGTTAAAGGCACGGGCTGGTCCCAAGAAAGCACCTGCTATTCAACTCCAGCCCTTGATGCCATGGCATAATGTGGCCTTGAGGTAGCTACTTCCCCTAGTCTTTCAAGGAAAGCAGGAGACCCAGATTTTCAAAGGTGGCTTTTCCTATTTCTTATATGTTACAAACAATTTCGTTTTTTCATCCTGTTTATAAACACTGTGTAAACTTCCTCTGTGAGCCAAGGAAATATGAGTCGAACTAGACCAGGTCAAGGGGCTGCCAGTTTCTGAATGTGACTCCAAGAACTCTTTTATTGATTACATTTCTTGCACTCCCATGAGTCTGAAGCAAATTGTTCTTTCTCAGTCACCTAGTCACCCTCTGTTACATAAACTGTCTCCATGGTTCTATTTCTTATACATTCTGATTTTCCCAGCCCTCTTTGTGGAATAAATTTATGAAACAACTTCAGAGGAGAAAAATCAGCTGCCAAAACAGACGAATGTGTTCTTTTCAGTTACAGATGTCAAGTGGATGAGGCAGGTCTACTGGATATAGGAAGAGCCTTACTTTACTGCCTTTAGCAGAAACAACAGTAGCAATGCTGAACTCCTGCAGAGACACTAACCAGGTACATCTGCCCTGGCCCCATACCTCCTAGTTCCTTCTAAGCTGACCTCTTTGCTCTCCAAACCAACTAAGACAACCTTTTCTTAAAAAAAAAAAAAAACTTTTTTTTTCCACAGACAGAGTGGACAGTGAGAAAGAGAGAGACAGAGAGAAAGGTCTTCCTTTGCCGTTGGTTCACCCTCCAATGGCCGCCGCTGCCGTGCACTGTGGCCAGCACACCGCGCTGATCCGAAGGCAGGAGCCAGGTGCTTCTCCTGGTCTCCCATGTGGGTGCAGGGCCCAAGGACTTGGGCCATCCTCCACTGTACTCCCAGGCCACAGCAGAGAGCTGGCCTGGAAGAGGGGCAACCGGGACAGAATCTGGCGCCCCGACCGGGACTAGAACCCGGTATGCTGGCGCCGCTAGTTGGAGGATTAGCCTAGTGAGCCGCAGCGCCGTCCTCTTTTCTCTTCTTCTCTCCCTCTCCATGACTCACTAGTTGTACAGAAAGTTTCATAAGAAGGAGGAGCTGGTGACTTTTTGCTTAGAGTTGAACACAATGCTGAGCAGGACTAATACGGGTCCCTGATGTAATAATTGCACACTATTTCATGAGTGGACTTTGGTTTCTGTAGAAAAGCTAGGAAAAAGCCTTCATTTACAAGGAAACACATATATAAAACAAGTTAAATGCTGTATTCAATTTAGCTAAAAATTGAATTACTCACAAGTCCCTACAAATACACTACTAAGTGGATCCTTAGTTGTTAAAGTGGTTCGTTGAACATCAATACTTTTATCAGAGACAGTAAACTGGGATAGTGAGGTTTTATAGCCACACAGCACAAATTTTGGCCGGCGCCGCGGCTCACTAGGCTAATCCTCCGCCTAGCGGCGCCGGCACACCGGGTTCTAGTCCCGGTCGGGGCGCCGGATTCTGTCCCGGTTGCCCCTCTTCCAGGCCAGCCCTCTGCTGTGGCCCGGGAGTGCAGTGGAGGATGGCCCAGGTGCTTGGGCCCTGCACCCCATGGGAGACCAGGAAAAGCACCTGGCTCCTGGCTCCTGCCATCGGATCAGCGCGGTGCGCTGGCTGCAGCGCGCCGGCCGCGGCGGCCATTGGAGGGTGAACCAACGGCAAAAGGAAGACCTTTCTCTCTGTCTCTCTCTCTCACTGTCCACTCTGCCTGTCAAAAAAAAAAAAAAAAAAAAAACAATAGCCACACAGCACAAATTTGAATTCTAACTGCCAAATATTAATTGTGTGACCATGGATATACCATGTAATATCTCTATCAACTTCCACATATGTAGAAGTAGGAAAATTACTTGTACCTTAAAGTGTTGTGATAAGGATAATACTTAATACTCACATATGGAGTGCTAAGCTATGTGTGATACACAGTAGATCAACAGTTAGCTATTTGCTTCTTACCTATACAATTCCCATCAATGAGACTTCATTTAGAAACAGTTTTTTTGTGTGCAAATTGTTGAACTCTACTTAGTTAGTCTTCTGTGTATAAAGTTAATTGAAAATGGATCTTAGTGGATAATGGGACTGGGAGTGGGAGGAGGAGGAGGAGTAGGGGTGGGAGTGTGGTTGGGAGGGAGGGTATGGTAGGAAGAATCACTATATCCCTAAAGTTGTACTTTGTTGTGAAATGCATGAAGTTTATATTTCTTAAAAGGTTTCTTTGGGGAAAAATAAAAATAAAATAAAATATTCTCCTTAAACAGCAAAGGAAGATTTCATTAAATGCACAAACCTAACTGTAAATTCGCCAAAGTGCATATCAATATATAATTTAGAAAACATTTAAATGACTATCAGCTATTACATTATCATTAACAGCAAAACAGATCCAATTTACCTGCCCTTCAAGTCTTACCATAAATACAAATGAAAGAAAGGTGAGTAATTCCACCTCTCCAGTTCTTTTTCTTGTAATACTTGGGTTTAATAGCCAATCAAGTCACAAAACATTCTAAATGGGGGAGAAATGACGTTACCTTTTTATCTATAAGTACAGTCGACTAGATTTATGCCATGAAATTCCCTCAGAACTGTTGTTCACAGAAACTTTACCTTGCATTGTCCAGCAGCTCAGCCAGTGCTCCAAAAAGGAAACTGTGAGTGGTGCTGATGAGTAAATAAAGGGAAAACATAAAGTTAAGCCAAGCATGTCATCAGTGTAAACAGTTCAAGATACTTGTAGACAAATATTCTCCAGTTCTGGACAGATAATCAATTAAGAAGCTATTCTAGAAACAACTTGCTCAGCACAGTCAAGATTCTGAATTAGATGTTCTCCACTACAACACTAGGATAAGAAGACATTTGCCAAAATATCCTGTCCACTCCTAATAAAATAAAGACTTCAAGGGCTTTACCATCAAAGCAAACTCTCACCTCTTAAGATCACTTTATAAGTAACATGCAATTATTTTTTTTCAAAGAATTTCTCATTAAAATCATATTATTTAAGGCTAATTTATCTATAAAGAACATGGATCAAAATCCGTTTGCCACTGGAAACGAGGCTCCACCTGTAGACACAGGACCTAGCTGGGGGCCTCTGTTTGCCCACAAATCTGTATTTTCCCACAGCATCTTTCCACCTTTGAAAAACCTGCTCCTCAAATAACCACATGGATCCCCTGTGTCCACTCTCTTCTGTAACCCTTAATGTCAAGTTGCTGAACACAACACTCCAGACAGCCTTCACAACTCACAGCACTCTGAGGGCTGAATGGTTTTCTGGGTGAGATCAGGCTGCCATCAGGGTCCTGTGCTTGCTTTTCATTTCTTGATGTGGCTGTTTCAATCTCCCACTTTATCACAGCAATAAGGGAAGATTCAGTATGCAATTTTCTTTTCATATTTAGTAAACAGGTAACAGAAGCAAGAAAGACTTATTTATCCAACATATCTTCTCATTGGTACAAAAGAAAGTATCATCTTCAGTGTCTCAGAGTCCAGATACCTCAAGCCACAAGACATCACTCAGTTCATAATTTTTCACATACACACACACACACACACAAATGTGTCCATTATATTGGAATTTTAAAATTCAGACACAAATACTGATCAAAGTTCTCCTTAGTCAAATTAGCTTTAAAGCTTGTAATGAAAAAGTAGAATACTATTGTGTTAAAGAGGTCTTTCAATCAAAAGAAAATATAAAACCCTAAAATAAGTATAAATTATATGCTTTACATTTTCATTTTTGAAATTTATTTACTTATTTGAGAAGCTATCAGAGAGAGCTCCTATCCACTGGTTCACTCCCCAAATGCCATCAACTGCTGGGGATAAAACAGGTTGAAATCAGAAAACAGGAACTCACTAAGAGTTTCACAGGTAAGTGGCAAGGACTCAAGAGGCAGGCTATCATCCGCTGCTTCCCAAGGTGTACATTAGCAGGAAGCTGGAAATAAAGCAGAGCTGGGACTTGAACCCAGGCACGATAACATGAGATGGAGTCATCTCAAGTGGCATTCTTAATTGCTATGCCAAATGCCTGCCCCAAAATCAGCACTTTAAAACATAGGTTCTGCTAGTGGATTTTAAATACATCAGTCAGGGTACAGAAATTCAATATATAAATAATCCTTCAGGAAAGTAATTGAAATAAAAATAATTCTAACAATGCCATCAGAGGCACATTCAAGAGATTTTTTTTACTGGCTGCCTAACAAGTCCCAGTACATACGCACTGGGACTGAGCCCTACTTTGGAGCTCAGTCTGGTGTTGTAAATGACCACACACAAGTTATCAAGCACAGAATGATGGCATGGCAAATTGGGTGATCAGCAGCTGAAGTCATAGTGTGATGCGAAAGAGTAGCTGGTCAGGAGGAGCACCAAGGTCAGGGAAAACATCTTGGAGTCTGGATGCCTCAATGAAGCCCTGAGGGATAGAACTGAGTTTCTTACAGAGCCAAAATAGAAACTTTCCATCAAGACTCTGAAGCAGAAAAGATCTAAGGAAATCGCTGTGCTCAGCTTATGTACCATGGGGGGAACAGGTGAGGTAAGGAGGGTGTGGCTGGGTCACACAGGTTTCCCACCCTGTGGTGAGGAGCTCAATCAGCCCTGTATATACATGAGTTCCACACATTTGTACATTCAGCCAACCAGGGCTTGAAAATATTTGGGGGAAAAATTATGAAAAGTTTCCCAGAAAGCAAAATTTGTTTGCCACATGCTGTGAACTATGCTGATCCAAGTGAAGGAAGTGGTGTGCAGGCCCAGTAAATAATCCACAGATGACTCAAAGTGGAAGTTCTACACAACTATCACATCACATTATCTAAGGGACTTCAATATCTAGGGTTCTGGTATCCACAGAGGTGCTAGAACCAATCCTTGGAAGATACCAGGGGGAATGACTTAACTACTGGTCAGCACAAGCCTAATTCTGTCAACGTGGCCCATGTGTAGTCCCCCTCCCTCAGTGACATCTGCCCTCTAAATAGAGTAATTTATTTACTAACTTCAGCTTCTGGGGCCACCCTCAGTCTTTGTAGAAACATTTCATAAGGTGGGTGACTCACGTTTCAAGCCCTTTTTTTTTCTCTGCCACGCCTTACTCATCAGGAGTTATTTCAAAAACATAGAATGCAGAGGCAAATGATACAATTTCCTACCTCATCTGTCACTTCCAATATGGCAAAGTATAGCCATGAATTTTAATTGTATATACCAGATTTGGAGCCATGGGAATGGAGAGTTAAGAAAGCCAGGGATGGCCAGCCCTGCTACAATGGACAAATTGCAATTCTGAGATAACACTGGAAACCCGGATTCAGTTGATGTTCAGTTCTGTGAAGAATGATTGAAAAGTTGGAAAGGGAGAATTGGAGGCAAATAAGCCATCTCCCCAGATACCCTGAGTAAGACTTCCTCTGACGTGTCCATGGCTCACAGCAACAATGATTTTTCATTCTCCCCTTGCTGCACTCCCACATCCAATCCTTCATCAAGTGCAGCCTTTCTCCAAATCTCTCAAATTCGTCTGCTTCTCTCAATTTGCACTGCCACAGCCTTTGCATCAAGCCACCACCTTCTCTCTTCTGGATTACACACAGCCTCCTGAGGGGGCTCTCTGCCTTCCACTAGGGCTGCTCTATGGTCTGCTTTCTTGATAAGCAGCCAGAAGGAGGGTCAGCTTTGCCACCCAGAACACTACAGTGGTTTCTTCTTTAAGAACATAATGACACCACCCTTCCTCCTTCTTCATTTCTTATTTTTAATTTTTGCAAGGACATGCTTGCACGTGCTTTCCACTTGCAGGTAGCGTCTCTCCTTAGTGTCCATGGGGTAGTGGTTCAAGGGCTCCTTCTGACACCAGAATCTAGAGATGCTCAAGTCCCATACATACTCTGGCTTGGTATCTGTATATAACCAATGCTCATCGCCTGTGTAATTCAAATCATGTTTAGATGACTTGTAATACCTTATACAATATAAATGCTACACACACAGGTGCTGTGCTGTACAGTTTACAATATAGTAACAAGAAAAATATCCATGGGTACTTGACATGCTCAGGACAGAAGCAATTTTCTCCCCAAGTTTACTTAAATCTGCAGCTATAGAACTCATGGATACGAATGCCAACTGAAGTTTTTCTATATGATAAATACCCATTTGGGTCAGCTGTTAACTTTTTAAATATGCTATTTATTTCACCTACTTGAAAGGGGGTGGGGTGGAGGGGTTATCCCTTGGGCCATCATGTCTGCTTCCTTTACTCATTAGCACCAACATGGACCGGAAGCAACATAGAGGGTACCCAAACCAGCTCTACAGTACGCGACACCGGTGTCCCAATCATTGCTTAACCTGCTGTGCCCCAAGACCTGCCCCATCACAGTGTCAATTAAAGAGCGCCAGAAAGGTTTCTCTTGGCCCAGAATTCTCACAATCGCGTTAGTTTACAACACAGCATACACAATTCAAATAAATAACTCCAAAAACCAACAATACCGAGTTCACTGTATTTTTCAATTGGGTATTTCACTATTTTGTAGAGACCCTCCCAACTCCAACCCCACCTGCATACTCACGAGTTGGCGTGGATGAACTCCAGATGCAGCTGGGCTCGCTGCAGCACCGCATACTTCTCTCCCATGCTCTCCAACAGGACCCAAGCGACCCAAATGAGCACCGAGACTGCACCCAGTGCGGGTCGCCGACGTCCTCGCGCATGCCCACGCACACACCCCTGCCCACGCCCACGCCCACGTGCGGCGCCATAGCGTTGCTAACACACGCGCCCTCTGGCGGCGCAAGGCAAAGCTCACCCAGCGCGTCTTGGACTCTGAGCTCATGGTCCTGGATCTACTACTGGAAGAGGACACATCACAGCATGGCTCCTCTTCAGGAACTGAGGATTTTATAATTTTCTTGGACAGGTGCTGCATTCCTTGCTGCTTTAATCACTCCCCAGAAGGAACATGGAGCCATTTGATGACTAATGGCTGCACACACATACGTATCAGAATGGGCAGAATCAGCTGGTGCTGTGCTGTGGCGTAGCTAGTAAAACTGCTGCCAGTGGCGCTGACATCCCATTTGGACGCTGGTTCTAGTCCCGATTCCTCCTCTTCTTATCCCGCTCTCTACTATGGCCTGGGAAAGCAGTGGAGGATTGCCCAAGTCATTGGGCCCCTGAACGCGCGTGGGAGACCTGGAAGAGGCTCCTGGCTCCTGGATTCAAATTGGCCCAGCTCCGGCCATTATGGCCATTTGAGGAGTCACCAGATGGAAGACCATTCTATCTGTCCCTCTGTCTGTAATTCTCTCTCTCTCTCTCAAATAAATAAATCTTTGAAAAAAAAAAAAAAAAGAATGGACAGAATCTGGGTTGTGTGGGAAGAGTGTGTAAGGAGCTAAATAGGCGGTTCTCTTCCCTTGTGCATCTGAGGGAAGGGAGATTTGTATTCTAACCCAGTGTTCATCTTCCTGTGTCTCTTGATCATGTGTTCTCCATTTGAAGGAAAAGAAAAGGCAGAGGATAAAAAGAACTAAAGACGTTTAGAATAGAATTTGGACTTGGCTGCAATGTGGAAACTTGTTTCTCCATGAGTACAATCATACCCACCTGGAGCGGTCACTAACTTGTTTTCACTCTCAGCTGGTATTTACAGCAGGATTGGCTCAAGGACTAGATGTTCTGTATTGCTCCAAAAGACAGAACTGAGCAGATAAAAGGTGCAAAGAGTGGAGTTGAAGGTAAATATTAAAAGCTGTGTAGACCACCTGACCAAATGGTGTTACCCAACTGAATTCTGAATTAACAAACCCAGGACAAGATTTGTCAAGGATGCTGTATGGAAAGGGTCTACTTGTGGGCAACTGGTTGACCTCTGAGAAATGCTCAAACTCTGATTCAGTGTCTACAATTATTTGACTTGGAAACTAAGGTAACTTGGCAGTACTCAGCAAACATTTTGCATTATCATCTTACAGTCAGAAAGAACATCCTTTGAATAAAGAACTTGAACAAGCTTGTGATTTCCAAGCATTACGTAGGCAATGAAATTCTCAGAAAAGAAAAAAAGTGTTCATTTTAAAGTAGTCATCCCACTTCAAAAGAGGAATTCATCAGCTCCTACATTTATAGGAATCAGGAGAGGAAGAGAATTGGAATGGCAACTCAAAGGAACGTGAAGTTCTACTTTAATTTGAAGACTGGAAGTACACATAAACATTTTGAGTCATTTTCCTGATTGCATTTTTGTTTTAACAGTGGCTGATATGGTGATGTTTGGATAACAAAGTTCTCTTTACTAAGCAATTTGTGCTCTCTTCCCCATTTTTACTTCCATAAAGTTTCACAAATATTATATTTTATTTTCATTTTATGAGCAAGAAAAGTTTGATAAGCCTCTTCTGGATTTATTTTACTACCCCTGTTTCCAGCTGCTATCTCAAAGTAACTCACTATTGGGAGGTTACCAGAGCCATTAGCCTATAATTAGAAAAGGCTGTAATATTTTATTTGTACCAGAGGAAAGAATGTCAGGGAAGCACTCCTTCCAGTAATCTGAGCCAGGCCTATTCTACTGTAAGCGGTCAGCTACAAAGCACTAGAGAGTATGTATTAGCCCGGATGACAGACACAGAGGAGGATCTGTTAGTTGTGCTCAAAAAGAGGCCTGAGAACCATTGCCCACTGTCCACCTTAACACTTTTCCTTTGCCCATTTCAGCTGTGCTTAGCTTTCCTCCCATCACAAGTGCAAATCTCATTCCTCTTCAGGGCATCTTTTGGGGGGATTCCTTGTTGTGTCATCTCCCTCAACCATTACTCATTCATTTTAACTTTATTTCATAACAAAAATACTCAGGGAGTGGCTGGGAGGGGAGAACGAAATGAGAATGCCTTTATGATCATCTCATGGTGATCCTTTCAGGTGAGCCAGTTAGGGATAAGAAACCCTTCAGCATCTTCCTAACTAAACATTTTAGATTTGTAACACATTTGCTATAGTCACAAATACTAGTTCAGGGCCGGCGCCGCAGCTCGTTAGGCTAATCCTCCGCCTCGGCTCGTTAGGCTAATCCTCCGCCTCGGCTCGTTAGGCTAATCCTCCGCCTTGTGGCGCCGGCACACTGGGTTCTAGTCCCGGTCGGGGAACCGGATTCTGTCCCGGTTGCTCCTCTTCCAGGTCAGCTCTCTACTGTGGCCCAGGAGTGCAGTGGAGGATGGCCCAAGTGCTTGGGCCCTGCACCCCATGGGAGACCAGGAGAAGCACCTGGCTCTTGCCTTCGGATAGGCGCGGTGCACCAGCTGCACCGCGCCGGCCGCGTTGGCCATTGGAGGGTGAACCAACGGAAAAGGAAGACCTTTCTTTCTGTCTCTCTCTCTCACTGTCCACTCTGCCTGTCAAAAAAAAAAAAAACAAAAAAAAAAAAAACAAAAAAAAAAACAAATACTAGTTCAAATCTTTCAAACAACACTTTCCTTTGTATTTAGTTAACCATCTCATTACCACCACAAGCATGTTTTAGCTTAAGACAAAGCTGATAAATCGATATTTGAACCAACTATCCACAACAGGATGCCGTGTCTTAACATCTATAATTAAGAAGTGACCCTCGCATATTATAATAAACACAGAAAACAAATGCTGTTAAATGGATAATGATGAAAGAAGTCCATGACCTTCCATTGAGAAGATGTCTTTGAAAGCAACTTAACCCTTTCTATTCAATGTTTTTTTCATGTGTGTAAAACTGAATTTCATTAGTGTGTCTTCATCTCTTCCATTTACTCCTTCTTAGACAACAGTGGGACTTTCATAACATCAATTCTTAATTATCCATACAAATGAGTATTTTTATACCCAGGTGTGCAGCATAATTCTATGTACCTCTAAAGACTGTGGGAAAATGTGAGGCCTAGAGCTTGCCCCAAAATAGTGATGATATTAGATAATGTAGAAACTATCATAATTACTTTGAGTTAGCTAACCTATTAGACATTTCCAGTTCTCTTAAGGTCTCAAAGCTGGTAATTTGCTTTCCTGTACTCTCTTGAATCAAGTGGTGGACATCTGATCCAGTCCTCATAAGTAAGATAAAAGCAGCCATGTACTCAGTGGTTTCTACAAAGGCTCTTACTCTCCTGATAAAAGGCAAAGGCATGGCTGGTTCAATCTCTCTTCATTCATATGTCTTCCTGAAAGCACAATACCTGGATCTTTGGGTGTCATTTTTATTGATGAAAGCCAAGTCAAGAGATTCATGGACATGAAAGTCTCCCAAGCATTCTTGGATTACCAAACAAAGTCAGCAGCCACTGTCTTCCAGATTTCTTCTTGTTATGAAACAAAACTTAAAATTAACCCTTATGTGGCCAATGCTGTGGCATAGCGGATTAAGCTGCTATCTACAGAACTGGCAAACCATATAGGCACTGGTTCAAATCCCAGCTGTTTTACCTCCATTCCAGCTCCCTGCTAATGCACCTGGGAAAGCAGCAGAAGATGATCCAAGTCCTTGGGCCCTTGCACCCACATAGGAGACCTGGAAGAAGCTCCTGGCTCCCAGCTTCAGCCTGATGCAGCCCTGGCCATTGTGGCCATTTCGAGAGTGAACCAGTGGATGGAAAATCTCTCTCTGTCTCTCCTTGTCTCTCTGTAATTCTGCCTTTCAAATAAAAATAATGAAACTTTTCTAAAAATTAATCTTATTTGTTTATATTATTATTATTGGATTTTCTTTCTTTGTAACCAAAATTATTCTATCTGATAGAGAGAGGTGAATCTTATGCCACAGAACACCAAATGCAAACTTTCTTCCCATCATTGGGCAATCAACAGAAGAATCATTATTACAGAGAGAGAAATTTAAGCTTTTTCTTATTAGAAGCGGTAAATGTGTGGTAGAAGAAAGGAAGGAAAACACTTCAGACAGGAGCAGCCATCTGAATAAGAACATAGAGGCAGGGCAAGACATTTGCATACAGAATATAATAACCAGAATCATTTGACTGAAGCACAGAAATAGACAAGGTCAGCTTGTAAGAGCACCAGAAGAAGCATTTGTGCATTAAGGTAAAATTAATTTTCAGTTATTTAAATTATGTAACGTACCCTATGGGGAATGATGTATAATTGGAATCATTATTGACTCATTTGATGAATCAGCCATTTATCTGGTAAGAGCCATTTCTATGGTATGTCCCATGAATATAAAAATGGAAAAACCTTTCTCTTGCTTTCAAATAGTTACAGGTTATTAGAGGCAAAGGGAATTAGTTTTCCATGTAGCAAACAGAAACTACCATTTCTTGTACTTCAAGTACAAAGAAACAGAATGCAGGGCAGGAGTTTTGACCTAGTGGGTTAAGTGACTGCTTGAGATGACTGGATCCCATATGGAATGCCCAGGATTCAGTCTCACCTCTGCTTCCATCTAGCTTCCTGTCAATGTGCCTCAGGGGCATCAGGTGATGGCCCAAGTACTTCTATTCCTGCCATCCTTGTGGGAGAACCATCCATAGGGTTCCTGGCTCCTGGCTTTGTCCTGACCCAGCCTTTGTTGTGGGTATTTGAGTGGAATCTGAAGAGTGAACAAGCTAATGAAAGACCTCTCTCACACACTCTCTCTCCTTCCTCTTGCCTTCTCTCTCTCCCCCTTTCTCTCTCTCTTCAAGTAAATAAATAACTTAATAAGAAAAAGAAATAGTCTGGCATTACACAGCAAGTTAAGCTGCCGCCTACAATGCCAGCATCCCATATGGGTGTCAATTCGAGATCTGGCTGCTCCATTTCCTATCCAACTCCCTGCTAATGTGCCTTGGATAGCAGTGGAAAATTTCCCAAGTACTTGGGTCCCTGCCACATATGTGGAAGACCCTTATGGGGTTCCCAACCCCTGGATTTGTCCTGGTCCAGCTCTGGCCATTGTGGCCATTTTGGGAGCAAACCAGTGGATAGAGGATCAATATCTCCCTTTCTGTAAGTCTGACTTTCAAATAAATAAAATCTTAGAGAAGTGGGTATTTACAAAACTTCTCGGAGGGATGAAAGGGCTGAAATCAGCACCCCTCCCCCACCCCTGGCTATTGCACAGTTGATTCTGGATCACATCACAAAGCTTCAGAGAAGCAGCAGATGCCGGTGCTGCATGTGTCTCCAGATATCGCTGAGGCTGCTTCCAGATGGTGGGATGCTAAGACCGGTTATTTCCTCTAAACAGTCACTTTGTATGTCCTTCATGCCTGAAACCATAAAGAAAGAGATGGGGCATGGGAGGCAATGTGAGGGAGGAGGAAAAGAACATAATGGAGGAGGGAGGCATCTGACTTCTGATAGAAGGCAGTCTAGGGATGGGTAGTGTGGCACAGTGGGTAAGATGCTACTTGGGATGCCCACATTCCATATCCCAGTGTAGGTCACAGTCCTGGCTACTTTACATTCAATCCAGTGTCCTGCTAATGAACCTGGCAAGTATCAAATGATGATAGGTACTTGAGTCCCTGCCAACCATGTTGGGGATCCAGATTGAGTTCTTGGTTCCTGTCTTTGACCTGATCTAGTCCCTGTTTTTGCAGCCATTTCGGGGAGCAAACTACTGGAGAGAAGATCTCTATCTTTCTGTCACTCCCTTTCTATGTTGCTATGCCTGTCAAATAAATAAACTTTTAAAGAAAGAGGAGAAGGGGTCAGTACTGTAGTGTAGTAGGCTAAGCCTCCTCCTGTGGTGCCAGCATCCCATATGGACATTGGTTTGGGTCCTGGCTGCTCCATTTCCAATGCAGCTCTTGCTATGGCTTGGGAAAGCAGTGGAAGATGGTCCCTGCACCCACATGGGAGACCTGGAAGAAGCTCCTGGATCCTGACTTCAGATCAGCTTAGCTCTGGCCATTTGAGAGTGAACCAGAGGATGGAAGACTTTTCTCTTTGTCTCTCCCTCTGTCTATAACTCTACCTCTCAAATAAATAAATAAAATCAAAGAAAGAAAGAAAGAGAGATAAGAAGGATGGGGAGAGGAAGAGGAGGAGAAATTCAATTGATGGGATCTTTTTCACACCCAGAACCACCATTGCTAAGGTGTGTAAGCATAGTTTCTAGTTTTCCAATCTCTCTAACAAGACAGATTGGAGAGAAAGCAAAGGAAAACTGAAGGAAGCCATATGTAATTTCTACCACAGTGGTGGATTTATTATCTGCTGTACCACAATGCCGGTTCATTCTCCAGCTGCCTTCTAACACAGACCTGGGAGGCAGCAGTGATGGCTCATTACTGACATCCAGGTGGAAGACCTGGATCAAGTCCCAGTGCAACCCTGGCCACTGATGGAGTAAAACAGCAGATGAGAGCTGCCTCTCTCTCTCTCTCTCTCTCTTTATCTCTCTCCCTCCCTCCTTCCCTCTCTCCCTCTCTCCCTTTCTACCTTTCTCTCTCTCTCCCTCTAACTGCCTATCCTTCTGTTTGTCTCTCTCTCATATAAATAAATTAAACATAAAAAGAAGTCATATCACAATGCCCCCTGAATGCAAACCTGAAAAATGTGAAATGTATCCTACAGGATGTGAGAAACCAGAGTCAGGTATTCAGGTATTAAGTGGTAGAGTTCTGTGAATGAATTTAGGCTTCCTAGTGATCACTCTAAATGTTCACAAATACTACAGTTCAAAAATTGAAGCAAGAAGGCCAGTTAGAAAGTAAGCAACAGAACTCTTGACCTGGGGAGAATCTTGATATTAAACAAACAAGCAAAATGTCAATTGGATGTTCTGATCACTTGTTTTGCTGGAAAGGTCATCTCTAAGAGATTTGTAATAAAGTGAAGAGGAGACAATGCAGGGGTGGAGTAGAGTGGTGCCAAAACAGGATAATGATCAGGAAAGCTTGGGACAATGACTTTAAAATAAGATCAACAGAGCAAAGGGATGCTAGAGGATGAGGAGGAGGAGGAGGAGGAGAGGAGGAAGAGGCTGTGGACCAACAAGATGGCCCCTGCTACACAAGCAGCTTCAGTGGCAGCTGACGAAAGCCCAGAGGTGATGCTGGTGGTGGCGGTGGGCCACGGTCCAAAGGCCTAGGACAGGGACAGAGGCAGAGGCAGCAGCAGTGGCTGTGGGCACTTGGAGATGAGAAGAGCTGCTGCTTGGACCAGCGTGGTTATATTTCACACTGCATGTTGACTGTATCTATGGAAGATTAAAAAAAAAGGTAAACTTTTTTCAAAGTTTTTAATTCCAGTGGAATCTTGCTTTAGATTTTTGTGCACCTGTCAGCGAATTGTGACTCCAGGAGCAATGCCTGTACAAGCTCCAATGGAAGGATTTCCTCTCCTGCCCAATTTGTACTCAGATTTTTGAACAAACAGATTTAAAAGCTCATCAGTTTGGGTTGCAGCCACACAGTCTGCAAGGTGTGCCTGAATAAATTCCACCTCAAGGCTTGCCCATTTAACCAGACCACTGTCAACACAGATACTGAGCTCCTCGCCACGAACTCAGCATTGCTGCAGCTAGTGGGTACTCAAGTGCCTGAACAACAGTCCATTACTTTGCATAGTGGGTATTATGAAGGAGCCAAGAAGTGTGCAGAAGAATTAGCATTGTGCTTGAGACCACTCAGCAGCGCTAGAGGAATAGGTTTGAGTAGTACTACTCAGGGTATTCTGAGTCCCCCAGTGCGGAGGAAACTGTGTGACTCTGTTCCACTGCCAACAGTAGGAGAAGGCAGGATTCCTCCCATGAGAGCAGCTCCATCTTTAGGTGAATAAACAGTTAAAAAGCTCTTTTTCTAGCACCAGAATCCTCAGCAACTCTTTTACTCTTTGAGCAGCAGTTAGGGCCAGAGGCTACCGGTTCCTTGCACTAGCAATGCAGAAGGAAGCTCTAAAAATGGTTCTACTGGTTTTGAAGATGGTTCTGCTCTGTCAAGAAAAACATGAGTTCTGTTTGTGGTGTGAAGATTGGAACCACGGTTTCCTCAAGCTTCTAAAATGCATTGGACATGTTGTTCAGCTCCTTTATAGAGATCCCCACTTCAAAGTCATGAAACATGATGACGATTCTTCCTTGATGCAGCTGAGAGAAGAATTTAGAATGTTTAAAGCTCCAGAAAGACTCCCAGAAAGTGCAGGCTGCTATGGAATCATGTTTATGAATTGCAGCAGACCACTGATCCTCTTTGCTCTATGGAGACTGATCTCACAAATCTCGTACACAGCCCGTTATTAATAAGTTGCAGACCTCAGCCTCTTTTGCACAGAGTGTTCGGGAACTAACAATTGCTCTCCAGCACACTGGAGACCCAGTAAACTGGAACCCACAAAGACCTCATTTGGAGCTGTTGGCTAGCATTAACCCTAGTCCAGATGCCCCTTCCCCTACTTGGAAACTGCTAGAAAATGGGTTGGGTGCTGTATGTACAGTGGTGCATGGGCTAGTTGATTATACTCAGAACCATAGCAAAAAAGGAGCAGATCAACAGCAGCCTCCACAGCATAACAAATATGCGACTTATTTGGGATACGAAGCAGAGAGAAGGATGGCCTTGTGGGGCCAACGTACATTTGCCCACTCATAGGAGGAAGTGGAAAAAATTCAGAAAATGAACAAACGTCTGGATCTCCAAAGACCACTGACTGCCTTGTTGGGTCATCTCAGTGAGGTGGGCCTGCCTTTAGCAGAAGTTCCTGAACTGCTAGAATCCGTCCCTGAAAGTATTTGTGCCTTACCTGTGACTCCACATGCTGTACCTCTCTCCAAAAGAGCCAACAGATCTGTTTCCAATACCTGTCACCAAACCACTTCAGATGGAACCAGAAGGCTCTCAGTTATATCCAGCACAACAGAGTGCGCATCCCACTTTATCTGTCCTCCACCTCCTGCTCCTGATCCTAGTCCTTCGTACTTGGATAATTATCTGCCCTATCTACAAGATAGTGTAGTAAACTCTCAGAATGGCACACAGCCACAACAGTACCCACCAATGCAACCCACCTCACAATGATAGCCATCAAGTGTACCCTTCCCAGTATTATACAAGAGATTCCACCTGCAGCAGTACCATCCTATGTACCTAATCACAAAACCAATTCAGAGTGAAAATTCTGACAGTGACAGCAAAATGGTAGAGAAGTCATAAGGAAGAAAGAGTAGGAGCCCGGCACTGTGGCATAGTGGGTAAAGCCGCCACCTGCAGTGCTGGCATCCCATATAGGTACTGGTTCTAGTCCTGGCTGCTCCTGTTCCAATCCAGTTCTCTGCTATGGCCTGGGAAAACAGTGGAGGATGGCCCATGTCCTTGGGCCCCTGCACCTGCATGGGAGACCCAGAAGAACCTCCTTGCTCCTGGCTCCTGGCTTTGGATCAGCACAGCTCTGGCTGTTGCGGCCAATTGGAGAGTGAACCCAGTAGATGGAAGACCTCTCTCTCTCTCTCTCTCTCTCTGCCTCTCCTTCTCTCTCCATGTAACTCTGACTTTCAAATAAATAAATAAATCTTTTAAAAAAAAGAGAAAAGATTGCATCTTATAGAAAAATTCTAAAAATCGACCGAAGTGATGTGAGCAAGGAGATGAAAGAGAAATCATCCATGAAGTGTCAACTTCCTTTTACTATTAGCCCATCAAGAAGCGAAGAACAAGGTTCAGACACAGAGAAAGAAGGTCCAGAAAAGAAGAAAACCATAAAAAGGAAGCTGGAAATAAGAAATCAACACCAGTTAGCATTCCCTTTGGTTTTCCACACTCTGAGCACAAGCAGATGGCACTTTTGTGTAGATCACAGCAAGAGACAACAGTCCAGATTCCACACTAAATCATCTATCACAAACAGCACCAGCCCAGAAGAAAACCCCAGTTCTTCATCTCAACAAAGAGATAAAGTTAATAAAACAAATGAACATGGACAGACTCCTTTGCACATGGCAGCTATTTGAGGAAATATGAAACAAGTTGAAGAATTAATAAGTTTAGGAGCAGATGTGAATATGAAAGCTTTTGCAGGTTGGACACCACCGCATGAAACTTGCAATGTTGGATATTATGATGTTGCTAAGATCCATATTGCAACTGGAGCAGATGTTAACACACAAGGATTATATGATGACACTCCACTCCATAATTCTGCTAGTAATGGGCACAGAGATATAGTGAAACTATCACTTCGTCATGCTGGAAACCCATTTCAAGCTAATAAGCATGGGGAGCACCCAGTGGATGTAGCAGAAACAGAAGAGTGGGAATTACTACTAAATAGAGAGGTACCTTTGTCGGGTGATTATGAAAGTTATACAGAATATTTATTTTCCTCATGGTGAATGTACCTGAGTTGCTTAATCAAACTCCCTCAAGGAATGATGCAAAAATCATCAGTAAGTATCTTACAAAGATTTTGGAGTTACTGAAAAAGGCTGATGGAAATACCCAACATTTATTGCTTTGTTTACATGAGGTCCTTGGAGACTTTACTGAACTTCATCCCATCTAAATTCAAAACATTAATATTTAATTAAGAATTAATTTAACTTCCGATAGATGTTTGTATGGGTGAAGCTTGATAACATTGTTATCCATCTGATACATTGTGGCATCCATGTGCCAGATGAATTTTAAGTGTTACAAAGTTAGAGAATAACCAAGACTGTGAATTTCAGAACTTAATAAATTTGGAGTAAATAAAAGGACATCATCTGTGTAACATCCCAAATATGGTTTATTCCATTGGGCCATGTGCTTCGTGTCAGTGATACTCAAGAGTAGTTGTTTCACAAACTGGGTATTCCCACTGCTCAAAAAAAGGAGCTTGTCCTAGAATGTAAATCAGTGTATTTCTTTCTTCATCAAAAAGGAGAAATACTATTTAAAAAAAAAGTCAGCTGAAGTAAACAGTGTGCTTAGTAATATAGTGGTTTCCATTTTGTTGCAAACTTTTTATTTCATTCCAGATCAGTAACAAAATTTGTAGACTGGCCCGACTTCATGGACCATAATTTGAGTAGCAGTTTTGTGTCATAAATGTCAGAGACTTAATGATGTTGTTACAGGAATACATGTCCTGGTTAATACAGCTTATTTCTGTATAAGTATGTGACACTTTTAAATTTGTGTAATTCTTAAGTCTTTTTTTGTTCCCTTATCTTCTGCTGTTTTCTCATGGTCTTCTTCCATTCCTATACAGAAATTCTAATAATGGTGTTTGCTCCAAATAATTGCTTCTTGCTATTATGCTGAAAACTCAATCATATTCAGATAGTCAGATCGTGCTTACAAACCACAGTTATACTAATGGATAAGTGGATATCTCTGTCACATAGTTCACTTTTTAACATTCATTAATTACCAAGGTATAGATTTTATTGACAACTTTGTCAGACCTTAGTTTCAATACAGAAAGAGTGCCCAATGGATAAAATTTAAAATACCACTTATTGTTGAAAGAGTTGTTCATCTTTTTCTTATGTTACTTTGCCAGCAATCTGGCCTTGTTTATTAGGCAGCTGGTATAAATTTTTCTCACATGAAATGTTCCATAATAATAAATACACAAGCTACTTTTAGAGTCAAACTATAGGACAAATAAGAAGAGTTCTGAAAAGAGAGTGATGTGTTGTTACCCATTGGTGTTTACTGAGTGCATTTCTGTGTCTTACAATACACAAAATGACCAGTGTTTCAAGCCTCATTTTCTCTGTGTTAAAATAGTAAATTGTACTCTTATAAATTTGTTGTCGTAGCTTGTGAAACTCACTTCCTCAATTTTATATTTCAGGAACTGTGAAATATGACTACTAGTAAATGCTTATGGAATTAATAAGTTAGCAAATTAAGAGATCCACAAAAAAAGAAAGAAAATATATTATTGTTGAAATTTGTATACCTTAAATAAAATTTAAATCGCGGAGGCAGCAATCCCAATTAAGGAACCTTCATGGAACTATAATACCCCTGAGGGAAGAAAAAGTAGGGACCACATGCTGGCTTGTCCTTTAGCAGGTCTAAGGGCAGCCAGTAAGGCAAGACCAAAGAACTTTAACAAGCTATCAATGATAGAACAGGGACCACAGGAAAATCCAGCTGCCTTTCTAGAAAGGCTCAAAGAGGGTCTTGATAAGTATAGTGATTTAGATCCTGACTCTGCTGTAGGAAATGCCATATTAGGGGATAGGTTCCTAACTCAAGCCACCCCTGATATTAGAAGAAAGCTTCAGAAATCAGGGTTGGGTTGAGCACCCCCTTGACTGGCATCATAGAGGCTGCCTCCTTGGTCTACTTTATTAGAGACCAGGAGAACGAGGAGCAAGCTAGCAGCAGAGGATAGGCAACAGGCCAATCAATGGCTGCTTTACATGGTGATCTGCCATCAAGAAGACCCAGCAAGGCCAGTGCACCCCAAACTTGCTGATATAAGGAGCCAGGGCATTGGGCAAGCAGCTGTCATGACAGCAACTGCCTTCTGTCAGCTCTGCCAAGAGCAAGGCCACTGGAACTGCCCTGGGTGTCGAAGGACTCCTGGTTCAGAACCACAGACCTTGTGGCCCTGAGCTAAAAAGCCTTTGGCTCTGCCAAGCCTCTGCCCAGCTTCCAGCTCCAGCCACTGCTATTGAGGGGATGGCCTAGGGTCAGTGAAACGCAAGTTGCCTATTTCTATCAGCCTCCTATTCAGCTCTCCTCCTAGTCCAGCCATGTAATGCAAGTCAACAGGGTGCCTCCCTGAAAGGAGATTTGCATCTCTTTCAATTCTCTTCCAGCACACCATGGATAGGTCTGGGCCTCACACACCCAGCCAGGCCTTAAAAGTCTATCCAATAGTATTAAGCTTAGAAAGCCCTCCCTGCCAGTTCCTAAAAACAGGGCTTTCAGTAATAGCTAACTCAGATAGTCCTGCACCTATTTGTACAGGTCCTCACTGAGGACTTAAAGGGCCTATCTCTTGAGGAGGGTGCACAATAGTCCATAATGTAGATGGTTAAATGTAAATGATTTGTTAGTCTGTCTCCTTTCCCAGCCTGAGATTCTAGTCTTGTACATTGGCTTAACTTCCTAGCAAAACTAGCTACTAGGTATCCAGAGGAAAACAAAGTATTGCTAGTCCATTAGAGTGTTAATTACTTAACCCTTATCCTCACCCCTGGGGAGAGAAGACCTGCCCCAGAGAGGATATGGGCCATGCAGCAAATTCCTACTTCTGCAAACTTCAGGCAGTCCCAGTTTTCTCTATCAGGTTCCTAGATACAGGGAAACAGCACAATTCCTAAACCAGGCTCTCGACAGGCAGCCAAAGCAGAGCCCCCTCCTTTGGGGGGAAACAGCAAACCACAGCCTTTGCTCAGCTAAAGGATGCTATGACTAAAGCCCCTGTGCTAGGACTGCCAAACCCAGAGAGACCCTCCCAGCTGTACTTCACTGGGAGGCAGGGAGTCACCTTAGGAGGGTTAACTCAGGATCTCGGACCTGTTAAGCAACCTGTGGGCTACCTTTCTAAAACCTTAGACATGGTTGCACAAGGATGGGCTCAACTGCCTAAGGATGATAGCAGCAGCTGCCTTGCTGACAGAGGAGGTATCTAAAATTACACTGGGGCAAAATATCGCCCTTTATACCTCACATCAAATAAATTTTCTATTAGAGAAAAAGGGCTCTCACTGGCTCACAGATAGTAGTATACTAATGTATCAGGTCCTCCTTCTAGAAAACCCTCAGGTAAAAATAAGGCATTGCTCTACTCTAAACCCGGCTACTGTAATGCCAGTTCCAGGGGAAAGTGGTCCCCTCCACTCCTGTACTGAGACTATAGACTTGATCTATGCCAGCAGAAGGGACCCAAGAGACAGCCCCCTGACTAATGCAGATGAGGTTTGGTTCACAGACAGAAACAGTTTTGTCAGACAGGACCTGCTTCTCAGGGTATGCAACAGTTACGGCATGGCACGTTATTGAAGCGTGCTCTGCCCCCAGGAACTTTTGCTCAGTAAGCAGAACTGATTGCCTTAAACAGAGCTCTAGATCACACAAGGGATTTGTAAGGCACCTTCACTTTGCATGGAGACCTCAGTCTTCCGGCAAGGTAGAAAGAGCCAACCAGGCTCTAAGGAAAACATCACAAGTATAGAAATGTGTGCTTGGTAAGAAACGTTTAGAAGTAAAGAGTGTTGTTGGTAAGAAGGGTTAAAAAGGAAAGAGCTTTTTAAATAAGGAAAGGACATGGTTTGTAAGAATCCTGATGGCTAGACTGGAATGGAAATGATGGAATGTTTCAAGTAAGTTGAAGAGGGTGTGTGGAAGTCACAAAAGGTTATCAAAGAAAGAAATATTGGACATGCTAACTGCTACTCTGGGGGGTATCTGTGCCATGTTCCAGGAAGAATGTTGTCTCTGGGTCAATCAGACTAGACAGGTACAAATCCAAATTCATACTTTTCCTGGACAAAGCCAAACAGCTCCAGGACCAGGCCAAGCAGGGCTGGGATTTCTGGCCT